>NC_064432.1:24932248-25577248 GCF_023375975.1 Astyanax mexicanus
ATCTGTTCATCTATGCTTGTTTTTCTACATGTTATTATATAGTTAATATTTATAAGTTCCTTATTTTAGTGTATTCTGATTTAATAGTTAATTAATTTATAATAATTTATTTAAAATAATTATTTTTTTCTGTGTATTCCTGAGTGAAAATAAAGGTTGATTGATTGCTGTGAGGATTTATTAGTGTAGTATTAGTGATCACCTCACCATCACCAGCTCACAACATGGCCTACAGTGTGTCCACTGGACTAAAGGTCAAGTTCAAATTGCCCAGAGCAAACAAGCTTAATTAAGCTCTTAATTAAGACAACAGAGCGTCACTCAGCACAGCTAATTATTTACAGAGGTTAACACAGTGTAAACAGCAAAACCTCAGCGGTGAAACTGTGTTTTTCTGTGTAGTTACACTCATGGCCCTGAAATTATTCCAGAAAATTACTGCAATTACACAATCTTAAGGTTACAAGTCCATCTTCAGAGATACTGATATTTGATATATTCCTTTGTTGAAGTTTACAACCCACAGCACTGTAGCTAACCTCCCTGGACATAAACGGAAGAGAAAACATAATAAAAGGTCACAATGCACAACTCAAGCCGTCCTGCAGGCTCAGGGTGCATCAGTGTCAGTGCCGACTATCCATCAACATTTTAATAAAATTAAACGCTAAAGCAGAAGACACAGGAGGAAACCTCTGCTGACACAGGTACATAAAAAAGCTAGACTACAGTTTGCCAAAATGTGCGTAAGTGAGTTTTTATTATGTCCCCTTAAACTAAAAAAAGTAAAGGGATTTTGTTTTAGGTTTGTTTTTATTTAGGAATAAATTGTAGCATCAGTTTTAACATTTATAAAAGACATTTATAAAATAAATTTAACTATAATGTAACTTCCTGTAAGTATAAACTATACCATAAAGTGGCTAATTGGTATAAAACTGTATGATAATGCAAAAGCAGATGAAACAAACTCATTAATGTGGGATAAATAGGGATAAAGGGAGTAGAGCTCCTTATTAGGCGTTTCTAATAAAGTGGCCAGCCAGCAAGCCTATAGTACCTTATATTAGTAGCAACAGTAGAATAAATGCACAAAGAATGAATAGTTGCTGAACAGCGAAGCGTAAAATAACTCACCTCAGCACTTCTGCAGGTCATATGTGTCTGATATTATATTGTAAAAAGCGTAATTTTCTCAATTCACTCTCTGAATAGAAATAACTCAGTTCAGATCCACAGTGTAGAGATGTCAAACTGCTGAATGTACTGCAAACAACAGGAGTATGAATGAGTTTAACTCCTTATATAATGACAAAAAACTACAGTATTTACTATAATACATGCATCCTGGGTTCATAATCAGAGAATAGAGCAATAGTATCTGAACTAAATAAAGCTAAAAAAATGAATTCTTCAAATATTGCAGGTTTTCTACACACATTCTGAGCAAAGAATCCTGTTTTAGTGCATTTGTGGTCTTTTTAGTAGCAGAATAAGATGTAACTTGCTCTTACAGCCTAGAACACTGAGGTGTACGCATAGTAGAAGGTAGTCTGGAGGGAGTGACTACACACTGAGGGTGAATGAAGGAGGGGGAGGGGCTAAATATGCAAATACAGAGGAAGGTGCCAGGAGGTATGAAATTCTGAAACCTCAAATCGTCATTGGCCAATGAGAAATTAGCTGTGGGTGTGGCCAGGCCATAGTGCAAATTAATGAGGATGTATCTACAAACAGTTATAAGATATAGTGAAAATGGTTTAAAAATAACTTTTTGACATTTTATCCATTTTCTTTGATGCTGTTTCTTTGATGTCGTCAAGGAACTGAATTGGCTGCATTGCTGCACCTTCAGCAATTAACGCTTTTTATTCACATTCAGATGTAAAAATGTATTTTCAGCCAATCAGAGCCATTTGTTTCAGTGCAGAGACCCAGATCACAGAACGACGCCTCCGTTAGAGGAGGACATACAAGCCCTCTCTACATCCCCCCTGTTATTCCCCTCGCATTCGCGTCCCGAAGCCTCTCGCCGCTCTCGCGCCCCGGCCGAGTCGCTGTCACGCTGCACACCTGCTACTCGCCACCGCCGCCGCCGCGGTCAGAAATAGAAGCCGTGACCTCACTAGCCTGAGTCACCTGGGCGAGAGAGCTGCTGTCACACTGCAGAGAGGAGGCAGGAGAGAGAGAGAGAGAGAGAGAGAGAGAGATGGGTAGAGGTAGAAAAATAGATGTAGAGAAGTAGAGGGAGAGAGGTATACAGAAAGAGAGAAAGAGATGGGTGTAGTGATAGAGAGAGGTAGAGAGTAAACAGAGGTAGACATATAGAGGGAGATAGGAAGATAGCGGTATAGCGGTATAAAGGAAGAGAGAAATAGAGAGGCAGAGTAACAGAGGTAGAGAGTTAGAAAGGTATAGGTAGAGAGTTGTAGAGATAGAGAGATAGAGAAGTAGAGGTAGAGGAGCTAGAGGATGCAAAGAAGTAGAGCGAGAGAGGTATAAAGGAAAAGAGAAAGAGAGAGGTAGAGAGATGGAGTTTTATATATATATAGAGAGAGAGAGATAGAGAGAGAAAGAGGTAGAGAGAGAGGTGATGGGGCGAGCGAGGTTGACAGTCAGTATGATGACGGTAGAGGAGTAGAGGTAGAGAGATAGAGAGATAGAGAGAGAGAGATAGAGAGAGAGAGAGGCGATGGGGCAAACGAGGTTGACAGTCAGTATGATGACGGTAGAGAAGTAGAGGTAGAAGGATAGAGAGATAGAGAGAGAGAGATAGAGAGAGAGAGAGAGAGAGAGAGAGAGAGAGAGAGAGAGAGAGAGGCGATGGGGTGAGCGAGGTTGACAGTCAGTATGATGACGGTAGAGAAGTAGAGGTAGAAGGATAGAGAGAGAAAGAGAGAGAGAGAGAGAGAGAGAGAGAGAGAGAGAGAGGTGATGGGGTGAGAGAGGTTGACAGGCAGTATGATGGCGGTGGCGGAGGTGTTGTCGGAGTCGTGGCGTGGTTAGGCCGTATTGATCCTCAGCGGAGGAAAGCGATCGATTGGGATTAGCATTTAGGAACCGGGCTGGTGATGAATTCTGGTGCTGTAACTGACAACAACCAACAGACCGAGAGATACCAGAGAACATCTTCAGCTTAACGAGGTCACAAACCAGCGTGTTTAACCCGAAACATAGTTTATAAAGTTATTCCAGGCTGTGTAATGTCTCTCTCTGTAAGATATAAATGTGATACACATTTGTTAAAGCTCACCTTCCGCGAAAATCCGATTTTTCTTGTTTTTTGTGGAACACAGTAGGTCTCTCCGAGTTGAATGTGTACACCTGCACATTAAACTGTTTTGCAGCTCCCATTGTCTGCAGGAGCTAAGCAAAGAAATCCCCCCTCCCCCCCTCCGAAAAACGGGTGAATTTTGAATTATCTTTCTGCCTACGTAGGCAGAAACTCACAGACCAGCCCACCTTGGCTCGAGAAACTCCCAGAGGCGGAGCTGAAGCGACGCAACATCACCGCTCATCAGTTAGGAGGTGGGAGGCAGTGAGCGGCAGAGCGGTGGAGGGGCGTCGCAGTGCTCCTAGCCAATCAGAGGAGAGATATTTGCATGCTGTTTGCATGTATGAATATTCATGAGCAAAGCTGGAATCCGGTCATTTTGGACACACCCCTAAAACAGTCCATTAAAAAAGAGCTATACAGAGACACCTGAGCACTTTTTTTTTACAAAAACGGCTCACATGTCATTCATTCATACTAGAGACCACAACTAGACATTTTAAAATGAAAGAAAAAACGACGGAAGGTGAGCTTTAAAAAAAAAATGAATCAAAAAATGAACCTATAGTGACTTAAAAAAAAACATCTGAGGAATTATATAAAAAATATAGGTAACACTTTATAGTTAATCATCAGTTAATTATATATTAATGAAAGTTATCATACAGTGTTACCTAAAAATATATAGATTTTATCTGTACTTCTGTTTATTTTTAGTTAAATCCAACTCAGTGTGACTTTACAACCTAACTGTGTTACTCCACATTACATTTACTGTTATATAATGTTATATACATATGACAAAAAAACTGATCAGTTATCACCCCAAATTTTAAAATAATATAACAGATTTTGTTATAATAATAATTATTATTATGTATTGGCATATCAATTCTGTTGTATATTTCCATTTTTAGCATATCGATAACAAAAACCCTCCCGTTTTTAGTATTACAATATATTGCTATTGTTGTGATTCATTGCTCTTATCACTGACCTCAAGTGTAAAGCCGGTGTTGTGCTGAATTCAGCACCCCCGCCAGGAAAAGCACCACCTCTCGTAAGCGCGCAACTGCATCTTCTTGGCTTTAACATTATTTAGAGAATGGAAATACGAAATATGAACCAACGATACTTTTCTAAGCTACGCTGGCTCATAAGAAATAAAGAAAAAGAAATGTCACCTGCAGCTTCTCTCAAGAGAGGGTGCTTTTCCTGGCGGGGGTGCAGATTTCGGTGCGCTTTCAAAATAAAAGTTTATTTTAAAACATTAAAAAAAAAATTCTGCTTTTTTCTACAGGATCATTTTGCATAAAGCGATCATGGTTTTCTGTGGAACTGCAGACGAGGGCAGGGTAACGCCGGTAACTGCAGAAATCTTGGCATTAGCCGCCGCTCAGGCTACTCAGTCCTTTCAAGCTTCTAATGTGGCTGAACGGTCACTGCCAAGCCCACAGACTCCATGCCAAGCGCTGCATCTGTCGAGTGAGAAACATGCCACCTTTTTTTTTTTTTTAGCACCTTTGCAACTTCATCCAAACCCAAAACTCAACCGGCCTACCTTAAACCCACAACATCACAACACAGTCTAAATACTGTCTAACTTCATCAGACATTAATGACCTTTTCTGAACCAACACTCTATAAATACAGCTCTGAAAAAAATAAGAGAGCACTTAAAAATGATGAGTTTCTTTGATTTTACCAAATTAAAATCCTCTGGAATATAATCAAGATGAAGATGGATGATCACAAGCCATCAAACCACCAAACTGAACTGCTTGAATTTTTGCACCAGGAGTAAAGCAGCATAAAGTTATCCAAAAGCAGTGTGTAAGACTGGTGGAGGAGAACATGATGCCAAGATGCATGAAATTAAAACTGTGATTAAAAACCAACCAGGGTTATTCCACCAAATATTGATTTCTGAACTCTTAAAACTTGTATGTATTTTAAAAATAGACTCTGTTAAAGCTCTATGGTCCAACCTTACCAATAATATTCATTTCATTTCTATAACAACAAGGAGGCGGCCGTCTTTGTTTTCTTTGTGATAGATTTGCTGGTGTAGATAACCAGTAAAAATAACTATATAACTCTTTTTTCAACATTTTAGTTAAGTTAGAATAGGTCTATGTTTTTTGTAGTAAAATCTATACTATGTTCATTAAGTTCTTTACACTAAATCACTCTCAAATAAAGTAAGGATAAATATTTTACCAGCTCTGTTTTTACCAGTTTCGGTCCCTTACAGAAAGAGACATTTAAGGGCTCTGACACTTTTATGCAAATAAAACATTAGTGTTAGCTTGTGCTAAATGGCAAAACACAAATAACTACAATAGAAGCACAAACCTCGCCACAGAGAGTAGGTACAGATCCCTCCCTCAGAAGAAGTCTGCTGGCTAATCCTGCTGTGTACTGTTTGAGCTTCTCGACCAAGCAGACCAGCAGAAATGGAAATGTTTTTTCAACTGATCTGAGTGGGTGGGGTTCTAGTAGGGGTTTATGGGTGAGGGGGTGGAGCCAGGGTCATTCCACCGAACTCTTTCAGCTGATTCACAGAAAACGACAAAAACGAAAAAAGATTTTCTTGGTACTTGTGGTGTTTATAGAGGCAGTCGAGACCTGATTAATTTTTGTAATCGATTGGCACCACATTAGCTACACTGTCTGATAAGACGCCGGTAGTTTATCATAACGTCAGGCTCTCAGGGATTGAGATAATGCAACACTTTAGGCACAGCGTACAAAACATCAGGCCGCCATCCGTCATCGCCGTCGCAAAACTTCGCCCAACGCTCCGTCATTTGCGAGAGGCAGTCAGGGAGAAGATGGTCGGCGCCGGGCTGGTCGTGGCTCATTGACGAAGCTCTCGCTAAAAACGAATGTGCTGTTTGCATAATTCAAAGAGGCACCAGAGACCAGAGACGGTGCATCAGAAATGCATGCTGGGAAATTCTCAGGGCTGGGTGTGTTAAATAAAAAACTATATGACTATTAGAGTCATTAGAACTCTCTTTACTCGAACAAACGTGACACAAAAGTAGGTTTTATACTCATATTCACACTGGATTTATCATAAAACTGTATAAATATATATAAAAAAAAACATTAACTCGTGATACATGTGATATTTGGACAGAAGCTTTGGGACACCTTATTTATTGTTCGATTGTTTCATTAAGGACAAAATCAAGGATATTATCAATCA
Organism: Astyanax mexicanus; assembly: GCF_023375975.1. Classification (NCBI taxonomy): domain Eukaryota; kingdom Metazoa; phylum Chordata; class Actinopteri; order Characiformes; family Acestrorhamphidae; genus Astyanax; species Astyanax mexicanus. Next base: position 24,938,737 of record NC_064432.1, read on the forward strand.
ATCAATCAATCAATCAATCAATCAATCAATTATTCAGACCTGAATTATCTTCAGTGATGGAAAAAAATGTAAGAATGCAGTTTTCTGTCTTTAATGCACAAAAAAGAAAACTCGAAAAGTTAACTTAAGTAAATATTTATTAGTTTTTCGATTTCCATTGCATTGGCAACTTGTACATAACATTTAAAATTTCCTATTGATCTTGTCATTTTATAAACCATTCCTAAACATTAACAAAAACATAATTAAAAAGTGTTTTAAACCACATTAAATTAGTAAAAAATAGCTTTCACTTTCCCTCAATAGCTCTAGTACCACTGTTTTTCCCGTGTTTTTTTTTTTATAAAATAAAGTGAAAAAATAAAATAATAATTCTGGAGGAGCTGCGGAGATTCACAGCTCAGGTGGATCATGAGAGTCGTGAGTCTTGAGGCCTGTACCACTCGCTGTACCACTTCTACATGGTCTACCCCAGGGCTGTCCAAACTTTTTTTGTTGGGGGCCAGAAAGAGAAATATATTTGAAGTCGAGGCCACAGACTCTATAATAAAACAAATAATGAAATATACCACTTTAAATAATACATTTTCCTGATTACTTTCATTTACACACCATTTTACTTGATTTACTATCTTTATCTTTGACAGTGTTGTGTAAACTAAGATTTTTCAAATTGATGTTTAATTTCAGGATGTCTCTTAATATTAAATTCCTTAATTACGGCAACTTTTAGACTCTTTGGCCCGTTTTTCTGCGCTAGAAATGTGCACTCTCTCCGCTTTTAGACTCTTTGGCCCGTTTTTCTGCGCTAGAAATGTGCACTCTCTCCGCTTTTAGACTCTTTGGCCCATTTATCTGCGCTAGAAATGCGCACTCTCTCCGCTTTTAGACTCTTTGCCCCGTTTTTCTGTGCTAGAAATGCGCACTCTCTCCGCTTTTAGACTCTTTGGCTCGTTTTTCTGCGCTAGAAATGCGCACCCTCTCCGCTTTTAGACTCTTTGGCCCATTTATCTGCGCTAGAAATGCGCACTCTCTCTGCTTTTAGACTCTTTGGCCCGTTTTTCTGCGCTAGAAATGCGCACCCTCTCCGCTTTTAGACTCTTTGGCCCGTTTTTCTGCGCTAGAAATGCGCACTCTCTCCGCTTTTAGACTCTTTGGCACGTTTTTCTGCGCTAGAATTGCGCACTCTCTCCGCTTTTAGACTCTTTGGCCCGTTTTTCTGCGCTAGAAATGCGCACCCTCTCCGCTTTTAGACTCTTTGGCCCGTTTTTCTGCGCTAGAAATGCGCACTCTCTCCGCTTTTAGACTCTTTGGCCCGTTTCTGACACCTAGCGTTCAAACTTTGAATCTCACATTATAAAAACCTGCTTAGCAGCGGGCCAACTTTCATTCTATTTCTAAAATACCTCTTTTTTGGTTTAGTTTGGACACCCCTGGTCTACCCATATACCCATACTGACAAATCGAGCGAGGAGAGCACTGGTCAAAGAAGCAGCCGAGAGGTCCATGGTCACTCTGGAGGAGCTGCAGAGATCCACAGTTCAGGTGGATCAGGAGAATATCTGTCCACAGGACAATAGTAAGTCGTGAGGTCTTTATGTCTCTACTACATGTATGACTTAAAATCTCAATAAAATAAATTTAACTTTGTGGTTGTAAGGCCGTAAGCGTAACTCATGAACTCAGGGTAATCTGAGCGCTCCAGCCGAGAGGCTCAACACTCCAGAGTTATTAAAATTCTATCAGTATGGGTTTCAGTCCCTCAGCAAACTTATACACATGCATGCACAAACCGTGCACCAACCATCCGGCATGAAAAATTCACAGGAGGCTCGTTAAGCTTTTTTCCCGAGACTGGTACTCGTACGATACGCAAGATACGGCCTAATATTTATGAATAACCTTTACCGTAAACCTGTAAAACTTTCGGCCGGGTTAGGGCCGAGCGCAGAAACAGTGTGAGGATATAATTGGATGATGTAGGAGAGCAGCACTGAGCTCCCAGTGGATATAAAAGGTCAGGCAGTAGGTGGAAGGGGATTCGTGCCATCGCACAATGAGCATAAACCTGTGTGACCACCTACATACCGGGGAACCAACACTGCAACACAGTGGCTGCTGGCGCTAAAGCTAAATGTGGACTGTATTTCGATGCAATGCTAGAACTAAAAAAATAAAGAGCAAGAAAGAGAGAGATAGAGAAGGGAATTAATTTAGAAATGTGATTAATGTGATATCTGAACTTTTCACTTCGTTTTCACAAGTCACATATTGGTAATTTAGTTGTCTACTATTACTATAATGGAAAAGCAATGATGCTTATTGCTATCTTACACCCTGCCAACAGTCTATTTTCCACCGAATGGGTGCCATATGTGTATCCAGGAAATTAATATGTATAATTGGGCACATAAAATAACTTTAAAATACATTTTGTTATCAAGCATAGTCTTATACATTGAGCTAATTGCGAAAGTTAGATATGTAATTAAAAACATTAATAAAAAAGTACCTAGAACACTAAAAAATAGCATTTGTTACCTGTCCCCACTCTCTAACTTTAAACTATTATTAAAATCCTTCAAAGATGTATTTTTTTTCCATTGTTGTGTGACCCCTAATCCCATCTATGCTTTAAAAATCTATTTTTTAATAATAATAAATCCATAATATTTAAGATAGCATTGCTATCTTGGCAACACACAGCAGTGCACAAACCCAACTTTTACATCAACAATAAACAGAATAGTAAATAAAATAACATGGCTGTTCCCGTAAATGAGCTGCTAGAGCTCCTTCACAGCGTCAACCAGCAGCTCAGTTTCCTCTGCTGAGAAGCGTTAAAAACATGTACAGGTAGCTGCACCGTTAAAATAGCAATCTGCCAAAGTCAAAGCTCACCTGACTCTTAAAGGGAATGATGAGCAAGTGACACTCTGATTGTTTTTTTTCACATTACGCCCAAAATTAACCACACCCATGATTCATGTAGAAAATAAGTACATTACTTGTGAATGTTTTGGCATCATGTTCTCCTCCACCAGTCTTACACACTGCTTTTGGATAACTTTATGCTGCTTTACTCCTGGTGCAAAACATTCAAGCAGTTCAGTTTGGTGGTTTGATGGATTGTGATCATCCATCTTCCTCTTGATTATATTCCAGAGGTTTCTAATTTGGTAAAATCAAAGAAACTCATCATTTTAGGTGGTCTCTTATTTCCAGAGCTGTATTTTTTATGTTTATATTGGAATATATAATATATATATATAATTTATAAACCGCTGACAGGGACCTTGTATATTCCAGTCCCACAGAACACGGCAGCAAGCTGTGTTATCTTGTAGACAGCTGGATGAGCAGAGCGGAGTTCACGGCTCATCGCTGCAGTCCGCCGTGCCCCTAAATGGGTCATCCTGGAAGAGGAGTATTCCGGAGTCGGCCCACGCTGCTCCCAGGCATGCATCCGTCTTTCTCTGCCAGCCATTTTAACTCTCGCCTCGTACCGTCCTGCTCCACCACCGCGCCAACGGGGCCCGCGGACCCATCGATAACCGGGGATGGAGCGACGGGCTGCAGATGGCATTGTCAAACAGACAAAAAGACAACGAACACGACAATGGAAACGTAACAAAAGCAGTTGACACGGCTGTGGACATAACAGTGGACGCAGCAATGGATATGACACAGGAAAAGACATGGTAGAGGACATGTCAGAGGATTCAGCAATGGATTCTAAAACATACTTGACAACAGACATGACAGTGGGTACAACAGTGGACATAACAAAGGGGCTAGACAGCACATAGAACAGCAGATACGACAAAGGACAAGACAATGGACACATGACAGCAGACATGACAAAGGACTCAACAATGGACCAAAGAAAAGACATGATAGCAGACATGTCAAAGGACTCAACAACAGACACAACAGGGGACTAGACAGTATACAGAACAACAGACATGGCAACGGATATGACAAAGCACAATACAATGGACACAACAATGAAAATGATGATGAACACAACAACAGACATGTTTGTGGACATGACAATGGACTCAACAACAGATTTGACAGCACACAAGAAAACGGACAAAGCCAGGGACAAAACCTACAGCCTACAGAGCAACAGGTATGGCTACGGATTCGACAAAGGACTCAACAATGGACACAATAAAAGACAAGCTAGTAGACATAACAAAGGACTTGACAGCGGATTCAACTACAGACTAAAAAATGGAAACAAATAGACAACAGGAATAGACAGAAGTAGACAACATACAGAACAACAGGCATGGCAACGGATATTATGACAAAGGGCAAGACAATGGACACAACAAAAGACATGATAGTGGACATAACAAAGGACTTAAAATGAATTTGACAGCACACTAAAAAAAACTGACACAACAAGGGACTAGACAGCATAAAGAACAGATATGGCATCAGATACAACAAAGGACTCAACAATGGACACAACAAAAGACAAGATAGTGGACATATCAAATGACTCAACAAAGGATTTAATAACAGACTAAATAGCAAACACAACAACAAACATATCAACAAACATCACAAAGGAAACGACAATGGACACAACAAAAAACATGATAGTGGACATGACAAGACCACCCTAACCACCCCGTCACCAGCAAACTAGCTTTTACTCAATAATTAGCTTTCTTGGCAGCATTAGCTTCTGGTTATGTTGTTTTTTTAACATAATAGCCAGCTATCCTGCTACCTATAAGTGATCTAATAACGGACACGACAACGGACATGACAAAGGACATGACAGCGCACTGATGCCAACAAATTGAGCAAACTGAAGACGTGTTGACTAAAGAGGAAAAAAAAGAAAAGGACTTGTGTCTTTCTGGCGTTTTCCCAGCATCCCCTGCAGGACGGAGCCCCGGAGCGGCGCTGGTGCGGGTTGGTGTAAATGAAGCATGAAATGACTTATCAATGATGGGCTCCTTGTTCTGAGGAGGCGCCGGGCAGCCGTGAGTGGAGAGTATTGAAAATTAATTGTTTCTTAATGTGCGCGTCACGGACGCGCACCAGCGCAAAGCCCAGCGTCATTACTGTGTGCAATTAGCCGTCCGACGTCCAACCCGCCATACGGCGTCAGCCACGCTAATGTATGGAACTTATTACCGTGAGGCGAGAGAGGGCTTCACCCCGGCATCTCTGAGCGTCTGGGAGAGGAATCCCATTATCCCAGTTTACTGTAAAGGTCTTGTCCAGTGGATATTCCAGTTTTTAGACCTGTGGAAGCTTCTGTGGCTTTGATTTGCCTGTTGACCAATCACAGGCCTTGTCATGAGGTGTCTTCACTCGTCCACATACTGCTACTGTCCTAAAAGGTGCCTCGCAAAGTAAAGCTAAATGCAAAATAAAGAACTGGGAGTTTTCATGCTGCGTCTCTTCCAACATTGCTAGAGTGTCGACTCGCTAGCATGCCGGCTACAGGCCTCATCCAACATGGCTACTACAGTGTTAGCATGGCATCTAATGCCTCGCCCAGGCACACTACCGCAGCATTAGCATATCAGCTACCAGCTACCTCGTTCAAAATCACTACCACAGTGTTAGCACAGCAGCTAATGACTTTGTCCCATGTTGCTACCATCCTCCCAGTCTATCTATTAATAATTTAGCATTAGCACACTGGCATTGATAATTAAGAAAAGTCATAGCTTTTTCTGAACACAAACTCTTTCAACGCACTATTATGCTAAACATAATATATCTTACTAATTTTTTTAGTCAGTGCCTTAATGCTTAAGGATGGTTGTTTCCGGTTAAGAATATGCCGTGTGCAATTGGTTGCTCACTTTGTGTCACACTGGCGGGAAAGGCAAGGAGTTTTATATCTAATAACACTTATACCTCTTCTTTTTTTAGTCTGATCTTAGCAAGCAATCAAAGATTTTTTTTGTATTTCCAACACAGTCCAGCTTAATAGTGTAGCATTTGAAAAGCCTGACTGACCTATCGTAACCCTAAAACTAACCCTAAGCCTATCCTCAACCATGAATGAACCCTAAAACCTAAACATTAAATCCATCCCTAAGCTTATTCTCAAACACGAATCAACCCTAAAAGCTAAACCTTAAATCTAACCCTAAGCCTATTCTTAACCACAAATCAACTCTCACACCCAAACATTAAATCTAACCCTAAAACTAATCCTAAGCCTAACCTCAACCATAAATCAACTCTAAAATCTGAAACTAAACCTTAAATCTAACCCTAAAACTAATCCTAAACCTATCATTAACCATGAATCAACTCTAAAACCTGAATCTAAACCTTAAATCTAACCCTAAAACTAATCCTAAGCCTATCCTCAATTATGAAGCAACTCTAAAACCTGAATCTAAACCTTAAATCTAACCCTAAAACAAATCCTAAGCCTATCCTCAATTATGAAGCAACTCTAAAACCTGAATCTAAACCTTAAATCTAACCCTAAAACTAATCCTAAGCCTATCCTCAACCATAAATCAACTCTAAAACCTGAATCTAAACCTTAAATCTAACCCTAAAACTAACCCTAAGCCTATCCTCAACCATGAATCAACTCCCACACCCAAACATTAAATTTAACCCTAAAACTAATCCTAAGCCTATCATCAACCATGAATCAACTCTAAAACCTGAATCTAAACCTTAAATCTAACCCTAAAACTAATCCTAAGCCTATCCTCAACCATGAATCAACTCTAAAACCTGAATCTAAACCTTAAATCTAACCCTAAAACTAACCCTAAGCCTATCATCAATCATGAATCAACTCTAAAACCTGAATCTAAACCTTAAATCTAACCCTAAGCCTATCCTCAACCATGTATCAACTCCCACACCCAAACATTAAATCTAACCCTAAAACTAATCCTTAGCCTATCCTCAACCATGAATCAACTCTAAAACCTGAATCTAAACCTTAAATCTAACCCTAAAACTGACACTAAAACCCAGCTCTTAACCTAAACCTTAAATCTAACCCTAAATCTAACCATGCAATGTTTGGATTTGTTGGAGTTGTGTTTAGGGCTGAATTTAATAGAGAAAAATGAACTTTTACATCAGAGTAAAGTTGATTTAAATGTACTAGAACTGGATCAGCTCTGGCAATGCAGCCAATGCAGCCGGCTAAATGCTACTGTATTTTTATCCCAATACTAAACGGTATTTTATCCGACGTTCTATAAATCTGGCCCGACCTCGTCCAATCTCTGTCAGTTGTGAAGATTAATTGGTGTCAGGCGAATCAGGTTTACCAATAAACGCCGGTGTAGCCTTGGCTTAGGAGGCCATATCGGTGCGTGACATACAACGTGCACCGTATGTAATATCTAATATTCAATTTTTCCCCTATTTGCTATGAAATGAAAGGGACGGGGTGCGTTTAAAAGGAGTCTCCTTGGGAGCCTCGTCCGCCAGTGTGACATTAAGGAAGATTGAGGTGTATTATCTGCTGCACAATGGCTGCTGTCTTTTCAGCAGCACCCAGCAGCACCCGGGCTTAAATAGGGAGCAGGCCGAGAGATCATCTGCGGAAAGAGAGGGAGAGAAAAAGAGAGAGAGAGAGAGAGAGAGCAAAGCACGGGGGTTTTCAAGCCTGTCGACTCCCCAGGTCTTCAATAACTGCTCGTGAATAGCCTGTCTGACCTATTGTAAGCATGGCCACATTATTGTCAGAGACCCTGTCTGATATTTGCCGAAATCCCCCGTGCCGCCGGTTCTGTGGGCCGGAGTGCCGTGCACTTAAAAAAGGGCTATCCGCACGTCAGCGCATTTTTTACGCTTTCTCTCCTGCCTCGGAAATGTCAAAGACAATGGGAATCCTGGCTGTGCATGCGTGCGGATGCCGCCGTAACCGAAAACAGGGCGAAAAATGAGCTTATGTACCCTACTGAGGAGGGCGTTTTGTTGTATTTTGTATATTTTGTGCTTAGAAATGTGCAGGTGTATTTCACTTGTTTTTTAAAATGGCGCGCACTGAAATTACAGAAAACACAGCGAAAACTATCATTTTCCAGCAGGATAATATTCATCACACACAGCAGGGGTTTCCAAGGAACATATTCAACAGTTTTGCAACACTTCGCCTTGGCCCTAACCCTAAAACTAAACTTAACCCTATCATCAACCCCGAAATAACCCTAAAAGCTAAATCTAAACCTTAAATCTAACCCTAAATCTAAACCTAAGCCTGTTCTCAACCATGAATCAACCCTAAAATCTAAACCTAAACCTTAAATCTAACCCTAAAACCAATCCTAAGCCTATTCTTAACAACAAATCAACTCTAAAAGCTAAACCTAAACCTTAAATCTAATCCTAAATCTAAACCTAAGCCTATCCTCAACCACGAATCAACCCTAAAAATTAAACCAAACATTAAACATAACTATAAGTCCTTACTGAACTATGAATCAACCCTAAAATCTAAACCTAAACATTATATCTAACCCCAAAACTATTCCTAAGCCTATTCTTAACCACAGATCAACTCTAACACCCAAACACTAAATCTATCCCTAAGCTTATTCTCAAACACGAACCTTTCATAAGACTTAAACCCAAACCTAAACATTAATCTTAAATCTGAACCTAAAAACTAATCCTAAAACCCAGCCTAAACCTAAGTTTAAACCTAAGTTTTAAATCTAACCCTAAATCTAACTCTAAAACTAACTCTAAAACCCAACCTGAAAACTAAACCTTCAATACAACTTTAAAACTAACCTTAAAATCCAGCCCTAAATGTAAACCTTAAATGTAATCTTAAAACTAACCCTAAAATCCAGTCCTGTGTCTAAATGTTCAATCTAACCTTAAATCTAACCCTAAAACTAACCCTAAAACCCAGCCCTAAACATAACCCTTAAATCTAACCCTAAAACTAACCCTAAAACCCAGCCCTAAACATAACCCTTAAATCTAACCCTAAATCTAACCATAAAATGTTTGAATTAAATTTGTTAAGGGTTGCACTCAATAGAGAAAAAAAATACTTTTACATTAGAGTGAGCATTAATGAGGCTTTTACAATCAACCATCCAATTAAAGTGATGCCCAACATGATATAAAAAAAACTAATTTAAATGCTCAATAAATGTGTTTTTTGTGTGTCTTTACCTAAGACACGGTGGTGTTAGGCCGGTGATTGATCACTCGTGTTCTGCGGCCCACAAATCACCAAATCCCTGTTTTGTGCTGACAGCCGCTCCGGCCGCTGCTGTGAAGCGCTTTCAGGTTCAGGAGGCAAATCGATAGCTCTGTTTATGCACGATCGGTTTCGGGCTTTGCTTTTAGCGTTAAACAGCGTTGGCGGAGGCGATAGACGTACGTTTTTTTAAGCGTAAATACGGCGGCTGGATCTGGACAAAAAACAACAGGATTCGTAGCTTTTCAGCGGCAGCAGCAGCGATGGCGAGGAGGACCGGAGTTAATGAGCTTCTCCATGCAAAATGTAGCAGTGTGCATATATTTTTCACACTAATCAGCAAAGTGTAAAAACGCCCGTCTCCTTGGGAGATTGCCTCGCCTAATCTAATTAAAATTTATTAAAGTATGCAAAAGTTCAAGGACATCAAATGAGCCTGAGTTTTTCTGGCCCTCCAGTCTGGAGTTCTGAAAAAGAGCTGAAAGAGCCGAACAGCCTCGCAAAAACACTCTATAAAAGATAAACAGTTTAAAAACAGCTTAAAAACAGTTTAAAAACGAAAAAGATAACCATCTCCTTACATTTAAAACAGCTACAGAAAAGTACGAAGAGATGAGAGAACTCAGAACTCGGCGAGAATTCAGTCTTCACCCTTAATAGTGCTTTTAATATTAAGGTGTCCCACTAGGCTCAGCCCTGGGCCAAATCCTCTTTTGCATTTTACATTAAAATCCTTCCATTTCTAACAGCGCTCTGACCTTCACACCATCATTAGCACCTCCAGGCCGCTCTGCCCCGATTACCCTTCAGCTCAAACTCGCCGCAAAGTCTTAAGAAGGCAGAAAGTCATTCGCAGAAAAAGGAGTCATTCATTTGGATCTTGACTCACAAAATACAGTTTTTGGGTCATTCTTAAAAAAAAAAGACACTGTTAAAATTCATATTTATAGGCCTTTAGATAATACAGAAATCACATTTTCCAGCATAATCACTTTTCCTTTTCTCTCTTTATTTCCTGTTCTTGTTCCATGCACATGAAAACGTGGACCATTTTAGTGAATTTAGTGATTTGAGTCAAAATAAGCACAAAAAGTCATTAAATCAGTTATACGATTTTTTACTTGATTTATCACTTTATCGCTTTACTCATTATGGAATTTTGAGATTATACTTCATTTGAAAAAAATCTAACTAAGAAAATTAGCTTACCTCATTGGTAGATTTATTCGATTAATACCATATGTTATTATTTTTAGGCTTTTTTACATTTTATATAATCTTAGTGCTATATTTTAGCTACTTAATTTTTTCGTCTTCTATTGTTTTTTATTTGTGTTAATATTTTATTATTATAATAGTTTATCTCTTTTATTTTAGTTCTTCTTGCTTAAATCTTAATTTTTTGTTTTTTGGATTTTTTTGTCAATTTAATTTTAATTTTAATTTTTTTTTTTAAGTACCTTATTTTAGCTTAGCCTGATTAAATTTTCACTTTATTTTTTTTTTAATTGGAGTTAAACTCAACTTATTTTTGTGAAAAAAAAAGTTTATTGATTGATTAATTGAATTTACACATATTTTTGTTTAGTTTTTGCTAATTGGGTGTTTGCAGTGTGAATAATCAATTAGTAATCAGGTTGCTATGGGAACACAGCAATCTCTAGTGGTCAGGGGGAGAATCTCCAGATGCAGTTCACAGTGTGGAGTTAACACAGGAGGCAGCAGGTAAATTCTGGTTCAGTTTTTGGTAAAATGATACCGTGTTAAGTTTTAAAACATTTAAGCAGGTGTTTTTGTTAGTAAATAGGTGTGTTTGTTAGTAAATAGGTGTGTTTGTTAGTAAATAGGTGTGTTTGTTAGTAAATAGGTGTGTTTGTTAGTAAGCAGGTGTGTTTGTAAGTAAATGGGTGTGTTTGTTAGTATTGTTTAGTATGTTGTGTAAATATATTTAGCTTTTAGCTACAGTTAGGTACAGTTATCTATAATTAGCTACAATTAGTTACACTTGTCTACAGTTGGCTACAGTAAGCTTATATTAGCTACAGTTAGATACAGTAAACTACGGTAAGCTTACATTAGCTACAATTAGCTACAGTAAGCTACATTTAGCTACAATTAGCTACAGTAAGCTACATTTAGCTACAGTAAGCTACATTTAGCTACAATTAGCTACAGTAAGCTACATTTAGCTACAATTAGCTACAGTAAGCTACATTTAGCTACAATTAGCTACAGTAAGCTACATTTAGCTACAGTAAGCTACATTTAGCTACAATTAGCTACAGTAAGCTACATTTAGCTACAATTAGCTACAGTAAGCTACATTTAGCTACAATTAGCTACAGTAAGCTACATTTAGCTACAGTTATCCATGAATGATAACTGTAGGTTAGGTAACTGTAGCCAGCTGTAGATAATTGTAGCTAAATGTATTTCATTAATTGTAGATCATTTTAGCCACCTTTAGACAACTAACTGTAGATAAATGCAGTAATAATTGTAGCTAAATGTAGCTAATTGTAGATAAATTATATAATAATAATAATAATAATAATAATAATAGTTATACATTTCAAGACACTCAAGGTCACCTTACATCCAAGAGAACCCGTGTACATACAGTATATAGACCAAACAGTACATATTTAAAAGCAGAAAGAGCAGAACAATTGTAGATAAATGTAGTTAACTGTAGAAATATGTACCTAATTGTAGCTAATTGTGGCTTACTGTAGGTAACTATGGCACACTTTATCTTATTGTAGGTAGCTGTAGCTAACTGTAGCTAATTGCAGCTAAATGTAGTTCACTGTAGCTAACTGTAGTTAATTGTAGCTAAATGTAACTAACTGTACATAAACGTAGCTAACTATAGATAAATGTAGCTAAATGTAGCTCACTATAGCTCACTGTGGCTAATTGTAGCTTATTGTAGCTAACTGTAGCTAATTGTTGCGTATTGTAGCTCACTGTAGCCATCTGTAGTTAATTGTAGATAACTGTAGATAATTTTAGCTAAATATACCTAACTGTAGCTAATTGTAGATAAGTGTAGCTAAATGTTTCTAACTGTAGCTAATTGCAGCTAAATGTAGCTAACTGTAGCTCACTGTAGCTTACTGTGGCTAATTGTAGCTTATTGTAGCTAACTGTAGCTAATTGTTGCGTATTGTAGCTCACTGTAGCCATCTGTAGTTAATTGTAGCTTATTGTAGCTAATTGTAGATAACTGTAGCTAAATGTAGCTCACTGTAGTTCACTGTGGCTAATTGTAGCTTATTGTAGCTAATTGTAGCTTATTGTAGCTAATTGTAGCTTATTGTAGCTTATTGTAGATAATTGTGTATAAATGTAGCTTTTCTAATGTTGTAATTGCATTGTATGGAACACGCACCTACCATTATTAAAATTATTAGTGTTTACGTAAAGAATTAGCCCTACAGTTACATTAATTTTATTATTATCGTTATTTAATTTATTTAATACGCTAATTTATACACTCGGCTGTGACTCTCAAACACTTTCACACACAGAAAGAGAAAGAAAATAAGCCGAAAAAAGCTTTAAATATATTATAAAAAATATTTGGATTTATTTTCTTCTACTCTGAATGTAACTGCCACCTTATTTTAAGGTGGAAGGGAGAACTCCAGCATTAGCATTTCTCTCCAGTTTTTACTTCCGCCTTAAATTCCACCTTAATGTGGCGGCTCGACCAGCAGTTCCAAAACCAGCAGTAGTTTTGTTTTTTCTTTTTCTTTCTCACAATTTCTCTTTAGCTGTTTTTGGTTCCACCTTTAATCCACCTTAAAAGAAACTCAAACTAAACATATTCAATTATAAATTTAAAGCCTTTTCCAGCTTTTTTCTGATTCTGGTTGTGTGGAAGTGTTTGAGAATCACAGCTGAGTTTATATTTACATTACATACACTGTTTCGGTGTTATTAAATAATGATAATAAAATTTATATTTTTACATACCTAAGCAATATTTTTTTTTCCTTTTTCATCCGATTAATAATCAATTTATTGCAAAAGTGTATTTTATTCTCAGCACATGGCAGCATTTCCAAGTGTCCATTTATTTAATGTAATTAAATTTAGCCTTGTCTGCATTTTGGATCAGTAGATCCAGTAGATCGGATCCAAAAATTCCAACCAGACCTGTTTTGAGGCTGACTCAACCCGCCTCATAAATCGATTAATCGAATAATGTAAAGATTAATCGATTATCAAAATAATTTGCTAGTTTTTTTTTCTTATATTGTAAAAGTTCAGTCTGGTTTTGTCACTAAAATACATTTGGGATTGGGATTAGAGTTTAGATCGGGCCCAAAAAAATCCAACCCGACCTGCCTTATAAATCGATTTATCGATTAATCGGAAAAATAATCGAAAGATTAAGCGATTATCAAAATAAATCGTTAGTTGTTTTATTAGATTGTTTAGCCTGTTTTTTACATTGAAAGGAGATGGAGATGCTTAAAAGAGTTGTGAAGCATAAAACTGATTAGCTGCTGTTTTTTGTCTGATTGTACCCAACCAGAACCAGAACCAGAACCAGAACCAGAATCGGAACCAGAACCAGAATGGACTCCAGTAGAATCTCAGAACCAGCCTGAAGGTCCAGTTGCTTTATTGTGAGACCAAGACAAAGAAGAAGAAGAAGACCCCGCCCACATTTCCCACAGGTCAGTGCAATCTCCTGTAGCATCCATGGCACATGCCAAAAGTCATGGGACCCCGAACACCACCCATTCATTCGTATGCTTATAATGAATAGAATAAATTAGCCCACACACACACTCTCTCTCTCATCTGCTCGTCACCGTTCTCCAGAACTTCTCTCTCTGGGCTCCAGATCCGTTCGGGTCCAATAGCCACAATTAAGAGCTTGGAGTTTAACGAGGTTCATCACAGATTAGAAGACTTCAGCACCAGATTAAAACTTAATTCTATCACACACTGCTTCAGATATCACCGCCTCGCTCCACCTGTTCCTATTCCTCTTTATCACGCTACAGTTCTGCGGTTTCCAGATTATTAGGAACGTCTACACTTTCCTCAGTAAAGGTTTAAGCAATGCTTCTGTATACAACCATAAAATACTCTTTAAAAAAACTCTCTAAATGTTCCTTAAATGTATATAAACCCAAGATTAAAGTCTCTTGTAGTATCTACTTTTTTATATATATATATATTATTTATATATATATATATTTAATTATTTATAGGTTTATGTTTGAGTAAAACAAACATTTCTGTTTTATTCTAGAAACTACAGACAACATTTCTCCCAAATTCCAAATAAAAATATTGTAATTTTGAGCATTTATTTACAGAAAATGAGAAATGACTGAAATAACAAAAAAAAGCATGTGGCATTTTCTCCTCCACCAGTCTTACACACTGCTTTTGGATAACTTTATGCTGCTTTACTCCTGGTGCAAAAATTCAAGCAGTTCAGTTTGGTGGTTTGATGGTTTGTGATCATCCATCTTCCTCTTGATTATATTCCAGAGGTTTTCAATTTGCTAAAATCATACAAAGCTGTATATATATATATATATATATATATATATTGAACATCAATATTTCAAAAACCTCTGAATAGTTTTATTTTTTAAAATAAATTGTTACGTCCTACATTATTTCCAGTTTCCTTCAAGTAATCAAAATTTGTTTCCCCTTAATATTTGTAAGTGAATAGAGTGTTTTTTTAGGGACTTTATTCAACAGTTAAGAGAAGATTTAAGGGTTTAAGACTATTTCCCTCGAGAAAGCCCTTAAATAACACTTAAGCCCCACATTTAAGCAACACACACATGGGAAGAAATTCACTTAAGAGGTTCTTTACAACCAGGCAATGGTCTCCTGTGGTACTGTATACTGTATTTTCGCTTTGTAGGAATATTCTGTGTTTTATTACTGACTGTAATCCAGCTACTGGTGTCCACCACTCTCCACTCCATCAGTTAGTCCTTCCAAAGGTCGTCTTATTGCTGCCTCTCTCCACTGGCTGAGTGGGCGTATGTACAGATTGCAGCTACAGAGTAGGTAGACCCAATAAACTCAACAAGTTCTGCTTATGTCCAACCTGTTTTACTCTATTCAGAGCTTTCTTTCAGCGTATTTCCTTTTCTTTAACATGCAGTTCTGACCTATGGCCTTCTGTACCATTCGATTATATAACATACTGCCTACTAGCTTATCTCAGGCCTCTTCAGCGGGCCTTCATGATGCACAATTCTATAAAATAACCTTGTTTACATTTACATTCAAGCATTTTCTAGCATTCACCCTTATTTAGAATTACATACAAAAGTGATTTCTTGTTTAATTCAAAAACATCCTTGTTTCTCATGTACAGAATAAAAATACAGTCCAAATATTTGTGGCCTTTCAGCTACTTTTTGTGCATTTGCACATCTGTGCAAGCAGCAAACCTACACAGCCTGGAGGAACCTGAGAACAGCACTTTATCTGAGGAGCTCCTGCTGCTGTTTTTCACTGTTTCTCACTGTGTGAGTGTTTTAATCCAAGTAAAATAGAAAAACAAACAGCAAACAGCAATTATTTAATCACAAAGTAGACAAATGGATTTGGAATACTTTGAGTATACGTTGAATATTTTAGGTCTGTTTATAGTGTTTATGTAGTTTGATTTCTTCATATTTTTTGTAATTGTTGTGATGCAAAAAGAAAGGTAGCAGTGCTAATAGCAGTGCTAATAGTAGCTATTCAGGCATGGAAAATATGCTAACAGCATGGTAAATATGCTAACAGTGTGGTGGCAATACTGACATCAACGTAGCAATGCTAATAATGTGGTAGCCATGTTACAGGCATGGTAAATATGCTAATGGTGTGGTAGCAAAGCTAACAGTGAGGGGGCAATGCAGACTGTCTGGTAGCAATGCTAACTGTGTGCTAACAATTCAAACAGTAAGGTAGCAATGCTAAAGCTGTAGTAGCAATGTTACAGGCATGGTAAATATGCTAACAGTGTGGTAGAGTTGATAACAGTGGGGTAGCGATGCTAATGTGTAGTATCAACACTACAGGCGTGGAAAATATGCTAACTGTGTGGTTACAATGCTAACAGCGAGGTAGCAATGTTAACGGTGTAGTAGCAGTGTTAGAGACATGATAAATATAGCAGAAAGTTAGCAATGCTAACAGCAAGGTAGCAATGCTAATGGTGTAGTAGCAATGTAACAGACACTGTAAATATAACTGCAATTTAGCAATGCTAACAGTGTCAAAGCAATGCTTATGATGTAGTAGTTATGCTACAGGCATAGAAAATGTGCTAACAGTGTGGTAACAATTCTAACATCCACGTAGCAATGCTAATGGTGTAGTAGCAATGTTACGGATACAGTAAAAATATAACAGCAATTTAGCAATGCTAGCAGCAAGGTAGCAATGCTAATGATGTAGTAGCTATTCTACAGGAATGCTAATGGCGTAATAGCGATGTTACGGATACAGTAAATGTAACAGCAAGGTAGCAATGCTTATGGGGTAGTAGTGATTCTACAGAGCCATTTAAGGTGGAATGGCTTATTTCTGTTAAAAAGAAAGAGCGTAGCAAACGCATTCATCTTAGTGCAACAGTTCGATGCAAACATGCATATATAACACAACATTAACCTAACTATTGATCATTTTATGTGTAAAATATCAAAATTATGATGTTTTCATTTGCGATACATTATCAGTGCATGGCTTTAAATCTAGATATTTTTATTAAAACCTAGGCGCTTTAAACTGTCTAAGATTTGCACAGATGCTGTAAAGTATCGTAGATAATTATTTGCAATATAATGAATATAGTAGAATCGACAGAATAACAGTATTACAATTATTGCAGGAAACATATTGTGATAATAATATAATATCTTGGATTTCCTGTAATTGAAACCCATATTATGCATTTAATTTTTTTTTTAGTCACTAAGTAAAACTACCACTTTTATGCAATTTTGACAGTGAATAAACAGATGCACCAATATTTTTATGCATGCAGATTATCCCTTACATCACTGCCAATGCCGAACGCAAGTTTATAGTGTTTCTGAAATGAAATGGGGAGGAAAAACACTGTCCAATTCTGATGCTGCTGGTGTCCTTTCTACTCTATTGTATTGTGAGTGCTGCTGGATTTGCGCTGAAGGCTGCTCTGGCACCTCGCTCGCTTTCATCATCAGTATCTGTCTGAAACATATGCAAGTGTTGGCCACACAGCGCGCCCTCAGGAGCTCCATGCAATCTCTCGACCTCAGTCAATAAAAACCTGGCCTTGTTCTGTCGAGATGTTGCGTCAAAACACAAAACCGGAGAGAGAAAAAATAAAATAAATAAATATATAAAAATAACACAGTACTCTTATTCCCCTACTTCCTGCTGTGTTCCATCTGTTTGGCAAATAGTGGCATCGTTTAAGAATGATCTGTGGCATGTAATTTACCTCAGCGGTGCTATTCTAATCATAAATTACCTCAGCAATTATATTCTAAACATATGATTATAATTAACATCTCAGTAGTGCCATTCTAATCGTGAGATTACCTCAACAGTGCTATTCTAATCCTTAATTTCCCATCAGCAGTGCAAATTTAGTCATATATTTACCTTAGCATTGTAAAAGAGTTTTATCTTGAGTTATATACTCATAATTTACCTCATTCAGTGCTATTCTAACCATACATTTCCCTCAGCAGTGCTATTCTAATTATAATTATACATTTACCTCAGAACTGTTCTAATCATAAATGTATCTCAGTAGTTCAATTCTAATCCTGAATTTACCCTAGCAATGCTAGTCTAATCATATATTTACCTCAGCAGTGCTATTCTAATCATACATTTATCTCAGGAGTGCTATTTCAAACATGAATTTTCTCAGTAATGTTATTCTAATCATACATTTACCTCAGCAGTGCTATTCTAAATATTTATTGCTCATCATTACTATTCTAATCATACATTTACCTCAGAACTGCTATTTTAAGTGTAGATTTATCTCAGCAGTGCTATTCTAATCATGAATTTTCCTCAGCAGTGCTATTCTAATCATATATTTATCTCAGCAGTGCCATTGTAATCATGGATTTACCTCAACATTGCTCTTCTACTCATACAGTTACCTCAACATTGCTATTCTTAGCTTACATTTTACCTCAGCATTGCATTGTTCATCATAAATCTACCTCAGCACTGCTATTTTAATCATACATTTACCTTAAAACTGCTATTTTAAGTGTAAATCTAGCTCAGCAATCATATTCTAATCTTAAATCTACCTCAGCACTGCTATTTTAAGTGTAAATTTACCTCAACAGTGCCATTCTAATCTTGAATTTACCTTATTAATGTCATTCTAATCGTACATATAGCTCAACACTGTAAAGTTTCCTCAACTGTGTTATTCTAAACGTAACTCTACCTCAGCAGTGCTATTCTAATCATGAATTTACCTCAATAGTGTCGTTCTAATTATAACTTTGCCATTTTTTTTTACCATTCCAATCATGCTTTTGGCAGTTAAATTTTGGCAGTAAAAACAGGTTTTTGTAGTTCCTGCTGTTCTGCTGTCTGTTTGGCGAGAAGTCTTACCGTACAGTTTGGCTACAGTTTGCTAAAATGTCCGAATGAGCTGTATGACACATGCCCCGCCCCCTTCTGAAATCTTCACAGTCCCCTTCACACTTCCAAAAGAAGCACTTTTCACTAGTGAAACTGCACTAATTATTGCAGCTCCAGGCAGCGCTCCCCCGGCGAGAGCGCCCAGGAGACTGACCCAATCCAGCAGCGCTTGCCAGAAGCCTTTGTTTCGCCGATGTATTTCTCAAGATGTAAAATCCATCGGCCGGGTTCAAGCGCAGCCATCGATCCCCTCAGAAAATGCAAGTCGGACGGCGTCCATTCCCACGCCGAGAAAGCACCTTTCAATACAACAGCAGCAGACAGCAAATCATTCCAACATGGATATTGACCTTTCCGGAGCTGAGACAGGAGAGAAAACGCTAAGCGATGAGGCTGAAGAGAGGCAGCAGAGGACGAGGGGTGTCATGAGAACCGATACTTCAGCAATAAGTCGAGAAAAAAATGCATGGATGGTTGAACAGAATTTTTATTCTAAAATAAAGTTCTGAATCGTGAAAATTACCTCAGAAGTTACCTATTCTATCATGCATTTACCTCAGCAATATAGTTTTACTCTTAGTTTTAAATTTGCCACAGTGTCGATTTTAATATATTTATTGTAGCAGTGGCATTCTAATCATACATTTACCTCAGCGACGTCATTATACTCATACATTTGCCATTGAGTGTTGCAAATTGAATCATCACTTTACCTCAGCAGTGCCATTCTAATGTTATATTTTTGCTAGTTGTGAAACTAATGTAGCAAATGTGAAATTGTAGCCATATATTTACCTCAGTAGTGCAATTTTTGCAATGAAATTGCCTCAATATGCAACTGAAATCATACATTTACACCAGCAGTGCTATTCTAATCATACATTTACCTCATTTTTGTTCTGAACTCTCTAAAATATAAAAACAGTAATAGCACAGCAATTATATCTACCGACAGCCGAGCACGTCACTACCAAAGCCCTGTCCACAGAACTGCTGAAACTAATGGAACAGATAGTAATAAAGCGGCGTATCTTCATTAAGAATAATGTTATCAGGCGCAGTGTTTGCAGATTGCATTACGCTCACAGTCAGAGGAAGAGCTGCCGGAGCGTCGGAGCGACCGCACTCCTTCATCGCTAGTTATGGAAGTTGGCAGCGGACCTATTTTAAGTAAGTGGGTCAAACAGGATGAGGGTACGATTCCCACAGCTGACTAGTCTTGTAATTCAGTCACATCTAAACACTTCAACACTTTTTAAGTAGGTCTCCAGATAGTCGTGATCCACTAAATGCAATTAGGCAAATTCATCTGGCTCTTCAGACGGGCCGGAGATACGGAAGGAGATGATGCAACGCAAAACCTGCGGCGAAAAGCATCACCTGAGCGCATCTGATTATATAACGGAAAAGATAAAAAATCTTCATTAAAAAAGCATCTTTAACATTATACAGCATTAAGAGATTCATCAGAAAGCTCTGATTTATAGTCATTTCCTGAAACTGAATCTTATGATTCTTACTGAATTTGAGTTTGTGCTACAGAAACAAAAGTGAAAATATATAATTTTGTTAGACTTTCTTGTTCTTTAACCCAAGAAAACGTACTTAATTTATTGTATAGTCTTATAAAAGCAGATCTGCCTAATATCCTGTAATTATCAGAATTAATTGAGAACAGTGCAGAGTCATTTTTCAGAAAAAAAACACATTGAATTCAGCATTTCATCTTCAGGGTTTTAAAGTTAAGAAGCTGATTTTGTGTAAAATATATACAGTTTCTGTCAATATTGCAGCATATTAAAGCTCTGCTAAATACAGCTCTGGAAAAAAAAATAAAACTGTGATTTTATTCTATAAACTACAGACAACATTTCTCCCAAATTCCAAATAAATATATTTTCATTTAGAGCATTTATTTACAGAAAATGAGAAATGGCTGAAATAACAAAAAAGATGCAGAGCTTTCAGACCTTAAATAATGCAAAGAATTGATAATGCAAAGAGTTCAGAAATCTGAAAATTGGTGGAATAACCCTGTTTTTTAATCACAGTTTTTTTCATGCATCTTGGCATCATGTTCTCCTCCACCAGTCTTACACACTGCTTTTGGATAACTTTATGCTGCTTTACTCCTGGTGCAAAAATTCAAGCAGTTCAGTTTGGTGGTTTGATGGCTTGTGATCATCCATCTTCCTCTTGATTATATTCCAGAGGTTTTTAATTTGGTAAAATCAAAGAAACTCATCATTTTTAGGTGCTTTTTTATTTTTTCCAGAGCTGTATAATACTTACTTGTTACACTCGGTATCTGTTTACTCAGTTCACTACCTCTTCACATAGTATAATAGCTGTTCTCCAGCTGAACTATACGAGCTGTACAGGACAGGATAGTAATGTTAGCTGTGCTAACACTTAGCATTTGTAAGATGACTGCCATTCTCTGTGTAAATCCCCCTCACGTGTGATCTAGTGGGCTTAAATGGCATGTTTTAAGTTCATTTTTACTCTCTACTAAATAGTTCTAGCTGTTCTCCATCTGAAAGATACGAGCTGTACAGGACTAGTATAGAAATTATTTATATAAGTTACTAACAGATCTGCTATAACGTTAGTCTTAGTTCCAGATAAACACAGTTGGTCACCAAAACTGACAAAATAGTCCCTTTCTTGCCCAAGATGCCAAATAATGAGCAAAATATACAGTAATTAACTCTAAATAATTAAAAGTTGGCCATAATCCTGCAACATAATTAAGTTGGAGAGCATTTGGCACTGCTATCTCATTGTTTCGACAATCGCTTTCCAAATCTGAGGCCCGATTCTCGTCAAATTTGCGGACGAGCTGCAGAAGCGGAAGAGGACCTGATTCGAAACGACACCAGATCTTTTCATCTTCCAAGTTAAAAGTCAAATCAGGGGGAAGTGAACAGTCTTGACAGGAACATCAGCTCCAGCACCAGATTCTGGGATGCAGCATTCTGCTCGTTTCTCTGCAAACGCTAAGCCAGACATGATTTTATTATTTAATTCTGTTCTGCCTTTATATAAAAACATATTTCCCCTCAGAGGACCCGGCAAGTTAACAAGCCCGGCTAATGAGCGTGAGCACACTGGCAGTGCGATTTGATTAGAGGCTAATGCAAAATGCAATATTTTTATATTTCATTGCTGGATGGAGCGTGGTCAGCTTAGCATGGGGGGGGTGTCTCGCTAAATCTCGCTGAAGACGAGAAAAACAGACAAGCCCGAGCCTTTCCTTCAGAGCAGAACATACATTTACGATAGCCATGCTAATTCCACAGTGGTGATAATGAGCAAGGCTGGCACAGTTCACTAATGACACAGAAGCTAACGCTGCAACAGTAATGCTAATACGGCAGTACTGATACTGAAAGAGGCCAGGGTAGTTGGCTAATGGCATGGTAGTGATGCTAATAGTGTGGTAGTCATGCCACAGTAGAAAGTCTTGTTACTGCAGGACCATTTAAGGTGGAATGGTTTAATTCATAGGCTTTGGTATTCAACTAGTATTTTATGCAAAGACTTCAATCAGTCAGTAACTCAGTCAGTCAGGAATTCTATTAGGCAGTAACCCAGTCAGTAATTCAGTCAGTGAGTAATTCAGACAGTCAGTAACTTAGTCAGTAATTCAATCATGCAGTAACTCAGTAATTCAGTGAGGTAGCAGCTTCAGTCAGTAATTCAGCTAGTCAGTAATGCAGTCAGTCTGTAATTTAGCCAGTCAGTAACGCAGTCAGTCTGTTAGTAATTCAATCAGACAGTAACTCAATCAGTTACTAAGTCAGTCAATAATTCAATCAGTCAGTAACTTGGTCAGGAGTTTAATCAGGCAGTATCTCAGTCAGTAACTCACTCTGTCAGTAATTAAATCAGGCACTAACCCGGTCAGCACTTCAATCAATTAGCAATCCAGTCAGTAATTCATTGAGTAACTCAGTAAATCAGTCAGTAATTCCGTCAGTCGGAACCTCGATCAGTAACTCAGTCAGTAATTTAGTCAGGCAGTAACTCAGTCAGTCAGTAATTCAGTCAGGATGTAAAGTAAGTCAGTAAGTAATTCAATCAGGCAGTGACTCGGTCATTAATTCAGTCAGTGAATAATTCAGTCAGTTTGTAACTAAGTCAGTAATTCAGCCAGTCAGTAACTCAGTCAGTTAGTTAGTAATTGAATCAGGGTGTAAAGCCAGTCAGTGACTCAGTAAGAAATTCAGTCAGTAAGTAACACAGTCAGTGAGTAATTCAATCAGTCAGTAACTTAGTCAGTAATTCACATAGTCAGTAACTAAGTCAGTCAGTAACTCAGTCAGTCAGTAATTTAGTAAGGCAGTAACTCATTCAGTGTGTTAGAAATTCAGTCAGTAACTCAGTCAGAAATTTAGTCAGTACCTCACTCAGTCAGTACCTCAGTCAGTCAGTACCTCACTCAGTCAGTACCTCACTCAGTCAGTACCTCACTCAGTCAGTACCTCACTCAGTCAGTAAGCGAAATTGCTTCTGCTAGACCAGCCTAAAATGTAATACAGCTAAAATATACAATAAAAAGCACGTCATTATTCTTTATTCAGTTCTATCAGTAATATATTCAGCATGTCATCCAGCTTCTCCTTATTTCAGCTCTGCTTCCCTCAGAAACATCCAGAAGACCTCGCCTGTGACACGCAGCCGTCGCCTTCAAAGCCCGTCCAATCAGTGTCATCCTCAAACCCGCGCAGAGCCATCAGCCCCAGCATGGCCTCTGTACACACACACACACACACACACACACTCTGGATCTATACTTTCATCTTCATCTAACACATGCAACACACTCAGCCCACAGAAGCCTCCTCAGGGAGCTTCAACTGAAGACAAATCAATCACAGTATCTCTCTTTCAGTTCTCTCTCTCTCTCTCCTCTCACTCTTTCCAGTTTTCACTCCCTCTCTCTCTCTCTACTCTCTCATTCTGTATGTATTGCAATGTCCCTCTCTCATGCTCTCCCTCTGTTCTTTCTCAGTTATTCCTTTCCCTATTCTTCTCGTCTCTCTTTCTCTCTTTTATGTCATCTCTCTATTCGATTGCCCTGTATCTCTCTCTTTCAATTCTCTCATTACCTCCCTCCTTCTCTCTTTCTTCTTCTTTCTTGCTTCCTTTCTCTCCCTGTCTCTCTATCTCTATTCTCTTGTTCTCAGTTTCTTGTTCTCTTTCACTCTACTCTCTCTCTCTCTCTCTCTCTCTCAGTTCCTCTCTCTCTCTCAGTTTCTCTCTCTCTCTCTCTCTCTCTCTCTCTCTGTAGCAGGAATAAAGCGAGGGCTGTCTCCTCCGCTCTCGCTCGTCCATTTCTGGGCTGGTTTGGTGATTTGAATGATTAATAATGCTCCTAAAATTTGCAGCGCCGGGGAGCGTGGATCAGGCCACATCTGTCATCCCTTAATCTTTGAAATTAAACTTGTGCACAGAGATGGAGAGCGAAAGAGAGACAAAGAGATAGAAAGAGAGAGAAAGAGAGAGATGACGACCACTGAATTACACAAAATAAAGCATCCAGCATCACCAATCCCACTCAGACAGTTTAGAAGTAAACTAAGTAAACTGATACTAACGTAATTGTCTGACTAGTATAGCACTGCTGAGGTAAATTCATGATTAGAATAGCATGGCTAAGGTAAATGTATAATTAGAAAAGCACTGCTGAGGTAAACCTATGACTAGAATAGCACTGTTGAGGTTAATGCGTGATTAGAATAGCATTTTGGGGTAAATGTAAGATTAAAGTAGCACACTGAGGTAAAATCACAACTGCTGAGAAAAGTTCATGATTAGAATAGCACTGCTAAGGTAAATGTGTAATTAGAATAGCACTGCTGAGATACAGTAAATGTATGATTAGAATAACATAGCTGAGGTAAATTCATGATTAGACTAGCACTGCTGCGATACAGTAAATGCATGATAAGAATTGCACTGCCGATGTAAATGTATGGTTGGAATAGCACTGCTAAGGTAAATGTATGATTAGAATATCACTACTCCGCTAAATGTAATGTATATAATTGGAATATCATATCAATATTTGTATAGTATGTAAAAAAAACGATATTCTACAACACAAAATGTATTGTTATTTAAAAATAGATAGACAGAAAGACAGTCATTAATCTTTAAACAGAAAGTATTATTATTTAGTTATTAGTACAGTTTCTATGTCTTCAAAGCAAGAAGTATGTGGACGAGCATTGTCCTGCTGAAAAAGTAGAGGGACTGGTTGCAGGACCTCCTTAAGTGCCTGTGACTCTAATCGTGGATTTACCTTAGCAGTGCTATTCTACTCATACATTTACCTCAGCTGTGCTATTCTAATCAGGGATTTACCTTAGCAGTGTTATTCTAGTCATACCTTTTTCTCTGTAAAGCTGCTTTGTGACAACTTTTGTTGTAAAAAGCGCTATACAGGGGTTGGACAATGAAACTGAAACACCTGGTTTTAGAGCACAGTAATTGATTGTGGTGACGGACAGTTCTGGTGGAAACAGGAGAGTTGAGGTGCACATTGAATTCTGCGTGATTTGATCAGCCGTGGTTTTATGTTTTTGAATACAATCCGGGTTAGCACCCGAACATCCCTTTCAGACAGCTTCCTCTTACAGCGTCCACAGTTAATCCTGTTGGATGTGGTTGGTCCTTCTTGGTGGTATGCTGACATTACCCTGGATACCGTGGCTCTTGATGCATCACAAACTCTTGCTGTCTTGGTCACAGATGCTCCAGCAAGACGTGCACCAACAATTTGTCCTCTTTTGAACTCTGGTATGTCTCCCATAATGTTGTGTTCATTGCAGTATTTAGAGCAGAACTGTGCTCTTACCCTGCTAACTGAACCTTCACACTCTGCTCTTACTGGTGCAATGTGCAATTAATGAAGATTGACCACCAGGCTGCTCTAATTTAGCCATGAAACCTAAAATCCCACACTAAAATGATAACAGGTGTTTCAGTTTCACTGTCCAACCCCTGTAGAAATAAAATTGAATTAAATTTAATTGTAATGAAGACCAAAAGTGGTCCTAAGCATTTAAAACATATATTTTCTCCTGAAACCAAACCAAACCTAGATTCCTCATTTATTATTCTCAGCCATACCCCTCACCCCCCCGTCCCAGGCTCTTGTGGGACGGTCCAGCTTCAGCCCCCTACTCTCCATTCCAGTCACAGCGTCCCGTCCTCACCCTGCTGCCTCCCCTCAATCCTACCGGCTCTCGCCTCCACACCATGCCCCTCCCACTTTCTGTAAATGGCCAATCCGAAGCCTCTGATTCTTCCTCCCACCCTAAGAACTGATCAGTTTCAGAGAAAACCGACTGTTCGCTCTGTTCGGCCGAGCGAGATCGGAATGAGCGTTCTCTCTGTCGGTTGCCTGGTAACGCTAAAACGTAGCAAAGAAAAGGAAAAAATCCCACATCTTCACATCTCTGCTTTAATTAAAGTATTTATTTGACGTGTTATTGTAAAGTGCATTTGCGTTGTTCTGACTTTTCTTTTTCTACTTTAATTCACGTTGTGTTCTAGGACTTCTAGGAATTTATCTGTAAAAAGCTGTACCGGCTTCTGTGGAGTTCCACAGGGCTCTATTTTAGGGCCTATAAAATTGATGCAAATTGTGGCAGCAATGAAGTGTGGGCCTACGTTCAGAGTTTAAAGGTGTTAAACTCTTTTTCTCGAGATTTCATTCATTTAACTTTTGACTACATGCTGGGAATAATTTTTTATCCCACAAACACTTATTTATTGATTTAGTCATTAATTATCCTTAAAGAGGACTGTTATGATTATTGAGCTATTTGGAAGCTGTTTAATATGCTGTACAAAATGTAATGCAATGTGGAGTACCACAGGGCTCTATTTTAGGGCCTATGAAATTGATGCAAATTATGGCAGTAATGAAGTGTGGCCTACATTCAGAGTTTAAAAGTGTTAGGGGCTAATAAATTGGACTAAAATACATAGGATTAGTTTTTAAAAGAAAAACTATTTTGGACTATTTTAAACAAGCAATCCTCTCCTAATCATTTAACTTTTTACAAAATTCTGGGAGTCATGGTTATATGGGCTTTTACACATAATGGGTGCCATTTCTTTCCATTTAAAATGCATTTTATAACTAAGAATAGTGTATTGCACATTAACCTAATCGCAAATGTAAGATATGTATTTAAAACATGAATAAAAACGACTTTTTTTGCTAATTCAATGATAACTCCTGTTACTCAAAACATAAAAAGTAACACGAGAGAGTGCCAGTAACAGGAGTGCTTTTTTTTTGTCATAAATATCTATTATTTAAACATGCAGTCAACCATTACTTTAAAATAAAGACTTTCTTGAGAGAAAATCCAAGCAACATGTTTTTTTTTATTTGTCACATGAGTTTGGTAACCATCTTCAGATTAGAAACCTTGTAAAAATTAAGTAAAGCTGCCTGAGTTTGACCAGTACATGTTTTAAATAGTTAAATTCATGTCTTATTAGATTCATAGATTAAAAAAGTAAAAAAAATAGCCCTTATGTGTGAATAAACATACAAATAAACACCATAATAGACCATAGTCACCATTATTTCAAATATTATTGACGCAATGTCCATTTATTGCACGATACTAGGGACTGTTGTCTCTTTAATTTAAAGTTTTACCAAATTCTGAAAGTCATGTTTGAACAAGACTCTTAGCATTTGGTTAAAAGCTAAATTAAAATGCTAATAAATAAATAAGCTGTTTAAAATATCCAAAAGTCCATGACAGCAGCCAGTGATCCAGTGCAGTTCACTCCATGCGCTGGTGGTTTTAATGTTATGGCTGATCTATGGTCTCTATTTACCGCACGCAGTCTCAGCAGCGGGAGTCTGAGCGCTATTGAAAGCCTGTGAAAGCGACTGTGGGGAAAACGACTGGTTTTCTGAGCTGGAGAAGATCCAGCTTTGTGCTTCTATGAAAGCGACGGGGAGCGATGGTGATGGAAAGGGGGGGGGGGGTGGTTTGTGAAGAAAGCCGGCCATTGATTGGAACACAGCAGCCCCGCCCCTCTCTGAGTGAATCTGATCGGCGGGATTCTCCCGGAGCCGAGCCGCCGGAGAGCAATCAGGCCTCTGGATTGTTTGAGACGCTTTTAGTGTAAATGTTAGCGCCGCTACGACTGAGTCATGAACTGAGTCATAATCCCCCCGAGCTCCTCCCATTGACTCACCATTTCCTCCAGAGCTGCAGCCCAACAAACACTTTTAACCAAAAAAACCAACAGCAGGAAGTTTACTTTCCCATCTTACACCCGTCCAATCACCTCTACAGAGCGACAGAACCTGCAGGATACCAGGACTAGGGATGGAAAATGTGGCCTTAAAATAATTTTACAATATTTCACAAGAACTGTGCACTTTAAATAACTTTCACCTTAATTTAAATACACAGGTAAACTGATTAAAATGCTGTGATACACTAATTACAAAACATTCTGAAAGATAAAAAAAATAAAAATGATCACAAGCCATCGAACCAAACTGAACTGCTTGAATTTTTGCACCAGGAGTAAAGCAGCATAAAGTTATCCAAAAGCAGTGGGTAAGACTGGTGGAGGAGAACATGAAGCTGAGATGCATGAAAAAAAATCTAAAAATCTAAAATCTGCATATTTTTTAGTTTTTTGTTTTTTTCAGCTATTTTTTCATTTTCTGCAAATAAATGCTCTAAATTACAATATTTTGGGGGGAATTTGGGAGAAATGTTGTCTGTAGTTTATAGAATAAAACAACAATGTTCATTTTACTCAAACATAAACTTATAAATAGCAAAATCAGAGAAACTGATTCAGAAACTGAAGTGGTCTCAATTTTTTTTCCAAAGCTGTATATAACAGCTCGATAGATCTATCTATCGATATATCGATCTATAACGATTCAAAGTTCTTGCAATGTTTCGGATATAATGATGGAACTGGCACTCATCAGCACCGCCCCTGGAAAGGATGGAAGAGCAAGAGTTAAGAGTTCCCTCTGTTGCACAGGAGATGATTCCCAATCAAACTAAAAATTAATAGCCAGTTAAGATTCTTCAAAAAGTTTCTTTTGATTATTTTATTAAATTTTATTTAAATTTTATAATTTTCTGGTTCTGATTATCGTTAGGAGAGCTTTGTACTTTTATCTTGGCGGCTCGTCAGTGTCGTGTGATGGACGGATGATAATGGATGGGCTTCTCGGGAGCATACATCATCCCTCGGCTTCAGTGTTTTGACGTTTTGTCACAGCGCTAATTTAGATTAATGGTTGGGAGGGGGGCCGGAGGCGGTCGGCGGGGTTCGGGGGTTGACGAGGCGTCGCGAGGCGGTGTACGAGACGGTTCCCCCGGTGTAAGAGTAAAGCCGGGGTAAGAGGATCAGGTGAGGAAAGTTCTTTATTTAGAGAGCGTGGAGGAGAACGTTGCCGTGGGGACCGGGGGGATGGCGTGGTGTTGGGCGGGGGTTGAGCAGAGCGTGTCGCTCGGCGACGCTCGGTTTGGGTTGTGCTGCATAATTCAGCTGCGTTTCACGTCTGCGTTATCTGTCACGCAGAGAGCTGTCAAGTGCTGGGGGAGTGTGGGTGGCATTGTGGTGAACTGAAATGAACCAGACACACTGCTGCACACTACACACACTCTTACACGCACACACACACACACACTCTTATATACACACACACACACTCTTACACACACACACACACACACTCTGTTCAGAGTTGTTTTAATGCCAGTCGTACACACACTCTACACCAAGAACAGGGGCGTCACCAGCACCAGGTGCTTCAGTCCCTTCCATCCTTTTCTGGAGCGGTCCTGATGAGTGCCAGTTCCATCATTATCACCATGTTTTTGATGGTCTTTGCAGTGACTGCACTTGAGGATACTTTCAAAGTTATTAAAATTCATTTCTTCTTAACTTATGCTGTCTACACGACTTTTAAAAGACTCTGAAAAGACTCCCGCTCACATCTAAAGACTTTTTACTCACAGACTAAGATTTTACAAAGACTGGGGATCACTAACTGCAAGACTTTCTGTCTGAGATTATTTCCCACCATGCTTCTGGTGGAGTAACAATATATACAATACATATTACATATTAAATTACAAATAATGTTTATAAATATTTCAATACTGTGATTTATTTATCAGAGCCTTACAACTTTTCTCCCCATCAACAGTTTATTTTTCTGTTACTGTTAGTTCTTGATATTTTTTAATAGAATATATTTTGTGTTTAGCTCTGATTATAAGCTTCATTACCCCCTTTTTTTGCTACAACCTTGTAAAGCAAATAATCCCAGTTTCACTGCTCTACATTAGCCTTTATTTTAGATAGAATTAATTAATGCAATAAAAAACATCATTCTTGCAAAATGTGAATTTATTCAACTTGTTTGTATCAAAAATAATAAGTAGCGCAAAATAAAATAACTATAAATATAATGGCTTTAAAGTGCTACCTGTGTTTAAAATACTCTACATATTAATGTAAGAACCATATAAGGCATATTAAGTCGTTTTACATGAAGAGTAACGTGAAATATATTCTTTCCTCTTCCTATAGCTCACCTCCTATTGGTTGTTCACATTGTTCACGTCACTATTTGCACCAGCAGTGTCTTAAGACTTGCGATAATATCAGGTTTTTATGTGCAGCCTCATAAACTCAGAGAGACTCACTGTATTTCACAAAGAACAAGAAAAAGAGGTATTAATATAATTGAACATACTTTTAATATTTACTTAAGTATAATTCCTTGATTACAAGTTTTTTTTCTACACCCATTGTCCATTCTTTTCCACTTTCTATAGTATAATACGGTAAGTAGAGAAACAGATATTTAGATGTAGATGAACATTGTCTTAAATCAGTTTTAAATTTTAAATTTTAGCATTAAAAACACATTTTAAGTAGATTCTAAAGATACTATAGCACACAGAGAGAGTGATAAATTCACACTATGCACTATACACTACGCTCTCCAGACTCCAGTCCCTGTCCAGACTGTCAGATTCTGATTGGCGGATGTTTTGCCATTTCTTGGCACTAACCCGGTATGGCGCCGGCTGTTTTGTTACCCCTGATTAGTTGACAGGTATGAACACTGGCAGAGACTGCCACAAATAATTCTACACCCCGAATATAAACTGGCAAAGACAGCTAACGACTGCACAGTACCGCCACGGAAAGATATTCTTACTGTCGGACTGGAAATGGTGGTCTGTGTATGTGCCGAAAGTACAGAACTGGCTAAAATGGTTTTAACTGGTTGAAAATAGTGAGAAAAAATAGTGAGTTTGGTAGTTTTGGAGACTTCTGGTCCTCCTAAAATCGGTGGTCTACTGCAGGTGTGGAAGCTATCCGCTCCCTTTGCTGCATGTAGGGTCAAGTAATTGGTTCATTTTGTAATATGATGCTCAGCTTTGCAGAGTGAGTGCGGGTACTGACAGCATTGTATCCAATAAAAATAATTAAAAAGCAAAAATAGCATAAGTTTTAGCCATATTACACATTCTACAGATATAGGAATATACAGCTCTGAAAGAAATGAAGAGAGCACTTCAGTTTCTGAATCAGTTTCTCTGATTTTGCTATTTATAGGTTTATGTTTGAGTAAAATGAACATTGTTGTTTTATTCTATAAACTACAAACAACATTTCTCCCAAATTCCAAATAAAATATTCTCATTTAGAGCATTTATTTACAGAAAATGAGTAATAAATCTTAAATAATGCAAAGAAAACAAGTTCATATTCATAAAGTTTTAAGAGTTCACAAATCAATATTTAGTGGAATAATCCTGGTGTTTTTTAATCACAGTTTTTTTTATGCATCTTGGCATCATGTTCTCCTCCACCAGTCTTACACACTGCTTTTGGATAACTTTATGCTGCTTTACTCCTGGTGCAAAAATTCAAGCAGTTCAGTTTGGCTTTTGATAATTTATCTTCCTCTTGATTATATTCCAGAGGTTTTCAATTTGGTAAAATCAAAGAAACTCATCATTTTTAAGCGGTCTCTTATTTTTATATTTATTATTTTAGTTTCTTATAGTATTTTAGAGCTGTATAAGTTAGTATTTGGGCTACATGACTCTTTAAACTAAAATTTGGCAAGATGGCAGAACAATAAGCGACTTAAAAACCTACAGATTTAAGTATTTCCTTCAATTAAGTAAAAATTACGATAACCACTAAACTATATTATCATAGTTTAATGCATAGTTTTATTGTTTTATGGCTAATTTCTTTATAACAAGCATTAAAAATATTGTAGTTTGTAGTTTGTCTCAGTAGTTAGCTAGCTAGCTAACTTCCCTGTTCCACCTTAAACAGTGCAATAGAGTGCAAATGTTGCAGCATTTAAGGTGGAATGGAAAAATAAAATGAATAAAAGCAAATAAAGGCTAATTTTAGCTCCTCATCAGAGAGGAATTTAGAAATGGACAATAATAATGAATGCAGTAGGATTTCGCCACTTTTTTTTCTATACACTTACACTAAAAATCAAGGGTTAATGGTAAAAAAATGTTATTGTGTCAAAAAAGTAAAAAAATGTACAAATTGGCTATTTAGAAGCCAAGAAAAGCCAAAAACTCCAACCCCAGACCCTTTTAACCCACTCTTTTATCAGCACAATTTGGCAAATGGCATTTCTCTAGCTCTTTTTAGCTTTTTAGCGACGCTACGACTAACCAGTGCCCCTGTTTACTCAAATCACAAAGAAATTCATAAGTGGTTTGAGTAAAAAAACGAGAAAAAAAGCATTTTAGCGCTCAGCTGTAATCATATGAAGCATAATGCCATTTGCCCGAACCGCTAAAAAAATATCCCGTGCTGCTCGGCTAATGCATAATGGCTTACACAACTACAAAGGCAACCGTCCAAAAAAAGCGAAAGCAGCATGAATTATTCCACAAAGTGCTCCGAGGGGCTAAATTAAGTGCAACCAAGTAAATAAGTTTGTGTCCTGATGTTCCTCTACCATTCCCGCAATCATCATCATCATCATCATCATCATCATCATCATCATCGTATCACAAGACACGGAGTCATGCCTGATTTATCCGTCCCAGCAGGCTGAGGGTGACCTCAGGTCATCCACCAATCGTCCACAGATCATCTTAGTGGATCATCTGGGCCTATTTTTAGGATTTAAGGACTTTATCATGCCTGATACTTGAGTATTACCATATTTTAAAGCAAATTTGGCCCCAATTTGACAAGCGACCGGCCATTTCCACTGCAGGAACACGACTTTTAGCCAAGATTTAGAGATAAATAACATTAATTTAGCTATTTATAGGTTTATGTTTGAGTAAAATGAGCATTGTTGTTTTATTCTATAAACTACAGACAACATTTCTCCCAAATTCCAAATAAAAATATTCTCATTTAGAGCATTTATTTACAGAAAATGAGAAATGGCTGAAATAACAAAAAAGATGCAGAACTTTCAGACCTCAAATAATGCAAAGAAAACAAGTTCATATTCATAAAGTTTTAAGAGTTCAGAAATCAATATTTGGTGGAATAACCCTGGTTTTTAATCAAAGTTTTTTTTTTCATGTTCTCGTCCACCAGTCTTACACACTGCTTTTGTGATCATCCATCTTCCTCTTGATTATTATTATATTCCAGAGGTTTTCAATTTGGTAAAATCATAGAAACTCATCATTTAAATAAGCAACCAGCCATTTCCACTGCAGGAACAATAAAACAAGCGACACAGGTCTTAAGGACCTTACCATGCCTGAAACCTGATACCTTTTCCGTGTTTTAAAGCAAATTTGTGTTACATAAAGGCAAATCTATTTCTAGGTCGAGTCAACGCAGACCTGAAGGCGACAATGTTACAAGTGACCTGTCATTTCCACTGTAGAAACAGGACTTTTAGTTGTCCTGTATACAGATTCTCCCACCTTGTGGAGTTGTGGATCTCTGCAGCTCCTCCAGAGTGACCATTGGCCTCTTGGCTGTGTCTCTGACCAGTGCTCTGCTTGTGCGATCTGTCCGTTTGGGAGAAAGAGTCGTGCCATACTCTTTCCATTTCCGGATACTTTTGCAATTTTTTTTATTTGTAAAAAAAATGTCTTAGCGGTACATTTCACAACAAAACTGAAGCTTTTAACTCTTTAATATATAAAGCTCTGGATAAGAGACTACTTAAAAATAAGAGACTACTTAAAAATGATGAGTTTCTTGATTTTACCAATTGGTCTTTCACATTAAATTTCAATGAAACGTAAAAAAATGTAAAGAAAATATGGAGAAGTTTAAGGGTTTTGAATACAGTACAGGCCACATGTGTTCATTCATAGTTTTGATGCTTCAGTGAGAATCTACAATGTAAATAGTCATGAAAATAAAGAAAACACATTGAAAAAGAGAAGGTGTGTCCAAACTTTTGACCTGTCCTGTACTTTTGCAGTCCACTGTAAATGAAGCTACATAAGCCACGTCTGATACTTGAGCATTTCCATAAACCTGTGCTACATTTAAACCAATGTAATCGTATCACAAGACACGGAGTCATGCCTCGTTTACCCTTCCCAGCAGGCCGAGGGTGACCTGGGGTCGGGAATAGTGCAGGATGGTCCTGTGGTCTTGCGGAACCGCAGGACCGTGGGTGTCGGTGTTCGTGCGACCCGGGTGCAGGAATATGGGTCAGCCTCCTGCAGGACCAGGTGGGGCCTCCTGGCCGAGCTGGAGGCCGCCTTCCTCCTCAAACGTCTCCTCAAATCAGGCGGAAGGCGATCGCTGGAGCGGCCAATGGGAAGAGGGCGCTGGCGGTGACTCAGGTGCGGATCGGGGGGAAGCAGAGCGGCGAGATGAAGGCTCAAATAAGTCAGAATGACTTCAGAGCCGGGGGGACGAGCTAATTATAGTGTACGGAAAGAAAGAAAGAAAGAAAGAAAGGTGGGGAATATGCTGATAAATTTCATTATTTCATACAGAACATCTGGCTCTAGTCTGGGCCAAAATGCTTAAAAACTGTGATTAAAAAACAGAATTATTCCACCAAATATTGATTTCTGAACTCCTAAAACTTTATGAATATGAACTTGTTTTATTTGCATTATTTGAGATCTGAAAGCTCTGCATCTTTTTTTGTTATTTCAGCCAATAAATGCTCTAAATGACGATTTTTTTAAATTTGGAATTTGGGAGAAATGTTGTCTATAGTTTATAGAATAAAACAACTGATTCAGAAACTGTGGTTTCTGTGCTCTCAACAGTTTAAATCTCTTTCAGAATTGTCAATTTAAGGGCTCGGACACTTTTATGCAAATAAGCAAATAAGCTGTTACTGTCCACACCACATATTTACAACCAGTGTTTACAACCCGTTAATGTTAGCTTGTGCTAAATGACATCTCCCTTATCTTATGACTCACAACAGACAGTAGGTATAGATCCCTCACCCAGAAAAAGTCTGTTGGCTAACCCTGCTGTTTACTGTCTGAGGTTCTCACCAGTTTAAGTCTCTTTAAGAATGAGCCATTTAAGGGCTCTGACACTTTTATGCAAATAAGCTGTTGCTGTTGCTGGCTGAGGGTTTAACAATTAGCTTGTGCTAAACTGCAAAACTGTAATAGCAGTTATTTGAAGGTTGTTATATAGATCCCTCCCTCAGAAAAAGTCTGCTGGCTAATCAACCAATGAAGAGGGCACTTGAGTGAATTTTGTCATTTCTCATTTTCTGTAAATAAATGCTCTAAATGATGAGATTTTTATTAGGAATTTTGGAGACATGTTGTCTGTAGTTTATAGAATAAAACAACAATGTTCATTTTACTCAAACATAAACCTATAAATAGCTAAATCAGAGAAACTGATTCAGAAACTGAAGTGCTCTTTTAATTTTTTCCAGATCTGTATATTTTATAATACTCTTAGCTAAGGGGTAAAGAGTCGCTCTGCTCTGCTGAAGGTTGATGAATTATCTCAGGTTATCTCTATATTCTGCCAGTCATACTCATTTCAGGCGGTTGTTTGTTGGTGGTCATAATGGGCACCATATGGTTGCGGGCGAAATCGGAGTGGAAAATTGCAGCGCAGGCTTCGGCGTGCTGAGTGTTGCACCTCGCACCAAAGAAAACAAACGGGTAAACACGGAGCCGCGGTGAAATCCGTAACAATGCACAATTACGCCTCCCCTCCGCGGACACAGATGCGCTCGCCTTTAATAACAACATAAAAAAAAGCTGAATTAGAGCGAGCTGCCATTACATACCGGATACATTATATTTTCTGCTGTGGGCGGTGTCTTATATAGCGGTTCAATTCCCAACAGAACTGCAGCTTTTAACAATTGACAAGTTATAAGGGCAGTGAAGCTCGATCCTCTGTTTAAACGTCATTTAAATTATCTATATATTGATTTATTGATCTGCAACCCAATAAATCACTTATTTTAATTGCTGCAAAGACATAAAGACAAACATTTCCTCCAGTCGATCTTCAGTCAAACAGACATGAATTGACTTCTTCAAATAAGAGAAGTCAATAGGTGTCAGGAGATCAGATACTGATATTTACCATCTGGTAACTGCCTACCAACACCGTAGCAACCACTTTAGATATGATAGCAATCACTTAGCAAGCACCTGAAATACAGTAGCAACAACCATATAACAACACCTTGGTAAACTGTAGCAACAGCATAGCACCCACTTAGAAACTTCCTGTAATACCTTAGCAACCACCACAGATATGATAGCAACCACTTTACGTATGATAGCAACCACTTAGCAATGCCTGAGCAAGCACCTAGAAAACCACAGCAACATCTTAACCTTGGTAAACCATAGCAACAGCATATCTCCCGTTCAAAAACTTCTTTAGTAACCATCACAGATCGGATAGCAACCGCCTAGCAATCTTTTGACAACACCATAGCAACCACTTAAAAAAAAAGACTTAAAATGCACTTGCAATGCAGAAACTGTTAAAGTAATGAAAAGCCACTGAATTTTGCCTAGCAACACATAAGCAACCACCACAGATATGATAGCAAACACCTAGCAAACATTTGACACCTGCCTACCTACCAACACCTTTGCAACCACTTTACGTATTATAGCAACCACTTAGCAATACCTTAGCAAGCACCTAGAAAACCATAGCAATGTCTTAACCTTGGTAAACCATAGCAACAGCATAGCACCCATTCAAAAACTTCTTTAGTAACCATCACAGATTGGATAGCAACTGCCTAGCAATCTTTTGACAACACCATAGCAACCACTTAGAAAAATGACTTAAAATGCACTTGCAATGCAGAAAATGTTAAAATAATGAAACATCTTAACCTTGGTAAACCATAGTAACAGCATAGCACCCACTTGGAAACTTCTTTAGCAAGTACCACGGATAGGATAGCAACCACCAAAGCAACCATTTAACAACACCATAGCAACCACTTAAAATTACTTAAAATGCACTTGCAATGCAGAATACAAACGAGCAGCATTAACTAAAAGCCAGATCCATTTCAAAGCCTTGTCTTTCTAATTAATAGCTGACGAAAGTGTGTGAATTCTGGCGTTTGGTGGTGTAGATTAATACAGTAAATATAACAGAGCTGGAAACGTTTGAAAAACTAACATCGCAACATCATACAGGCTGCGTTCCTGTCAGAAAACTCCAGCTCCGGCTAAAACCAAAAAAAACAACATGGCACAAAAACATAAGTAATAATGGCCAATTAGTGGCTTTTTCCACACAGCACAAACAATGTTTTATCTCCCTCATTATATTTGATAGCGTTTTACAATCAAGGGAGATGCAGTGTGCGGTCCTCTGCTTCATTTTCCCGCTTTAATTAAAACCACTGGACTTAGTTAAAACACAAAACAAACATCTGCGCCCGTCTGATGCATCTCTACTCGCTGGGATGTGCTGAGAGATTAAGAGTGTGTAAATGGCTAATTTGCTCGTTTTTGGCTTTTTAACAATTACTGTATGTCTGTTCTAGACTGACCACCAATTTAGAAGGTCCACCTTTCTTATAGACTCATTTTATATGGATGTAGGTGCTGTCGATACCATGCTTTTTTCTAAATGCTGTCTATAAAATAGCAGCGATTAAATAAAATACAAGAAAAGACTCAAGTTTAAAGGTTAAAATATACATACAGGGGTTGGACAATGAAACTGAAACACCTGTCGTCATTTTAGTGTGGGATTTTAGGTTTCATGGCTAAATTGGAGCAGTCTGGTGTTCAATCTTCATTAATTGCACATTGCACCAGTAAGAGCTGTAAGAGTGTGAAGGTTCAATTAGCAGGGTAAGAGCACAGTTCTGCTCTAAATATTACAATGCACACAACATTATGGGAGACATACCAGAGTTCAAAAGAGGACAAATTGTTGGTGCACGTCTTGCTGGAGCATCTGTGACCAAGACAGCAAGTCTTTGTGATGCATCAAGAGCCACGGTATCCAGGGTAACGTCAGCATACCACCAAGAAGAACCAACCACATCCAACAGGATTAACTGTGGACGCTGTAAGAGGAAGCTGTCTGAAAGGCATGTACCACGGCTGACCACGGCTGATCAAATCACGGCAGAATTCAACTTGGAAACTTCTTTAGCAACCATCACAGATCCACCCAGCAATCATTTAACAACACCATAGCAACCACTTAAAATGAACTTAAAATTACCACCACACCCATCAGTGTACATATATTCAGAAGCATTGTTTTCTGGGTGTAAAAAAGAGTTTTGCAACAGGATGTATTTTTTTTGTTGACTATAAATATATATATTTATTCTTTCTCGTGGCCTTTTAACTGATGATAAAATAACTTTAATCGCGGGTCACCGCAAACCTTTCAAAATAACACACAGCGCAAAACTAATAAATGTCAAATCTCGTACACGCAGGGCGTAAAAACACCTTGCTTAGAATTAAAATCGCTCCGTTAATAACATCCATTACAGGATTCTTCAGCTGCATGTCCTTAAAGGTCTAAAAAATTACACACACGTCTGTTTTGTAAATGCCGTGTATAATGAATGTTTCAGAGCGCTCGCTAAAGCCGGGTTAGCCTCAGCCGCTACTCCCAAATGAGCTCAGCTTGAGGAGTGACTAACCCTGTCGAGGCTCTGGCAGCCGTAACGCGTAAAAAAGCCTCTTTTTTGTTGTTTGATTCCTTTTTGACACCAAAACTGGGTCAAAATGTATCTTTTTAGTCTGAAATGTGTGGCATAAAGTGGCTAACGGCTAATCCCACAGATTAGCGGCGTGTAGGGTCTGTGGAATTAATGGAATTGGGCTGTTGGACCATGTTAAATAAGAGATAAATGTGATAAATATTACAATAAATACAGTTATATATAGTTATATTTTTCTGTATTGTTAAAATTCTTTCCCCCCCCTACATTAATAAATAATAGTAAATGAATAGAGATTATAAAGGAACATATAAGGAATCATGTAGTAACTTAAAAGCGTTAAACAAACCAAAGTACCCTGGTAACTCTGATGAGTGCCAGTTCCATCATTATAACATTTCCTACCACCTGGGATAACTTATTACCACCTAGCAACCACCTAGCAACCACTTAGCAATAACGTATTAACCACCTGAAATACAATGCAAATTGAGCAACACTATTAAAGCAACCTTGTAACCCTATAACAACCACATGGGATAACTTATTATTTTGTGACACCATAGCAACCACCTAGAAATACCATATTATACAAGTTCTTCTTTTTAGATTGACTGACCTTCATTTTTTCTTACAGAAATTTCTTTCATTACGTGAGTAGTTGAGTAGTTTTGTAACACCATAACAACCACCTGGGATAACTTATTACTTTATGACATCATAGCAACCACCTAGCAACCACTCAGCAATACCATATTAACCACCTGGAATACAGTGCAAATCGAGCAACACTCTTAGTGCAACATTGTAGCACCATAACAACCACATGGGATAACTTACTATTTTGTGACACCATAGCAACCACCTAGCAACCTCTTAGTAATACTAACCATATTAAATTCTTCTTTTTGGATTGACTGACTAAAGAAATTTCTTTCTTTACTTGAGTAGTTTGGTAACACCATAACAACCACCTGGGATAACATTACTTTGGGACACCATAGAAACCACCTAGCAACCACTTAGCAGTACCATATTAACCAACTGAAATACAGTGCAAATTGAGCAACACTATTAAAACAACCTCGTAATCCCTGTGGTCTCTTATTTTTTTTTCCAGAGTTGTATATATAGAATATATATTGTATTATTATTAATATATATAAATGAATGTAATATAAATGATATAAATAAATGAGACCAGTTTTCTTTCTGTTTCTGATATAATATCAGTTCTTGGATCCTGAGATAAAGCAATAAGCCTTTTGTTTGTTTGTTTGTTTGTTTATTTATTTATTTATTTACTAAGGTTATTATAATAACCATGGATAAGCGAACAATAGTTTCGCTCATTAAAGGAGACTTTGTGTCTCTCTAATGAAAAGGCCAGGGGTTTTTAATGCAGTTTGAAGTTAATCTCTATTTTATGCATGCCCACACTTCAAAAAAACAACAGAAAATAAATTAAATAAATTAAATAAATTAAATAACGCTGCTGTTTTTTCTCTGTGTGCGTGTATGATGTAATATGCTGGAAAACTCTTGTTTCATAAACTGTTCATAGTGCACTAATTAACCAAGTGCACAATATAAATATAAAAAAGGCATTAAAATATTGAAAATATATTTTTTTATCAATGTATTGGTATTTAAATTAAAATATGATTTAACCATAATAATTTATGTTTTTTGAAAGCAAACATTTTGGGACCTTTCAAATGTCACAATGATACAAATGCACTGCTTAAACCCAACCAACCACTTGAGGTAGCAACACCCTAGCAACCACCCACAGTATCCTCTGGCAACTATCTGGGAAATATAGCAACATCCATCTAACTGCAACCACTTAACAACACCCTAGCAACCACCTGCAATATCATCTGGCATCTATATTGGAAAGGAAACATAGCAACAACCGCCTAATTGCAACCACCTAACAACCAACTTAGCAACTCCCTAGCAACCACTCACAATATCATCTGGCAACTATCTGGGAAACAAAATATAGCAGCAACTGCCTAACTGCAACCACCTAACAACCACTTAGCAACACTCTAGCAACCACCTGCAACATCATCGGGCAACTATCTGGGAAATGTAGCAACAGCCACCTAACTGCAACCACTTAGCAACACGGTAGCAACCACCTGCAACATCATCTGGGAAACAAAACATAGCAACAACCGCCTAACTGCAACCATCTAACAACCAACTTAGTAACACCCTAGCAACCACTCATTACATAATCTGGCAACTATCTGGAAAACATAGCAACAACCACCTAATCACAACCACGTAAAAACACGTAGTAACATCATAGCAATCACATAGCAACAGTTAAGTTTACTTACGTTTAAGTGATAACCATTTCTGCTCCACATTTGCCATAATACTCATTAATGATGCACTGTGGTAACTGGCACTGCCAATATCGCCCATCTGCATATCCACCATGTTCACATTACGATTCATAATTCATAATTCATAATTCCCCCGCTGTAAGAATGAAGGAACACAGCAGCTCGTCTCGGCCGAGCGTTCAGCTGCCCGTGAAATCTGACTCAACATCAGCTGTCAGTGTGCGGTGAGCCAAAACGGAGAGAGGGAGGGAGGCTGGTAGTGTTGGGTGTGTGTTGGTGAGCAGTGTTAGGGGGTATTGGGGCTGTGTTAGGAAAAGTGTTAGGGAGCAGTGTTGGGGCATTGTTTCACAACAGTGTTGTTGTGTGTGTGTGTGTGTTTGGGGTAGTGCTTGTGGGGAAGCATTTAGGACTGTGTTGAGGGGCTGTGTTTGAGTTGTCGAAGAGCAGTGTTGGGAAGCATTGTTTGGGGAGTGTTGATGTGTTAGAGTAGAGTTGGGGACTGTTTGTGTAGTATGAGGTGTGTTTAGGGAACTGTTGGGAAGCAGTGTTGGAGTTGTGTTTGTGGTGTGTTTTGGGGGTGTGTTTTGGGGGTTTTGGGCAGTGTTGATAAGATGTTTGGGCAGTGTTGGGAAGCAGTGTTGAGTGGTGTGTTCGGAGCAGTGTTAGTGGGCAGTGTTTGGTTATTGAGGAGTAGTATTGAATCCTAAAGGAGTAGTATTGACTCCCAGTTGTGTTGGGGGAGTGTTTGGGTTGTCGAGGAGCAGTGTTGGAGAGCAGTGTTGAGGCATTGTTTGGGGAGTGTTTAGAGTTTTTGGGGGTTTTTTTGGGACTGGGTAGTGTGAGGTGTGTTTAGGGAAGTAATGGGAGCAGTGCTGGGGCAGTGTTGGCAGTGTTGGAGGCAGTGTTGGGTTGTTGAGGAGCAGTGTTGAGTTGTGTTGGGTTAGTGTTTGGGTTGTCAAGGTAAAGTGTTGGGGAGCAGTGTTGGGGCAGTGTTAGGTGGTGTGTTTGGGGTAGTATGTGGGACTGTGATGAGGGGAAGTATTGGGTTGCTGTGGAGCAGTGCCGACAAGTTGTGTTGGGTTAGTGTTTGGGTTTTTGAGGAGCAGTGTTGGGGCACTGTCTGGGGGCAGTGTTAGGGGCAGTGTTTGGAACTGTGTTGAGGGGCAGTGTTGGGTTGTCGAGGAGTAGTGTTTGGATGTGTTGGGGAAGTGTTGGGAGCAGTATTGGGAAGCATTGTTGAATACTTTTGGGAATCATTGTTTGGAACCATTGTTGGGAAGCAGTGTTGGGGAGCACCCAACCAACCATAAGAAGTACCACAGTAACCACTTAGCAACACCTCAGCAACCCCCTGAGAGACCATCTGGCAACCACTTAGAAACATGAAAGCAACCATAGAGAAAAAAAAACTTTTTAAATATTGGTTATTTTCACAGAAGTAGTGAAAATGTGTAATTTTATGGTCTCAGTGTTTATCGCTATGTATCTCCATCATAAAAAACACACCAACACACCAACACACACTCATAAGACTCCTCAGACCGGCTGCACACAGGCCTAAAAATAAACAAACGCATGTCTGCTAACGAATGCAAATTGAAGCGAACGCTCGAAAGAGCACGGCGTTATATAACGACTCCGAGACGACTCCGGCCCTCCCGCCCGGCACGGAGCAGCGCTCCCAGATTTAGGGCATATTTCTGAAGCGATGCCCAGTCATGTGCCGGAGTGATGCTGTAAATAATTTACGGGACGTATGAGGAGAATATATCGGCGCAGAGCGGACTCCGCTCTCAACAATGAACAATCGGGAAAACATTTATTAACGTTTGCTTCAAAGAAGGCATGTGAGCGAAAGCCCTGTGGATAACTCTCGCTTATAAAGAGCTGCT
The DNA here is from genome assembly GCF_023375975.1 of Astyanax mexicanus. Lineage (NCBI taxonomy): Eukaryota > Metazoa > Chordata > Actinopteri > Characiformes > Acestrorhamphidae > Astyanax > Astyanax mexicanus. The sequence continues at coordinate 24,982,003 of NC_064432.1, forward strand.
CTCTCTCTCTCTCACAAACCCTTACAGCGTTACTGAGAAACACAGACACCGTGATTTCAGATTAAAGTCACTTTTCAGTATTTGAAATGTGGCACAATAGCATGTTGCAATCCCCCAGCAACCACTTAGCGACACCAGATAGATGCAGTGTTCAACTGTAGTTGGTAGCTCCTCTTGAGGTGAGCAATTAGGCAAAAGTTTTACATAGAAACCACATAGCAATACCAAATCAACCACATAGCAACCGCATAGTAACACCTAAGCAACCACATAGCAACACCAAAGCAACCTTATAGCAACCACATAGCAAGCAACACCTAAGCCATCGCCCAGCAACACCAGATAGATACAGTGTTCACCTACAGTTGGTAGCTCCTCTTGAGGTGAGCAATATGGCAAAAGTATCACCTAGAAACCACATAGCAACACCAAATCAACCACGTAGCAACTGCATAGTAACACCTAAGCAACCACATAGCAACACCAAAGCAACCTCATAGCAACCACATAGCAAGCAACACCTCAGCAATCACCCAGCAACACCAGATAGATGCACTGTTAACCTATAGTTAGTAGCTCCTCTTGAGGTGAGCAATATGGCAAAAGTGTCACCTAGAAACCACATAGCAACACTAAATCAATCACTTAGTGACACCAAAGCAACCACACAGCAACACCAAATCAACCGCATAGCAACTGCATTGCAACACCTAAGCCATCACCCAGCAACACCAGATAGATTTAACTATAGCGTTTAACTATAGTCAGTAGCTCCTCTTGAGGTTTGCAATATATCAAAAGTGTCACCTAGAGACCACATAGCAACACCAAACCAACCACATAGCATTACCTAAGCAACCACCCAGCAACACCACACCTCTACCTCACTCAACCTCCCTCTGCCCAACTATGCCTTACTTTATCTAACTATACCTACCTCACCTTAACTTTACCCCACTTTGCTTTGCTCTACCTCACTTTTCGTAATTATACCTCACCATTATTTTGCTTCATTCAACCTCATTCTACCTCACTCTGCCTCACTCTGCCTAACTATACTTTACTTTATCTAACTTTATCTTACTCTACCTCACTTTACTTTGCTCTACCTAGCTCTACCTCATTCCACTTCACTATGACACTTTACCTCACTCTACCTCGCTTTTATTTAGCTCTACTTAACCTTACCTTGCTCTACCTCACTTTGCCTTGCTCTACTTTGCTGTACCTCACTCTACCTCACTCTGCCTAACTATACCTCACTTTATACAACTATACCTCACACTACCTCGCTTTACTTTGTCTACTTCTGCCTACTTTACTCTATCTCACTCTTTTTTGCTCTACCTAGCTCTACCTCATCCTACTTCACTTTACCTCACACTACCTGACTTTTATTTAGCTGTACTTCATTCTACCTTGCTCTACCTCACTAAACCTTACTCTGCCTCGCTCATATAACAGTAATGCTATAAATATTATTTATCATACTTCCCTAATTCACATCTACGTTATCAGGTGAACCACAACCCACAGATCAGCTGCAGCTTTCTGAAATCTACTCCTTTTTCTGGTTGGTTGTTAGCGGAACCTCGAGATGGAGAGCTCAGGGTTCTTCAATAATTCAGCGGGAACATTTCTTTCCTTTTTGGAAGCGCGAGAGAGAGAGAGGCACCTGAGCTCACCTGAGCGAGAGAGCTTTCAGTTGGGTGGACAGGCAGGCGGAGTTCAGCTCGGTGAGCGCAGTATGGGGGGGGCTTTTCCAGCCGAGAGACAGCGCCGTACTGAGAGGCGAGAAAAAGTCTCAGCGTCAAATATTCTCCATGTCAGATCCTGCCCTCGCTGTAGTGTCAATTCTCCACTTTCGGCCTGACTCTCGCTGATATTACCCCCCGTACGCGTCTTCCTCCCAGAGCCAAAGTGTCTGTCACTCTGTATTTGGGTGATTGCTGCAGGATTTGGGCAATTCAGTTGACAGTCTGTTGTCATAACTGTCAATTCGCCAATGAATACTCTGCTAACGTACAATCAGCAGTAAAACAATCCCCCAGAAGACAAAACAAAAGCCAATCTGTTTCGGAGGGGAAAATAGCGGCTCGATCGCTGTCCGTGTGGAAACTGATATTGCTCAAAGAAGGGCTAGACATCTCTTTTAGAGAAAAAGAATGGATTTATGGAATCTGAAACGAGGTTTATATCTATAGTCATTGTTTTAAAGACTAACCACCACCATTCGCCACCAATAGACCATGAACTTTGTCACTGAACACTAAACAAGAACTTTGTTTCCATTGAGGCTAATCATTCTGGTATTTCTAGGCATTCTAGGGTTTTGCAGTATTCGCCCAAAAGACAATTGCAAAATATTTTCACTCTGCCATGTTTTACCCTCAATATACCTCATTCTACCTCATTCTACCTCACTCTACCACGCTTTACTATCACTCTACCTCACTCTACCTTGTTCTACCTCACTCTACCACGCTTTACTATCACTCTACCTCACTCTACCTCATTCTACCTCACTCTACCACGCTTTACTATCACTATACCTCAGTATACCCTCATTCTACCTCTCTCTACCTCATTCTACCTCATTCTACCTCATTCTACCTCACTCTACCACGCTTTACTATCACTCTACCTCACTCTACCTCATTCTACCTCACTCTACCACGCTTTACTATCACTCTACCTCACTCTACCTCATTCTACCTCACTCTACCACGCTTTACTATCACTCTACCTCACTCTACCTCATTCTACCTCACTCTACCACGCTTTACTATCACTCTACCTCACTCTACCTCATTCTACCTCACTCTACCACGCTTTACTATCACTATACCTCACTCTACCTCATTCTACCTTACTCTACCACGCTTTACTATCACTCTACCTCACTCTACCTCATTCTACCTCACTCTACCACGCTTTACTATCACTCTACCTCACACTACCTCATTCTACCTCACTCTACCACGCTTTACTATCACTCTACCTCACTCTACCTCATTCTACCTCACTCTACCACGCTTTACTATCACTCTACCTCACTCTACCTCATTCTACCTTACTCTACCACGCTTTACTATCACTCTACCTCACACTACCTCATTCTACCTCACTCTACCACGCTTTACTATCACTCTACCTCACTCTACCTAATTCTATCTCACTCTACCACGCTTTACTATCACTCTGCCTCACTCTACCTCATTCTACCTCACTCTACCACGCTTTACTATCACTCTACCTCACACTACCTCATTCTACCTCACTCTACCACGCTTTACTATCACTCTACCTTGTTTTACGATCAATATACCACATTCTACCTCATTCTACCTCACTCTACCACGCTTTACTATCACTCTACCTCACTCTACCTCATTCTACCTCACTCTACCACGCTTTACTATCACTCTACCTCACTCTACCTCATTCTACCTCACTCTACCACGCTTTAGTATCACTATACCTCACTCTACCTCATTCTACATCACTCTACCATGCTTTACTATCACTCTACCTCACACTACCTCATTCTACCTCACTCTACCACACTTTACTATCACTCTGCCTCACTCTACCTCATTCTACCTCACTCTACCACGCTTTACTATCACTCTACCTCACACTACCTCATTCTACCTCACTCTACCACGCTTTACTATCACTCTACCTTGTTTTACGATCAATATACCACATTCTACCTCATTCTACCTCACTCTACCACGCTTTACTATCACTCTACCTCACTCTACCTCATTCTACCTCACTCTACCACGCTTTACTATCACTCTACCTCACTCTACCTCATTCTACCTCACTCTACCACGCTTTACTATCACTATACCTCAGTATACCCTCATTCTACCTCACTCTACCTCACTCTAACATGCTTTACCCTCATTCTACCGCACTCTAACTTGTTCTACCTCACTCTACCATGCTTTACCCTCACTCTATAGCATTCTGCCTCACCTTACCATGCTCACTATACCTCTCTCTACCTTACTCCTCCTTTGCTCTACCTCTCTATACCTCGTTCTGCTTTGCTCTACCTCACTCTAGTCCAGGCAGGGCAGATTTATTTCTATAGTACCCTTTAAACACAGAGGCAATTCAAAGTGCTTTACAGAGAGATTAAAACATACTATAGAACAGAGTTAAAAAAGAGTTATAGGAAATTATATTTAAAATAATAAAAATATGAAACTAAGAACAATAAAATACAAAATAATGAACTTAAGGCTTGAATTAAAATGATAAAAAAAATTAAATACAAGTAATAAATAAGCTATTACCTGGCTCTACCTCACTATGTCTCACTGTATGTCAATCTACCATGCTATATACACTATAACTCACTATACCTTGTTCTGGGATCACAAAATTATGTAATCACATATGAATTCAATAATTGGCTCCATAAATGCTTCTGGTTTTATATTTCCAGTACAGAAAATTAAAAAAAATCCCATCAAAAAAATAAATTATGCCATAAAAGAATAAAAAACAACCTCGATTTGAAGTTAAAAAAGACGTTTTACAAAAAACAGGACAGTGCAAGAATTTTTTAGGATTGTACGAATAAAAAAAAATAAAAAAAACAAGATGAAAACAATCACGTAGGCCTACTAAAGGAAAGCCGAAGCGGCCCTCCCCCTCCCCCTCCCGGGCTGTAGAGGAGGAAGGGGGCTCACAATTAGCTGCTATTCACGACAGCTCTGAAAAGGTTCGGCAGTCGCGGGGTCCTATGGCGAATAATAATGAGGAAAACAACAACACAAGCCGGCACCCCAGCCTACGCCCGGAAGGGCCCCTCTTGGCAGCGCCGGCGCTCACATCAAGTTTGTTTTGAGTGGAGGAAGCGAACCCGCGAGAGGTTCTCTCCCGTTCATTACTCGAGACCCTCGCCAGCCTCCCGCCAACGACTTCATCGCCGTAATTACCATAGAGCTTTACGTGCACCGCGAAACAGCACGGATTTAAACACATCAGTAATGTCGCAGTTTAGAGACGTGAAGTCGTACTGGGGTTGAACTGGGAGTGGAGAGTGGGTACAGCCGTTAGATGTGAGACGGTGCGGGAACAGACTGTCTTTGATTTTGGACAAATGTGAAAAAAACAAGACAAGAACAAGAGCCTTGATGCAAGGGTACCACTTTAAAATAAGACTATTTTTACCTTTATAAAGGGTTTATAAATGGTTTACAATTAGTTTATTAATGGTTACTAATTAGGTTGTAAATGCAAAATTGTAAACCATCTAATTGTAAACCGTTTATAAACCCCTTATAATGGTAGTCTTATTTTAAAGTGGTACCGATGCAAAGACATAAAGTTATCCAAAAGCAGTGTGTAAGACTGGTGGAGGAGAACATGATGCCAAGATGCACGAAAAAAACTGTGATTAAAAACCAGGATTATTCCACCAAATATTGATTTCTGAACTCTTAAAACTTTATGAATATGAACTTGTTTTCTCTGCATTTTTTTAGTTATTTCAGTCATTTCTCATTTTCTGTAAATAAATGCTCTAAATGAGAATATTTTTATTTGGAATTTGGGAGAAATGTTGTCTGTAGTTTATAGAATAAAACAACAATGTTTATTTTACTCAAACATAAACCTATAAATAGCAAAATCAGAGAAACTGATTCAGAAACTGAAATTTTTTCCAGAGCTTTATTCAGGGCCTTCTCAATCAAAAGTCCCATTTGGACAGAAATCTTATTCGTCCACCTACAGTGGACTTTCTCTATCAAAAGACCTCTTTGGACATATATTGGACCTTTTCAATGAAATGTCCCATTTTAACATACAGTGGGACTTTTTAATAAAAGGTCCTATTTGGACAAAAGACCATTTGGACAGAAATATTATTTGTGCATACAGTGGACATTATCTATCAAAAGACCTAGTTAGACAAAAGTCCCATTTGGACATATATTGCACCTTATCAATCAAAAGTCCCATTTGAACATACAGTGGGCCCTCTTAATCACAAGTCCCATTTGAACAGAAATCTTATTCGTACTTCCAGTGGACCTTTTTTTTATCAAAAGCCCTATTTGGACATATTCTGGGCTTTCTCAATCAAAAATCCCATTTGTACATTTAATGGATCTTCTCAACCAAAAGTCTCATTTGGGCAGAAATCATATTTGTATTTACAGTGGATCTTTTATTTAATCAAAAGCCCTGTTTGGACATATTATGGGCTTTCTCAATCAAAAGTCCCATTTGTACATTTAATGGATCTTTTCTACCAAAAGTCCCAATTGTACATATAGTGGATCTTCTCAATCAAAGTCTTTACATTAAACCCAACTAAAACATCTAAACTAGAACATCCACGTCGTCTTACAAAGTGATCAATTCCCTGCGAGGCAACCCCGTTTCTTCTCCATCCTTCCGGCCCCTTGGGGATTAATGGAAGGCGATAAGCCGTAATTCATTAGTCTGCTATCGTGCACCCTTTACTGCTGTGCCAGCAACATATGTCAGCGGCGGTACGGCTGAGGGAAAGGCTCTTTCCGGCCGTCACCCACGAGCCATGCAAATTACAGAAGGTGCAAGACGCACCGGAGGGGGCCGGCATGGCGGGGGTAAATTGAGGGTGAAATTCACCTTAAGGATGCGTACAGGAAGCCGCATGTACCGCGACTGGGGGATAATAGGGTCGGCGAGGCGTGGCGTGCTCTGGGGTGCCCCATGCTGCGCTAAACTGGGAACGTGCGAGTGAGCAATTACTGATTAAATCACTGATTCGGTCTGCGCCGGGAACCGCCGGGAACCGCCCGACACCCCTCCGACCTCGGAGTCAGAGGCTGCTGTTGCAACCTGGTAATGAACAAAGTGGCTGGCGGTGGGAACAGGTACTCTGTTAGTGCTTTTCCACCAACCGTTCTGGTTCACGAACCTAATTTTGAAGCAGTTCGCTGTGTTTCCACCAACAAAAGTAGCTTCCGGAACCAAGAAGAGGAACCGTTCGTTCCCAGCGGGAACCAAAGAATGCTAGGTTACCCATCTGTGGTCGTGTCTGAGATTGCACAGTGGTCTGCTGAGGAAACACAGTATTTACTCTGCACAAAAAATAAAAAAATGCTAATGATATGTGATAAACAAGCTGAAAAAGCTTAAAAATGGACTGGGGCTGGGCGGGGGAGTGTACTGGAGTGTACATGAGCCAATAGTGTCGCCGGTAGGTTTACTGAGTTTTGGCGTTTTGACGGTTCCATTAAAGCTGGTGGAAATGTTGGCCGGTTTGCTAAAAAAAGGAACGGAACTGGTTCAAAAACCAGAGTTCTTTTGGTGGAAAAGCGCTATGTTTGGGGGCCTGTCAAAGCCTGGGTCAAAGGCGCCATTCCTAAGCTGCTGTAAGGGGCTCGGGGAACAGCCTGATTAGCTTGGGCGACACTGATAACCAGCACGGACAATGACAACAGCGCTATCTCCAGAGAGATGGGAAGGATCTCAAGCAGCCCTTAGCATTGTCCCCTTTTTTTGAGCACAATGCTGGAAGACAATGAAGCCAATAGCATCATTTGCCAAAGAGGCAGCAAATGAAATTGCCTGGCTAGTGTCTTTTTCCTCCCTTTTTTTAATCTAGTATTCCTCATATCGTCGCTATTCAGCAGGTGCCGTGTCACTCGCAGCCATTCCGCTAAACACTAGAGCACTAGAGCTAAACACTAGAGCCTATAGCAGCCAGGCACACATACCGCGCGGCGCTAATCCGCCCCTCCGTCCCGAGGAAAGCTGCAATTATAGCACCTCACTGTTGAGGCAACAAAGCAACAACAGCCAAGGTCTCATCTACCCAGACGCCCGCTGAGCGAGGATGGACGGAGTGACGAGCGCTCTTGGACACGCGAGGACATGCCGTTCCTAACAAGGGAAAGCAGCTGCTATGTCCTAGTGTTGCTAAGCTACAAAAAGCTTGCGAGATACAAGCGGAATGACGGCCCAACTCCCCAGATTTGGCCGAGAAGGCTGAGGATAAAATTACTGAAAGCGAGAAGCAGCCTAACCCTGATAATGAATAGACCAGACTCTAGGAAAAAACAGAAACCAGAAACCAGAAAATACAATATATTTGCCAAACATATTAAAGACAACCTGTAGAGATCACTAAACTCTAAACATCTGTCGCTTCAACTGGTGAAAGGAGACCGACTCCACATTACTAATGACTACTATGGGTTTAGTCTGTAGTTTATTTTACAGTAGGTGTGTCCAGTAGGTGTCCCGATATGTTTGTATATTATATATTGTGAGCCTCGCCATAATTTGCATGGTAGAGCGTGGTAGAGTGTGGTAGAGCGTGGTAGAGCATGGTAGAGGGTGGAAGAGCATGGTAGAGGGTGGTAGAGCATGGTAGAGTGTGGTAGAGTGTGGTAGAGCATGGTAGAGGGTGGTAGAGTGTGGTAGAGTGTGGTAGAGTGTGGTAGAGCGTGGTAGAGCATGGTAGAGGGTGGAAGAGCATGGTAGAGGGTGGTAGAGTGTGGTAGAGTGTGGTAGAGCATGGTAGAGGGTGGTAGAGCATGGTAGAGGGTGGTAGAGTGTGGTAGAGTGTGGTAGAGCATGGTAGAGGGTGGTAGAGCATGGTAGAGTGTGGTAGAGCATGGTAGAGTGTGGTAGAGTGTGGTAGAGGGTGGTAGAGCATGGTAGAGGGTGGTAGAGTGTGGTAGAGTGTGGTAGAGCATGGTAGAGGGTGGTAGAGCATGGTAGAGTGTGGTAGAGCATGATAGAGCGTGGTAGAGCATGGTAGAGTGTGGTAGAGCGTGGTAGAGTGTGGTAGAGCATGGTAGAGTGTGGTAGAGTGTGGTAGAGCATGGTAGAGTGTGGTAGAGCATGATAGAGCGTGGTAGAGCATGGTAGAGTGTGGTAGAGCGTGGTAGAGTGTGGTAGAGCATGGTAGAGTGTGGTAGAGCGTGGTAGAGCGTGGTAGAGGGTGGTAGAGCGTGGTAGAGGGTGGTAGAGTGTGGTAGAGTGTGGTAGAGCGTGGTAGAGGGTGGTAGAGCGTGGTAGAGGGTGGTAGAGTGTGGTAGAGCATGGTAGAGGGTGGTAGAGCATGGTAGAGGGTGGTAGAGCGTGGTAGAGTGTGGTAGAGCATGGTAGAGGGTGGTAGAGCGTGGTAGAGTGTGGTAGAGCATGGTAGAGGGTGGTAGAGCATGGTAGAGTGTGGTAGAGCATGGTAGAGCGTGGTAGAGCATGGTAGAGTGTGGTAGAGCGTGGTAAAGTGTGGTAGAGCGTGTTAGAGCGTGGAAGAACAAGATAGAATGAGGCAGATGGAGGTATATTGAGGTAGAGTGCAAAAGAGTGAGGTAGAGAGATGTAGTATGAAGACGAGAAAGGTAGAGTGAGGTAGAGGGAGGAAGAGAACGAGAACATGAGGTATATTGAGGTAGAGGGGGAGTAAGTTAGAGTAAGTTAGTGAGGTAGTATAAGATAGGTAGAGTGAGAAAGAGTGAGGTAGAGAGATGTAGTATGAAGAAAAGAAAGGTAGAGTGAGGTGTTGGGAGGCAGAGTGAGGTAAAAATGAGAAAAAGAAAGGCAGAATGATGTAGAGGGAAGTATAGTGAGGTAGAGTGCAAAAAATAGTGAGGTAAAGGAAGAAAGAGGAAGTGAAAAGTAGAGCGAGGTCAAATGAGGTAGCATTTTTAGCTTTTTGTTCTCATTGTATTTTGAAAGAATGTTTACTGTTTAAAACATTTCAGGCACTCTAGCAGTTGCACTACAAAAAACACTATTCTCCACCACACCGCAGAACACCAAATTATCCTTCAGTACTGACAGCATTCAGAAAGGTTTTCGTTAAAGGAATTTCATTTTGGGGAGAAACAATTGCGACACACTACGAGTCTGAAAATAACGTACGCTTATAGCCTTTGGCGATATCTGTCGACTGTCATGGACTGACAGTGTATCACCCCGGCAAGAATCGGAGCGGTTTATACCCCACAAACACCAATTCAGCAACAAACTCACTTCACCAGCAAACGTGACATTAGATTCTGTTAAAAACGTGCAGCACTGTTGAAGCAGTAACCCTGGTATAAGGTTAAAGTAGAGACCACCTGAGCCCTCTGGAATCTGGCTCACAACGTCATCACAAAGGCATCGGTGCCTAGATTTCTAATGGAGGAGCCTAGCTAAGCTGTACCCATGGGATGTTTGTAGATTGACAGGTAGATGGATCAACACATTGGCGACTTTCAGAGTGGTTTTGGTAGAGCCAGATACCACGTGAGACCTTCAGAGATCTTGTAGAGTCCATTCCTCAACAGATCAAGACTGTTTTGGCTGCACAAATTGGATCTACACAATTTAATCTAAAGATATTAACAGTATTTGGAAGGTTTTCCACTAAAAACGCACAATGGGCTAGAAATAAGGTATGCCTATACCTTTTGGCAATGCTGTTTTACTGTCAGACTGATGGAGCAACATGTTGACGACTTTCGTAGTAATTTGGTAGTGCCAGATACCAAAGGACACCTTTAGAGATCTTGTGGAGTCCATACCTCAACAGGTCAAGAATGCTTTAGTGGCACAAGATGCATCTACACAGTGAAATCTAGTGAAATCAACAGGATTTTGGAAGGTTTTCCCCCTAAAAATGCAATATGGGCTAGAAATAACCTACCCCTACAACTTTTCAGGTCAAGACTGTTTTGGTGGCACTAGTTAGATCTACACCATTTTTTAGCAATATTAGAAGTATTTGGAAGGTTTTCGGTAACTTATAGCAATGTATTTTGACTGCTGGACTGATGGATCAACACACTGGCGACTTTTAGAGTGGTTTGGTAGTGCTAGATACCAAAGGAAAACTTCAGAGTTCTTTTGGAGTCCATACCTCAACAAATTAAGAATGCATTAGTGCCACAAGATGTATCTACTCAATTTTCTAGTGATATTAACAGGATTTGGAAGGTTTTCCTCCAAAAAATGAAATATGGGCTAGAAATAACCTACTCCTACAACTTTTGGTGAGGTTGTTTGACTGTCACACTTTGCATTGGTGACTTTCATAGTAATCTGGTAGTGCCAGAGACCATAGGAGAGACCTTGAAAGATCTTGTGGAATCCATACATCAACAGGTCAAGAATGCTTTGTTGGCACAAGTTGGATCTACACAATTACCCCTACCCCTAAAACTTTTGGTGATGTCCTTTGACTTTTAGACTAACAAAGCAACACTTTGGCAAATTTCAGAAAGGTTTGGTAGTGCCAAATACCAGAGGAGACATTTACAGATCTTGTGAAGTCCATACCTCAACAGGTCAAGACTATTCAAGGTCAAGGTCCTATCCTAGAAGGATTTGGAAGGTTATTGTTAACCCCTAGGAGTTTGGTATTACCAGACCGCAAAGGACACCTTTAGAGGTCTTGTGGAGTCCATACTTTAACAGAATAAGACTGCTTTCATTGCACAAGAGGGCGAACAATGCAAGTATTCAACAATAACAGAATTTGTAAGGCACTATGGGCTCGAAAGATAACATATGCTTATGACTGTCAGCCTGACCAAGCAGCACTTTGGTGACTGATACTACTGGAGACCTTCAGACATCTTGTGAAGTCTATACATCAACAGGTCAAGACTGTTATGATGAGACAAGATGATCAGGACAATTTTCCAGCGATATTAACAATATTTGGAAGGTTTTCGGTAACTTTTAGCAATGTCCTTTGACTTTCAGACTAATGGAAATTAGTAATGTAGTAATGTAGTAAAAGACACCACATGAGATCTTTAGAGGTCTTGTGGGGTCCATACCTCAACAGGTCAAGACTATTCGAGGTCAATTATTATAATATTATATTAACTCATAGCAGTGTCCTTTGACTGTTGGACTGATGGATCAACACACTGGCGACTTTCAGAGCAGTTTGGTATTAGCAGATACTAAAGGACACCTTTAGAGGTCTTGTTAAGACCAAACCTCAACAGGTTGAGAATGCTTTGGTGGTGCAAGAATGGGAACAAACCATTTTCTTGCAATATTATCAGGATTTGGAAGGATTTCGGTAAATGCAGTACACCCTACGAGCCTAACGGTTGATTCCCAAGATTTCCTAACTAAGCTGCAGCCGTTTCCAGAGCGGCTAATGGGATGTTTGTAGATTGATTGCAGCCTCGTTGTTAGCGTTTTGTCCCTGGCTGTGTAGGAAATTCCCTGCATTTTTCTGCAGCCGCCAGACAAACCAAAGACAAAAATAACCACTTAAATTATGAAATGCCATATGGCTGCATCACTCCACGGATTTCGCGCTGTCCCAGTTGCAGGCGAAACGACGTACTCAGGGTAATAAACATCTCAATTATCAATCCACTCCTCTGGCATAATAAGATAAATGTTAAAAATTAAAATGCAGCTCCTAATAGGCAGTCCCTTTCTCTTTCTTTCTCTCTCTCTTTCTCTCATTTTCTCATTTTTTCGTCCTCTCTCTCTCTCTCTTTTCCTCTCTCTCTTTTTTTTACCCCGCTAACCCGCCGTTCTGCTCGCTTCGGAAGAGCTGTTGCCATAGTAACCTGCATGCTTAAGAAAACGAAGGAGTAATGGACGTCTCTGGTCGCATTGTACTGGTAACAAAAGCAACGAGGATTGTAAGGTCATCTAACATCATTTGGCAAAGTGGACTCAGGGGGATAGCATTGTTATTAATGAGGTCAGGAGAGGGGGGGGGGTGAGGGGGGGGTTCCAGCCTCTGTGGAAGGAAGACCTGCCGCGAGACAGCGGCGCGAGAGGATGCTAAAAGAGCAGCACTTACAAAACAAAAAAGATAAAAAAAAGAAAAATTAAAAACGTACTAAAGAAAAGCTCAAACAGTGACTCATTTAATTCAAGACGAAAAGTATAATAGAATAAATAAAAAAAAAAACAATAAGAAGACAATACAGCTCATCATCAAAATCACCCAAAAACCACTGTAGGAATCAACCAACAGGAGTGAAACTTGGTGGGTAGTTTCAATACAAAGGCGTGACCGGTCATATAAAATTAGGTCTTCAATTTTTTGGTTTACAAAAGTATTTATACCCATTGAACTTTTTCACTTTTTGTTTTTTTGGAAAAAAAAAAATGAGACCACTTAAACATTGAGTTTATTAGATTTTACCAAATTGAAAATGGAAAATGGAAAAGCAGTGTGTAAGACTGGTGGAGGAGAACATGATGCCAAGATGCATGAAACCTGTGATTAAAAACCAACCAGGATTATTCCACCAAATATAGATTTCTGAACTCTCTTTTGTTTGAAATTTGGGAGAAATGTTGTCTGTAGTTTATAGAATAAAGAAACCTATAAATACAGTACTAAAATAAGAGAAACTGATTCAGAAATGAAAGTGGTCTCTTAATTTTTTCCAGAGCTGTATAATAAAGTATCTGCAGAAATATGAGAATTGTTATTGGTTATTGTTATAGGTCGATCTATAGGCGAGCATTCAATGTCGCTATTGTAATGACGGGAAAAGTACACCATGATTTTGAATGATTTAAATGGTTTTCCAAATTTTACTCAAATAAAAATCTAAAAAACAAGTGTGATGTGCAAAAATATTCATACCCCTTAATTACTTTTTGCAACCACAAACTTTGAGCATCTAGAGACTAGAGATTTTTACCCCATTCATCTTTATAAAACAGTTCAAGTTCAGCCAAGTTGGATGGAGAGCATCTGTGAACAGTAATTGGGTCATTTGGATCATTCTAACACATAAATATATGCTCTAATCTAAACCATTCCACTGTAGCTCTGGCTGTATGTTTTGGGTCATCGTCTTGTCGGAAAAAAATCACACCACATTTTGGTGTGTATTTCAGTTGTTTCGCTTGATTAGTTGTGTAGTTGTTTTGTTTAAAGTTAAACGTCTTTCAAGAACAACCGCGTTTAGTAAATATATTGCTAAATATATAACTATTAAGGAATTAAAACCATATAATTGTTTTATTAACAGTAACAGTAACTACCTGTCCAATAGGTTAAAGTAAATAACAATTATACTACATTTATGTAATATTTTTTTGAAATATTGCAAAAATACTAGTGAAAAATCAAATTATTGGTCTAAATTTATAATCATTATCCTAATTATAATCCTCGTAACTTTCATCTTCCATCTAAATATATGATAGAAAGTAGCAAATTTTACTAGTTTCTATAAATTCCCCTCTTTCTAATCCACAGGGGAGTTTCTTCCAGTCTCATCAGAGCGGTGTGGAGTATAATCGGATTTTTTGCAGTGCTGTTTACCAAAAACCCCTCAGATATTTAGTTTCAAACAAAAGCCATTATATTCCGAGTGATTAATTTGACCCCGGTCCTGATCTTTTATTCCGAATGCGAGGAATAAACGGCAGAAGAACTTCGCTTATTTCCGCGGACTCTGGAAGAAGACTGGGGTATTGTGCTGGATGGGTGGGGTTGGGGAGGTTGCGGCGAGCATGACTGAATTTATCCACTCTAATAATGAAACCTTGAACCAGATCAGATCCAGAGAGGGAGGACGGGGGGGGGGGGGGGGGGGAAGCTTAGTTGTTTAGTTCTTTCTATACAGGGGTTGAATAATGAAACTGAAATGCTTTCATGGTTAAATTGGAGCAGCCTGGTGTTCAATCTTCATTAATTGCACATTATTGCACCAGTAAGAGCTGTAAGAGTGTGAAGGTTCAATTAGCAGGGTAAGAGCACAGTTCTGCTCTAAATATTACAATGAACACTATAACATTATGGGAGACATACCAGAGTTCAAAAGAGGACAAATTGTTGGTGCACGTCTTGCTGGAGCATCTGTGACCAAGACAGCAAGTCTTTGTGATGCATCAAGAGCCACGGTATCCAGGGTAATGTCAGCATTAACCACCAAGAAGGACCAACCACATCCAACAGGATTAACTGTGGACGCTGTAAGAGGAAGCTGTCTGAAAAAAACATAAAACCACGGCTGATCAAATCACGGCAGAATTCAACTCTCCTGTTTCCACCAGAACTGTCCGTCGCCACAATAAATTATTGTGGTCTAAAACCAGGTGTTTCAGTTTCATTCTCCAACCCCTGTAGTTATTTAGTTATATATATATATATATATATATATATATATATATATATATATAGATATAGATATATATATATAAACATATATAAAACATTCAAGGGTTTTGAACGTCCTGAGGCAGCATTTTGCGCTTTTAATTGATCGCTGGGGAGTCCCTTGTGGTCAATGGTGTTATAAAGTAAAGCTCAGATCATCTTTCCTTCTCTCTCTCTCTCTTTTCTCTCTCTCTCTCTTTCTGTCTTTCTCTCTATGGTAAGCAGGTTGCTCCCTGGGCGAGCGAGAGGCCTTTAGGTCCTCTATCATTACAGGCCTGTGTGATGTCAACCTAATGATTGGATTAAACAGCTGGGCAGGCATGTACAATGAGCTGCATGGGTATCAAACACACACTCTCGAGCACTCTCGCGCATTCATACACACACACACACTCTCTCACACACACTGCCTCTCGCTGCTGCTGCTGGTGTATGGTGGGGGGGGGGGGGGGGGGGTCTCTGGAGAGGGTGGTCCAGATGAGTGTTTGGTATGCAGGGCACACGCTTGGTCCTCATTACCGGCGAGGCCGAGCGATGCCCGCGCCCTGCCCGCGCCCTCATTTAGGATTTAGTGTCCGTCGCCTGGTTAGCATGTGATCACCCGCGAGAGGGACAAATCCGCCGACATCCCTCCCACTGCTACTAACCACCACCACCGCTGCCTTTTCTTTTTCCTTCTCCTGATGTTTGACGTCTCATTAGAGTGGATAAACTCACTGGAGCTCGCCGCAGAACTACCACCACCATGCTTCACATACTGTAAACTCTACTAATAGCTCTTACGGACGTCTCGCTGGGATCATATGGTTAACGTGCAATATTTTTCTCACCTTTTCATCTTCTATTTACTTGCTATTTATTCACTGTGCATTAATACTTGTCACACCCTACCATAATCATCATAATCTCCTCTGACCTTATCTTAGCGGCACTAGATGTATATCTATATATTTTTTCCTTCACTATATATACATTATTAAGTATCTTCAAATTTTACCCATTGTGGGATTAATAAAGGATTATCTTATCTTATCTTATTTTATCATTATGTTTTTTAGTTTCTAGGCACCACCAGAAAGCCTGTGATTGTTTAAAATTAGTTATTTAAAAGATTTTATCTTTTTCTTTTCATTTTTTTATTTGTTTTATTCTTATGTTTTTATTTCAAGTTTCCTATTCTTTTTATATATGCAGATCTGGAAAAAAAATGAGAGCACTTAAAAATAATGTGATCCTTTGATGTTACCAAATTGGAAAACCTCTTGAATATAATTAAGAGGAAGATGGATGATCACAAGCCATCAAACCACAAAACTGAACTGCTTGAAGTTATCCAAAAGCAGTGTATAAGACTGGTGGAGGAGAACATGATGCCCAGATGCATGAAAACTGTGGTTTAAAAAGCAGGGTTATTCCACCGTTATTCTTATCATACATTTACCTCAGCAGTGCTACTCTCATCATAAATTTACCTCAGCAGTGCTCTACTCTATTCTGCTTTCTGCTACTTGCTGCTATGTTAACTATGTTAACGCCACCTCTATTATGTAACAGCAGACTGATATTCCATTAGCTGATTGTCACTATGATGTAGTAAGGCAGGATTTAAACAGCACTGCCCTGGTGGCCAAGACTCAAGGAATCAGCGCGGTGTCGAGTATTTAAACAGTCAGCGGGAATAATTACCTCCAGCAGATTAAAACGCGGTTGCGTTTTTTTTCTTCCACGGATTGGACGTCGTTTCTGGACGCTGGACGAGTTGCTGAGTGTTTTTTACTGCACCCAGCCTCTAATGTGCATTTTGGACCGCTTCCTAAGCCCATTTCCTTGAGCGGTGGCGCAAGCGTGCCGCAGTGTGTTTTATATAAGGGCGACGCTGCTTTTAATCCGGTCTGATCCGCGCTGATGCAATGACTGAGGTTTCAAGGCAAACTCGCAGCAGCCTGGGCCTATCAAACATGTTTAATGGCTTCAGGAACCCAGCGTCCAACATTACACGCTGCTCCCCCGGGGACGGAACCGGCGCTGGACAACCTTTTAAGCTGCAGAAATTAAAATGAGAGCGAGAAAAATCAATATCGAGCATATTTGGGCAATCAATAAGCTAATAAAAGACTATAAATAATGTCAGGAGTGCAGGTTTTAGGTTTAATTTAAGCATACTTCTCAAGCATATTCTCCTCAAACCTGCGGGTGATTGCAGGGCTCCTCGTAGGCGGTTGATTGAATCGAGTGGCTGAAAGGTTTAACTCTCAGTGCTATTAGCAAAAATGCTCAGTAATAAAACTGTTTAATAGGCTGTGGGTGTGTAATAATGAGGTTATCATCATGATATTGGAACAATTTTCCTTTTTTGGCGATATATATATATATATATATATATATATACATCACCAGCCCCGCCCCCACCCACGCGCTGTCTCACATCCGGACCAATCAAGAGCTGAGTCAGAACCGAGCTCTCAAAAACCCCCCAAAACAGCAAAACAACAGTAATCGGCCCTTTAATCAGGCATTTAAAAGGCTTTTTAAAAGCTTAATTTTTCTTGGATTCTGGCATTAAAAGTGTGAATTTAGCTTCTCAGGCAGCAGCAGCCTGTCACTCACACAGACACAGAGACAGCGCTGTGTATCTACCTACTTCTTGTGTCAAGAATAAATTTTTGCAACATGACATTTGATTTTATTGATATATATATATATATAAATATTTTATTGATTAGTGATATCGACTGTCCTGCAGTGTGACTGACTATTGTGCATGTGCACATCACCATGGCGATGCTTAAACTATAAATATCATGCAGCCCTAATCCTCGACTGTATACTTGCAGTAGTGTTGAATTTGCAACGAATAATGTGCATTATAAATACATCAAAAAAAGCAAATGGAACATTCTATTCTGACATCTTAGTAACAACGGTCTGACAGAATTACATCATTTTGTGACATCATAGTAGTAAACAGGTAGTAGACTATGGAAACCATGTGTGCACCCTAACAATATAATACTATATTATACATTATTATCACCCACCACATTCCTATATACAGTATATATATATATATATATATATATTTGTATATTTTAATGTGCTTCATTCGCAGCTCTGATCCAGAGCATGTATCTCCATGGTTGCGTGTCTGATCAGAGGGATGTGGGCGGAGTTTAGAGGAAGGAGGTCAGCTGATTTGCTGAGAGAGAGATGAAGAGTGGAGCTGCAGGAAGTGGGGAGGTATTGATTCTGTATGTGGGAACAATTTCCTGAGCACCTCGGATTTATCTGTCACATCCAATTACAATCGGCCCGCTCCTGGACCCGGTACCGTACGGCCCGAACAGCGCCGGGCCACTACGGCTCTTTCAGTGTGTGTGTGAGAGTGTGTGTGTGTGTGTGTGTGAGAGAGAGTGTGTGTGTTGGGAGAATGTATTGAATTCCCTGCTGTTGGGTTATTACTGTAGGTGAACTTGATTTGCCCATCGAGGTGAATTTGCGCGAGCAGTTCTGAAAAGGCACAATCGAGTTACCAATGACGCGAGCGGCAGCAAACCGGGAGGCCTGGAGAACCTGCCGATACCCACACAAGACTTACACACTCTGCTACTGGCTAATCTTAGCTAATCCTGCTAATCAGAATTAGCATTAGCATTCTACAATCAGTCATATGACAGTCAGTCACCCCTAGTAATGATACGAGGTACACTAACAGCTCAGCGGTTAGGAAAAACATCCATTGGTTTCTAATTTTTCTCTCTCCTTCTCTTGCTCTCTCTCTCCCACTTGTTCATCAACTCTCACTCTCTTACATCTTCTCTCTTTCTCTTGCTTTCTCTCTTTTTCTTTCTCTCTCTCTTTTCTGTTCTGTTTCGTTTTTCTCTCCCCTGCTGTGTCTTATTCTTTCTCTTTCTTGTTTTTCTTTCATTCTCTCTTTCTCCCTCTTGTTCTCTCTATAATACTCTCTTTTCTCTCTCTTTTGCTTTTTTTCTCACTCTCTAGTTTTTCTCTCGTTATCACTCCTTATCTCTCTCTCTCTCTCGTTCTCAATCTCTGTCATTCTATATGAATGTCTCTTATTCTTTCTTTCATTTGTCATTTGTTTTATCTTTTAATTTCCCTTACTCTCTCGTGCTTTCTCTTCTTTTATCTTTCCTTTCACATTTTCTCTCTCTCTCTTGCTTGATCTCTCTCTCTCCCTCTCTTTCTCTCTCTCTCTCTCTCTCTCTCTCGGCCAGGCCGGAGTGGTGGAGAGCTGACGGCGTTTCCTGCAGCGTTTTTTTTTTGGAGGGAGGGAAGCTGCAGTTAATTAAATGCGACAGCTTCGTTAGGTTAGTCAGTGTCACAGCGCTCATTTGCATTTCAGAACGGCATGCCATGTTTTGCAGAGTAAGGACAAGTTTCCATAAACACAGATGACATTTCTTTTATGTTGCAGCTTCCGACGCATCAAAGATGATTCAAACAGATAGACCAAGGTTACTTGTGATAGTAATCAAAAGAATTCTAATTGTAAAAGGAAGCGCGAGAGCGGCTCACGCTCAGACTGGAACGGGAATTAGCATTTGTTAGCATAATCGCTAGGGACTAAAGTGGGAGAGAATGCGGCGCCGCCTTTAGCGCGGTGTTTCTCCCAAACAACAAAACGCTTTTTTAACTAATGATGGCAAAAATTACTCCTGCCAAGGTTAGAATCTGTATCTGCTGCGTTTCTGTACAGTGGGAACTCAGTCCTCCGGTGGGAGGATCCTCTGAATAACTGAATAAATCTCTATATAAATAAACTTTTTGATGTCACAGATTTAAAACCACAAATCAAGAATTTCTGATGAACAAACCTGCAGTTAACTTTGATTTTCTTATCAACATAAACTCTACAGTAACAGGTAACCAACAGAATCTCCAAATGTTGAGGCATAAGCTACACAGCAACTAGTAGCCAATTGAATGACCAATGCAACAGTAGAAACGATTGAAACAACAGCATAAACTCCGTAGCAACAAATAACCAATGGAACAGTTGGAACGATTGATACAATGGCATTAATTCCACAGGAATTCCATAATAATAAGTAACCAATGAACGATTGCAACACCACCATTAATGCCATAGTAACAAGTAACCAATGGAACAATTGGAACGTTAGCGTAAACTCCATAGTAACAAGTAACCAATGGAACAATTGGAACAACACCATTAACTCCATAGTAACAGGACACCAATGGAATGGTTAAAAAGAAGACACTTTAAACTCCATAGTAACAGGTAACCAATGAAACGATTGGAACGTTAGCGTAAACTCCATAGTAACAAGTAACCAATGGAACAATTGGAACAACACCATTAACTCCATAGTAACAGGACACCAATGGAATGGTTAAAAAGAAGAACTCCATAGTAACAGGTAACCAATGAAACGATTGGAACGTTAGCGTAAACTCCATAGTAACAAGTAACCAATGGAGCAGTTGAGACGATTGGAATGGCATAAACTATTTAGTAAAAAGTAACCAATGGAACGATTAGAACAATGCCATAAACTCCATGGTAACAAGTAACCAATGGAATGATTTAACTGATTGGAACAACAGCATAGTAACAAGCAACCAATGGAATGATTGGAACGACGGCATAATCGTCATAGTAACAAGTAACCAATGTAACATCATGAACAACATCACTTATCCTGATGAGAGCCAGTTTCATCACACTGTTTTTAATGGCCGTAATAAGCTGTTGTTTATAATGATGATGTTTGGATAAAAGCTGCACTATTTCTGACTGTAAATTCTCTGCTATTTTGAAGTTTTTTGCTCTCAGCACAAAACTCCTCTCAGAAAGAGGAAAGTTGAGCTCAGACTGAAGCAGCTTCGGCCGTTCAGTAATTGGAGTGTGGTCTCCAGGGGCAATCATGGGCGAAAGCATTTTTATTGAACTCCAGGAAGCTACTCAACAATTTCGCCCCCAGATTTAATGACTTTAATAGTCATGATAATACATGCTACAGACTGGCTGAGCAGTCAATTAAGACGCATTCATTTAAAGTTCCTCAGGGCGTAACAGAGTTAAACCTCCTTCCACACAGAATAACAGTATTACTGCATGTTTACTGCAGACTTTACTCACCAAACCCGCACTCGTTACAACCTACACACATGTTTACCGCCCAAACCCGCACTCCTTATAACCTACACAGAGTTACTGTATCTGTCCCAACTGTAAAATCACAAACAATTGTAAATGGCAAACAATTAGGCTATTGTGACATCACACTAACAATCAGCCCATGCAATTCCAGCCTGTTGTGACATCATACCAGTAGGTAATGGATTGTCAGCCTGTTTTGCTACGAAATGTCAGCCAACTGTGTGTGACATCACAGTAATGACATGAATTTCCATACTAACAGGTATTAGGTTACCAATGGAACTTCAGATTATTGTGACATCAAAGTAACAACAAGCCAGTAGAATATCAGCCTATTATGACATCACAGTAACTCTACAGATCTGAGTGTAGTTACTAAATTTCAGCCAATGGTGACATCATAGTAAAGTCATAGTCATAAACTCTATAGTAGCAAGTAGATGAAAAACTGTTAGGCTATTGTGACATCACACTAACAATCAGCCGATGGAATTTCAGCAAATTGTTACATCACAGTAATAATATGTACTGCGTAGGAATAAGTAGATTAGGGAAGGTCAAAGCAACAACCAGCGAATGGCATGTCAGCCAATTGTAAATGGCAAACAATTAGGCTATTGTGACATCACACTGACAATCGGCCCATGCAATTTCAGCCTGTTGTGACATCATACCAAAGGCTTAAACAAGTAGGTAATGGATTGTCAGCCTGTTTTGTTATGAAATGTCAGCCTACTGTGTGTGACATCATAGTAATGACATGAATTTCCATACTAACAGGTATTAAGTTACCAATGGAACTTCACATTATTGTGACATCAAAGTGACAACAAGCCAATGGAATGTCAGCCTATTATGACATCACAGTAACTCTATAGCTTCAAATTTAGATGCCAATTGTGGCATCATAGTAAAAAAAAGCATGAACGCTATATTAATAAATGAACCTTCCAATAAAACGACAGCCAATTATGACATCATATAATACTTTTAGGAACCCAAATGCAACAAATATCATAAATCACTTACAGCTGAGACTGAAACAGAGTAAAGCAACAGCCAATGCAAAGTCATCGGCATCATGTTTATCGACACAACGACAAAAGAACTGATACAGTCGCCTCATTAGAGAGGCCTTCAACACCCCGACTCCATACTGAGAAACACCCAATTATATAGACGCCCGCTTTACCACCGGCACACACACACACACATGCTTTAATTGGCGTTCTGTTACATCAGCAGACATGAGATATTAATAAGCTATAGTATGATCAAAAACTACAGCAGCTCCACAGCTACCAGACCATAATTTCACCAAGACAGTAGCAGCACTGGAAGCAAAATAGAGCAGGCGCTGTAAAAATACCAGTTTTATACTGTGCTTTAACAAGACAGGACAAATCTACTGCCCTTTCATCTGACAGGGGAAAAATAAATTGCTATTCACTCATAAAAAAACTGGTTTAACTTGGTTTACTGAGGAGTTCAAGTCAGTTTAAATGATCCAGTTCAAATAAAACAAAGGAAAATAGCAAAAAATAGCATCTGAGATGAACAAACACAGTATAAAATGAGCCCTTGTTTTGTTTTATACACTCGGTGTGCTGTGTGGTTCTTAAAAAGCATAAAAAAGCATAAAAAGCATTAACAGCATTTAAAGACTCAAAACTTCTAGAAACGACCAACAAACAGTTGAAAACGGCACGTTTAAGTTCATTTTTATTCTCTACTCACATATGTTGAATATATAGTGTTTAGTGTTCAATATCTGTTATTAATACCTCTTTACAAACTGGCGTTTTTTTTCTTATATGTGACTTGAGTAGCACTGCTGAGGTAAATTTGTGACTAAAATAGCACTGCTTTTTTTTTGTTCTTAAAAACCATATAAATTGAGCAGTTCTGCTAACATTAGCAATTGTTCAGCAGTTGCAAACTTACAACTCCACCGTTTTACCCTTTTTTGCCTGCAAACAACCAACAAACAGTGTCTGAATGGAAGTGACAATGGGTGTCACCATATTTTCCTGACGGAATCAGAGTACGGATGCCCACACAGGACAAATGCAAGGTCATTTTACACCATTGGGAGCCACTGGATCCTGTAGGCACAGTGAAGAAATGCTATGTCTCCAATAGGTGGCACCATCTCGATTTTTGAGAAAATTATAGGATTTTATGTGTGCGTAATAATCAAACATATATAAATATATACAGTTTTTTTTTGCAAACTGGCTGTTTTTTTTGGCTAAAAGGTACCAACTGTACAGGACTAGGATAGTACCTTAATATAACTGATTATCATTATATCAGCTGCACAAAGGGATCTTAATATGCAAATAATATCTTTTATCGCGATTATAATTTTTTTATTTCTTTGACAATACATCGTCCAAACTAAATATTAATCATGACAGACCTAATCCAGCTAACATAGCAGTACAAGAACCTCTCAGAACCTCTGAGGAAGCTCTGTTTATTATATTTTAGAGTATATATCTGCAGATAAGAGCAGTAGCCCCTGCCTCAGGAACAGAACAGCTCCTGAAACATGCTCCTCGCTCCGTCTCCGGCACGGACGCTTCCAGGTAACGTCCCAGGGTGACTCTAAAGTGCCGGCCGGTTCGCTCCGGCTCATGTCACCGCGCCTCTTCTTGATGGCTCCCTGGACAACGAATGCTCAGCGGACTCGTCCTTGAGCACACTGTGGCCATATCCACACTTCAGGCCGCTTTCTGTTCTTACCTTAAAGAGAAAAACAACCTTTCCTATCGGCCCGAGGCTGAAGTACAGCTTTTACAGCTTTCTTACAGACTTACCGAAGATTTACTGAAGAATATAGGCCTTATTAACCCTTTAACATAACACCCTCTCTATTTTTGCATATTTTATGTTTAAAAGCAAGTATAGCTGCAAAACGGAAATTAGTGGGTCCAAGCGCATCTCAAGACTTTCTCAAGCATTTTGGTCCCATTAGTCCTAATTATTTGTTATTTATAGTCAGAAATTAAATTAAAAAAAAGGAAAAAGACTATCAACATACTGTAGATGAAAGGTCATAAATAAATAAATGACTAATGATAAAACTTGCAACATCTGCACTTAAATTTGTTCTATTTTCTTACCTTTTTTGTTAAAAAAGCGGGTCCAATTGCATCTCTAAACCTATGAATCTCTGCACATACTTTCTTAATCATTTAACATCCTCACAGATAAAAAAAACAACAGAAAATTCTATTTTTTGTGTATTTTTTGTGTATATATATATATCCTATTGTTTTTTTTCCTTGATAAGATGCGCTTGGACACGTTTTTTTTTTTTGTGTTAGGACGTTGCTAAGGTGTTGCTAGGCTGTTACTAAGGTGCTGTAGTTGGTTACTAAGATGTTGTTAAGTGGTTGCTAGGTGGTTGATACGGTGTTGTTCATTTTTTGCTACGTGGTTGCTATCTGATCTTTGGTGGTTGCTAAGCTATTGTGTGGTGTGTGTGTGTGGTGTGTCCAAAGAATTTGTCCAAGCTGTTTTATCCAGCAGCTCCTCCATACAGACACAATACTGAGCAGCAACAGACAAGAAGGAGTGTGTTGCACAAACTGAGCTGGTGTGTGGGATAGAACTTTGGGCCCCCAATTCATTACTATGGGGAAAATTTCTATCATAATTTTGTGAAAACCATAAATTGATTTGTTTATCGTTTGAAACTTTGTAAAAAGTTTAAAACTGTTCAGCTGTTTGAAATTTTTGACAAACGTTTGTGGACACTTTAGGATGTATCCCTATGAGGAAATGTCCGAGCCTAAACAGTGAATTATGGACAAGAGTTAAAAAGGCATTCCACTGAAACAGAATGTACTTAGCGCCCTCTAGTGGATTTAATCAGTAGTTTAGAAGAGATAGCACAATCAGGTTGGGTTAGTTTAAGGCATTTCTTTAATAAGATATAGCATCTCGAAATGTGCTCTTACACCAAAAAGCTGATTTTAAAATCGCGGTCAAGCTCACATGTATTATTTCTTCTGCAAATACTGTTATTATTATCATTATAACATTATTACGTATGCAAATGCAACCGACAAAAGCAAAAATAAGGGAAAAGAAACGTGCATCATTGTCCTAATGAACACACGGCCCTGTTATTTCCTGATTAATTTGGTTACTGGAGCTTTCCCGAACCGGAAAAATCTGCGCTTACGTTCCGCCAGGGTTCAACCCATAATTATTCATACCCTCATTATATCTAATGCGCTGCATTTGAATGCATTAGATTTGCGTAGCTTTAAAATTTTGATTTCATTATGCTAAAAGCTCTTCTTTCCATTTGTCTCTGATCATTAATAAGAATGGTACTGGAGAGAAAGAGAGAAAGAAACGTCTCTCCATTATCACCTCATTATCACTTTCTACTGTCTTCAAAAACTGTACCCCCACCGGGCCCGGTGGCGAGCCAAAGCCATTAGCGGGATCAAACTTTTTGGACCTTTTTTATGCAAAAATACACGAACAGAGCCAGAACTTACTGGACACTCAATCTAAACACACTGCTGAGATCTCAAGAGCATCATCTCTGATGGTTAAAAAATGGTATTGTGTGTAAAATTGGTATTGTAGCAATGCTAGGCTTATTTATACTAGTTTTCAAACACCTTGAGCTTGAATAGAGTTAAACAGAGCTTGAATAGAGCCAAATAGAGCCTATAGAGTTTTAATAGAGCTGAGCAGAGCTTGAATAGAGATTAACTGAGCTTGAATAGAGCCGAATAGTGCTCAAATAGAGCTTGGATAGTGCTCAAATAGAGCTTGAAAAGATGAATTAGAGCCTAAATACAGCTGAATAGAGCTTTGTTAGATCTATCTATCTATCTATCTATCTATCTATCTATCTATCTATCTATCTATCTATCTATCTATCTATCTATCTATCTATCTATCTATCTATCTAACATTCAAAATCGCAAGAAGCATAGGGAACCTACTAATACTTTACAATACAATTATTATTATTATTATTATTATTATTATTATTATTATAAGGATAATCGGGCTCTGCAGTCGGGCGCTGCGTCATTGGTTGAACTCGGGTGAACTCCTCCCCAAGCTAAAACATCATATTCTCATATTCTCACCAACCGGTCCCCCCGGATCAGCGCTGCCGCGGTCGCCTGTCATCGGGTGGCAATTACAGGGTGCAGAATAGAGCTATTTGCGTTAACATCCACCCAAATACCCGCGGAAAATGACTCTGTCCATCACGCTAACTGTTTACGGCGTGGGAGTGAAGGGGGGGGGGTGTTTATGGACGGACCGCCGGTGAGGCTGTTCTTGTAAATATCCTGCAGTAGCATGTGGCAAGCTTCCAACAGCCAAACAAATTAGCATAAAAGTGCATTAGTGGGTCCAGTATAGCAGAATAGTATAGGAATTAAAATTAAAGCAGTAAAAGCATCAGGAATAGAGCTGTGTCAATATTGACCAGTAGTTAAATAGTAATTATATTTAAAATAATTTAAAAATGACCAAAAATCAAGAAAAAACTGTAAAGGAATGCCCATATCACGCTAATAGCATAAAGTATGTGCATTGTTTTTGCTATTTATATAGAACATTTTTTGGAAAAATGTTTTTGAAAAATGGTTAATGTTTGTATCTGCACTTTAGTTTTGTGTATCTTTTTGTTAGATCACATTATTTGTATTATTTTAAACAAAATCCGAGTTTTGATAAATTACTGTCTTTAAAATAAGAATCTCAAGAATATTGCTTATGCAAAAATATCCTCAAATATTAAGATTTTATTATAGAGCCAAGGACTCTATTTCACTCACCCAAGACTCAAGTTCCCAGGATGCACCTGCACTAAAACTCCTTGCTTTATCATCATGTGACGCTTCAGTGTTCTAACTCACCAGCCTTCTAATTAATAACACCTGTTCCTCCTAGTATAATTAGCCCCTCCTGTTTATGATCCCTAGTTGCCCGGTATTCTGTATAAGAGGTCATACAGGTTCATACAGGTTCATTCCTCTTATTTTTTATATCTAAAAGGGTATTAAAAATGCAAAAAAATAAGATATATAAGCAACGAGTAAACAAATTAACTATAAAGAGCTATAAAGAAGCAAAACGGTTTGATAACCAAAAGGCAAAATACAAATGAAACACTGGGTAAAAGAGCGTGAATACAAGGTTCAATACCGGTCAACTAGAAACAGAAACAGGGGGTATTTATACTAGGAGCACCAGATGTATGTAATTAGAAGTCCGGCGAGTTCGAACACCGAAGAGTCACGTGATCAGGCATGTCTGGGAGGTTTAACTTGTGATAGAATCTTTTTACACTAACTTTCGTTACAGGAAGGAACAGTAAGAAGGTTTTTCCTTTCTCCTGTAAAGTTGAATTTTTAATATATACAGCAAGATATGCATTAATATCAATCATATGTTCAGAAATGCTTGAAATTTCAATATTATTATTATTATTATGAACATTATTGTAGAAGCCAAAGTAGTATGGAGCCATCTCTCTAATCATCCCCATGCAAATTACTAACTAATCACGGCAGATTCAGTGGGAAGGTACATTTTAATCTGTGTTTTTAATTGAGTAATCAAGTTTAATTGAGTTATCGTGACTCAGTGATGTTAATAACACGAGCTGAATCTCTGGAGAGTGAACGCTGTGGATACAGCAGGCCTGCATGATTGCCTCTCAGGTGGAAAAAGTACAGGAAAGTGAAGTTGTTTTCTGCGTTTGCGCCCTTTTACAGGTGAAATTGACATTTTTTGGTCACTGAAAATGTTAAAAACTGAGCATTTGGAAGGTGTAGGTTTGTAAATGCCCTGTTTTTAGTCTATCTATGGCAATTTCATCTGTAAAAGTGTTTTGCCCTTTTACAAATTAAGTTGCCATAGATAGACTTTACTGCTGAAACTAAGACTAAGTCCAGGGTTAAGATGCTGTTGCCATGTGGGTCAGCCAAACTGTAGCATTGTTTATATATATATATATTTTGTTTATATATATATATTTGTATATATATATATATATATATATATATATATATATATATATATATATATATTTCACACTTCTACTCAGTGATAAAACTCTTGCATCCGGACTGCAATTGAAAAAACAGGAGCACCAGCTTAGGCTTTCTCGGTCACATGACATCATGGCGTTCAGTAGCTCTTCCATTTCCACTCGCTGTTGTGTTTTTAACATGGATCTCCATGGAAACGCCCGAGCACCCAAAGTGTAATTACGGTGCACGGCAGTGGACAAATAGCTATTTTATTAAACAGTTGCCATGTGGGTCAGCCAGACAGGGTTAAACGTTAGCTTTTTTTTTTTTTTTTTTTTTACCTGTAATAAATTTTCTTACACAGAGGAAAAATACGCTAAATCTGCCTTTAATCTTTTCTTCGTATAAAAAAAAATGATTTTTAAATATTCTACATTTAAAACAAGAGAAATTTATCAAACAGTGATTGCAATTATATCTTATATCTTATCTTATTTAGAATTTTGAACATTATTGGAAATAATGTTCAATAATATATAATAATATTATAATATAATAATATATTCTTGGAAAATGGTTTATGTTTGCATGTGCACTAAAAATCCTGCACTTTAGTATTGTGTGGTTATGTTTTTGTGTGCTGGTAAATTACTTGATTTCTTTTTTGTTAAAGAAGAATCTTAGGAATATCGTTATTGCGAACATATCCTGAAATATTGTGATATATTGTCTTTAATACAGTGCTTTTATACATTTTTGGACATGGAAGAGTGATTGGAACACATGAGATCAGTGATTTGGATGGGAAACTAATAGTTTTGGCAATATAGTCAATTTAGTAATATATATCATCTTGTTAAAGCCGTGTTTCATGATACGTATCGTATCGTATCTTATTAAACCCGATGGTAAAGAGGTGGTTAATGAGAGCAGGATGTAGATTTTTTGGCGTGTGAGTAATCCCGCTCAGAGCAGCAGTAGATGGGAGATGGGATGAGGACGGTGATGAGTCAGACGTAGATGATGTTCTGATGTAAAACGCTGTTATGTGAAGGACAGTGATCTGACTGGAGCTCTGAATCAGACTCATGTGTAGAAATCGCCCGGAGGAAAGGCACATTCAGGCTCCGGTCAGGAACCGGAGAGAGCGGCCGGCTGGATTCTACATAATATGGCCAATAAAGCTTAATATCTAACCAAATATATACAAAATATCTAGGAATTTCTTGTCTCTTAATGTTAGTTTGAGAGCATCAGTTAAAGTAAAGTAGTGAAGAGGTAGAGTTACAGGTATACAGTGAATAGTGAATATTTATAGAGTAATGTTCTAATGTTCTAATGGATTCTCAACTGGATGTTTGGGACACAAAAGACAAAAGTTGGTCGCGGACAGCTTTAAAATACATTTAAATACATTAAAAAAAATTACAAATTAAGAATAATTAATGCTCATCTGTTTTTTTTACTTATCTTTTATATTGGAAGTAAAATCTTTTCTTATTTGGGTGAGTAAAGCCTTTCCGTTTATTTACAGGAAGCTTAGATTCCGGAAATTTCTCCAGCACGAAGGCTGGAGCATTAGCATTAGCGGTTAGCGGCTAATGCCGCCTGACAGCGCTACTCTGAGAAACCCTGAGTGTTTTGCTAAGCTAGGGTGATATTAGTTAGCGGTTCATTCTACGTAGCTTGTTTTAACACGATAAACACACAGACTACAGTTCGATATACTCAATTCTGAATGACCAAAAGGTAGTGGTAATGCTAATGCTGCTCCAGCTAATGCTAATGCTAATGCTGCTCCAGCAGCGCTAGCCGGGGTTAGCAGCAGGCTACAGGCCAAAATTTCCTGAAAATCTTTTCTTATTTGGGTGAGTAAAGCCTTTCCTTTTATTTACAGTAAGCTTAGATTCCTGAAATCTCTCCAGCACTCCAGGTATTAGCATTAGCGGCTAACCACTAAAAGTTAGCAGCTAATGCCACCTGACAGCGCTACTCTGAGAAACCCTGAGTGTTTTGCTAAGCCAGGGTGATATTAGCTAGTGGTTCATTTTATGTAGCTTGCCTCTGAATGACAAAAAGCTAGTGATGCGGTTAGCGGCTAATGCTAATGCTGCTCCTGCAGTGTTAGCTGGGGTTAGCAGCAGCCTACAGGCCAAATTTGTATTTGGAATTTGGGTGAAATTGTCCGTAGTTTACTGAATAAAACAACAATGTTCATTTTACACAAATATATACCTATTAATAGCAAAACTGATTGATAAACTGTATATATATATAAATATTTGGACATATAGTGTATATGCATTAAAGGAAGTGCTTTGATTTAGATCAAAGGAAGCCACATCTGCATTATTATATATATCTGCCATATAATTATCTATACGGCGCATCTCCTTTCAGCATAAAACCTGTAAAAGCTCCTTTTTATTTTTTTATCAGTATCCATATCGAACGCTGGATATACGGTGTAGTTAATACTGTGGATTAAAACTAAACAAGCGCTCTGCTTCCATTAACCCACAGTAATAGCAGAGATTTGAATGTGAGTGTGAACGCCGGCCACAATGGACCCTATTAATACCTCTATAAATAAATATATATTTATTTATTTCTACTAATGACTCCACTGCAGGCCGCCGTCCTCCGTCCTGCAGATGTCCAGAAATTACAGGTCTATTTGCTGAACTCCAGGGCAGGATAATTGCCATGTTCCACATAAACGACGTGTCTGTAATAAGAATGAAGCAGGCGTGCGATACAGACTGTACAGACCGACTATAAATAGAATCGCCGCACATTTTACTATAGGCTGTTTTATTGAACCACGTTACTGTATATATAAAAACTAATGAGGCCCAGTAATACAGAAAACCCACTGTAGTGACTATCAGCTGGAGTTTAAACTGTCTGTGAGCTCAGAGGAAGCTAAATGCTACATGCTAACGTAGTAAACAGAGGCTATATTCCTATATTCCTTATTTACACACATGTGGTTGGTGTGGCGCAGTGGATAACACCACTCCAGTGACTATAAGCTGGAGTTTAAACTGTCTGTGAGCTCAGAAGCAGCTAAATGCTACATGCTAACAGAGTAAACAGAGGCTATATTCCTATATTCCTTATTTACATGCATGTTTTTGGTGTGTCGCAGTGGATAACACCACCCCCTGCCAATGAGCTACCACATCATGTGGGAGACTGGGGTTCAAAGCTGAATGCAAAGCTTTATTAATAATTGAATCATTTGTAGTAGGTGCTGTATAGTTTATGAAACAAAGTGAATCATTTATTGAAGAAACTGAATCATTTACAGTTGGTGCTGAATTGTTTATACTAGATGATGAATCGTTTAGAAAGTAAGTGAATCATTTATTAAAGACACTGAATTGTTTATAGTAGATGCTGAATCATTTAAAGTAATTGTTGGATCATTTATGAAAGTAAGTGAATAATTTATTGAAGATACTGAATCATTTACAGTAGATGCTGAATTATTTATAGTAAATGCTGAATCATTTAGAAAGTAAGTGAATCATTTTTTGAAAGTACTGAATAATTTACAGTAGATGCTAAATTGTTTAAAGTAGATACTGAATCAATTATATTAATTGCTGAATCATTTAAGAAAGTAAGTGAATCATTTATTGAAGATACACAATCATTTACAGTAGATGCTGAATTGTTTATATTAATTGCTGAGTCATTTACAGTAATTGCTGGATAGTTTATGAAAGTAAGTGAATCATTAATTGAAGGTACTGAATCGTTTTTCAGTAGATGCTGAAAAACGATGCTGAATCATTTATGAAAGCCAGCGAATCATTTATTGAAGATGCTGAATCATTCACAGTAGATACTGAATTGTTTAAAGTAGATGGTGAATCATTTAAGAAAGTAAGTGAATCATTTATGGAAGATACTGAATCAGTTACAGTAGATGCTGAATTGTTTATATAATGAATATGGGAGATAATGAATTATCTTATCTAGTAACTGAATCAAGAAGTTATCTTGAAGATAACAGAATTAATAATTTTAGAGACTAAATCATTCTAATTAGATATAGAATCATTTATAGTATTATAGTATCATTAATAGTCCATCATGCATAATTGACTGGAAATGTGTTGATTTAATGATGTTTAAAATATCATTAAATTTATGTATTTTATTTATTTTAAACTTTATTTGTGTTATCCAGGTCGCATAGCTCAATTCAACCCCCACATCCTGACCTCCTGACGAGTGCCAGAGGGAATAGCTGAATAAATAAGACTATTTTAGGTATATATATATATATATAAGAATATATACATGGATATGAGGGCGTAAACAGATTCACAAGCATTAAAATTCCATTCTGAACCAAAACAGAATAAAAATAACAATAAAATCTTGCAGTTTTTCCCTCTGCTGTGTTTCTAACTGTGCCAAATAAATGCAGACAGCCCTCTGAAGTCATGCTAAAGTGGGGGCTCATTACTTATATTCGGGATAAGTAATGGGGAATGAATATTTATGGAGGATTATATTTATCATCAAACTTTCACTATGCTGAGCTCCCCTTAAATTAAAACTACTGTAGCTAAAGCGTGATAAAACTGCACGCCCACGTCCTATTAGAGCTGTAAACATCAATAACCTAGAGGATTTATATGACGGAAAATATATTATTATAGTTTCAAGCTCAAGGATTCAGCCTACAGTTGAATAAAGCACAGTATAGGGCGGCCAATGGGAACAGGGGATATTTAAATACAAATCGTGACAGGCCAGGTACATATAGCAATTTAAGCTCCATAGAAAAACACCAGTATTAGAATGGACCGCTAGAGCTGCCCTGTCAGCAGTAAGTTCAATTATTGCTAAATTACTATGAATACCATCTATATGTATACAGACATTCTCTGCTTTTACAGGGAATTCGTGCTCATAAAAAGCTTGGTATAGAGTGGTAATTATTGTAAATGGTGGTATCTAGCTAAAATTGTGGCAAGAGTCATGGTAAAAGTTCTGTAAAAAACTGTTAAACATGGTGGCGGGTGTATCTGTCACCAGGAAAATACGATGTAATGGAACACAATACAAGTATTAGTGCAGGTCTCCCAGGACTAAAATACAGAATATTATTAATTTACTGTAAATACTGTATCTATCTTAAGGCAATCTTAAGGCAATTATCTCTTTGTGAAACAGTAAAAAGCTGTTAAACATGGTGGTGGATGTATTTTCCCCAGAACAATCCCAGTGTAGGTGTCCCAGGACTAAAATACAGAATCTTGTTATTCTACTGTAAAAACTGTATCTATCTTAATTAAATTAGCATGTCTGTTTGAAACAGTAAAAAGCTGTTAAACATGGTGGTGGGTGCATCTGTCCAAAGGTCTATAGGATGCAAATACAAAATATTGTCTAAAATCGTCTTTTAGAAATGCAGAAAAACAGTAAGGTATGAAAAATCCTGGGAATTCGTGCTCATAAACTGTGACATGCTTATTTAAAAAAAAACTGTTAAACATGGTGGTGGGTGTATCTTTTCAAAGGTCTAGAGGATGCAAATACAAAATATTGCACAACAATATGAAATATCGTCCAGTTAACTAAGAAAACAAGAGAAAACAAGGTGCGTCTGCTTTTACAGAGACAGTAAAATCCTCTTTTAGAGTCACGGTAAAGTAAGATATGAAACATCCTGGGATTTCGGGCTCGCAAAAAGCGTGAGTGACATCGTAATTTCTTCGCCCGGCGCGAGCAATTTTGCCTCGGTTGCCATACTTGTCAAAGCAGGTGACGGCGGCGCGGAATCGGAGATAAAATGGCGCGGGTGGATTACCGGGGTACAGTATTTAACCGTCTGCCATTTCAGACACGACCTGTTCTCTTTGATTTGGGCTTTATCCCGCACCTGGCGCTGACGGACAGGTGTACGCTGAGTTTTAGAGCAGATGAAAAGCAGTCGGTGAAATCGGCGGCCGTTTAACCGCCGGTTCTGCTGCCGCCGCCGCTGCCGGTCACGCTTTATTACGAAATGTCACGACACGCTGTGAGAAAACATTCAATATTTGAAATCCGGCGTGATGATTAAACACTCAGATAGCGCCTCGTACATCATCCCTGTCATCTTATTTATGCACCCAGGATCCGGTGCCAGTCTGTGCCCGGCAGAATGACCTCAGAGTGAGAAAGGCTTAATGGACCGGCGCTGTCTCAGAACCACTCAGACAATATGTCAAGAGCTCATATCAGTTCTGCAGGAAGCCACGTCTAATTGTGCCGTCCTGAACACTGAGGTCGCTCTGAACTGATCGTATAGGACACTTTGTAGTTGTAATTGTAGCAGCCTGGTGGCCAATCTTCATTAATTTCACATTGCACCAGTAAGAGCTGTAAGAGTGTGAAGGTTCAATTAGCAGGGTAAGAGCACAGTTCTGCTCTAAATATTGCAATGCACACAACATTATGGGAGACATACCAGAGTTCAAAAGAGGACAAATTGTTGGTGCACGTCTTGCTGGAGCATCTGTGACCAAGACAGCAAGTCTTTGTGATGCATCAAGAGCCACGGTATCCAGGGTAATGTCAGCATTCCACCAAGAAGAACCAACCACATCCAACAGGATTAACTGTGGACGCTGTAAGAGGAAGCTGTCTGAAAGGGATGTTCGGGTGCTAACCCGGATTGTATCCAAAAAACATAAAACCACGGCTGATCAAATCACGCAGAATTCAATGTGCACCTCAACTCTCCTGTTTCCACCAGAACTGTCCGTCACCACAATCAATTATTGTGCTCTAAAACCAGGTGTTTCAGTTTCATTCTCCAACACCTGTAGTTCTGTATCTGTTTCTCTAGATTCTTTCAAGCTAAACTCTTGAAAACGCCATATATCTATACTGTATATTCAGCCATTTCTCATTTTCTGTAAATAAATGCTCTAAATGAGAATATTTTTATTTGGAATTTGGGAGAAATGTTGTCTGTAGTTTATAGAATAAAACAACAATGTTCATTTTACTCAAACATAAAACTATAAATAGCAAAATCAGAGGAACTGATTCAGAAACTGAAGTGCCCATTTCATTTTTTTCCAGAGCTATATATATATTTAAAGCCAATGTAAATCATACACTTTTACACACATATTTGCTGCTTTCAGATGCAAATATCTGTCTTGTACAAAGACTTAAAGGCTTATTAATATAGTTTAATATCATATTAGTTTAATTCTGTTGACATTTTGACACTTCTTTTTGTATTCTTTGTATCCATAGATAAAATTTTTAAAGGTAATAGAGCAAATACAATTCATTTTCACACCTTTAATTACGAGGTAGAGACAAAACAAAGGCAAAAACGCCTCGTTTTGCCAAGTTTAAATCTTGGAAACACCATGTGGCCCAGCAGCTGAGTCTGAATTATTCAGGGGCCAGGACGTCGATTTAAAAGCTCAACGAACGCTTAAGAAAATTGTAGGGAAAGAAACAGAGCGGTGCGTTCACGCCGCCAGAAACAACAGACGAGAAAAACACTCCCCCACACCATCCACCGCCCCCTCCCTCACCGGCCTCCATTCACTTCCAGTTCCTCTGATCCGGCCGGTGGGCCCAGGTTCGGTTCTGGACCTGGACCAGACGGCCAAATCCAATCGGCACTAACCAATTTCCCAGTGACTAACAACGGAGGATATTTTGACGAGGGGAGGAAAATTAGCATATGGTCGTTAAGCAGTCCGGGGACCTCCCATGAAATCCAGGCTGGATGTGATTGGCAGGCGTTCAGGTGAACATCAGGGGTTCAGGAGTCCACTTCAGTTTCTAAATCAATTTCTCTGATTTTGCTATTTATAGGTTTATGTTTGAGTAAAATGAACATTGTTGTTTTATTCTATAAACTACAGACAACATTTCTCCCAAATTACAAATAAAAATATTCTCATTTAGAGCTTTTATTTACAGAAAATGAGAAATGGCTGAAATAACAAAAAAGATGCAGAGCTTTCAGACCTCAAATAATGCAAAGAAAGCAAGTTCATATTCATAAAGTTTTAAGAGTTCAGAAATCAATATTTGGTGGAATAACCCTGGTTTTTAATCACAGTTTTAATTTCATGCATCTTGGCATCATGTTCTCCTCCACCAGTCTTACACACTGCTTTTGGATAACTTTATGCCTCAATTCAAGCAGTTCAGTTTGGTGGTTTGATGGCTTGTGATCATCCATCTTCCTCTTGATTATATTCCAGAGGTTTTCAATTTGGTAAAATCAAAGAAACTCATCATTTTTATGTGATCTCTTTAGTGTTGCCTAGTGGTTGTTATAATATCCAAAGGTGGTTGCCTTGCTGCTGTTGAGCATGAATGAATTATAGTAGGGTTTTGAAAATTAGCTGATTGGTTTAATCAGGTTTAATCTGACATAAAACTAAGAATAAACAATAAAATAAATTATATAACAGCAATTTATATTCATTATGATCAAAGGCAATAACAGAATGTACTTTAAAAATGCTAAACCGCTAAACCTCCAGCGATTCTGACCAGCTATTCCCCTGTTAAGTGGTCCATTTTTATATTTAATAAGTGTAAATATAGATTTAGCTGATTGTTTGCATGTTTATTAATGAATTCTGTGAAATGCGTGTTTGATAGACGCAGAGCTTTTGTGTGGGAGCCTGAGGATTAATGCTGCTAATCATGGGGATCGTTTACAGCTATATCTCGCCCTGCTCTGACTCTGTAAACACTGCAGGTTACACCTCCTCCAATTACACTCACAGTGTTTAGCTCACGGCTAAACACGGCTAATGCGCCTCGTTCAGCAGAACCATGAGCTCAGACAGCGGATCCATTCACAATCTCAGAGCCTTTATTCCCTTATTTCTACTCTTTATTTTAATCCTGTCCTCATTTTAATAGCAACAGTGCTTCTGAATATATCTATACTGATGTTCAGGTACATTTCTGGTGTATTGCTATCTTGGCAACAGAAAACACAGGTGCTCCACTGACTAAATACAACCTAGACAAACATTTAGATGCCAAGAGTCAGACGTTCATTGCTATGAAAAAAATACTATAAAAATAGCGTGAAAAAGCAGCTCAGTTTCTTCTGTTAAGAAGCAGTGTAGCTGCGCCATTAAAATAGCAATCTGCCAAAGTCAGAGCTCATGTGACTCTTTAATTGAACGACAAGTGAAGAGCTGCTTGGTTTATTTCATGTTATGCCCCAAAAAAAACACACCCACAAGTAATAAAGGTAATTGGTACATGCTTTTGCACGTTTCAATCAGTTCAAGGTGTACTTTTCCCATCGTTACGATAGCAAAGACACACTGACAAACTGCCCTAAATCAAGCTGCACAGTAAGCAGTGGATGACTCACCTAAAGACTCACTTAGACTGTCTAGATTAGCATGCTGGCAACTGTGGCTATCATGGTGTAAGTATGCTGGCTACTGGACTCATCCAACTGTGGCTATCATGGTGTTAGCACATCGGCTACCTAGCATTAGCATGTTGTTTAGCATGTGCTGAAGTTTTGGCAGTGTTACCAACTATGGGTCTCCTTCAGCATCACCACCACAGCATTAGCATGCTGTGTATGAGTTATGTTAGCATCCCGTTAAGCAGATTATCAAGCATTAATTATTAGCTAATTCTACATGTTATTAGTGTATAATAATTGGCAGCAGTTTGATCTAGGTGAATTTGGTAAGGTTATGACTGTGCTGGAGTTTATTAAGAGTTAATAAGGGGTTAATAAATCTCTAACACACCAAGAAGTGTACCATATTCTAAAGTGAGCTTTTTTTCATCACTAATTACACACTAAAAAGCACAAAATAAACAGTTCATCAATCGCAGACTCCTAATTAAGCACCAATACCTCTTACACAAAATAAAGCCTAATAAGTAGTGAATACATCATTTACAAATGTCTAATAAGACATTAATAAGCGCCTAATTTGTGTTCCTTAAAATAAAGTATATATATAGATAACGGCTTTCCCAGAATGCCGTTCAGCGCAAGGCAGAGGCCGGGATCCCACCGCGGCGGTTTCTCCATCACACCTTCATTCCTCTCTGAGACACATTAACCGCCAGCGCCGGTCCAGCTCATTTTCCTAAATCCGCGGTGCGTTCTGTCGGCCGAGGATAAAGAAGGACAGCTGATACTTAATATTCATTGAAATATCAGATTGTTTGCGTTCGGTCGATGGCCAAACCTGCCAGCTCTGCAAAAACAAATGGAATCCGGCGCATGACTTTTATTGATATGCTCTTCACAGATAATTCATTCTCCTCGGAGGATTTCAGATCCATTTGCGAATGTAATTGCGACGCCTGCATTTAAACCGTCACCCTTTGGTACGTCTGAGTCAGGCGTTCAGACGCTGCAACTTTTATGAAGAAAAACAGGACAGTAGTTCTGAGTTTCCTAATGTTAGATCCTGCCAGAACAGCTAAAACGTCTGATATGGCTGAAAATTTCATATGATTCTACATCATTTAAGGTCCCTATCGCCTTACACCCTATGCGGGGTGTGTCGTAATACAGTTAATCATAATATATTACTACAAAAATTGCATTATTATGGCATTCATAATACTGAGTTGAACTGGTTTAATAGTTACTTATCAAATAGGAAATGTGTAACATGTGTAACATGGGTAAATGTTAATTCTTCGATAAAGTTAATTAAAGGTGGAGTTCCTCAAGGCTCTATATTGGGACCGTTACTGTTTTTAATCTATAGCCCTATCTGGACGGAATTCGTTTCTCAGGGGGAAAAATATCTGTCTACCACACAACCTAAGAACTTGAAACAGTCTGTAAAACGTGAAATCCACCGGAGATCCTATTTAAAACCTATAGTTACTCACAGACAGAGGTGTGTAGTCCAGGTCAAGAAAGTAAAAATCACCCCGGATTTTTGGATTTTTACTTTTATCTAGTGTAAACAGAACTTGTCTAAACATACACCTTCCTACAGGGGTTGGACAATGAAACTGAAACACCTGTCATCATTTTAGTGTGGGATTTTAGGTTTCATGGCTAAATTGGAGCAGCCTGGTGTTCAATCTTCATTAATTGCACATTGCAGCAGTAAGAGCAGTAAGAGTGTGAAGGTTCAATTATCAGGGTAAGAGCACAGTTCTGCTCTAAATATTACAATGCACACAACATTATGGGAGACATACCAGAGTTCAAAAGAGGACAAATTGTTGGTGCACGTCTTGCTGGAGCATCTGTGACCAAGACAGCAAGTCTTTGTGATGCATCAAGAGCCACGGTATCCAGGGTAATGTCAGCATACCACCAAGAAGAACCAACCACATCCAACAGGATTAACTGTGGACGCTGTAAGAGGAAGCTGTCTGAAAGGGATGTTCAGGTGCTAACCCGGATTGTATCCTAAAAACATAAAACCACGGCTGATCAAATCACGGCAGAATTCAATGTGCACCTCAACTCTCCTGTTTCCACCAGAACTGTCCGTCACCACAATCAATTATTGTGCTCTAAAACCAGGTAAAACCATATTATTAATATTATTATTATTAGTATTTTTATTATTTTTATTTCTACTACTACTATTGGTCTATCCTGAATACAACGACCATTCAGAACAGAACTAATTTACTGCTGGAACAGTGGAACAGGTACAGGTGAACTGTTTTTAACCTCCATCTCCATCAGTTAGACCTCAGCTTTCTCCGAGAGGAGGACGAGGAGGAGGAAGAGGAGGAGGACGAGGGCACCTGCCACTGTAAATTTCAGCCAATCAGATCACCCCGAGCTCGGACTCGACGTCGGAGTGACTCAGCACAAATGACCTGACAGCTGGAGAGCAGCCTACTTCATTAGTATCAGCCGTCGCCCTCCGGAG
The DNA here is from genome assembly GCF_023375975.1 of Astyanax mexicanus. Taxonomy (NCBI): domain Eukaryota; kingdom Metazoa; phylum Chordata; class Actinopteri; order Characiformes; family Acestrorhamphidae; genus Astyanax; species Astyanax mexicanus. Next base: position 25,022,179 of record NC_064432.1, read on the forward strand.
CCCCAGCGGACCAGGAACCGGGCAACGCTAATGCTAACGCTAATGCTAACGCTAACATCATCACTAACACAGAGCGCTAGCCGGCTCCTCCAGCTCAGTCAGGCCACATTCCTCTCTGAATTAAATAAATAAAGCAGGGAAACATTAGCAGAGAGCGAGCAGGCGGCTGGCCAAGGGCGAGCGAAGGAAGAGAACGAGGGAGGGAGGGAGAGAGGGAGAGAGGGAGGAAAGGAGGGAGGTCTGTAATGAGACAATGCCTCAAGATGTTGCTCATCTTCTCCAGCCGAGTCTCCGCTAGTGACTAATTTAAGAGACACAATTCAGAGCCGGCCGACTCTCAGCTATCGCATCATGCTTCCCGCCGCCTGAAGAGCCGCCGATAAAGAACAGAAACGCTAATCTCGACAAAACACGGCGAGAAGACCACGGCAACCACCCCCCGAAACAAACTCAGGCATAAATGAGAACTGTTAACTGAAAGCCATTCCAGGTGACTCTGCCTCATAAAGCTGAATCAAAAATATAAAACATATTCTGGTAGTAGTTTAATTCTGATTATGTATATATATTTAAAGTTTTTGAGAAAAAATGTGAAAATTTTAATTTTCGTAACCTAAAATTTGACATACAGCCCTGGAAAAAAATAAGATAGTTTCTTTGATTTTATCAAATCGAAAACCTCTGGAATATAATCAAGAGGAAGATGGATGATCACAAACCATCAAACCACCAAACTGAACTGCTTGTTTTTGTTCTTTGCATGATTTAAGATCATTTAAATAAGTTGCCAGTTTCCTGATTATTAAGAGGCATTTAGAAGCCCTGTTGGAGTCACAATTATTTAATTATTGAGTTATTGGTCGTTTAGCATGACTGGCTAAAATACTGTTCACTGTTATGTATGTAAAGAAACATACAAATAAATTCAATAGACAATATCACCATTATCACCATTATCAAATGTTATTGAGGTCATGTCCATTTATCGTACAAGTCGATAAAATTAATGTAACACACAGACAGTACTAGTCTAGCACTTCGCCTCTAATTCAGTAATCAATCATTATTACACTTCTCCTTTATATTTGATTGGAAAAGCTATTATATATGGTTTTATGGTACTAAAATGTATTAAACAAACAGTTTTATTAATATTTTAGATTTCTAATAATGACTAATGGCTAATATCTCTTATCGCTTATAATAATATCCCCGGATGAATGAAAATACAGAATAAAATAAGGCAACATTTCCAGGCCTCTATGGGAGGATAGATTTATATTCATATTCATATTACTATTCGAAGCCAACAATCCAGATCACATGTTCCATTCCCCAACATTTAAAGAGTGAAAGGAACAGCAGGGAACTTTCAGTCACTCAATCACCGCATTGTACGGCGCTAACGGTTAATAAAGGCAGTCGGATTTTTAACCAGCGTCGCGATTATTAACCAGCGCCGCGTCGACCTGCGCAACGTTTCGGTGGCGGCGGTCCAGCTCGCGTGAACCGGGCCTGAACCAATTCCAATTACACTGTAGTTACTGCAGCAGCGAGCCACACTGAGTCATCACAATAATCCCAATCAGCCTCCCGGAGCTGCGCTAATACAAGGTGCATGCAGGGGGGAAAAGAAAAAAAGAACAAAAAAAAACAAGGAAAGAAAAGCAGAAAAGGAGAAAAGCAGAAAAGGCAAGCGCTGCAGTTGTTAATGCTCCTGCGACGTCGCGCATCACTGTAAATACAAACAAGCAATAATGCAGCGCACCAACTAACGCATGCTGGAGTGCGTCTTAATGCGCGCCGCCGTCATAATGAGCCATTATGCAAGTATAATATGTTTTTTACATTTCAAAACACTTCAGTCCCGTGCGCCCGCCGAGGCCGCATTTCAAACACTGATAGTATTATGAAGTCTAATCAACCTTTTTCTCCACGGCTTTGGAAGAGGATATTATCTGGCAAGGAGCCAAAAACCGGGTTAAAAAAAAGAAAAGAAAAGAAAAGATGAAAAAAAAGAAAAGAAATAAAAAAAAAAATTGAATGGAGAAACTGGCACTCATCAGGATTGCCCCAGAAAAGTTACCTCTGCTGCACAGGATAAATTCTTTAGTTCATTAGAGTTACAAGGGGGTAATCCTGATGAGTGCCAGTTCCATCATTATAATATTTTTAATAGTCCTTGCAGAACAATAGGATTTTTTCTGTTGCTTATCAATATTCATACATGCAAACATATATCTCCTCTGATTGGTTAACAGCATTGCAACACCAGGAGGCAGCGAGATGGACAACAGTTAGAAACGTTTTAAAATAAAGACATTTTTTCACTAATAACAGACTTTGCAATGTTCATATGTTTCTTTACAACATGTGTAATAATGCCCTGCTAAGTGACCTAGTCTTAGAGTCTCTGTATCCTCGAGATCCTATTTAAACCTATAGTTACTTACACACAGAGGTGGGTAGTCCAGGTCCAGAAATTAAAAATCCACCCCGGGGTTTTGTTGGCTGAGCCACTGCAAAGCCGCCCAGGCAGTTGGAACAAAACATCAGGGTGCATTTTTACTTTTAACTAGTGTAAACTGAACTGTTCTAAACATACACCTACCTATCTCAATTGTTCTTGGCTGGTGGTGTTGTTCCTCCATAGACAAATTCTAACCATTTGTTCTTAGCTCTGAATTACTGAGTAAAGCATAAAACACTGATGTGTTATTCGCACAAATAACACAGAAATCATATCTGGCGAGACGGCGTCACTGCCCGGCTTCAGCTCTGCCTGTGGGTGGTCGCGAGCCGACGTGGGCGGGGCCATGAATACTAATTCACGGGTTGATGTAGACACGGTGCTTTTCCTGATCTACTCATATTTCTGAGGATTTTCTTTTACTAGCTTCTGCAGACAATGGAGGTTGAGGAAGAGTTTCATGTGCAGCATCATAAACAACACAGCGAGAACAAGAAAAGAAAACGTGGATTTTAGCAGGAAATTTTAGATTTAGTCAGTCTTTTTTTCATTCTAGTGTTTAATAGTTTCTGCTCCATTGTTAAACAGCTTTTCTTCACCAGACAGCTAAACTCTTAATCTTAGAAGAATTTAGTCGCAGTCTTGCAAATAGTGACCCTGCAAGATCCCCAGTCTTTATAAAATCTTAGCCTGTGACTAAAAAGTCTTGTCTTGTCTCGAAGTCATCTAGTGTACGGTTAGCATAAGGATTATTGAAGGTCATTTAATTCGAAAAGAAGAATTTTGAAAGTATCCTGAAGTGCAGTCCCTGCAAAGAGCATCAAAAAACATTGTAATGGTGAAACTGGCACTCATCAGGACCATCCAATGAAAAGGAGAGAAAAAAAAGGAGAACAAAAAGCAGGAGTTCCCTCTGTGTATATATATATATGTGTAGTTTTTTCCAGTCGTAACATGTTGAACTGTTAGAATTTTATATTGTTAGAATACTGCATTGTATTTTCTAGGAACTAGTACAGGCTGAGGGCGCGAGAGCAGCCGTTACACTGCGATTGCGACAGGATGGACGAGGCTGGTTTGAACCTGGGAGGAATCCACCGGATATATCCAGATGAAAAAATAAAAAGAGGAGGAAAAAGGGGGATTTGAGACTGTCGCTCTATAAATAGACGCACTGAGTGGAATCTTCACGGGAGGAAAAAAATTAAGCCGGTGCTCTGGCGGTAAGCTTTCCCCTAAACCGCGAATCAAAAGGATGTACGAATGTCGACTGGCTGCTTTATTTATTTATATATTTATATATTTTCAGGATGCACTGGTCACATTGCGTAAACAAAGCAACAAAAAAGCCCTTTAGTGTTTTTAGATAGCTGTGAATTTGGAATCAGCCATAACATTAAAACCATCTAACTCGTACTAAGACTAGACCTGTAAATAGGAAAAATAAGAGATCACTTCAGTTTCCGAATCAGTTTCTCTGATTTTGCTATTTATAGGTTTATGTTTGAGTAAAATGAACATTGTTGTTTTATTCTATAAACTACAGACAACATTTCTCCCAAATTACAAATAAAAATATTCTCATTTAGAGCATTTATTTACAGAAAATGAGAAATGTCTGAAATAATAAAAAAGATCCAGAGCTTTCAGACCTCAAATAATACAAAGAAAACAAGTTCATATTCATAGTTCATAGTTTTAAGAGTTCAGAAATCAATATTTGGTGGAATAACCCTGGTTGGTTTTTAATCAGAGTTTTTTTCATGCATCTTGGCATCATGTTCTCCTCCACCAGTCTTACACACTGCTTTTGGATAACTTTATGCTGCTTTACTCCTGGTGCAAAAATTCAAGCAGTTCAGTTTGGTGGTTCGATGGTTTGTGATCATCCATCTTCCTCTTGATTATATTCCAGAGGATTTCAATTTGGTAAAATCAAAGAAACTCATCATTTTTAAGTGATCTCTTATTATAGGAAACTATTGCTCTTCCTTTCCTGGGGCAGTCCTGATGAGTGCCAGTTTCACCATTAACATGCTTTTAATAGTCTATCATCAAGTGCGGTGATTTGCACTTGACAATACTTTCAAATTTGTTTTAATTCGTCTTTTCAGATTGACTGGAGGTCATTTTTTTCTTTATTTAGTTGAGTAGTTGTTGCTTCTCATAACCTGTATTAGAACATTACTCAAATATTCACTATTCACTGTATACCTGTAACTCTACCTCTTCACTACTTTACTTTAACTGATGCTCTCAAACACTTTATTAAGAGACAAGAAATTCAAGTAATTAACTCTTGATGAGTTCAGCACAGCTGTTAACTGAAAGCCTGAATTCCAGGTGACTCTACCTCATAAAGCTGAAACTTGTGGTATAATAAAGAAAGCACTGATATTATATATTACCCATCCCTTATTCATAAATATGACTGCAATCGGAATCAACAGACTGGATGTGTAACAGAATGTGATGAGTTTGAGGTCGGAGAGCAGAAACAGTCCCGGTTTGAAGTAAAAGAACAGAAGCAGGATCTTATTTACCTCAAATCAACTCAGATAAACTCTAAACTACAGAGTTACGTCTGATCAGCTCCTGACGCTCGCTCCCACGGGGGCTATTATTCCAGCGACAGCAAACCCAGCGCCACAGGAGATCACTCTACCTCTCTCTCTCTCTCTCTCTCTCTCTCTTTCTGTGTATACATCTATCTATCCCTCTCTCGCACTCTATTTAAATCTCTCTCTCTATATATATATCTGTATACATCTCTCTCTCTCTCTCTCTCTCTCTCTCTCTCTCTACTATTCACTCTATACCCCTCTCTCTTTAAATATTCTCTCTATTTCTACCTCTTTCTCTCTATATATACCTCTCTCTCTCTCTGTATACATCTCTCTCTCTCTCTCTCTCTACTATTCACTCTATACCCCTCTCTCTTTAAATATTTCTCTCTATTTCTACCTCTTTCTCTCTATATATACCTCTCTCTGTATACATCTCTTTATCCCTCTCTCCCTCACTCTATTTAAATCTCTCTTTCTACCTCTCTCTCTATATGTCTCTGTATACATCTTTCTCTCTATCTCTCTCTCTACTATTCACTCTATACCCCTCTCTCTACCTCTCTTTAAATATTTCTATCTCTATTTCTACCTCTTTCTCTCTATATATACCTCTCTCTGTATACATCTCTTTATCCCTCTCTCCCTCACTCTATTTAAATCTCTCTTTCTACCTCTCTCTCTATATGTCTCTGTATACATCTTTCTCTCTATCTCTCTCTCTACTATTCACTCTATACCCCTCTCTCTACCTCTCTTTAAATATTTCTATCTCTATTTCTACCTCTTTCTCTCTATATATACCTCTCTCTATCTCAGTCTTTCTCTTTTTCTCTCTATCCATCTATCTCTATCCCACACTCTCTATTTTTCTCTACCCATTTGTCTCTACTGCTATCCCTCTCTTTTTTTCTCTCTCTCTTTCTCTCTCTGTATATAGATAGATATATATATAGATAGATAGATAGATAGATAGACAAAAACACAAACAGATAGATAGATATGTATTTATATAGATAGATAGATAGATAGATAGATAGATAGATAGATAGATAGATAGACAGAAAGATAGATAGATAGATCTCCCTCTCTCGTTCTGTATATCTCTACCTCTCTCTTTCTTTCTCTCTATCTCTGTTTCTCTGTACTATTCTATATTTCTTTCACTCTTTACCTCTCTCTATATATAGCTTTCTCTACCTATCTTTACCTCTCTTTCTATCCCCCTTTCTCTCTCCATACCTTTCTTAACCTCTCTCTCTCTATTCATCTCTCTGTATCAATCTCTCTCTCTATATATATATACCTTTTTTCCTCTCTCTCTTTTAATACCCTACTATCTCCTTACTATTCTCTTTTTACCTCTCTTTTTTTTCTCCCATCTCTCTCTCCCTTTTTCTCTCTCATTAGAGGTAGAGGTATAGATCACCTCTCTTTTTTTATACCTCTTTCTTCCTCTTTCTTTCTCTCTCTCGTCCATGAGTGATAGATTACGTTTGTATCAGGGTGGTGGAATGGTGGAATGGACATTATCTGTCCGTTCAATCCTGAGGCAGTTCGCAGTGCTATTCTAATCATGAATTTATCTCAGCAGACCTACTCCAATCTAATATTTACCTCACTATATTATATTTATCTCAGCAGTCCTATTCTAATCATGACTTTACCTCACTATTGCTATTTTAATCATATATTTACCTCAGGATTGCCATTTTTATTAGCTTGCTGTATGTTAAAGTAGTTAAGTGATGAGTAATGATGTCTTTCTTCATTGTACCTCTACAACATACAAGAAGATCCCATCCCAGATCCCATGTCAGTGATTAAAAGCGAAAGAAAGAAAGTGCTCAGGATTTAAATGAAACTGTATTGATGGACATCGATCTGGCTCCTCCTGTTAGCATCACTGTGAAGCCATTAGCCATATAACCAACAGTCAATAGTCCTTAATAAGCACTTTTGAGAACGTTACAATATGTGTGCAGTGGAGTGCAAATTGAGGCTAATAGGCAATGCTAATCTGGCTAAAGCTAAAGTGGCCTTCGATACAGCTGATACTGACTTTGACCTCATTTAAGGCATAGGCATGTGCTAAATTAATGCACATTATGTGGATTTAGACCTCACTTACCTAAATATGCATGCAGATATGTGCAGAAATGCTAATAAATAATGTTAATATAGCTAAAATGACCTTTAATACAGTTGACATTGACCTCGTTTACGACCAACGCTAAGCTAAGGCATATGCTAAGGTAGAATAACACGCCAGAATAAAGCCATCACATCACCTACAGCCAATATGGCGACCATGCAATCCAAGCTACATAAAAATTCCAATGCTAGCTTTGCTAAAAAGGTTTTTAGACGTCTTTATATGATACTGTTGGGTTTATTAGCAATACTTCAATGCCAATGGACCAAGTATAGCAAATTTAGAGCTTAAGTTTGTTTAAAGCATCTCTAAGACCATACTCCAAGCCAAAAACTGATGACTAAACATTTTTTTAATCTAAATGAGCAAAAACTCAAACAAATATGATGAACCTCCTCAATTGCAGACGTTCTACCAATCTTTTCCAGAGGTTGAAGCCAAGAACCAATCGGGAACCTTCATATTTATGGGTGTACCAATGTTCAGAAATGTTTGCTTCTTCAGAAATCCACCAAAATGCAAGTGTTTTGAGTGTTTCAATAGTTAAAATTCATCACTTTTTAAGGGGAAGGGTTCTAAACTGTAGTTTTAACAGGCCTTTTACACCAAGAACCAATCAAGTACCATCATATTTAAGGATGTACCAAAGTCTACATCTTCACAAATAGTACAAGTCAAATCAGCATAATTCAAGTTCTAACAATCTTTCCCAGACATTGGAGCCAAGAACCAATCAGAAACCTTCATAGTTAAGGATGTACCAAAGTCTAGGAATGTTTACTACTTCAGAAATGCAAGATTTTTTGGATAATTATCCACCAGTCACCAAAATGCAAGTGTTTTGAGTATTTAAAGAGCTAAAAGTCATTACATTTTAAGGGGAAGGGCTTTAAAATGTAGTTTTAACAGCCCTTTATACCAAGAACCAATCAGAAACCTTCATATTTACTGGTGTACCAAAGGGCATGTAGGTTCACCAGTCCAGAAATCCATTATTTTTTGGATAATTATCCTTTAATCACCAAATACAAGTGTTCTGTGCGATTAGAGTGCTCCGAAGTTATTACTTTTTGATCCATTATTTCGTTATTTTAGGGGAAATACACTTAAACAATGTTCTTAAACAGCCCTTACGTTTAAAAATCATCACAAAACCAAACCAAAACCCAAGAGATCATACTCAGGGCCATAAAACAAATACTGTTGCTTCCCTTCACAAGATGTTTCCAATAACCTTTAGACAATAGTTGTCATTTTGAGAATTTGTATTAAAATAATACTAATATACTGTAGATAAAGTGACCTTCAATACAGTTGCCATTGACCTCATTTCAGGCATACGCTAAGCTAATGGATAACCATGCTTTCGTACAAATACATACATTTTTCATCGACTGCTTGACCTTTTAAAGCCATTAAAGGACCTACAGCCAATATGGCGTCCATGCAATCCAAGCTACAGTAAGAATACTAATGGCACATATTACAGCTACAACAACAGCTATGAAGGTTTCTCATCAAATTTAAATGTTTTTTACCATTTTACCAATCTGTTCCAGAAACCCAATCCGAGAACCAACCAGGAACCTTCATATTTAAGGGTGTACCAGGGTCCAGGAATGTTCACCAGTCCAGGGATCCATCATCTGACTCAACAAAAAGTAAGTTGACTTCAACCTACAAGTGTGTTGTGTGTTTCGAGTGCTAAAATGTTGTTTTTCTTGAGGTTTTAACAGACCCTTATTTATATGTCTTATACTGGGAGGGGGAATCACCAAAAATATCTAATATGAAATACTTTTACATATCGTTTTTCCCTAAATGAGTATATACTGCAAGCAATATATACAAAAAAAACCCTTAAATGTAGATATTCTACAATTCAGTCCCAGACGTCCAAGCCAAAAACCAATCAGAAACTGCTATTATATACTATTTACACTATTATACAATATTATATACTATTCTAAGCCAAGTATTTTCCATAAACCTTCATATTTAAGGGTGTGCCAAAGTCCAGGAATGTACACTAGTCCATAAATCCATTATTTATTGGATAATTATCCATTAGTCACCAAATACAAGCTTTCTGTGTGTTTAGAGTGCTTCAAAGATATTGCTTTTTTGGGGGGAGGGCTATACACTGCAGTTTTAACAGCCCCGTACTTATATTGGGAAGGATTGAAAGGTACTATTAAATATTATCATACATATTTTTTTGATTTGTTTGATGAACCCCAACAAATGTAGATGTTCTACCAATCTTTCCCAGATGTCCAAGCCAAGAACCAATTGGTCTTGGCCAAAAACCTTCATATTTAAGGGAGTACCAAAAAGCATGCATATTCACCAGTCCAGGAATCCATTATTCCAAGAATTATCCATAATCTGACTCAGTAAATGAAAAAGTAAATTGGCTTCGGCCATCAAAATGTAAATGTAAACCCAACATAACACAAGTGTGCTGTGTGCTTAGAGTGCTGTGAAGTCGTTATATATTTTTTGGGGGGGCGGAAGACTATACACTGTTGTTTTAACTAGCCACTTACTTATATTGGGGATAATTTTTTCTCAAAATGAGCAAAACTCCGACAAATCTAGAAATTCTACCAATCTTTTCCAGACGTCCAAGCTTAGAACCAATTGATCTTGGCCAAAAACCATGGCATGCAGGTTCACCAGTCCAGAAATCCATTATCCCAATATTTATCCATAATCTGACTCAGTAAATGAAAAGTAAATTGGATTTTCAAAAATTCTCAAAAATTTTAACGTAAACCCAACAAAACACAAGTGTGCTGTGTGTTTAGAGTGCTGTGAAGCCATTATATATATTTTTTTGGGGGGGAAGGTATACACTGTTGTTTTAACAGCTCTTTACTTATATTGGGAAGGGTTAAAAGACATTCTACCAATCTTTCCCAGATGTCCAAGCCAAGAACCAATCAGGAACCTTCATATTTAAGGGTGTACCAAAATGCATGCATATTCACCAGTCCAGGAATCCATTACTGCAATATTTATCCATAATCTGACCCAGTAAATGAAAAAGTAAATTGGCTTTGGCCTCCAAAACGTTAATGTAAACCCAACATAACTCAAGTGTGCTGTGTGTTTAGAGTGCTGTGAAGTCGTCATTCTATATATATATATATATATTTTTTCACACTATACACTGTTGTTTTAACAGCCCATTATTATTATATATTATATATTGGGAAGGGTGGAGGGGTTACCGGGGGGGCGTCACCAAACACAGATCTACAGATCTACTGTTAAAAAACATCCCAAAATCAAAGCAAAACGTTCTGTCAGCTTTTTAAAAATGTGGCCAAATCTGCGGAAATCGCGCCCGCGCCATACTCACCCTCCTTGGACGGCCGCTTGACTTCAGCGCTCAGGTTGCAGGCGTTGGCGGCGCGCAGCTGCGGCGTCAGGCACCCTTCCGTTTGGGGGTTTAAAGGCAAAACCACGTTGTTGAGCATCAGCACGCTCTCCGATTCCCCGTCGCCCAAATGCTGCGGGCAAGTGCATTTCGAGTAGACTACTCCACACGACTCCACCGTCCCCTTCTCGCCCTTCAGGCAGTTCTCCAGCCACGTGCACAAGACCTGGCAACCGAACTGACTGGGGCTGGCCTTGTTCAACACCACGAACTCCACCACGGAGCGCTCCTCCTCCTCCTCGGGTTTCCTCAGCACCGAGCCGCTGTCGTCGTACGGGAAGACCCTCCGCAGCTGGACGAAGTTCTTGTCGTAGTGCAGGAACACGTAGACGTTGGTCTCCTCGCACAGGTAGACGATGGACTCGTTGTTCTTCAGCAGCTCGTTGATCTTCTCGTGCGAGAAGTGGTCGAACTGGTAGACCAGCAGCGAGAACTGCGAGCAGCTCAGGTCGCGCTTGTAGAGTTTCAGGTAGATGCTGTATTTGGTTGGGTCTGGGTTCTCCAGCGTCCACGTGCAGTTCGTGAAGTTCTTGGGGAACATCTCGCTCACCGAGTACGATCCGTAGATAACTCCCTTCACCAGTGTGGAACACCAGAAATCTTGGGCACCGGTATATCCAAACATAACCAGCAGATAGGTGGAAAATATATAAATCAACAGGTTACGAATAGCCTTCATCCTATGTCATTTGGCCTGGAAGAGAAGAGCAAAAAGATGAGATTTAATAAAAAAAAATTGGTTTAACCCTTTCAGACCTGAGTCTTAACCACAGGTGTTGGACAATGAAACTGAAACACCTGTCATCATTTTAGTGTTGGATTTTAGGTTTCATGGCTAAATTGGAGCAGCCTGGTGGTCAATCTTCATTAACTGCACATTATTGCACCAGTAAGAGCAGAGTGTGAAGGTTCAATTAGCAGGGTAAGAGCACAGTTCTGCTCTAAATATTGCAATGCACACAACATTATTATAGTTTCTGAATCAGTTTTTCTGATTTTGCTATTTATAGGTTTATGTTTGAGTAAAATGAACATTGTTGTTTTATTCTATAAACTACAGACAACATTTCTCCCAAATTCCAAATAAAAATATTGTCATTTTGTAAGCATTTATTTACAGAAAATGAGAAATGACTGAAATAACAAAAAAAAGATGCAGAGCTTTCAGACCTCAAATAATGCAAAGAAAACAAGTTCATATTCATAAAGTTTTAAGAGTTCAGAAATAATCAATATTTGGTGGAATAACCCTCGTTTTTAATCACAGTCTTCATGCATCTTGGCATCATGTTCTCCTCCACCAGTCTTACACACTGCTTTTTAATAACTTTATGCTGCTTTACTCCTGGTATTAAAATTCAAGCAGTTCAGTTTGGTGGTTTGATGGTTTGTGATCATCCATCTTCCTCTTGATTATATTCCAGAGGTTTTTAATTTGATAAAATCAAAGAAACTCATCGTTTGTAAGTGCGCTCTTATTTTTGTCCAGTTAAATAAACTTTAAAATGAACTTTACACTTTTAACACATTATTTTTTGGTAGAACTACAAGCAAGGATGTGCTTAAGGTCATCGTCATGGTGCATGGCCCACTCTTAGTTGAACAGATATCATGATTTTCTAATTTTCTTACAGAATTTCATTCAGAATTTATTGTTCCATCAATGATTTTAAGCAGTCTTGGCCTGGATACAGCAAAACAGGCCCGACTAAACCATGATACTACCGTCACCATGTTTCAAAGATAGGATAAATAAGGATTTTATGCTATAATTCAGTGTTTTACCTTTTACGAACATAACGTTTCTAATTTAAATGTACAAAATTATGTTGGATCTTGGTGATTTCTATCATTTCCTGAATGTGAATTAAAGTCTAGCATTAGTCATTGTTAGCAAGGCCTTCGGTTGCTTAGAAGCTACATTGTGCCCCTTTTTGACCTTGTGAACTGTTACACCATGGCTTGTCTTTTGGTTTAGGTGTGATTTATGTTGGTGGACACTGTTTGGGAGGGTAGTAATGGTCTTAAATTTAGTTTTTGTAGATTTTTGCTTAATCTATCTAACTTTTATCTGATTATTTGTGTCCCAACACTTTAGAAATTGATGATTTTGCTACATTTCCCAGCTTTATAAGCAACAACAACCATAACCTTTGTGAAACTTGAATAGATTAGTTCTCTTTTTTTTAACAAACTAGGCTCCGCCCACTAACACCTGATTGGTTTTCCCATTGATAAAAAATACAAAAAAGCACACCTGACTCAAATTTCACCTTCAAATGATCTGCTTGCCTTTGGATTGTTATAGAAACTACACATGCATTCAATTGACACTCAACGTTACATAATTTTAGATAATTTTCATCAACAAATAAATGAAGAAATCTAATATTTTAGCCTAATTTTTGGATTTTCTGTATTTTTTAACATTTAAGAACTATATTTTAGCTCAAATTCATGCAGAAATATACAAAAAATGCACAATTCTAAGGATTTCACACACTTTTAAGCCTGACTACACCTTATTTAACAGTTCAAACACATACTTAGCTCAAACTGTAAAGCCAGGACAAGGTTTCTACACTGTGTTCACCAGTATTCACCAGTATTCACCAGTATTCACCAGTATTCACCAATATTTCACAGTATTTGCCATTATATCATGGATATATCCTTCTTTTCCTGGGAGGAAAACACATTTTGGATAAACATTGCCACCTTGTGGTGTCTAACACATGGAGGAGAAGAACTTTGAACACCTGCAGGTCCTTTAGGACGTGAAAAAAGCACTGTTAGATCAGTATTCGACATTAAAACAGCTATTTTATCTGACATTTCACGTGTTTGACATCTATTAAATGATAAGAAATGCAGTGAACCTGCATATTTCCATATAATTTTAATCCTTGTAGGCGTTTTCTGAGGAGGAACGGATCAAATTATGGGTTTTCCTTATTTCCAACCTTCTAAAAAGGTTAAATATTTGTTATTTTGAGCAAAATAAAGGCGTTTATATACGAGATGAGCTCCTTTTTAGACAGATAGATGGTTAAATGGCTGGGTGCAGTTCTGCAGTGGCTGGCTGCATCGATGATCACACAGATTCTGCATAGAGCTGCTTTGATCAAAATGCTTAAGAGATTATAAGGCAATAAAGACGTAATAAAGTCTTAATCTTGCAATCTCAAACTGATGATGTGATGTACGATGGTTTAGATTGGTGTACACTTGTTAAAATTGGTTTTATTTGCTTTAAAAAGCTTTAAAATGAGTTTAGATTTGGTTGAAAATGGTAAAAAATGCAAAAACACCCTGGGAAATCTGTATTAAATCTGTGAAATATGTATAAATATGTGTAAACATGTACATTTTAGGGGGCTCCTTTTGTTCTAAGCTTGTTTGAAGCTTAAAAATCACGTAAATATATGATATAAACATATAAACACATATATATATAACCTACAGAATGGTGTCAAATAATCCCCCTATGGAAAGTGTAGCGTAGACGTTGATGTGGATTCTTCAGAATTTCAGAATTACGCACCGAGAAAGATTACCGAAGCGAGGATGGTGGTGTGTTGGTGTGTGTGCATAAGTGTGTGTGTGTATTTAAGTGTGTGTACGAGTGTGTGTGTGAGCTCTTCGATGTCCTGATTGCATTAATCCTGCAGGGCAAGCATTGCAGCTGTGTGCAGAGCAGAGGCGGGCACATCGCGCCGTTATAAGGGCGCCTTGAGCATCACCATCATTATTGCTGCCAACCAACACCAACCGTGGCGAGGCAAAGCAAAGCAAGCTCTGTGGTACCGTAGCAACCCCCCAAAAAGCTGCTGAAACCCCCCTCTATACCCCCTCAACAGGGCTCCATGCAGCTCGAAAAACACTTCATTTTTTTAGGGCTCGACTAAACGAGAGACTAGAGACGAGACCCTCCACACAGCTGGCAGCAATGATGATGTTGATGATATTGGGTATGCTGATGTTGGGGATGCTGATGCTGGAGTGATGTAGCTCCAGCTCTATTTTGCATCCCGCATCCCATAATATTCCACATATGAAGGGAATATTATAAAGGCTTTATGTTTAAAAAAAAAAGACGATAGTAATATTTTGGAATTGGTAGTTGTTGTTAGTGTTACGTGTTCGATTGGTGATTTCTTGGAAATTGAAACATCCAAACCAAATTTCTCATCATATTCTCATAATTCACCCAACATTCCTCCATTCCACCAAAGATCTTCCCAATTGCTTAATCAGAACAAGATCAGATCAGAACCTTAATCAGTGCAATGCAACACAATCTCCAATATCATATTAGATAGAAAAAACTAAAGTTGAAGGTTTTCAATTGCTTAGATTTGGTTGTCCAGTGAATTCAGCAAATAAATACATCCACTCTATCGTATTCTCATCATTCCCTCAACATTCCTCCATTCCACCAAAGATCTTCCCAATCGCTCAAGCAGAACACGACCAGAACAGCAAGAATGCAGATCGCTCCTCTTAAGCCAAGTTGCCCCCTTGGCTATTCTCTGCGCCTGAAAAATTGACGTAGTTGCGTTGTTGCATTAATCAAAAGGCAGTTGTGCAACTCAACCACCCACCAACCAACCACTCAATCTGATCAATCTGATGGGGGTTCAAGTTCCCATCTATGCTTCTATGCTATATTTAGTGTGAGAGTTTAGAGTGTTGACCTTAATATATATATATATATATATATATATATATATATATATATATATATATATATATATATATATATATATATATATATATAGTATTTTTTTATAGCAAGATTTTAGCTGCAATCTAAATCAACGTTTTTACAACATCTATAAACTGCACTGTAGCTTTACCTACCTTACACTCCGGACGCTATGGCTATTTTTCCCACATGCTTGAGCACATCCTCCCTTTAGAAAAGCCCAAATGCCAAGCAGCCTCGCAAAGCACCAGTATTAATTCCCATCGCAGAGACACGATGCGCGCTGGAGAGGAAAAAAAAAAAGAAGAGATAGACCCAGAGAGATGCGGCGAGATGCGCGTGCAACAAGATGATGATGATCAGTCAGCGGGCAAAAAAAGGCGCTGCGCTTTGATGTGGCTCATCTCCCTTTTTTTTCCTTTGGAGCGCGAGAGGAAAACGCACCGGATATAAAAGGAAAAAACACACGCAACGCAACAACACACTCAACGCACAACAGCCCCACGGTAAAGAAGGAAGGAATAGAAGCCAGAAACGTCGGGAGGAAGCTGGAGGAAATGTGGAGGTATGCGTCACTGGAGCGTCCAGGCGTCCGGGGGTCCGGTGGCGGCGGTGCGCGCTCTTTTCCCTCCCTCCGCTGTTCCCTCCCTCCGCTGTAGAGACGGGTAGATGGTGGCTCTGATGGTTCTGGTGGTGGTTGTGGTGGTACCGCTGGTTCTGGTGGTACGGGTGGTCGTGCTGAAGCAGGGCAGCAGCAACAGCAGTAATGGTAGAGCTGGAGCGCCGACCGAGTGTGGAGGGAGATGGGAGTCTCTCTCGCGCGCGCTCTCGCTCTCTCTCTCTCTCGCGCGCGCTCTCTCGCTCTGACACACACACACACACTCTCTCTCTCTCTCTCTCTCTCTCTCTCTCTCCCTCCCACACTCTTCCCCCCTCCCTTTCTCCCTCTCTCCCTCTCTCTCTCTCTCTCTCTCTCTCTCTCCCTCTCGCGCTCTCTCTCTTCGAG
The DNA here is from genome assembly GCF_023375975.1 of Astyanax mexicanus. NCBI lineage: Eukaryota > Metazoa > Chordata > Actinopteri > Characiformes > Acestrorhamphidae > Astyanax > Astyanax mexicanus. The sequence continues at coordinate 25,038,527 of NC_064432.1, forward strand.
CCTCGAGACTGGAGGAGCTGCAATATCACGTCACTGCCACTAAGATAAAGCACGTATGGACGTCGTCTCTCGTGCTGCATCTCTCTCCCTCTCTTTTCTCTCTCTCTCCCTGCTCTCTCTCTCTCTCTCTCTCTTTACCATTTCCCATTCCTCTCTTTTGCACTCCTTTCCTTTATATCCCATTCTATTCCATCCATCCCATCAGACATGGCATGCCATTCAATACTGTTCCCTAAATTCCATCCCATCCTTTCTTCTTCCTTTCTTTTCCTTTACCTTCTTTCTTATTCTGATCCATTCCTTATCCTTCAGATCCCATCCCTTCTTCTTTTTTCCTTTCTTTCTTGTTCCTTCTCTTTCATTTATATCAGTTTATTTCCTTTCCCTTCAGATTCCACCCCTTCATCTTCCTTTCTTTCCTTTTCCTTATCTTTATTTCCCATCTTTTTCTTTCCCTTTCCTTCAGATCCCATCCCTTCTTCTTTTTTTATTTTCCTTTTCCTTCTTTCATTCCCATCAATGTATTTCCCTTTCCTTCAGATCCCATCCCTTCTTCTTCCTTTCTTTCTATTTCCTTTTCTTTCTTTCCCATCAATGTATTTCCCTTTCCTTCAGATCCCATCCCTTCATCTTCCTTCCTTTCTTTTTCCCTCACTTTCATTCACCTGTTTCTTTCCTTTTTTCCAGATCTCATCCCTTCATCTTCCTTTCTTTATTTTTTTTCTTTCATTCCCACCAATTCCTATATATTTCCATCTGTTCCTCTTTTCCTCTTACATCCCATCCCATCTTATCCCATCCTATCCTTCTCTTTATATCCCACTCATCCCATCACTGTTCATCCTTTTTTCTAATCCAATTTTATTCCACTCTTTTCTTTCCCTATGCACCCCATTAGATAACACCTTATCCCTTTTTTCAAATCCCAACTCATCTCTTTCTGTTCCTTCTTGTTCAGATCCAATCCCAGCCTATTCAATCCTATCCCTTTCATTCCTGTACTGTCTGATCCAATCCCATCCCTTACCTTCAAATTCTATCCCATTCTATCATATCCAATCCCATCCCATTTCTTCAGATCCCATCCCTATTCCATCCCTTCCCTTACAGTGTCGTTTTTGTCCTGCACCATCTTTTCCATTGAGTTTCCTTCAAATCCCATCCCATCTCTTTTCTGTTCCTTATGTTCAGATCAAATCCCATCCTTTCTCATCTTATCCCATCCTATTGAATTCTATATTATCCCATCCAATCCCTTCAGATCCCGTCCCCCACCTTTCAATTTCATTCAAATCCTATATTATCCTATTCCATAGCATCCCTACGCTTCAGATCCCATTCCAATCATATCCCTTCACATTCCATACCTTTAGATTCCATCACATTCCTGCAGAACCCATTCCCTTCCATCCCAACCCTTTCAGATCCCATTCCATCTAATCCAATCCAATCATATGCCATCACATAAATTTAAAACCCAGTCTTTTTTCCCATCTCTTCAATTGAGTTCCCTTCAAATCTATTCTCTTCAGATCCCATCCCATTTTATCTTATCCAATCCCATCCCTTTCTTATCAGATCCCATCCCATTCTATCTTATCCAATCCCATCCCTTTCTTATCAGATCCCATCCCATTCTATCTTATCCAATCCCATCCCTTTCTTATCAGATCCCATCCCATTCTATCTTATCCAATCCCATCCCTTCTCTTCAGATCCCATCCCATTCTATCTTATCCAATCCCATCCCTTCTCTTCAGATCCCATCCCAATTCTATTTTATCTAATCCCATTCCTTCTTTGTAGATCCCATCCCAATTCTATTTTATCCAATCCCATTCCTTCTCTGTAGATCCCATCCCAATTCTATTTGATCCAATCCCATCCCTTCTTTCCAGATCCCATCCCAATTCTATTTTATCTAATCCCATCCCTTCTTTCCAGATCCCATTCTATCATATCCAATCCAATCCCTTCTCTTTAGATCCCATCCCAATTCCATCCCTTCCCTTGTTGTGTCGTTTTTGTCCTGTACAATTTTTTTCCAATGAGTTTCCTTCAAATGCCATCCCATCTCGTTCTGTTCCTTATGTTTAGATCCAATCCCATCCTGTTCAACCCTATCATATCCTATTCTCCTTTCATTCCTATCCTATCCAATCATGTCCCATCCCTCTCGTTCCCTTCAGATCCTATCCTATCCCTTTCCTCCAGTTTCCACCCATCCTATCCCTTCTGTTCCCGTCCCCTTCTGCTTTATTGCTTCTGCACACATTGCAAATCAAAGCAGAAACCCTGGACGCTCTCTCGCTCGTGCTGGCAGCTCATTGGCTCGTACACCCTCGACCAGAGAGCCATCCAATCAAGCGGAATAACTACAGGACGAGTGCACTTCACACTTCAGGACCTACGCGTGACTCAATATATATCTATATTCCATTCTGTTTCTCTCTCTGTTTATATTTATATATGCACATATATATGTGCACACATTTCCATGCATGGAAAGCTTGGAGCAGGAGCCTGGACCAGCTTGGATTATTTGTCCTTTTTGTACTGGATTCCTCAGGGCAAAGTTACCAGGAACTCTTAATAAACTAATTCGTAAAATTCTAAAAAAAAGAACCCAGTTTTGAGGGAATTCTGAGAATTAAAGTAGTTTATAGAATAATGTAAGTATGCAAGGATAGCTTTTCTGGGTTCATTTTAAATGATACTTATTAATATTGCTCTGGTCTATGTGCATGCATGTATGGTTGCAAATTACTTTTTAATTTTGTAGAAAAAATAATTTAAAAATAAATCTGTTTCTTATTGCGTTGTGGGATAATGGTGTCTATTCTATAAACAATTAGGACGCAATTTGGACGCATCATTATGCAACTGGTATGATAATATTAACATTCAACACTGAGTGCATTGTTCATTGTAAATGCACATTGCATGCATTTATTGAAAAATAACATCTTCTGTTCTGTATTAAAAAAACACATTTAGACTTTTTAAATTTATACAATTAATGTAAACATACAAAAAATGTGTTTAATATACAGATACAGTATCTAGTTTTTAGCAGTCTTTCTTTATTTAAAAAAAAAAATGCAAAAACTGAGTGATTGCATTTCAGCAGACAATACACAGCAGGATTAGTAGCCAGCAGACTTCGTCTGAAGGAAGGATCTGTTACTACTGTCTGCGTCAAGTCAGACGAGCAGATGAGGTAGATGTAAGAACTAGCATGTTCGTGTTTTGCCATATATCACAAGCTAACACTAACGTGTCGTAAACACTTAACGCTAACATTGGGTGTGGCCAGCAAAAAGTTATTTGCATAAAAGTGGCAGAGCCCTTAAACGGCTCATTCTGAAAGGGACTAAAACTGGTGAGAACCTCGGATAGTTCACAGCAGGATTAGTAGCCAGAGTAGACTTCGTCTGAGGGAGGGATCTGTAACTTATGCCTGTGGCAAGTCAGATGAGCAGATAAGTGAGATGTAAGAACTAACTTGTTCGTGTTTTGCCATATAGCACAGGCTAACTTTAACATGTGGTAAATGCTCAGATGAAGTTCTGCTGGCTAGTACACAGCAGGACTAGTATCCAGCAGACTTTGTTTGAGGATGGGATCTGTAACTACTGTCCGTGACAAGTCAACAGAGTAGGGAGATGTAAGAACTAGCTATGTGAGAACGAACTTCATAAACTTCATAAATGTTTTATATAGAACATAGATCTATATATTCTAACTAATATGTATAATGTGTCCCGTTTAAAATAAACGATGCCATGTCCAGCTGCATCTCCAGACATATAACTGATTATAGAAAATGTGTGGGATGCTAATGGAGGCTCTATCAACACTACTATACTCCTACTGTACCCTACAGAAAAATTCCATGGTAACTTTTATCTTCTTTCTGAATAGCACTGCAATCCCACGCGTTCTTCAGGGTGTAAACACCTCGTGAAATGGAATACATGACATACAGTGTTGTCCTACTGGAGCAGGTCCTCAATAGGAGTAATTTCCTGTATCTTGCGGCTCAACAGCAGCATTACCGTACATTTACCGTACGCTTCCTCTTGGTCGAAGGCGCGACGAGCCGTGTCTCGAGCCGCAATCACGCCGCACTTATGTGCACTCAACTAATGACGATGCACCAATGACCATGCTGGAGCTGGATCTGTAGCTCAGGTGATTGATCTGAGGAACACAGGCTGGAGCTTTAATGTCAGGACGCTGGGCTTGATCCCTCTTGTCAGCCAATCACATAACAAAGCGCAGAGAATACACCACCGGCTAACTGTGTTAGTTTACTACTGAGCAGCTGATTAAAAACCAGGGTTATTCCACCAAATATTGATTTCTGAACTCTTTAAAACTTTGCATTATTTGAGGTCTGAAAGCTCTGCATCTTTTTTGGTTATTTTCAGTCATTTCTCATTTTCTGTAAATAAATGCTCTAAATGAGAATATTTTTATTTGGAATTTGGGAGAAATGTTGTCTGTAGTTTATAGAATAAAACAACAATGTTCATTTTACTCAAACATAAACCTATAAATAGCTAAATCAGAGAAACTGATTCAGAAACTGAAGTGATCTCTTCATTTTTAACAGAGCTTAATTTATTTTCGTGTTGTCTTACACATAGACAACAAACAAACAGATTAAAAATATATATTTTTGGAAGATACAGCAGTCATCAAGACTATGAACACATATCATGGCTGTCCAATGAAAAACAAGTATCTCCAAAAAGCTACTTTATAGAAGAGAGAAAAAAAATCTAAACTTTTAATGGAAGTCAATGTAAAAAGAGTTTTTTTGGGTTATGTTTCTGGTCATTTTAAAATATTTATATTGGATTGTTCATTAAAAACAAATTGGCAAAAAAAAAGAGCACAGCTACAGTTTTTCTGTTCAAATTATGTAATTAACTAAAAATGGACAAAAATGGATATGGACAGTATGGAATCATGTAGTAACTTAAAAGTGCTAAACAAACCAAAAACTGAGGCTGGGCTGGTAACTCTGATGAGTTTATCCTGGACAACAGAGGTAGCTCTTGCTCTTCCTTTCCTGGTGTGGTCCTGATGAGTGCCAGTTTCATCATGAGGATACTTTCAAAGTTCTTAAAGTTTTTCTTTTTAATCATTTTTTTCTTCACTTAGTAGAACTTAAGTTGTTCTTGCTTCTCATAATCTGGATTAGAATATTACTCAAATAGAGCTATTCACTGTATACCTGTAACTCTACCAAGAACACACCTTAAATTTAGTGTTTTATTTTTTTGGTTTTTTTTTAACCCTTTCAAACCTAAATTTTATCTACAGTAATGGAAGAAAAGTGCTGTTTTTTTTGTCTGTAATTTTCAGAAAATAAGTCTCTAATATTCTACTATAGAATCTATATAGTAAATAAATCAAATTAACTAAAATATTATTATTATTATTTTGTTTTAAATTAACCATTTTATTTTTTGACCTATTTTATTTTAACAATCATCTCTAAACTGTAAAAAAAAAAAAATAGCCTCCATTAATTAAGCTTAGGTACTATTGTTTTCCAATGTAGTGGGCGGGGCTAAGCTATTGTTTCATTGGCTTATAAGCTTTTTTTTGGCTCGTTTACTGTCTATTCTGATTTAAAAAACGGCTCTCAATTGGTTTTATTGGTGTTATGTGCAACAAATCATTTGAAAAATTAGAAAATACATGATAAAATACATTACAATGGATTAAGAGTGTGAAAGGGTAAATGTGTCTTTAAAAAAACAGTTATTTGTAGAATAAATAATGTATTTTTTCCATTGCATTGTTTCAATAACCCATTGTAGCTCCTTTATTCCTCTATTTTACGGAGTATCTCTGGAGTATAGTCTATAAATCTTGGTTCCTCAGGCGCTGAGACCCGGCGGTTGACCCGCGGTGTTTATAGGGTGCATCAGTTAGGCTGAAGTGTGTGATATCAGTGTAATGGAAGCTGCTTGGCTCATGAACTATAATGGTAGAAGGTACAGGCGTGTGAGCAGCGCAGAACACCACTTGGTTTTGCCACCTTAAATGGATTGCACTGCTGGCAAGCCATTATTTGTATGTCTGCAAACCGCAATTTGGTATCCGCTATGTGTTTTTCTGCCTCTTTGGCCTCTGCTCTTGAGCATCGGGCCGTGGCAGCGGCGTGGGGAAGTCTCGGGGAAGCACTGTGTCGCTTTTTTCTCAGACGAAAATATAAAACTTGGGTTTTTTTGTGTTTTTTAGCAGGAAAAACAGCAGCAGTTTCTACAAAGTTACCGTATTTTTCACACTATAAGGCGCACTATCAAAAAAGGTCTATTTTCTGGTCTGTTTTTAAACATAATGCGCTTTTTAAGCTAAGCTAAGTAAACAAAAAAAAAATGAGTCTGACACACAGATTTCTCTCCTGAAACCTGAGTAAAGAGCTTTAGTTTATTTACAGTAAGCAAAGGTTTCCAGATTTACACTAAAGCTGGAGCATTAGCATTAGATTAGTGGCTATACTCTTGTGGTAATGCTAATGCTGCTCCAGCAGTGCTAGCAACGGTTTAGCAGCATTTGCTCGTATTTTTAGGTTTTTAGCAGAAAAGCAGCAGCAGTTTCTTGAAAGTTACCGTATTTTTCACACTATAAGGCGCACTATCAAAAAAGGTCTATTATCTGATGCATTTTAAGCTAAGCTAAGTAAACAAAACTATTTTTTTTAATTCTAAAAAAAAGAGACAGATTTCTCTCCTGAAAACTGTTTATTTGGGTAAGTAAAGCACTTCCGTTTATTTACAGTAAGCTAAGATTACAAGATTTCCACTAAAGCTGGAGCATTTAACGCTAATGGTAATGCTAATGCTGCTCCAGCAGTGCTAGTCAAGGTTAGCAGCAGGCTACAGGTCGATTATACTCACCTGGAAATTGGGAGAAATGTTCTCTGTAGTTTTTAGAAAAAAACTATGCTGCTAAAAAGTATATCTTTTTAAAAACTACTTTCCATTTTGATTAAAATCAAACATAAGTTATTGATATTGACCCAAACAAACATACAAACGTACACTTAAACTAAAGTATTTTCCAAAGAAAATGTTTGGACAGGTTTGGACAAAATCACAGTAATAGCTTTTAAAAGCCATTTTAATGCTTATTTACTCACTTTTTTTGATTATAAGTGCTAAAACTGCCACCGTTTTACTGAAAACGGCTGTAAAGTAGCGAGGTGCAGCATTATTTACTTGGAAATATGGTCTGAGGACTGAGCTTTTGATGGATTGGCAATTTGTCACAGTGCAAACACCTGCCAAGTCCAGGCCCTGCTGGGGTAATTTGCTTTTTATTGTATTGGGGATATTTATCAGTGTGGCCTGTTTTCAGTACAAAAGTGAGCTGATTTAGTCAAATTCAGCACGTCTGGAGGAAAGCGGCTGTTTTTAATGATCGTTTTTAAATTACTTACTTCTGGCTTTTGAATACGCCCTATTTTGGACGTCAAGATTTGCAGGTGATTGGCGTTCTTTATTGTTAAAAATAATAAAAACTCTCGGAAATGATTAGTTTTAATGCTCATGGGTGTTCAGTTTGTAATGGTGTGTATTTATGTCTGTATAACTGCATTATTTGAAAAATCAAATTGGAGCATTTTCAGTATTATTTGAGTTCAAATGAATGGGTTTAAATCAGTATACTGTGCCTTTTGGCCTTTAAAATCTAAAAAACAATGACTTTGGTTGCTATATGGTTGCTATGGAATCCGTTGTTTTATATATAGTACTTCAGGTGTTTGTCATGCAGTTGCAAAATGATTAAAAGGTGGTTGCTATGGTGTGACTATGTGGTTACTATAGTATCCCAGGTGGTTGCCATGGTGTTGCAAAATTCTTGCTTGAGTGTTGCTAGGTAGTTGTTTGGTGATTAATACACTATCCCAGGTGGATGCTGGGTGGTTGCTTCAGTATCAAATGTGGTTGCTATGGTGTTGCCAAAAGGCTGCTATGGATCCATTGTTTGAAAATATGGTAAAAGCTATGGTGTTGCCAGGTGGCTGTTAGGTGGTTGATACGATACCCCGGGTGGAGGCTGGGTGGTTGCTTCGGTATCACTTGTGGTTGCTAAATAGCTGCTGTGAGCTCCATTGTTAGATAATATAGTACCTCAGGTTGTTGCCATGGTGTTGCTAAATGCTTGCTACAGTGGTGTGACTAAGTGATGACTATAGTATTTTAGGTGGTTGCCATGGTGTTGCAAAATGGTTTCTTGGTGGTTGTTATGTTGTTAACAGATGGTTACTATAATATCCTAGATGGCTGGTATGGTGTTGCTAAGTGGTTGATATGATATATTTGGTGGATGCTGAGGGGTTGCTTTTCTATCACTTGTGATTGCCAAATAGCTGCTATGGGTTCCATTGTTAGATAATATGGTACCTCATGTGGTTGCCATGGTGTTGCTAAATGCTTGCTACAGCGGTGTGGCTAAGTGATGACTATAGTATTTTAGGTGGTTGCCATGGTGTTGCAAAATGGTTTCTTGGTGGTTGTTATGTTGTTAACAGATGATTACTATAATATCCTAGATGGCTGGTATGGTGTTGCTAAGTGGTTGATACGATATATTTGGTGGATGCTGAGGGGTTGCTTTTCTATCACTTGTGATTGCCAAATAGCTGCTATGGGTTCCATTGTTAGATAATATGGTACCTCAGGTGGTTGCCATGGTTTTGCTAAATGCTTGCTACAGCGGTGTGGCTAAGTGATGACTATAGTATTTTAGGTGGCTTCAATGGTGTTGCTTAATGGCTGCTTAATATCGTAACTTAGGTGGTTGCCATGATGTTGCGAAATGTTTTCTCAGTGGTTGCTATGGTGTTGCCAGGTGGCTGTTAGGTGGTTGATACAATATCTCAGAAAGATGCTGGGTGGTTGCTTCGGTATCACATGTGATTGCCAAATAGCTACTATGGGATCCATTGTTACATAATATTGGATCTCAGGTGGTTGCCATGGTGTTGCAAAATGTTTTCTCGGTGGTTACTATCGTGTTATCAGGAAACTATACTGTATTGATAACAAACTATATTGATGTTATAGTATCCCAGGTGGATGCTGGGTGGTTTCTTCACTACCAAATGTGGTTGCTATGATGTTGCCAAACGGATGCTAAGTGGTTGCTATGGTGTTGCCATTGTTAGATGATAGTAAGATGTAAATGAGCAGCTGCAGAGCTGTGGAGTAATCCTGCTGGCTGTGCTGGATTCTTATCTACAGAAGGGAAGCTCTGCAGTCTCAGGTGTTTTCAGGGTGGTTAGCAGGGGGTAATGCGTAGCTCCTGTTTAAGCAGGCGCTACACGGCGCTCCACCCACTTTCTTAACCTGTTTTTACTGGAATAAAAGAGAAGAAAGCGTGTTGTGGGAGAGTGGAAGAACCCTGAAGCGCTTGGAGATTGTGTATTTAATATTATCCTGTGGAAATATCCTTAAATGTTCTCGGATTCAGACGAAGCCGTGCAGAATCTACAGCGCGCCGGTACATAAAGTGGGACAAAAGTCTTCATTAAATCACCCCAGGGCTCGATAATTGAAAGCAAATTATTTGCTCGGCTGCTTTGGAGGAGCGTTTTGTTGGATATAATGTTCGGGTGCCTTTTCTGAGGCCTGTACACCATAACAATTCTTTTGCAAACAATATGTTGTCCCAGAAATGATCGCGATAAACGATATTGTTGGCATTTGAAGACCATTAAATTGTTTTAATATAACACAATTAAATATGTTATAATTTATATAACAAATTACACCCTTTTAAAGACATTTAAAAACGTTCTATTCCTGTTCACGCACCTAATTTTGGAACACAAAAAATTCCCAGCTAAAATCAAAGTAGGTTATAATCATATTTAAAACCATGGGCCTCATACCATGACGTACGTGCAGCCCCGGTCTGCCCCAGCTGGCCCACATTGGACCAGCATAAAGACCCTTACTGAAGCAACACAAACCTAAGAGACACTAGTTAAGTTAAGAGACTAGAGCTGTAGTCATATAAAAAGTATGTAATACATATTTTTTATTATTTTTCTATTTTCTATTTATGTTGATATTTTCAGATTATTTATTAACATAATACCCTTTAAGTTTTGTTGCATTTAAACAATGATAATAATAAAATGTTTTAAAGCAAGTTACCTGTTACCTAGTTAAATGCTTGCTAAGTGGCTGCTATGGTACTCCAGGTGGTTTCCATGACATTTGTTGTTTTTGCTGTGGTGTTGCTAAGTGGTAATTTTAGTAATTTTGATTTTTGCTATGGTGTTGCCACATATATCTATTATAATATCTGAAATGGTTGGTATGTGGTTGCTATGGTACTCCAGGTGGTTTCCATGACATTTGTTGTTTTTGCTGTGGTGTTGCTAAGTGGTAATTTTAGTAATTTTGATTTTTGATATGGTGTTGCCACATATATCTATTATAGGATCTCAAATGGTTGGTATGTGGTTGCTATGGTACTCCAGGTGGTTTCCATGACATTTGTTGTTTTTGCTGTGGTGTTGCTAAGTGGTAATTTTAGTCATTTTGATTTTTGATATGGTGTTGCCACATATATCTATTATAGTATCTGATATGGTTGGTATGTGGTTGCTATGGTACTCCAGGTGGTTTCCATGACATTTGTTGTTTTTGCTGTGGTGTTGCTAAGTGGTAATTTTAGTCATTTTTTATTTTTGATATGGTGTTGCCACATATATCTATTATAGTATCTGATATGGTTGGTATGTGGTTGCTATGGTACTCCAGGTGGTTTTGCTGTGGTCGTTCTAGTAATTTTGCTCCACACTGCGTCCTTATGACCGAAAAGTTCGAAAAGTTTTGTCATAGTTTTCGTTTTCAAGTATTCATTTTTTCATAGTTTTCATCTCATTTTTGTCATAAAAATGGTCGTCAGCGAAGATTTTTCGTCATAGTTTTTGTAATAGATATTAACACTGCTGTACACAACATCTACAGCACTTTACCAACTCTGAGAACCTAGCAGATTTAGCCCAAACCGGATTGTAATAGCGTTTATGAACAGAAACGCCTCCAGCGCTGCCGTCTCTCTTACTCTCGCGCCTCGGCTGATGCTGAGCTCAGATACTGATACTGATACAAGAGCTGCTTTTATTCAGACCAGGACTCTTACCGCGGGGTAAAACACGAGACGTTCTCACAATATCCACCAAACAACAGCTATTACAGACCAGGGGCATTAGCATATTTCACACTCTGCACTGGTGAAAGCAAAGAAATACAAAAAACATTGTAACCACAACATAGCAACAGCCTAGCATTCACTTATCCACACCATAGCAAACACCTGACGTACCATAGTGGTCACTTAGCCACACCATAGCAGCTGCATGTTAACCACTTAGCAACACCGCAGCAACCAGGTGAGATACCATAGCAGCCACCTGAGATACCATAGCGGCAGCTGCCTAGTAACCACTTAGCCACACCATAGCAACCACCTGAGATACCATACCAGCCACTTAGCCACTCCATAGCAATCACCTGGTATACCCAAGCAGACACTTAGCCACACCATAGCAGCTGCCTAGTAAACACTTAGCCACAGCATAGCAACCACCTGATATACCGTAGCAGCCACTCAGCCACACGATAGGTAAAATAAGGTTGGTAAAAAGTGATTTAAAAATGAATTCTGTACATTTTTGGTGCACAGCTCTAAACACAGGAGCTTATATGTGGTCCTTTGGGAGAAAATAAAACATGTAAAAATGCAGAATATGTTTTTTTTAATGATAGAAATAAGTTGTGAATTGCTTACAGTGAAAGACAGGGCTGTAAACCGAGCTAAAAACAACCAAATAAGTCTGATTTAAAACCAAATGAATCTGATTTAAAACCAGGCCGTGATTAGTTTATCAGAACGGGTCGTCCAGTGCTGTAGAAGCTCTGGAGGGGGATGAAGAGATGAGCTCTGCTGGGTTTCTGGGTTTTTCTCTGTGTCTAAATGGAGTTTTTTCTCCTGAAGAATCTGAGAGAATCCCTCAAGTCTGGGGCTCTGTACTGTTCCACCACGTTGGCTCTGTTCTTCCTGAAGAATGGTCCAATTTCCAGAGCCCAGATTGGCTCAGGCATGTATAATAACGCTGCATGAAGCAGGGGAGCGTTCTCAACCACAATTACTGACTGCTGATATAACCATGCCCGCCGTTTCCATTATTCTGTCTCCTTTCTGTAGTTTATGAAGAAGCCATAACACAACAAGGCTAGTAAAAATGGGTGAAGGATTTAGAGCGGATGCATTACAGTTTACATGGACCAATCAGAGATTTAGGGCTGATTTCAATAGCCTATAATCTTTTAGCTCGAGTGGCTAATTTGCAGATCGCCTGTAATGGCTATGAAGTTGCTAAATGGTTGCAGGGTAGTTGGTATGGCATTGGCAGGCAGGTACCACAGTATCCAAGGTGGTTGCTATGGTGTTGCTATGGTCTTGGCAGGCAGTTACTATAGTATCCCAGGAGGTTGCTGTGTAGTTACAAGGTTGGCAGCTATGGTCTTGGCAGGTCGTTTCTAAAGAATCTCCGGTGGTTGCTATGGTGTGTCTAAGCTTTTGATGTGGTATTCTAAGTTGGTGTTATGGTGTTGCTAATGGTTGCTATGGTCTTGGGAGGCAGTTGCTTAAGTGTCTCCGGCGGTTGCTATGGTGTGTAAGCTGTTCCTGTGGAAGTGTGGGGAGTGTGCCAAGTCCTGCTGAAAAATGAAAAAAGAAAAAAAAAAACGCAGCTGCATAAAAGTTTGAGTTCAATATCCAACCATATTTTCACTTTAGTGGTTGCTATGGTGTTGCTAAATCGTTGCTATGATCTTTGCAGGTAGTTACTATCGTATCCAAGGTGGTTGCTATGGTGATGCTAAATGGTTGTTACAGTGTTGCTAAGTAGTTAAAAGGTGGTGGCTATGGTGTTGCTAGGTAGTTACTATAGTATCTCCAGAGGTTGCTATGGTGTGTCTAAGCACCATATGGCTGGCTGTGGTATTTTAAGATGATGTTATGGTGTTGGTAACTGGTTGCTATGTTGTTCCAGGTGGTTGCTATAGTGTTGCTAAAAGGTTGCTACGGTCTTGGAAGCTAGTTACTATCGTATCCAAGGTGGTTGCTATGTTGTCGAACTTATTAATTATATTATCTGTTAATTCACAAAAGTTTCACGTTTTGAACTGAATTACTGAAATAAATGTACTTTTCAATGATATTCAATAATAATTTTTGGGATGCTCTAGTAGAATCGAATCAAATAGAATTGGGACCTTTTGAATGGGAATTTAATCGATTTTATGAATCAGTGCTGATAATCGGCTCTAGTGGACATACATTCATTTGATTTTTTTTAATACTTTCAGGCCCACTTTCAGTGCAATGTCCTGCTACACTGGGAGGATCCTGGACTTCATCAAATGGCCGTCCTGTTCTCCTGCCAATTCCCCTCTTGTGTTTGCGTCGGGCGGCGGGATGGAGAATATTAATCAATCCCTGCGATGGAGAGTGGCAGCGGACGGCTCGCCTCGTACTAATGTGTTCACCAAACATGGCCAAGCGCCGCATCAACCGGATAGATAGATAAATAAATAAATAAATAAATAACCGTCCATCCCACCTTCGCTCTGTAACAGCCGTATCCCATCTACCCATCTACCATCTCCTCCATTAAATATCACTGATCTCTTGCTTAGCAGATTGCGCCGCTCCCCTGGCTCGCTACGGTCCTGGCACGGGTTCTCGAGAAAGCCTCGCATCATAAAAACCCCAAAAAAAAGAAGATAGAAGAAGAAGAGAGAAGATAGGGCACATTGGGCTCCAAGTAGCATCACAATGCTCATTGTTATCTTACACCCCAAAAACCAAATGTCTATCTTGACGCCCTCTACTTGCCTCGTTTAAATAGCAACACTGCTTATATATATATATATATATATATATATATATATATATATATATATATATGTTCATGGAATTTTTTGGCGTATTGCTATCTTGGCAAAGGAAAACACAGTCACAGTCAGCACCAACCAAATTATTCTGTGAAGCATTTAGGTAGAACTTGCGGTTTCTGGGGCTGATAGCACTGATGAACTTATCCTGTACAACAGAGAAAACTTTTGCTCTTTTTTATTTCCTGATGCGGTCCTGATGAGTGCCAGTTCCAGCATTATAATGTTTTTGACTGTTTTTGCGGTGGCTGCACTTGAGGATACATTCGAAATTCGTGAAATTCTTCTTTTCAGATTAACTGACATTATTTCTTCTTTTTAAAGTCATTTTTCTTTACTTTGTTGAGTTACTCAAATATTCACTATTCACTGTATACCTGTAACTCTACCTCTTCACTACTTTACAACTGATGCTCTCAAACACTTTATTAAGAGACAAGAAATTCAAATAATTAACATTAAGCAAGAAACAGCTCTGGATAAAAATAAGAGAGCACCTAAAAATGATGAGTTTCTTTGATTTTATCAAATTGAAAACCTCTGGAATATAATCAAGAGGAAGCTGGATGATCACAAACCATCAAACCACCAAACTGAACTGCTTGATTTTTTGCACCAGGAGTAAAGCAGCATAAAGTTATCCAAAAGCAGTGTGTAAGACTGGTGGAGGAGAACATGATGCCAAGATGCATGAAAAAAAAGCATTAAATTGATTAAAAAGCATCAGGGTTATTCCACCAAATATTGATTATTTCTGAACTCTTAAAACTTTATGAATATGAACTTGTTTTCTTTGCATTATTTGCTACTTTTAGTTATTTCAGACATTTCTCATTTTCTGTAAATAAATGCTCTAAATGAGAATATTATTATTTGTAATTTGGGAGAAATGTTGTCTGTAGTTTATAGAATAAAACAACAGTGTTCGTTTTACTCAAATGTATAGCTATAAATAGCAAAATCTTCTGGTTCTATGTGTTTTTCTTCAGAGTTTGGGTCGGTCGGGACGCATCATAAAAAATAAAAAGACGTAGAAAAGCAGCACCTCCTCAGGAGTGACCTGAAGGTGTCCCACATACGGAGGCCGTAATGAAGACCCTGGTGCTTTGGGAGCTTTAGAGCTCAGCGAGATGTAATGGGGCTCGGGGGTAGGAGGGAGGGGCAGGAGCGGGTGGGGGTATATAGAAAGTCTTGGTGGAAGGAAGAATAGGTGGTAGAACCGCAGCGTCGCCGGGGTGCGGAGGGCAATTGGCTGCCTGCAGGAGTCTACAGCGTCCCCTCGCTCCCGTGTCAGAAAGCCCGTATGTGCTGATCTGCCCCTCAGCAGTGTTCGTCCTTCAGACGCTCCAGCTGCTGCCAGAATCTCTAAACAGACCGGTGGCCGAGCCTCGCTGTCCTCCGTTTACATACTCTTCCTTTCTCATTAGCTTACGCTAAAGCCGTCGTAGACGATTCCATAAAAAATTCAAAGTATATCAGCCTATTTAAAGCCAGCAGCTCATTTACGGGAACAGCGATGCTATTTTATTTAGTATTCAGCTTATTTTTGATGTAAAATAGCAAAAGTGGATGCTAAGATAGCAATGAACGCCTGACTCTTGACTGTTGACATCTGTCTTGGTTGTATTCAGTCAGTGGAGCAACTGCGTTTTCCATTGCTAAGATAAGAAATTTACATTTTAACTGAACACACCTCATTTCCAGATCATGACGAATGGATATATCTATGTAGACATATTTAGAAGCACTATTGCTATTTAAACAGAGCAGGAGGAAAGTGTTATTGCAACTTTTAAAAGTAAATATTAATGAAAATATTTTATTTAATATAAATATACTGTATTATATAAGGTGGGCCTAAATTATGCGATTCTTTATTAAAAAAACAGCGTTTTTTAAAACTATTTTAGCCTCTTTTAAGCTGTGAAGATACGTCAGCAGCTCCTTTACAGGAACAGCGATGCTATTTTAATTAGCATTCTGCTTATTTTTTTATGTAAAATAGCAATTGTTGGTGCTAAGATAGCAATGAACAGTGCAGCGTCTCTGTTTTCCGTTGCTAAGGTAAAGATAGCAATAGGCCTATCTTTAAAATTCACTCTTTAGTGTGACACACATACACACACACGCAGCTAAACACACACACAGTGCCCTGGGCGGCAGACTGTAGCAGTGGAAAAGTCTAGGTTTTGAATATTGTTGACAGCAGCAGATTCCTCCCTATAGACAGCCGGCCGGATGAGTCACTGGGGAAATTTGGTTGAATAGAAAGCAGAGATTAAACCTCACAAAATTCCTGTTTATCCTAATAGAAAAAAAGCCTAATTGACTTTGAAGCTACTACTCGAGCTCTGCTCATTAAATTAGCGAAGCACTTTAAGCTGGTGTAATGATCACTTCCGTCATTCGGAGAATACGCCGTCTTCTGTCTACGGTCCCCTCGTACCCATTCTTTCACTCGGAGCTTATTGTAAAAACAGAATCTACAGAGAGTCGTGTAATAAAGTTCATCACTTTTAGCAGTAAAACGGATTTACACAAGATCTTACAGCACAAAAAAGCCACGTGTCAGTGTGTCTTTGCTGTCATAACGTCGGGAAAAGTACATGTTGCTCGTTTTTGAATATAATACCAAAAATCAAATAACAGCTTGTATTTTCTGTTTTTATTTGATGATCCAAACAAAAATGGGAAATTAAAAAAACGATTTTTAGTGATTAAAATTTTTAACAGCGTCTTATTCGGATTTTCGTTCCACCTAATGAGCTTTATTATCTGTCAAATTCTGAAATGATCAATAATAGACGTTTGTGGTAGAATTAGGATATATAACCCTAAACCAATATTGATAACAATATTATTGGCGATAAGACAAAACAATTAATCGCACGTAAGTGTTACCGTATTTTTCGCACTGTAAGGCGCATTTTGAGACACTAGTAAGGAACAGGGGTGCAGAGGTGTTGCCATGATTCTCTGTAATTCAGCAGGTCTAATCGCTGGGTGGTGAGTTAACATAATTTAATCTAAGTTAAGTAAACAAAACTGCAATTCTTAAAAAAAAATATATATATATATATAGGTGCACATTGAATTCTGCGTGATTTGATCAGCCGTGGTTTTATGTTTTTTAGATACAATCCGGGTTAGCACCCGAACATCCCTTTCAGACAGCTTCCTCTTACAGCGTCCACAGTTAATCCTGTTGGATGTGGTTGGTCCTTCTTGGTGGTATGCTGACGTTACCCTGGATACCGTGGCTCTTGATGCATCAAAAAGACTTGCTGTCTTGCTCACAGATGCTCCAGCAAGACGTGCACCAACAATTTGTCCTCTTTTGAACTCTGGTATGTCTCCCATAATGTTGTGTGCATTGTAGTATTTAGAGCAGAACTGTGCTCTTACCCTGCTAATTGAACCTTCACACTCTGCTCTTACTGGTGCAATGTGTAATTAATGAAGATTGAACACCAGGCTGCTCCAATTTAGCCATGAAACCTAAAATCCCCACACTAAAATGATGACAGGTGTTTCAGTTTCATTGTCCAACCCCTGTATATATGATTATTCAGATCTCTGAGATCAGTTCCTCGATGGTTTCTGGAGATCCGGGATCGCAGGCTCTCTCTCTCTCTCTCTCTCTCTCTCTCTCTCTCTCTCTCTCTCTCTTTATGCAGCTTCACACTGGCTGCGTTATTGTTTCAGCTGGCTGCGTTTCCCCGGACGGACCCGCAGCCATTATTTAGAGAGACTAAATTAATTGGTGAATCTCTCGCACGCTCAGAGACGTGAACCGATCTGCATAATCAATTACACAGCGCCGCCGCCGACGCCAGAGAAACTTCGCAGGAATGTCTGCTCCACGACAAAGCCTGAATTGTAGCGAGGCGAGGCAGTTCCTCAGAGGGGGAGGGGCAGGTCTGACAGGCCTGCCACGGAATTTAGCGCCGGGTGACAACTTCATGAAGTCGTACGACTGTTCGTACCGTTCCGTAAAAACTCGCCATGTGATATTTCACAATTCCCATCCTGAATTACAACAAGAAATACAACATTAAACGTGTATTGGTGCAGTTAGCTGTTGCTACATGATTGCTCATGCGTTGCTATGGTATAGTTGTGGGTTGCTAAGGTAGGTGTTGCTATACTACTGTATATCTGCTGGTTGCTAGGCTGCTGCTATGCAATTGTTTTGGAAAATACAGTAGAGGTAACTAGTCTTGGTAACAGCTTTGCAAACTTTATAAACTTTATAAACTTTTTACACAAGTTGGAATAGGTCGATGGACTATAAAACATGTTAATGCGGTTCTTTACACAATGTTTTTATGCAAATAAGACTTGGTGGGGGGTTGACGAGAGAGGGGTGGAGCATGTTGTTGTTTCCTTTTGTGATGTCATAATGTATCATAGAAGCAAATGATGATTCCTGACACCAAATTAAAAACTTCTGGAATATAATCAAGAGGAAGATGGATGATCACAAGCCATCAAACCACCAAACTGAACTGCTTGAATTTTTACACCAGGAGTAAAGCAGCATAAAGTTATCCAAAAGCAGTGTGTAAGACTGGTGGAGGAGAACATGATGCCAAGAAAATGCATGAAAAAACTGTGCTGAACTGAAGTATTTTTAAGAAATCTAATGTGAAATTCACCTAAAGAATAGGCTTACCTTCATATTCCCATATTTCCATGCGTGTTCTTTCACTATAACGCCATTTATTGTCTCAAAACACCAAAATCTTCATGTTTACTTTCACTCCGGGCTCTGCGGTACATTTAATGACGTCATTGCTGGTGCTGATTCGTCAAAAATAAATAAATAAATTGATTAAAAACACTAAAAACAGAGCCAATAATATTTCTATGAGGTATGAAACTCAAAAAGCATTTGAGTGTCCAGAGAAACAGCTTAGAACTATCATCAAAATCCTTATACTTTCAACTGATATACACTCTAATCTAACTAAGACTGAAGAGAAAACTATTGTCTGAGTTGATTTGAAAAGAATTGAAGTCTGTACATTCAAAAATAAGTAAAATTTTGATCAAAACATCCACATTTTGATCAATTCCATTAAGATGAAGAACGCTCAGCCTTTCCTCGCGCTGGGTTTTACAGCAGTAGAAGAGTTCTATAGTGGTGATCTCTGGGCTTCAGGGCGTCTCTGCGGTTCTGGTTTTGGGTGAAAGGTGGACGGTTTGGTCTCTACCTGTCGATATGGGGCGTGTTGGGTCGTGTGTACTGAACTGAACGCTGTTACAGGATGCTGTGATCTGCTGTGCACCTCTCAGAGCGCTAACCATCACTCAATACAGGAGAGCGAGGGGGCGGAGCCAGGGCACGGTCAGATGTTCGGGTCAGCTCAGGTGATATTTACACAACTTTCCCAAAAACGAAAGTGGGCTGAAGATAGAGCCTAGATTCTCTGCCCGAACCCGACCCGAGGCCTGACCTGAACTCGGGCAAAAAAATAGAAAATAGACATCTGTATTTTAATGCTATTTTGGTTTATATAAAACTATGGCGTGGTATTCACAAAACAGCAAAGTAACAAATGAAACTGTTAGCACGCTGGCTACTCTATGTGGCACCAAATAAGGTTAACTAGCCTCCAGTGAAAAAATAAAGAAGGAAAGACTAGTTTAAATATTAAATACATTTTTCTGCATTCAGTGCATGATCCCCACACATTATAAATTATTCAAGTTATCCAAAAACAGTGCGCAAGACTGGTGGAGGAGAACATGATGCCAAGATGCATGAAAACTGTGATTAAATCCAGGGTTATTCCACCAAATTATGAATATTTATGAATATAAACTTGTTTTCTTTGCATTATTTGAGGTCTGAAAGCTCTGCATCTTTTTTGTTATTTCAACCATTTTTCATTTTCTGTGAATAAATGCTCTAAATGACAATATTTTTATTTGGAATTTGGGAGAAATATACCTATATGGATGGATGATAATAGGCATCTGTATTTTAATGCTATTTTTATTTTTATATAAAACTATGGCGTGGTAATAACAATACAGCAAAGTAGCAAATCAAACTGTTAGCACGCTGGCTACTCTATGTGGCACCAAATAAGGGTTAACTATCCATGCTAAAAAGAAACCTGGAACCAAGCCTACAGTGGCAAAAAAATAAAGAAGGAAAGCCTAGTTTAAATATTATAGTTTATATAAATTTTTCTGCATTCAGTTTTTTGATCCCCACACATTACGCCTTACAATGACAAGCGCTAACAAAGATCTCCCACCAGGACCAGATTGGAATAGAGTGACTGAGCTCATCATCTCGGCACGGAGTCAATCAACTCTATTTAGATCCGTCTACCCGTCCTCTGTGTACACAGTCGTTTTCTTCCCTTCATCCCAGGCCTGTAATTTTGTCTGGAGGTTGTATGCATTGCATGCTAAAAGTCAGTTTATCATACTAAAGACGTGGGAACGCCCATAGCTGTAGAACCTATCAGTAGTACACTGGCCAGTGTGCTCATGGCAAGGTCCTAGTTTTGTAGCAATGCAGAAGTATATAATATGCGTTCCCTCTCAAACTTTCTTAAACTAGCAGTCAACTGTCTCTTATCAGTGCATGAAAAAATAAAGAAAATAAACAACACACAGCCTTTCAAAACTCGACACATCACATAAACACTGTCAAATGTAAAATTACATCAAATATGGAGACAATGAATGGCATGAAAGCTCATATGGAAATGTATTATTAATTAAAAGTACTTACATCTCCATTATCTGCTGACATGCCACAGAGAGTAGATATAGATTCCTCCCTCAGAAGAAGTCTGCTGGCTAATTGTGATATATGTACTTTCTGAGCTTCTCAACCAGACCAGCAGATTATAGTTTTTTTGTCACAATAATAAGAAGAGAAGCATCCAAACGGCTCATTAAAGCAAATGATTCCTCCAATGAGTTTGGAGTTTATATAGTGGCAATCGAGACCCAAGTGGAAATACATGTATCTTTTCTTAATTTTTGGTTAATACAGATTGCACATGCATGATAAGCAGAATGGTGCACCGGCTAATGGACCCCTACCCAAGTGCTGGTCCTAACGGTTCACATTTTGACCCCTCCGATGATTAATTAGCCGCCTGAGGGTTGGTCGTCAGCTTCAGACGGGCTGAGGAGCCCCTGGGCGTTCCTGTGCGCTGAGGAACGACACTTGATCCATACCGAGGGTTCTCCAGCCCTGCCAGAGCCTCAGGTGCTCCAGGATTGAAGTGGAGCAGAGGCGGCATATGCTCAGAGGCGGCGTGAGCTCCGGGGCAGCGTGACATTTTGGCAGAAGAAAGTGAACCATGCCAGAGGAGGGCTGATGCTGGATTTAGTTAAAAAAATACATCACAGAATCTCCTGAGTCGTCCAAAAAACAAAGTCCAAAAGCAGAAAGTCGCTGCTGCAAAGATCGCCAGTGCAAATCACAATTTATTCTGCTTCTCCATCAGCAGCCGGAGTCCGAGAGAGAGAGAGATAAATAAATAAATAATAAACAATAAACAACTGTTAATAAACAACTGTTAATATTATTATACTTGATCATTATAATCACTATAATTTTTTTTATTATTACTATTGTTATTATTGTTGTTTTTACTATTATCATCATTGTTGTTATTATTATTATTGTGATTTTTTTTTTTATTATTATTATTATTATTTCTTTAATTAATTGATGTTTATGTTTCATCGTTGTTTCACTATAGGTTCGGTTTTGATATTTGTGTGCTTTGGCAACATTGTTTTTTTTTAAAACAGTCATGCTAATAAAGCCAATTTGAATTGAATTGAATTGAGAGAGAGAGAGAGAGAGAGTGCATTAGGTCATGCTGCTTCTCCATCAGCAGCCGGAGTCTGAGAGAGCGAGAGAGAGAGAGAGAGAGAGAGAGAGAGAGAGAGTACAGTAAGAGTACATGCTGCTTCTCCATCAGCAGCCGGAGTCTGAGAGAGAGAAAGAGTACAGTAGGTCATGTTGCTTCTCCATCAGCAGCCGGAGTCTGAGAGAGAGAGAGAGAGAGAGAGAGTACAGTAGGTCATGCTGCTTCTCCATCAGCAGCCGGAGTCTGAGAGAGAGAGAGAGAGAGAGAGAGAGAGAGAGAGAGAGAGAGAGAGAGAGAGAGAGTACAGTAGGTCATGCTGCTTCTCCATCAGCAGCCAGAGTCTAAGAGCGAGAGAGAGAGAGAGAGAGAGTACAGTAGATCATGCTGCTTCTCCATCAGCAGCCAGAGTCTAAGAGAGAGAGAGAGAGAGAGAGAGTACAGTAGGTCATGCTGCTTCTCCATCAGCAGCCAGAGTCTAAGAGCGAGAGAGAGAGAGAGAGAGAGTACAGTAGATCATGCTGCTTCTCCATCAGCAGCCAGAGTCTAAGAGAGAGAGAGAGAGAGAGAGAGTACAGTAGGTCATGCTGCTGCTTCTCCATCAGCAGCCGGAGTCTGAGAGAGAGAAAGAGAGAGAGAGAGAGAGTACAGTAGGTCATGCTGCTGCTTCTCCATCAGCAGCCAGAGTCTAAGAGAGAGAGAGAGAGAGAGAGAGAGTACAGTAGGTCATTCTACTTCTCCATCAGCAGCCAGAGTCTGAGAGAGAGAAAGAGAGAGAGAGAGAGAGTACAGTAGGTCATGCTGCTTCTCCATCAGCAGCCGGAGTCTGAGAGAGGGAGAGTACAGTAGGTCATGCTGCTTCTCCATCAGCAGCCGGCATGCTAACACTGTAATAAGGATGTTTGACGACGTCTGTAGACGATATGCTAACACTGTAGTAGTGATGTTAGACAAGGCCAGTAGCCAATGTGCTAAGATTTGAACATCTCTGCTGGATTTTCTCAGTCAGCTTTATGAGGTTGAGTCACCTGGAATTCAGGCTTTCAGTTAACAGCTGTGCTGAACTCATCAAGAGTTAATTACTTTAAGAATTTCTTGTCTCTTAATAAAGTGTTTGAGAGCATCAGTTAAAGAAAAGTAGTGAAGAGGTAGAGTTACAGGTATACAGTGAATCTAATCCAGATTATGAGAAGCAAGACATACTCAACTAAATAAAGAAAAAATTACAACAAAAAAATTAAGGACAGAAACAGATACAGTCTATAATTATAATATAGTAGAACTATGCAGTGTATATAGGGATGTATTATACTACACTGTAGCCTTGATTTACTACAGTAATGCATCGGTGTCATTCCAACACTGAGCCGTGCGGTTTCTATTTTTACTCCATCCCCCGGCGAGCGATTGTTGGGGGCTTATCTGTCTGTCCACTTTAGATTCTATGACTAATTCATTCAAAGCCTACATTGTGATATCTGAATAATCCCTGCTGGCCGCGCTCGCTCTGCTTTTTATTCGGGGAAGTTTTAGGCCGTCCTTGGCGGCGAGCGATGGCGATGGCGAGCGATGGCGATGGCGAGGAGACCGACTGCAGGTGAAGAGTTCTACAGCGTGAGATTATTTCAAAGCTGAGTACGTGACTCAGGCGGCCTGATAAGCTCTGAATAGTCTCCCACAATTCCTCACAATTCGTTCCGAGGCCGAGGTCTGAGGCTACGCTGAACGCGGGGAGTCGTTACGCCGCCAAACGATTCGCCAACAGCCTCCCTCAGCCACGCCGGAGTCATTCTAATGAGGGCGCGGATCCTCGTTACACAGTGATCACATGCTGGATTACATCATTTCTCAGAATGAATTTAATCTGCAAGGCTACTCTACATGTTTATTCTGCAACAAAAGGGGCAATTTCCCATAATCCCCTACTGTGGCCTGCGTCATACTGTTAGATAGGGCTGCTGTCTGTATATATATATTTATCAATTTATTATTTAAAGAAATTTGTTAAACAAGACAAAATACTCTGTGAAGCATTTAGGTGTTTTTATATCTGGGGTGCAACAGAGGGAACTCATGCTCTTCCTTTCTTCAGGCAGTCCTGATGAGTGCCAGTTTCATCATTACAATGTTTTCAATGGTCTTTACATTGACTACACTTGAGGATATTTTCAAAGTTCTTAAAATTCTTCCCTTCTCTACCTCACTCTGCTTCACTTTACTTTACCTCACTCTGCCTCAATATACCTTAATCTACCATGTCCTACATTGGTCTGCCTTTCTCTGTTTCCCTATTCCTCACTTTGCTTCACTCTCCCTCATTCTGTCCTCACTCTGCCTCACTTTACTTCACTTTACACCATTGTACCTCATTTTACCTACTTTATCACCTGGATAGCTTGCTGTACCCTGCTTTGCTCCTTTTTCTACTTTTTTTTTTACTTTACCCTACCTTCTCTACCTTGCTCTACCCCACTTTACCTCACTCTACTTTACCTTTTCTCACTCTGCCTCACTTTACCTCAATATACCTCAATCTACTTCTTTTTACCTCACTCTACCATGTCCTACATTGGTCTGTCTTACTCTGGCTTCCTATTCCTGACTTAGCTTTACTCTACCTCATCCTGTCCTCACTCTACCTCATTTTACTTCACGCTACCTCACTCTGCATCACTCTACCTCATTCTGTCCTCACTCTGCCTCATTTTTCTTCACTCTACCTCACTCTGCATCACTTTACCTCATTCTGTCCTCACTCTGCCTTAATCTACCTTACTCTGGCTCACTTTACTTCACTCTACACCATTGTACCTCACTCTACCTTCTTCATCACCAGGATACCTTGCTCTTTACATCACCTTACCTTCTGTTCCTCACTCTGCCTCATTGTACCTCACTCTATTTTACCCTTCCTCACTCTCTCACTTCACTTTACTCACTCTACGTCAATATACCTCACTTTACCATTTCTTACATTGGTCTGTCTTCCTTGCTTTACCTCACATTGCCTCTTTCTCTATCTTTTTTTTCTACCTTGCACTTTACTTTACTCTACCTTACCCTTCCTCACTCTGTCTCACTTTACTTTAGCTCACTGTACCTCAATACACCTCACTCTACCATGTCCTACATTGGTCTGTCTTACTCTGTCTTCCTATTCCTTGCTATACTTCAGTCCAACTCATTCTGTCCTCACTCTACCTCCTTTTACTTCACTCTACCTCACTGTAAACCTTGTAATATTGCAGCTGTTTTAATTCATCTTTTGTAAAAGCGCATATCGAGATAGCGATTAAAACGTGCTTCATCTTGCAGCCCTGCTGTTGGTTCCTACAGAGTCCCGTAGGACTTTGTTCATTTGTCCCAGCGACAGGAAACGTCCCAGTCTCTCGGAGCTCGTCTGAATGCTAAAGGAGAGCTACAAAATGATGACACGTCCTCCGAGAGGCTTTGACAGCCCTTTGCGATTCATAAACATCTATATATCATATCGCACGGCTTAAAACAGCTGACCAGCCAATGCGGGCTCACCACTGCAGCAGCGAGCGCTGTCATAAAGAGCTCCTTCCAGCGGGCCTCTCTCATCCGCAGTGTGGGGGCAACGGATCATAGAATATTTACATAGACAGAGCCGGGGGTCTGAAGCAGTCTAGGGCCCGGTGGTTGGTACAGTGTTCAAAGGGAAGAGGAAGAAAGGCCCAGAGGACTCTCGCAGTGCTGGAGCATTGTCTCTGAAAAAGAGGAGCACTGCTGGGGAAGAAACACCTTGATTTAAAATTCAGTTACAAAGCCAGCCAGTGCAAAGCAAGCGGCACACACCAACAGAATGAGAAACAGAGGGAGAGACGGACCAGCCCCACAGCCCTAAAGCCTCGTTTAAGCAGATTCACCCCCAACTAGGTGAATCTTCTGCAACCGAGCTCAAAAAGATGATAAAAATAATATATGCTGACGACCTCACGCTATTCTTACCTTGCAAAATCGAACAAAACCTTTAAAAACTGCTAAAAATGTTGAATCAGCTCTGACAGTGAGTCAGTTCGAACCAAATAACTACAGCTATTAACCAAATGGTTCCTTAGGTTCTTTAGGTAGTGTACCTCCTGGTGAGAGATCATCGACTGATTTGAGGGCATGCGTCTACAAATTGACAGACTTTGGATAAAGGCAGCTTCAAAGATGAAGGAGAAAAGAATAAGGTAATTTTTCCTAGGTTTGATTTCCAATTACTCAAAAAACACTACAGTAATATCACTTAATACATAAGTAATTAATAGTATAGAAAGGCTTCTTCAAAAATGTAATAGTGTCATTTGATTACAGTTTGATTTGCTGATTTTATAGGACTCCAAAATCTGGTTCAAGCAAAAACAATAGACATTTTTTCTAGGTTTGACCTCAAATTACTCCAAAATGCTACAGTAGCATCACTTGATACTTATAGGATTAATAGAGTAGAATGTCTTCTTTACGAATGTAAAGGAGTCATTTGATTACAGTTTGATTTGCTGGTTTTATAAGACTCCAAAATGTGGTTTAAGCAAAACCAAATAGACATTTTTCCTTGACCTCAAATTACTCCAAAATGCTACAGTAGCATCACTTGATACTTATAGCATTAATTGTGTAGAATGTCGTCTTTAAGAATTAAATGGAGGCATTCGAATACAGCTTGATTTGCTGGTTTTATAGGACTCCAAAATCAGGTTTAAGCAAAATCGATTAGAAGTTTGATCCACCATTACTTCAAAATGCCGCAGTAGCGTGGTTTGATATTTATAGCATTAATAGTACAGAAGGTCTTCTTCAAGAATTTAATGGAGGTATTTGATTACAGTTTGATTTTTCCTTGGTTTGACCTCAATTTTCTCTAAATTACTACAGTAGCATCACTTGATACTTATAGCATTAATAGTGTAGAATGTCTTCTTTAAGAATTTAATCAAATAATTTGAATACAGTTTGATTTGACAGTTTTATAGGACTCCAAAATCTGGTTTATGCAAAACGAATAGACATTTTTCCTAGGTTTGACCTCTCATTACTCTCCACAATGCTACAGTAATATTGCTTGAAACATAAACTAATGTATATGCTAATGTATATATCTTTATTGTAGTCACTATGATTATTTGATTTCCATCATTTTAACACCAGGGGGCAGTAGCAGGAGTGCAGTAAAGTGGCGTGGTTCCGCCTTCTGGTCTAAAACGAAATTCTTCTTTAGTGAAAAGCCTGTTTATTTCTCTAATGCTAACCCTGGCTAGCACTGCTGGAGCAGCATTAGCATAAGCCGCTAACTGCGGCTAGTGGAAATCTGGATCTAAGCTTGCTGTAAATAAACGAAAGTGCTTTATTCACCTAAATAAAGAGTTTTTAGGAGAAAAATCTGTGTAGACTAACATCCAGTGCTTGATTAACTTTAAAATAAAATGTTTTTTTTTTTTTTTTAAGAATTACAGTTTTGTTTACTTAGCTTAGCTTTACAGGTGGTGAGACCTACGGAATTAGAAGGAAAACATGGCTAGACCCCTGTTCCTTACTAGTGTAGCATAATGTGCCTTATAATCTTATAAGCCTATAAGCCTGTGTGATTATTAGAATCAGCAGCTCAGCATCTGTCTTGTAGTCCTTCTAGGTTCTAAGCTCTGTCTCCACGCATCTGTCAAATGCATTGCCAATGTTTACTGGCATTTTGATACCCATATGATATAAGATATGATAAAATCTGCAGTTTCTTGAATTATCTGTGAATTTCAAGGAATTGACTCAATGTTCTTCAGCCAACACCAGCTAAAATTAGTGGTTTTGTTCGATGTTTGGTTTGGGATAAAGAAGCACAGGCCCCCAGCAGTGAATAAACCCTTTACAAAATCTCCAGCAGAGACACAAAAATACTGTATTTCTGCTCATCTGATTTCCCAGTGCTCCTGTCACATTTATTTTGATATGCAAGAAAACACATATATATAGGAATATATATATAGGAATATCCTTCACACATCAGTCACCTTTCATTATTACTCCACGAGAAATCAATAAAAAGCTTTTAAACGCTCGCTCCCCAACTATTACCCACATTTTAACGAAGAAAGCAGCTTCTTTTATACTGTCGCAGAAAACACTGTAGCACATTTTTACTATGAGCAACTAGTGCAGGAGCTGATTTTAATGAGTTTTTTTGTGTACTAAAATAACCTTTTCCATTGTTTTCGAGGCTTTTCCTGATAAAAATCAGAACAAAAAATGGGCTTATTACTTTGTAAAATATTTTCCTTTATATTATGTATAGACAAAGGCCCTCTAACAAGATCCAATATGTTTAAAATATAGATTTTTTTCTACCCATCTCCTCTCTGTTCACCCTGCAATACAATCTTAATCATAAAGATCATAAAGCACTGAAATGAGCAAGTTTGATTACAGATCTATAATTGCTTCAAAAAACAAGCATAATGGCTAAAATAGACATAAATATAGTGCAATGATGAAACAGATATTCAAGCACCAGTGATTTCTCACAGATAGATAGATAGATAGATAGATAGATAGATAGATAGATAGATAGATAGATAGATAGATAGATAGATAGATAGATAGATAGACACAGACAGACAGACATAGATAGATAGATAGATAGATAGATAGATAGATAGATAGATAGATAGATAGACATAGATAGATAGATAGATAGATAGATAGATAGATAGATAGATAGATAGATAGATAGATAGATAGATAGATAGATAGATAGATAGATAGATAGATAGATAGATAGATAGACAAGCAGACAGACTACATAGATTGATAGACAGACTAGACACAGACAGACAGACTAGATAGATAGATAGATAGATAGATAGACACAGACAGACAGACATATATAGATGTTGACTATTTTAATATGTTCTAATTTCAGCATTAAATCAATAAACAGTGTGAATAAAAAGTTCCAGAACCACTGAAGCTGAAAATAAGGTAAATAAGGCTCTGTTTGTCCCCGTCCTCGTCCTGAACTCGTGTTCAGATAAATGAAAGCTTGTTTTGTTGGTGTCGAGTCGCTGAGTGCCCTCAGGACGTTACAGTAAATAATTATATATTAAATTATAGGAATACTCTGGATTCTGTGGTTCTGCCCCCGATGCATTCATGTTATTCTCTGAATGTGCTCAGTTACGAGGCTACAGGGTGAATATATATATATATATTTATATATATTGCACAGACAAAGATCTTTTACTGTATCTGATATTTTTATAAATATAGTTTTTTCTAAGTAGCTTTTCTTTGCGCACATATTTAAAATAATATTCTGTTGTACAATACTGCACTAAACTCCACTAT
This sequence comes from Astyanax mexicanus, assembly GCF_023375975.1. Lineage (NCBI taxonomy): Eukaryota > Metazoa > Chordata > Actinopteri > Characiformes > Acestrorhamphidae > Astyanax > Astyanax mexicanus. The sequence continues at coordinate 25,067,724 of NC_064432.1, forward strand.
AATATGTATTACTATATTTTGCTTTATTATGCTTCAACAGTTTTGTTACACCATTCATTACCTAACTATACTAAGTTTTCATACTTATAGTTTCAATATTGTACAATATTATACAAATACAGTACTATTCTGTGTTGTTTTGTAGTATACTATACGGCATTATACTCTGTATCTCTCTATTATTTCCTATTATTCATTCGTGCAGCTTGATTTAGGGTGTGTCAGCGTGTCTTTGCTATCGTAACAACGGGAAAAGGAACATGTCCAACACTTTAATGCAGAAATGTTATTTTATTAAGTATTATGTTTATTGTTGATGTAAAACTATGTAGAGATTGTTGGCGTCTGTCTAGGTTGTATTCAGTCAGTGGAGCACCTGTGTTTTCTGGTGTCAAGATAGCAATACACCATCTTATTTCCAGTCCACCACGCCCATCAGTGTAGATATATTCAGAAGCTCTGCTGCTGTTTAAAAGAGGCAGGCAGAAGGCGTGAAATAGACTATTTGCTGGGTGTAAGATGGTTTAATGATGTTATTGGCAGTAAAAGGAGATGTTCTCCTCCACCAGTCTTACAAACTGCTTTTGGATAACTTTATGCCTTTACTCCTTTACTTTGATGGCTTTTGATCATCCATCTTCCTCTTGATTTTATTCCAAATCAATTTTTAAGTGCTCTCTAATATTTTCCAGAGGTGTATATTGATTTGGAGTCACCTTCAATTCAGTTAATTGTTTTTTCGCTGTTTTAAAATGTTCTGCATTGCATTATATCATATTCTTAAGGATTAATCACTGTATATCAACTCACAACTTTACAACTGATGCTCTCAAACACTTTATTTTAATATAGAAGATCAGCAATGCTGGATTCTGAGCAATTCTCAATCACTGTACTCTACAAATGCAAGCTACGCTCACCTCAAATAACAGATTGAAGGATGTTCTGGAGGAAGACTGGCAGCATTTCTTCGTTTATTGGGCCCCAGGCCAAATATGGCACTGTTCTCCGTCAATCTGAGCTCCAGAGTCAGTGATCACACCGTTTTTAGGACTGGTATGAGTAGCATATGTGAATTGAGAGGAGATATTACAGCGCTGCATGTGGTACTCCAAAGTTTACAGCAGGAAAATCGCTTTTTAAACCATTACAAAGAAGAAAAGCACAAAGAATAATGGAACCATTTCGGCCAATGAGTCAACAGGGATCCGGCGGCGCAGCCAGACGCTCAGCAGGCCAGTTATGGAGGCTGGAATTGTGTCAGATTGTATCTGAAACGAAAGATTTTAAAATAAAAGATTGGTTAAAAATAAGGTTTGCGGTGGCAGTGACAAGTATTCACATCCCTTGATGTTTTTCTACATTTCTTCTTGTTACAACCACAAAATTAAATGTATTTTATTGAGATTTTAACACAAAGTAGCTCATAATTTTAAGCAAATAATAAAAAAAAGTGATGTGCACTATGTGTGAACACAACATCCCCACTGCACTGTGAAACATGGTGGTGGCGGCATCATGCTGTGGGGATAAGATTTTCTTCAGCAGGAACAGAGTTTAGAAGCTGGTCAGAGTTGATGGGAAGAAAGATGGCGATAAATACAGGATAATCCCCTCATTTTAGTCGCACACAGCTTTTAATTTTAGATGCACAAAGGTTTAATTTTAGATGTGCGAAGCTTTCATTTTAGCCACGCAGAGCTTCAATTGTAGCTGCGTGGAGCAGCTTTTATTTTAGTTGTGCAAAGAAACTTTAATTTTAAGCATGCAGAGCTTTAATTTTTTTGTTGAACTGAGCTTTAATTTTAGCTGTGTGGAGCTTTTAATTTTAGCCATGTAGAGATTTAATTTTAGACGTGCACAGAGCTTTAATTTTAGCTGAGTGGAGCAGCTTTAATTTTAGCCATGCAAAGCAACTTTAATTTTAAGCATGAAGAGCTTTAATTTTATTTGCACAAAGCAGCTTTTTAATTTAGCCATGCAGAGCTTTAATTTTAGACATGAAGGGTTTTAATTTTGTGCAGAGCTTTTCCTGAATCAGTTTCTCTGATTTTGCTATTTATAGCTTTATGTTTGAGTAAAATGAACATTGTTGTTTTATTCTATAAACTACAGACAACATTTCTCCCAAATTCCAAATAAAAATATTGTCATTTAGAGCATTTATTTGCAGAAAATGAGAAATGACTGAAATAACAAAAAAAAGATACAGAGCTTTCAGGCCTCAAACAATAAGACTGCAAAGAAAACAAGTTCATATTCAAAAAGTTTCTGCTCCACCAGTTTTACACACTGCTTTTGGATAACTGTACTTTAGCTTTCTAGCACTCCTTGATGGTTTGATAGCTTGTGATCATAATTATATTCCAGAGGTTTTTGATTTAGTGGTCTATATAGGGGATAACGTGGTAGCGCGGAGGAAAAAACGAAGCAGAAGAAGCCAAAGCGATACACTGGTGCACACTAATGTTTATTTAGCCGTTTATCTGCACAGGTTTGCATTGGGAAGATTACCTCCCTCAACAAGCATAAAGTATAATGAATAAATAAATGAATGAATGAACCCCCCTAACAACAAACCACACCACCCCACGTTCCCACATTCCCCGGCCCTCTGCTGCCGCCGCCGCTGCCACTCGTACACCGCGAGCCTGCCGCCGATCCGTGGCAGCCGGCACGACTTGTGGAACGCCACGTTTGGGTGGCGAGCGTTCAGCATTCAGAGATCCAGCTAATTAAAATTCTTATGTTAAAATAATTGGCCTCGGCTGCAGACAATGCGGCGGGAAATGCGCGTTCCTCGTCATTTAAACGCCCAGATAAGAGAAACGGGCGATTGGAGGCTCTGCAGATGTTCCGCCGCCGTCATTAATTCCAGTGTTTCTCCGTGTTTTGCTGGGGATAATGACTCAGCACTTACAGCACAATTCTGCTCAACACTCTGTGACAGATAAACAGCGTTATTAACGGCCGTATAGAATATAAAATAATAAATCTGCACCGCACACACACACACTGCCTCCTCAGATACTCTTCTTCCATCGCCTGTAGAAAGTATAAAGTTTGGACACACCTTAAATCCAGTGTTTTGTCATTAGATTAAAATGCTTTTTTATTGCAAATTAATACTAAAGTGTATTTCTGTCACGTCTGGTGCTGTTAGCTCCTCTGTCCCTTCCACACCAAGCTCTAACGGAGGTTCTCAGGTCAACAACTACACTACCCAGAATGCACCACCCGCTGACATCACGCACTCACCTGATCACGTGACACCTCACCTGCTTCCTCCAGGAAGTCCTGAATACTGATTACTGGCACTATAAAAGAGCACTCCACACAAACACCCACGCCGCGTATTGTAGGTTCTCCTCATTACAAAGCGTTCTATATCTCTTGTCTCAGTTTATCTTGTGTATGACCTTGCCTTTGTTTTCTCGACGCCGATTATTGCCTTTGCCTCTGATACTGGATTGTTTGTGTATGACTTGGACTGTGTTTTCACCACTGCCTCTTGGATTACCTCTGATACTGGATTGCTCGTGTATGAACTCTGGACTGTCTCTCGTTTCTGGTATGGTTTTGCCTTCATTACTCTGTTTACTGGTGATCACCCATTTCTCTGTATCGACTCTGATTACATCTGTTTATTCTTATAATAAACACATTTTGATTTTATCAGTATCTGCACGTGTCTGCCATTCTGTACATACCATGACAATTTCTTTCTTGTCTCTTAATGAAAAAGTGTTTCATAGCATCAGTTGTAAAGTTGTAAAGTATATTAGTGCAGTCGCCACAAAGACCATCCAAAAACATTATAGTGATGAAAGTGGCACTCATCAGGACCGCAAAAGTCCGCCTCACTTGTCACTGTAGAGTTTGTATACAGTGAATAGCTCTATTTCAGTAATGTTCTAATCCAGATTATGAGAAGCAACAACTACTCAACTAAATAAAGAAATAAAAATACTTTAAGAAAAAATAAAGGTCAAAAGAAGAATTTCAAGAATTTTAAAGGATCCTGAAGTGCAGTCACCGCAAAGGCCATCCAAAAACATTATAATGATGGAACTGGCACTCATCAGGACCACCCCAGGAAAAGAATAAGTGCCTTAGCAAGAGTTAATTACTTGAATTTCTTGTCTCTTACTGTAATAAAGTGTTTGAGAGCATCAGTTGTAAAGTAGTGAAGAGGTAGAGTTACAGGTATACAGTGAATAGCTGTACAAAATATTATGATATAATACTAAATATAATATAAATTAGAACATGACTCAGTTAATTTTTATAGTTTGGAAGCCTTAAGTATTAATCTGAAATGCAGAACGATTTAAAATAATGAAAAATAACAATTAACCAAATTTAAGGTGATTTTTTGCACCAGGAGTAAAGCAGCATAAAGTTATCCAAAAGCAGTGTGTAAGACTGGTGGAGGAGAACATGATGCCAAGATGAAACATGAAAACTTTTGGTTATTCCACCAAATATTGATTATTTCTGAACTCTTAAAACTTTATGAATATGAACTTGTTTTCTTTGCATTATTTGAGGTCTGAAAGCTCTGCATCTTTTTTGTTATTTCAGCCATTTCTCATTTTCTGTAAATAAATGCTCTAAATGAGAATATTTTTATTTGTAATTTGGGAGAAATGTTGTCTGTAGTTTATAGAATAAAGCAACAATGTTCATTTTACTCAAACATAAACCTATAAATAGCAGGTAAAAGCAATAAAGCTTTAAATGCACTGGGAGAGCATACATCACCATCTAATAAATACACTTATTATTGATAATAATCACAACTGTGCCACCAAGCCACGCCGCCTCATCAACAGTGGGCTTTGGTTGCCAGGCAACATAATGCTTTATAATGCTTTTTAATAACCTGATTGATAACGCTGGATGCAGTGCTTTGATGCTTTGAGGCCTGGTAATGATGGCGTTGTTGATATACATTTTCATGTTCATGTACAGATATTTCTAAAACGTGATCTGTCTGCAGATCTGAGCGATAACAGACAAAATACAGCAGCGATTAATAAATAATTCAGTTTATTAGCAGTAATAACAATAATGCACACTGTACAGATGTAGAAAGTGTTTGCCCCTTCACGATTTCTTTTCTTTCATTTTAGTCATAGACAACACAGGTAAACACAAAATGCTTTTTTTAATTAAAGGTTTTCTTTATTAACCCTCCAAAGTCTTCACTTTGGTTTTCTTCAGCCATTCAGAGATGGACTTGCTGGTGTGCTTTGGGTCATTGTCCTGCTGCAGAACCCAAGTTTCATTTTACAAACTCATGGCCGGACATTCTCCTTAGACGTTGTTTTGGGGTCTTTTGTGACCTCTTGGATGAGTCGTCGCTGCACTCTTGGTGCAAATTTCCACTCCTGGGAAGGTTCACCATTATCTAGTGGGCGGGGTTTACACACCTGACTTAGACTTAATGAACCACTTCTGACACCAATCTTTGCATCTAAACTAATCATTAAAAATCGATACTGTGATTTGAAAATCGATACAGTTTTGCAAAACAAAATTATCACGACACTTTGATATATACAGCTCTGCTATCTATAGGTTTATGTTTGAGTAAAATGAACATTGTTGTTTTATTCTATAAACTACAGACAACATTTCTCCCAAATCCCAATTAAAAATATTCTCATTTAGAGCATTTATTTACAGAAAATGAGAAATGGCTGAAATAACAAAAAAGCTATATTTGGGTGGATAACCCTTTTTTTAACCCTTTTTTTTTATTTTTTTCATGCCTCTTGTCATCATGTTCTCCTCCACCGGTCTTACACACTGCTTTTGGATAACTTTACTTCAGCTTTACACTACTGGTGCACACATTCAATTCAATCAGTTCAGCTTAATGGTTTAATGGCTTATGATCATCCATCGTCCTCTTGATTATTTGGTAAAATAAAAAAGAAACTCATCATTTTTAAGTGCTTTCTTATTTTATTGGACTGTAGGACGACTCTGTGTTTTTTGTAAGTGAACTGATGCGCTATTCTTTATACCCTCCTCGAAGAACAGCTTTGATTTCCTCTCATTTTTTACTTTTTTCTCCATCTCCCAACGAGCGCTCTGGGCTTGAAAGCGTGAAAAAATGGAAAAATGGAAAAAATGGAAAAAATGAGGGAAAAAAATATAAAACGTACACGGGCGAGGAGTATTATGTAAAGAATGGGCTTAAAGTGGGAGCTCTGAGAATTACTTGTGGATTATGCTTTAATAATGTGTCAAAAAACCTATAAAATCCACAACCGAGGGTTGAGGGGGCGGCGGTGGCGGTGGAGGGGGGGATGCCGCAGAAGTGCATTTGAGACGTGGAAGGATGGCACATTATGTAGAATAAAACCAGTGGAGTATTTCATCTCCTTCTACTGGGAATCCTTACAGTCACTCGCTTTGCTTTCGCGCTTCTCTTCTCTAAAACAGCCGTGAAATTTTATTCCAGACTTAAAATAATATAAGAGGGCGAAGGGTGGGAATATAACACCCCCATGACAAGCACTGATGTTCTTCCAAAAATTGACATCTAAAAAAGAACAGAGCAAAGGAGCCTCTCATTGTTGGTCATCGTTGGTGTAAAATGGACTTTTATTGTAGTAAAACATAATAAAAAGTACTTATCTTTCATGAATAGCACACCTCCGCTCTCCCACAGCTTTCAGATATACAGAAATTTTAACAGCCTTCAGACTGGGTGATACAGGGCATAATTTACCCCGATAAATCCCTTTTTCTATATGTAACTATAGGTTTAAATAGGATCTCCGGTGAATTTTGCGTTTGACAGAGACTCTAAGACATTATTACACATGTTGTCAAGTAATATATGACATTGCAAAGACTGTTATTAGTGTAAAAATGTCTTTATTTTGAAACATTTCTCCTGTTGTCGCAGTGCTGTTAACCAATCAATGGTGATATATGTTTGCATTTATGATTTTTTATGAGCAAGAGCCGAAATCCTATCGTTCCTCTCCGCCCACTCCTCCACTGGATTAAATCAGTGTTATACTGGATCACCGGAGCTCACATGGCGTTCATTCATATTTTAGAGATTTACCACAACTAGACATTTTTAAATCAATAAAAAAGCAACGATGGAATGAGACCTTAGCATTTTAACAGTTTAAAATTTGAACCCACTGGTTTTGTAACACGACTGATGATTTATAGCAGGAATAGTTGGGTCACAGCACCCTAAAATGACCCTCCATGTCTGGAAATGAAGAATAGTAACGTAGAGCATTTGAGAACGTGTTAAATTCAACCGTCGCGATCGTAGTGGTTCGATTTTCTCTCTACAAACACTGTGAAAACTCCTCTGCTTCCTGGAGGCGAGTCGCAGTGTAATCAGGGGAAGGATGGCTTGTTTGGCGGCTGGGATTGCGACGGGCCGCATTGTTTTCGAAGCACTTCAGATAATACGTGGTTTCAGCTGCTTCCAGCTCTACAGCGGTGAGCATAGAGGCAGCTGAACCCGCTAGTGAGCAGTGATGAGGGTTACTATCTTCAAAGCGTGGTGCGCTACCGGTCAATACACGGGTCATTATCCTCCTGACGTTTTTAGACCCAAGCAATACAAATATGAAGCATTTTCTTTTGTGAGCTTCTGCTTTCAGATGTGTAGAAGATAGCAGAAATGGAAAATTTGATTGGCTATGTTCATAACCCTTCCGGTCAACCTTTGGTTGAAAAAGCATCACTAAAGTTCCCTTTAGAGTGGCAAGAAAGAGCTAAAAATTGCTTGGTTGGTTATCTTTCGTTTGGGGAAACTAGTAATAAAGTGTTTTCTATGGTGATAATTAATAAAATATCCTAATTTAGTGTCTTAATAATGGGTTCCTGTTCTGGCTATTCTGTAGGAAAGTCTCAAATCACCTCTGGTTTGGCTTTGCATTAATATTGGACAACTTTCGCCAAAAATATGCAATAAGCAATTGCCTTTCTTCACTTATTTCTCTAATTTTGTTGAGTCTAAGAGCCGATTAGGTCATATTCCCTTCATTTTGCTTCACTCAGCACCAGCAGTTTGCTGTTTTTAATGTTTGTCGATTCTTACTTAAAGTCTAATACTGTATGTAGAATGTGTAAAACTAACGCTTCTCGTGGAGGAAAGACAATAAGGAAAGAGAATAAGCAAACAAAGTTCACGATTGCATGAACCTGAACATGCTTCTTGTGCTTTTATTTAAAAATTACAGCAACTCTGTGTGAGGCTCATTATAAAGGATATCTCAGACACATGAAGCTGCAGTTCCTTGTTCAACCACTAGTTGGAACTAATGTGTTGGTGGTAGGCTTTGCTTGACTTCGCTTTGTTTAGCACCAACAGTTTGGCATTTATATTTATTTATATTTATTTATATATTTTTTTTTTCGCGTAGAGTTATGCTACAGCTTTAACTGGAGACCCCTCTCTAGAGTGCATCATTTAACTCTATATTATCATAAATGATTATTATCATTAGCTATTAGCACAGCAACACAGCAGAACTAACAAACATCACTAACCATGCAAACCATTCACTGCAGACCACATAGACACATTTAACTACCAAACAAATTATAGCAGTGTTAATAATGTTTAAAATAATTGTTTTTAGTGGTTTTCGTTGGGAATTTATGGATCTGTAGCTCAGCCAGGGGTTCACAGCAATTTTAATGGAAATTATTCCAAAAGTAATTCATAATTTCATCTTGATTTCAACTGATTAAACTCGAACTAGAACACACTTTAATTCCTTATAGTTCATTGAGATTAGAGTTTTCCTCTAACCCGTGGGGGAGGGGTCTTCGTGTTTAAGGATAGCGTGTTTGGTGATGCATACAGAATGTTAAAAATTGCTGGGTGATTATGTAAAATAAGAAATGCACAGGGCTAAAGACTCTCAGGCTGAAATGAGTAATCAGACCCCAGGGGGTTTTACAGAGACGAGGGCAAAGATTAACTCACTGTCTGTCCTTTTCCCAAACCAGACATCTTCCTTTCTCTCAGCAATGCAACTGAAAAAAAAGAAATTTGGTATTTAGATTTTATTTTACCTTTCCCTTCTTTTATTACAGACGGTATGAAACCAAGATATTATATATCATCTGTTCAACTAAATTACATTTGCTAACACATTCCAAACAAAACTTCCAAAGCAACACCTTATTAACCACCTACCAATCGCTTAGCAACACCACAGCAACCACCTGGAGTACCATAACTATTAATATATCTGGAACAATGTATGAATGACCAATGGCTATCCAAAACAACACCTTAGCAACACCATAACAACCACCTGGAGTACCATAACTATTAATATATCTGAAAAAAATGTATTAATGTCCAACGGCTATCCAAAGTAACACCTTAGCAATTACCTAGCAACTGCTTAGCAACACCATAGCAACCACCTGGAGCACCATAACTATTAGTATATCTGGAAAAATGTATTAACGACCAACGGCTCTCCAAAGCAACACCCTAGCCATTACCTAGCAACTGCTAAGCAACACCACAACAGCCACCTAGAGTACCATACTAAGCATCTGGCAGTGTCTTAGTGACCAACGGCTATCCAAAGCAACACCTTAGCAATTACCTAGCAACTGCTTAGCAACACCACAGCAACCACCTGGAGTACCATAACTATTAATATATCTGGAACAATGTATTAATGACCAATAGCTATCCAAAGCAACACCTTAGTAACACCATTACAACCACCTGGAGTACCATAATTATTAGTGTATCTAGAAAAATGTATTAGTGACCAACGGCTCTCCAAAGCAACCAACTTGCAACCAACTAGCCACCACTAACCAACACCACAACAGCCACCTAGAGTACCATACTAAGCACCTGGCAATGTCTTAGTGACCAGCAGCTGTCCAAAGCAACACCATAGCAACTACCTAGCAACTGCTAAGCAACACCACAGCAACCACCTGGAGTACCATAACTATTAATATATCTGGAACAATGTATTAATGACCAACGGCTATCCAAAGCAACACCTTATTAACCATCTACCAACTGCTTATCAAGACCACAGCAACCACCTGGAGTACCATAACTATTAAAATATATGGAAAATGTATTAATGACCAATGGCTATCCAAAACAACACCTTAGTAACACCATAACAACCACCTGGAGTACCATAACTATTAATATATCTGAAAAAAAAAATGTCCAACGGCTATCCAAAGTAACACCTTAGCAATTACCTAGCAACTGCTTAGCAACACCACAGCAACCACCTGGAGTGCCATAACTATTAATATATCTGGAACAATGTATTAATGCCCAATAGCTATCCAAAGCAACACCTTAGCAATACCATAGCAACCACCTGGAGTACCATAACTATCAATATATCTGTAAAAATGTATTGATGACCATTGGCTATCCAAAGCAACATCTTAGCAACACCATAGCAACCACCTGGAGTACCATGGAATGGGTTTCCATTGCCGAGCAGCTCCATCTGGTGCCGGTTCTTCTGTGGCGTCACTCCAACTCGAGTCTTTTGAAGTGCCTTTCATCTTAAGAGTGAAAAAGTGAAAGAACAGTTAGAAGTAAGGTATAATCATCCCAAAAACAAAAATTCCACCAGTTCAAAGGATAATGGGAGCTTTGGCGGCGTGGCATTCACGGCGATGACACATAAATGGGCAATCAGGGGAATCTCGTCGGCATGTGCGGCGCGTAAGAGCTGCTTTTATGGGTAAACATTCTTAACTTGCTGCTGCTCTCGCCAGCTGAATATTTACTTAATTCGTCTTTTCGGAGGGCAGGCGGTTGCGTAAGCCTGGAGGATGCAGCTGCATCTCAATGAAGCCCGGCGCTCGTGTTTACAGCACAATATTTTCCCAGATATTTCCAGATCTCTAAAGGTCTTGGAGAGCTGTTTGCCACGGAGAAGCTTTGCCAAAACCTGCAAAAAAACAGCCACGGGGCTTCACATGTGTACTTCCTCTCTGCACACTCGCTCCCGACTCTCGCACCCTTCACACCACCCAGTCTTCTTCAATCAGACTGGGGTCTTATTCATCTCTCACATATATACAGTAAATACAGTATACAGTACAGTGTGAATATACAGCACCAGCCACATATTCAGTGTTACTTTAGTTCATTTTTTGCATTTTTTAATATTTTATATACTGTATATTAACATTTAATATGAAAACATGTTTAAGCATAACATTACGACCAACTCTTTCTTGCTTCTATACCTATTATCTATTTTATCAGCTCTACTGATCATATAGAACGTTTTTAGTCCTATCATTATGGCTGCAAATTTTGCTAAATGCCCATTTTTCTTCCCCCATTAAGCAAAATTGCAACACAGCAACACACCCTATCCATATCAGCACCTTAGCACTTAACACTGCTTTGCAACACCACAGCAACCACCTCGGAGCTCAGTACTAACCATCAGAGTGATCTACAGCCATTCAAAGCAACACCTTAGCAACTAATTAGCAACCACTTAGCAATACCACAACAACTAAGTGGAGTACCAAACCAACCATCTGGTAACATATATTATTGACTAACAGCAATCCAAAGCAACACTTTATTAAAATAACGAGCAACCACTTTTCAACACCACAGCAACCACCTGGATTACCATACCAACCATCTGGCAATGTCTTAGTGACTAACAGCTATCCAAAGCAACATCTTCATCAGCTACCGAGCAACTGCTTAACAATACCACAACAACCAACTTGAGTATCATACCAATTATCTGGTAACATGTATTACTGATAACAGTAACAGTGAATAACAGTTACCTATCATTCACTTAGCAACACTGGATCTTTGAAACACCACAGCAACCACCTGAGGTACCATACCTACTACCTCGCAATATATATATTAGTGACCAACAGCTATTCAAAACAACACCTTAGCGATTACCTAGCAACCGCTTAACAATACCACAACAACCACCTGGAGTACAATACTAACCACCTGGCAACATCTTAGTGACCAACAGCTATCCGAAGCAACACTTTAACAGTTACCTAGCAACCGCTAAGCAACACCACAGCAACCAACTTGCAACACCTCAGCCACCACTTATAGTACCATTACTAACTGTCTGGTAGCATATATTAGTGACTAATGTCAATCCAAAGCAACACCTTAACAAACTAACTAGCATCCACTTAGCAATGCCTTATTAGACATCTAGCACTGCTTTGCAACACCACAGCAACCACCTGGGCTGCTATACCAAACATCTAAGTGACCAATAGCTATCCAAAGCAATACCTTAGCAACTAACTAGCAACTGCTTATCAACAGCACAGCAACCAACTATCAGCCAACTGCCAACCACTTAGCAACACCTAAGCAACCACCTGGAGTACCACACCAACCATTTAGAAACGTCTTAGTGACCAACAGCTATCCAAAGCAACACCTTTTCAACTACCTAGCAACCACTTAGCAATATCACAGCAACCAATTTGCAACACCTCAGCCACCACTTGGAGTACCAGTACTAACCATCTGGTAACATATATTAGTGACTAATTGCAATCCAAAGCAACACCTTAACAAAGTAACTAGCAACCAATTAGCAACACCACAACAACCACCTTGAGTACCAAACCAACCGTCTGGCACCATATATTAGTAACCCTTAGCTATCCAGAGCAACACCTTAGCCACTAGCTAGCAGCTACATTTGGTTTTGAGGTTTTATCGGGTTGTTTTTCGTCACATTTCGACACTACTTCATAGTAATAATAATAAAAAAGAATAATAAATAATTTTAACAGAATTTTTACAGAACTTTTAACTGGTACAGTTTTTTTTGTGTGTTTTTTGAGGATTATACAGTACATTACTCGTGGTCTCGACCCTGTTTGGTACCCAGAGCTGGTTGGAGTATAATTTCCATTTGTGTTTGGAAATGTTCCAGCCTGAAAGACCTTCATTTACATGTACAGCGAACAAAACGTCTTATTTCACAAAACAAATTATTAAACAGATCTCATCAGGGGGAAATTTAGCGAATGATGATGGTTTGATTCATATTCAGGAGGGCGAGGTGTGGAGTTGTGATGTGTATCTTTGTTCAGTAGCTGTGGAGGGCTTTAACCTTGATTTAATCCTTGATTTTGGCATTAAAGCAACAGTTAATTGAAGTAGCAACTGCTCATATCTTAACCGGTGTCAGTTTTACAGTGGAGATGTGCTGGGAAATGCACAGCGATACATTATTAACAGTGACTAAGCAGCTCACGCCTCTCCTCTGGATATCAGCTCATTCATCTCTACATAAGATTCAGGGCTTTGAAGCTTTGCTGTCATTCACTTTTCCCATTCATGCTAAATCTACATTCATTTAACAGCCATAATATGGGTGCAACCACTTGACTCGGCCAGGAATGCTCTGAAAACGTGCGGCATATTAATGATTTGCATCCACTGTGTTGTGATAACATATTAAAAATATCAATATATTACGTCTAAAAGTGATAACATATCAAATGTCAATGTTTATTGTTTAAATGTTGTGCAGAACGACACTGAAATGATGCACTATGAAAGAAAGAGGTTGAGTGCAATCCACATGTAGCTGACATAAAGTTTAAACTATCCTCTGTGTTGTGATAACATATCAACGATTGATGTTTTAGTATTTAAAAGTTGTGCAGAACTACACTGAAATAATGCACTATGAAAGAAGGGGGTTGAGTGCAATCCATTTTGTGATAACTTATTAAATATTGATGTTGTGTTTTAAAGTGCTGAATAACTACACTAAAAGTGGTTGAGGGCAATCCATACGTAGCTCTGATAAATCTTAAGCTGTCCATCGTGTGGAAATAACATGTCACATATTGATGTTTTAGTATTTAAAAGTTTGGTTTGCATCTACTGTATCGTAGTAACATTAAATATTGATGTTTTAGTGTTTAAAAGTGCTAAATAACTACACTAAAATGATGCACTATGAAAGAAAGGGGTTGAGTGCAATCCATGTTGTGATAACTTATTAAATATTGACGTTTTAGTGTTTAAAACTGCTAAATAACTACACTAAAAGCGGTTGAGGGCAATCCATACTTAGCTGAGATAAATCTTAAGCTCGCCATCGTGAGGTGATAACATATTAAATATCAATGCACTTTGAAAGACAGGGGTTAAGCTTAAGCATTTCGTGGTTAAAATTGCTGCAAAACTACACTAAAATAATGCACTATAAGCGAAATGGGTTGAGTGCAATCCTTATTAACACTGAACACTAAAAGGTGTAGTTGCATAATAGTGCTAAAGGCATAAAGTTATCCAAAAGCAGTGTGTAAGACTGGTGGAGGAGAACATGATGCCAAAATGCATGAAAAAAACTGTGATTAAAAAGCAGGGTTATTCCTGCTCTGCATCTTTTTTTTTTTGTTATTTCATCTGATTCTCATTTTCTGTAAATAAATGCTCTAAATTATAATATTTTTATTTATGTTGTCTTTAGTTTATAGAATAAAACAACAATGTTCACTTTAGTTAAACATAAACCTATAAATCTTGTATAAAATGTATTGTTGCATATATTGTCTGTATAAAATTCAAACAAAGGAATATTGTCGCTGTCCAATGAAAAACAAGTATGTCCAAAACAGCAACTTTACAGGAGAGAGACAAAACCTTCATCACTTTCAATGGAAGTTTCAATGTAAAAAAATATATATTTCAGGTAATTTTGGAGTGTTTCTATGGGTCCATTCATGAGGAAATGTTGATACAGCGTGAGGGGGGACAGTTTGTGTTTTTTTTAAATTATGTAGTAAGCTAAAAATTGAGATATTAAAAATGGAGATTGTTTTTCGTTTGACGGCAACTAAATAGAGGACATTGGTAAAATTATAAGTATATATTAACAGTATATAGCAGTATATATAAGTGTGTTGGTTCAGCAGTCGATGTTCTGACTGATATTAGTGAAGATTTTTTGAGTTTTTTAGCCGTTTTTAAGCGCGGCCTCGCCCGTGGTAGTGGTGATTCCGTGATTTCGGCCTTAAGAGATAAGTGGTTCAATCCGAGATGATGGCCACCGCCACAGTGGCCCTGAGCGAGGCACTTAACCTAATCACTCAATCTGCTGGAAGAGCACAGTCTGTGTGGAGGTAATAGGAGTCACTCGGGGTAAAAGTGTCGGCTAAATGAGTAAATGTGATGTAAATGTTGCTGTTAGCCGCTAATTAGCATGCTAGCGTTAAGTGAGTTGTGGGCTAATTGGCTGTAAATGCTCCCCTGATTTCAGATGCTTTCCTTACCTATTATAAATCCAGTGTGATATTAAGGATATTAATGAGCTTTGATATCTACAAAATAAGAGACCGATTAAAAATGAGGAGTTTTCTCGATTTTACCAAATTGAAAACCTCTGGAATATAATCAAGGGTAATCACAAGCCACCAAACCAAACTGAACTGCTTGATTTTTTTTTGCACCAGGAGTGTAAAGCTTAAAGTTATCCAAAAGCAGTGTGTAAGACTGGTGGAGGAGAACATGCAAACTGTGCTAAGATGCATGAAAACTGTGATTAAAAAACAGGCTTATTCCACCAAATATTGATTTCTTATTTGAGGTCTGAAAGCTCTGCTCTTTTTTGTTATTTTAGCCATTTCTACGTTTTTTTGCAAATAAATGCTCTAAATAACAATATTTTTATGTGGAATTTGGGAGAAATGTTGTCTGTAGTTTATAGAATAAAACAACAATGTTCATTTTACTCAAACATAAACCTATAAATAGCAAAATCAGAGAAACTGATTCAGAAACTGAAGTGCTCTCTTCATTCTTCAACAAGAAGAACCCTGTGCAAGCCACGCTGTGATGCTCATTGCGATCTTACACCCCGCCAACAGTCTATTTTCACCCTTTCTCCCTGCCTCGCTTAAACAGCAACAGTAATTCTGTATATATCTACACTGATGGATATGCGTGGTGGTCTGGAAATGAGGTCAGGTACATTTCTGGCGTATTGCTATCTTGACAATGGAAAACAATCTGCCAAAGTCAGAGCTCACCCGATGCTTAAAGAGAATGATGAGCAAGTGACACTCTGATTGGTTTATTTTACATTACACTCTACGTTAACCGCAGCCATGATTAATTAAGAGAATTAGTACATACCTTTTGCGCTTTCGAGCTGAGGAAGGTGTGCTTTTCCTGTCGTTACAATAGCAAAGACATAATTGATCATCGAAATTACATTAAGATATTAGAAATATTATGTTACATGTTTACTTAAAAGTTTACTTTTTAAAGACGGTTTGTCCCTCCCAGAATTACAAGTTACAAATTACAAGTTTTAACTTGTGATTATTCGCAATTAATCTTGGAATAATTTTCCGAATAATCTCATTTTAAATAAGTATCAATTAACACCTAGCTTTATTATATTTTTAGGTTATCATAAAAAAATCAGATCATAAATAAAAAAACACCAAAAAATATTTTTTTCCCCCAATTTTCATACTTCCGACTGGGAGGGACAATATGAAGATAAAAATAAAATGAATAGTACAGGTGTAGATATACCTATAGTGGCTTGCAAAAGTATTCATACCCCTTTTACTTTTCCACATTTTGTCACCTTACAACCACAAACTTAAATGTTACTGAGATTTTAAGCCATAGACAAACACAAAGTATTGCATAAGTGTGAAGTGGAACGAAAATGTGTGTGTGTGTGTGTGTGTGTGTGTGTACAAGAAAACATATATTATTAATAATAAAGCAGAAACAAAGGCTGTCTAGAAAGATCCATGGTTGCCACTGTCGCTCACTTTTAAGGTTCCCTAAAAAGGGTCTAGACACGCCCATCTTCTACTCCCCTGTTTTATCTGCAGTCTCTCTTAATCCCGTCTCGTCTCTGCGTCACGTTTTTGCTTTCAGGAGCTTCTCCTTCATTCAGGGGATCAGGAGTAAATGTCAAGTTAGCTGTAATCCTCATCTCGCCCAGGGGCTGCGGGTGATTGGATTTGGGAAGTGCCGTGCTAAAAGCATCTTCAGTTCAAAGCACTTTGTATTAATGCTGATTCTTTTACTCACGTCTTTCTGACTGAACGTCTGGATCCTTCTGATACTGAACTTTAATAAAAGGAAACACCAATAAAAAATAAAGGCTAATAAAACTGCAAAAAAACACAGTTTAATAACCTAAATATAGAAAAATGCATAGAAATCAACCAAACATAAAGCATTTACCTCACTAGTGCTATTCTAATCATACGTTTAGCTCAGTAGTTCTATTCTAATTATGGATTTACCTCAACACTGCTATTCTAGTCATACGCTTACCTCAGCAAGGCTATTCTAATCATACATTTACCTCAGCAAGGCTATTCTAATCATACATTTACCTCAGCAGTGCTATTCTAGTCATACATTTACTGTATCTCACCAGTGCTATTCTAATCTTGAATTTAACTTAGCAGTGCTATTCTTATTATGGATTTACCTCAGCAGTGCTATTCTAATCATGCATTTACCTCAGCAGTGCTATTCTAATCATACATTTACTATATCTCACCAGTGCTATTCAAATCTTGCATTTACCTCAGCAGTGCTATTCTACTTATACATTTACCTAAGCAGTGCTCTGTTCCAATCATACATTTACATCAGCAGTGCTATACTCCAATCATACATTTACATCAGCAGTGCTATACTCCAATCATACATTTACTTCTGCAGTTCTATTCTAAAAATAGATTTACCTCAATGGAGCTATTCTAATTATACATTTACCTAAGCAGTGCTCTGTTCCAATTGTACATTTACTTCAGCAGTGCTATTCTAATCATATGTTTACCTCAGCTGACCTATTCTAATAGATTTACCTCAATGGATCTATTGTAATCATGAATTTACCTCAGCAGTGCTATTATGTTCATACATTTACCTCAGCAGTGCTGTTCAAGTCATACATTTATTTTATTCCATCACATGTCACATGTCACATGTCAATGTGAAAAATCTGATTTGTGCTGGCAGTCTAACCAGAGCCCTAATAGACGGAATATAAGGTTTTTTAGTAAAAAATGAAAAGTTAGAGATGTTGAGGAGATGTTGAGGAGATGTTTCTCCTGCAGCAGGGAGCGTTTAATGTTTTACAGGGTGAAGAAGATGAAGTGAGGGGAGTTTTGTACAGTGTTTGAGGAGAGTGATTCAGACTGATGGAGGATTTGATGGAGGAGAGTTTAGATTTATAGGATACAGAGGGGATACCCAGCAGCGGTGGGTGGGTTGATGGATGACGGAACAGCAGATATGTGTCAGGAGCCGGGTGGATACGGGTCAGCTGAGTACAGGACCAGCGTCTGACTCTGGAGTTTCATTTCCATCAGAAGAAGCTTCTGTTCACACCTGAGCCTTTTCTCACAGAGCACTGACTGATACTCCTCTGTATGAACCAGCATATAGTACATTTCATTTCATAGCATTTAATGCATGTAAGAAAATATCAATATCATTTTATATTGCAATATTGTGTTGTGCAATACTCATGATTTACAAAAACATATTAAGATTTTTAATCATTATTGTATTTTTCGCACTGTAAGGTGCACCGGATTATAATGTGCATTATGCAACACTAGTAAGGAACAGAGGTGTCACCATGTTTTTCTTCAGCGGGTCAAACCTATAAAAGTTAACCAAGTAAACAAAACAGTAATCCGTAAAAAGTTTGAGTGAGTAAAGCGCTTCTGTTTATTTACAGTAAGCTTAGATTTCCAGATTCACACTAAGGCTGGGTGCAGCAGCATTAGCATTAGCGGCTAATTACTCGCAATGCCACCCAGGAGCACTACACTAACGCTAAAACTAATGAAAACTAAACTAAAACTAAGCATTAATCAAAAAATATAAACTAATAAAAACTAGCAAACCTGCTCAAATTTGAGGAGAAAATATCAAAATGAAATAAAATTATATATTAAACTATAACTGTTATAACTTGCTTGAAAATTGTGTAGAAAATTGCATTTAAAAAAGAGAGAAAAATATAAAATATATAAAGGTAATATGTAACATCCATTGTAGTGAAAGCAGGGTGTAAAAGGGTTATTAAAGTGTAGTTTGCAATAATAAAAATAATGTGATCTGAGCACTGCTGGCCTTATTTCTGTACTGAAGTTGCGAACTATCGACTTTTGTGTTTGGAAGGTTAATCCAATAATAATAAATAATAATAAAAACGAAGAATAAACAGTGTCCTTGAGTCACACCTTCAGGGGAATGTAATATATATATTTATTTAGTTATATATATTTTTTTATATTGTATTTTCAGGAGTGCAATAAAAGCAGGCTGGCTGGGTGAAGCGGGTACACCGTGTGCCACTGTGCAGGCGCTGGGTGTCGGCGGTAAGCATGCAGGTGCAGGGATTGAGCCGCAGCTAGAGGCCGGTGTACTTTATTCTGTCTGCTGGCCTGTGTTCTGTATGGAGCAGCGCTGGGATCAATACGCCATTGTTTAGCTGCTGCTGGTTTCAGTGTTTCTCCGGCT
The DNA here is from genome assembly GCF_023375975.1 of Astyanax mexicanus. Taxonomy (NCBI): domain Eukaryota; kingdom Metazoa; phylum Chordata; class Actinopteri; order Characiformes; family Acestrorhamphidae; genus Astyanax; species Astyanax mexicanus. The sequence continues at coordinate 25,087,288 of NC_064432.1, forward strand.
GCATCGCCGGCGCTCGCGCTCCCCGAGTAAATTGCGCGCCCTGCTATAAGGTTACCGCGTGTAATACCCGCTAAACCGCAGACAGGACACGCAGATCAATACTTCTGAATGCATCGTGTGATTAATAATCCATGTGAACAGGTCAACGCATCGATCAAACCGCGAGCTGTGATTTTGGAAGTGTGCGTTTTACGTAATTGTTGAGTGACATAAATAATAAAACAATAAAAAAAAATAACAGAGGAAAAAAAACAAAGATATGGACTCAAAAGAAAAAATTTAAAACCTCTGGAATAAAATCAAGAGGAAGATGGATGATCACAAGATTTCAAACCACCTGAACTGCTTAATTTTTTTCACCAGGAGTAAAGCAGCATAAAGTTATCCAAAAGCAGTGTGTAAGACTGGTGGAGGAGGAGAACATGATGCCAAGATGCATAAAAATATGAACTTGTTTTCTTTGCATTATTTGAGGTCTGAAAGCTCTGCATATATTTTTTTGTTATTTCAGCCATTTCTCTTTTTATTTTCTGCAAATAAATGCTCTTAATGACAATATTTATATTTGGAATTTGGGAGAAATAAATAAAACAATGAATAAAACAACAATGTTAATTTTACTCAAATATAAACCTATAAATAGCAAAATCACATTTTGCATGAATGATGTTCTTTATTGTACGTAATTATTTGCTACACAAGATTGCAGCAGAAAAAAGGAGGTAAAAGAAGCTTATAAGCAGAGTTGAACACAAAATATAAAAATTCCATTAAAAAATCAAGAACTAAAAGTGTGGCAGAAAAAATTAAGTGTTGGTGAGTCTCTGATAATAAATCATAGTATTGCTATATAAACATTATTTGTAACTTAATATGTATTGTATGTAAACTCCACCAGAAGCATGATGGGAAATAATCTTTTTATCGTTTTTATAGTGATCCCCAGTCTTTGCAAAAAGTCTGTGAGTAAAAAGTTTATATCTTGCCTTTATATGTGAGAAGTGTCAGATTTTAGTCTGTTAAAAGTCTTTTTAAAGTCGAGTAGTGTATGCACATAATAGCAAACATTAAAGAATTAAAGAATAGTTTGTTTAACACACATTTTTTTCTTTAGTTTATAATTCCACATATTTCTTCCTCATAGTTTGGAGGAATTTAATATTAACCTAAAATTCCTAATTTAGATTATTTTAGGCTGTGCCCAAAACACAGCTATAGCGTTAATGTTTAACGTTTAATAAATGCTGCATGTATTTAGATGTAGTAGATGAATTGTTGCAGTGGGTGAATCTTCGTCTGGTTGCTGGTTGTCTTTGTCTCAGAGCGTGATGGTTTAGATTCATGGCGTAGCAGATCCACCCCCGCCCGGCTCTATCGACTAACTGACAGAGCTTTAGCTCGGTGCTTACAGCCCCGCGGATGCTGCTGATTAGGGGTAATCAACCCAGGGAGCGTTCTGCCCACCAGGGGTAAATATGTGCTTTTCCGCTGGGCCACACCTCCCCTCCGCACTCCTCCCCTGTGAATAGCTGAGATATTAATGGGATAATCTGTGGTGTGCCTCTCTCTGGGAGAGAGCGTGAGGAGATACGGTGTGAGGAAGCATTGCTGTGCACTCCTGGGACTCGCAGAGCTAGGCCAGAACTGGTATCACAACAAGCCGGGGGGGTGGGGGGGGGGGGGGGGGGGAGGGAACGGTGGTGGCCTAAAACCTCAGAAAATAAACATATTTAAACACCAGGGCCCAAACCAGGAATCTGAACACTGGAGAATGGGTCTGGTTGATGTGGCTGAGGGGCCATTCCTATATTATACTCAGCAACCGGGGTTTTAGTACATGCAACTTAGTCTAATTCTCATATTATACCCAGCAACTGGGGTTTTAGTACATGCAACTTAGTCTAATTCTCATATTATACCCAGCAACTGGGGTTTTAGCACATTTGGCTTGGGCTGCTTCCCATATTATATTTAGCAACTGGGGTTTTAGTTCATGTAGCTCAGTCCAATTACAAGATTATACTCAGCAACCAGGGTTTTAGCATATGGAACTGATTTCCATATTATACTCAGCAACTGGGGTTTTAGCACATTTGGCTTGGGCTGATTTCCATTTCCAAAAAGCAGGGTTTTAGTTTGTATGACTGCGATTATAAGGTGGCTTGGGTGGATTTCCATATTATACTCAGCAACCGGGGTGTTGGCACATCTGATGATATCAGCCATTTGCTGGTTTATACTCTACAATTTAGTAATTTCTAATTGTTATTTTTGTTTGAAAAGCTCAACAAAAAACAAGTGGTTGCTAAGGCGTTACCAAGTGTCCAAGTGACACTGTTTTGGTAACATGGTTTTTAAATGGTTGCTAGGTGATGAAGAAGGACAGTAGCTATGGTATTTTTATGTATTTATTTAATTTATTTATTTCATGTTTGTTAAGGTGTTGCTAAGTGGATGATAAGGTGTTGCTATGGTGTTTTTAGATGGTTGCTAGGGTGGTTGCCTAGTTAATGAGTCTAAAGCCAAAAACAGAGCACAAAGCTCTACGTCTTCTACAGCAATACTCAGCAATAAACAGCTTGGAAAAAAATAAGGGAGCACTTAAAAATGATGAGTTTTTTTTAATGTTACCAAATTGAAAATCTTTGTAATATAATCAAGAGGAAGATGGATGATCACAAACCATCAAACCACCAAACTGAACTGCTTGAATTTTTGCACCAGGAGTAAAGCAGCATAAAGTTATCCAAAAGCAGTGTGTAAGACTGGTGGAGGAGAACATGCCAAGAAAATGTTTCTCATTTTCTGTAAATAAACGCTCTAAATGAGAATATTTTTATTAGGAATTTGGGAGAAATGTTGTCTGTAGTTTATAGAATAAAACAACAATGTTCATTTTACTCAAACATAAACCTATAAATAGCAAAATCAGAGAAACTGATTCAGAAACTGAAGTGATCTGTTGAGCTGTTTATATTTTAAGTGATATAATCCTGATTTTTGAGAGAATTTGATGAGTAAAATATATTTTGCAGATCGTCCCGCAGTGCTGATGATGTTTGGAGGAGTTCAGCGCACCGCTTTAAATAACTTCATCCCTCTGATTGTTTCTTTCCCACTTTCTGTAAATTACTTCTTCCTCCATGCTGTTGCCATGGCACCAATATCCATAGTAACAAATGTAAATTTCCTGGCCCAAATATAAAAGGCACTTTTAATTCGTCTTCTTTTTTAATCAGTTATTTATTTAATAACTTACTGGAGAAGTTTAACACCACACCGTTCTTTATTTCTGAGGAGAAAACAATCACAAAGGTTTTTTATTTAACTTTGATTTTAGCGTGAAAGAGAGTTTCTACATCATTTCTACTGCAGAGAACGACTGCGTCCTATGACGCAAAGAAACGGACGAAGAAACGGTTCAGGTGGTTGCTGAGGTGTTGCCAAATACATAATAATGTTTTTAAAAGGTGTTCCTAGGTGGTTGACACTGTGTGCCAGAAGTTGTATTTGACCATTGCCATTGCTGGGATTTTCCTAGGTGGTTGACATGGTGTAACAGGAGGTGGTTTTGGTATTTTCATGGATACTACTGTATGGTGCTGCTATAGTCTTTCAGGTGGTTGCTAAGTTTGTCAAATATTCTGTTTATAAAGTGTTCCTAGGTGGTTGACATGGTGTACCAGAAGGTGGATTTGGTATTTTCATGGCTATTACTTTATAGTGCTGCTGTAATCTTTCAGGTGGTTGCTGAGGGGTTGCCAACTGAGTGATATATTGTGTTTATAAGGTGTCCTAAGGTGGTTAATATGGTGTACAAGGAGGTGGTCTTTGCCATTGCTACTATTTTCATTGTTGCTACTGTATGACACTGCTGTAATCTTTCAGATAGTTGCTAAGGGGTTTCTAAGTAAGTACTAATGTGTTTATTAGGTGCTCCTAGGTGGTTGACGTGGTGTACCAGGAGGTGGATTTGGCCATTGCTGGTATTTTCATTGTTGATATAGTATGGTGCTGCTGTAATCTTGTAGGAGGTTGCTAAGGTGTTCCTACGTCAGTGATATTGTATTTATAGGGTGTTCCTAGGTGGTTGACATGGTGTTCCAGGAGCTGGATTTGGCCATTGCCATTGCTGGTATTTTCACAGTTTCTTCTTACAGTAGAAACTTACAGTAGGTGCTAAGTAAGTTTTTGTTTTTGGCATTGCCGTGGTCTTTCTCAGTGGTTGCTAAGGTGTTTTCTCTGCTGCAATTCCAAACAGAAGCCCTGCAGTGTTACATAAAGAGAATCTGATCATCTAAAAATGTCTGAAAACCGCCGGTGGTCCATAAAACATAAAGAAGCGCATCTTCAGAGTGTCCACAGTGTCCTATTAAATGAAAGTGTTATCATAAATGATATTTAATTTGTAGAATAAATGCTCGGTTAGCAGTATTATGAGGCAGAACTGAGGCTTGGTCGCTGTCTGATCTCTCCACAGGTAGCAGCGTATGAGTTGTAGATTGTCATTTTGATGAGTTTTTCAGTTATTTTATTTTCCCTTCATGCTTCCCTCTGCTCACAAAATTTACAGAGATGCAGATTTCATTTTCCAGCAGGACTTGGCACATTGCCCACACTGACAAAAATACCAATTGGTATTACAGTATGTAATATTCAAATTTTCTGTTGCACAATGACCGTTATTAAAATACAATGCAAATAGGAATGCAGTGCAAGATTCGATACAATGCTCACTGCTATCTCTATCTTGGCAACAAAAAACACAGGAGCTCCACCTAGACCCTAAACTGATGTCAACACTCAGACGTTTATTTCTATCTTGGCAACACAGGCGTCCAGGTAGCTGTACAGTTAAAATGCTACAGTTAATGCATGCTAAGTGCTGGCAATGTGATCAAGAGATTGCTGGTTCGAATCCCAGTCATGCAGCTTGCCATCAGCTGCCAGAGCCTTGAGAAAGCACAGTTGGTCTTTCTCTCTCTGGGTGGGTACAGTACAGTAGATGGCACTTTTTCTCCTCATCACTCCTAGGGTGAAGTGGATCAGCACAAGGCTGCGTCTGTGAGCTAATGTATCAGAACCGAGTCGCTGCACTTTCCTCCGAGTGCGCTGGGATGCTAAAGGCGGAGTCTGACTTCACATGTGTCGGAGGAGGCGTGTGTTAGTGTTCACCCTCCTTGTGCTGTGGAATCCCTAGTGATAGGAGGAGTCCTAATGAGTGTGTTGGGTAATTGGTCTTGTAAATTGGAAAGAAAATGGAATAAAAAATGTTAGAAATAAATGTATAAAAAATAGCCATCCACCCAAATTTAACCAAACCTATGATTAATTAAAAGAGTCAGTACATGGTGTACTTTTCCCGTCGTTACGATTGAAAAGACACACACTGGCTATAGATCGCTAAAATAGTCTTATTTATTCCTGAAACGAAACAAGAAAAGTAAATCCATCTTTATATAAACCCTTTATTTGTTATTTGTATTATATAGCTCATATTGGAAAGCAAAATAACAGGGTGGTAAACAGGGTTGTTTCTTCCCATTTTCCCTTCAACCGAAGTCATTTACGGATTATTTGCATAATAATCAGTGTTGGAATAGGCCGGTAATCTGATTGGACGGTCTGCTGGTTGATGTTGAAGGAGATTTCTCAGCCCACAGCCTAAACCGAGCGCCAGCCGCCCAATCAGTCACATCTCAGCAGTTAGGGAGTGATGAATGCTGGCCTGGCGCGGCGTGGCAGCTCTGAAAGTGATGGTCGGCTCCAAAATTTAATTTACACAACTTTCCCCTTTACGCCAAATGTTCAATCAGCCGAGACGCGACCGGAGCTCCCAGGCTCGCTTCCGTCCGTCGCCTTTTACTCGAACTGGAGCGACGAGGTCAATCTACCAATCCAGCAAACAAGTGGTAATGTCACCGTTAGCAGCGCTGTGAAACTCCCAGCCTGTCAGAGAGTAGCGTCTAGATCCGGTCGCTACGCTACGGCGCTAACGCTCGCTGGAGACGATGGGTGGTGGTGGGTGGTGATGGTGTTGGTGGTATTTTATTGGTAATAAATTAAGTTCAGTCTGCGATCACCTTGGACGGACAGAGCGAGTGAGCGCAGTGGTCTGCAGTGGCGCTCTGTGCCGCGCCGTGCCCCGACAGATAATAATTAGCCTCTACAAATACCCGTGACCCGCCACCGCCACCCAAACAGATGCACGACATCGGGGAGTCATCCGGCCGAGACTCTTACAGCCGCTCACACTGCTCAGATTTAATACCCAGGGGTTCAGATGCACTACAGTAAACCCCCTCCTGTGCAGAATCAACGTGAAGCAGTCAGCAGTAACGTAATGCGAAATGTAACATAGTGCGAAATGTAACATAATGGAAAATGTGACAGAATGTTATATGTAACAGAATTTTATATATAATGTAAAATGTAATGGAATGTTACATAAAAGAATGTGAAACATAATGTATACAGAAATGTAACATATAGAAAAATGTAACAGTGCAAAAAGTAACAACAGAAAATGCAACATGGTTGGTTGGGGTATATAGAGAGGTATGGTTGGGGGTATATAAAGAGGTATGGTTGGGGGTATATAAAGAGGTATGGTTAGAGTTTAGTGAGGTCGGATTTTAGTATGATGAGAGATATGGTGGGGAACAATATGGTATGGTGAGGTATATTGAGGTACGATTAGGTATAGAGAGGTATGGTTGAGGTATAGTGAGATCTGATAATCAGTAGTGAGGTTTTGGTGAGGTACAGTGAGAATGAGGTATGGTTGAGGTATAGTGAGGTACAGGGTCAAAAAGGAAATTAATAGATTAGATACAGAACTACAGTCTTTAATTATTATAAAACTACAGAATGCTGTATATGATCAGTACAGATGGTGTAATGATTGATATGGATGATGGTTGTAGAAAGATGAAAGGAGGTGGTCATAATGTTGTGGTTGATGTGTGTATTGTGAGCTGATGCGAGTGTTTACTCCTCTGCTGAGACGCCGGTTCTCCACCGCCTCGTCCTTCACATGCGGTTCTGCTGTAACCTCCTGCTTTCACCCTGCAGGCTGAGAGGAAACAGGATCAGACCAGAAAATAAAGTTAACACCAGAGGGTGCCAAAGCTTTTTCTGTTCCCACATATTGGATCACGCTCCCGCCCCTCCCCCACCGTCCTCTAATGGTTTATATTTAATAAAAGGATTATTTCCGTACACGGCCGCTTTAATAGATCTCACACGCCCGAAAAAACATACTCACATCTTCAGTCTCGGGCACCTTAACGCCATCCCACCATCCAGCCTGGGGCTCAGATCTGCTCAGACCTGATTCAGCCTCAATAATACCACTGTTAAAGCTTAAAAAATAACTTAAAACCTCACTAAACCCCCAAAATACCTCACTGTACCTCTTTCTACCTCATCATAACCTCAATATACCTTATTATACCTATTTATACCCAAACCATACCTCTCTATATCCCCCCAACCATATCTCACTATATATCCCAAACATATCTCTCTATATCCCCCAACCATATCTCACTATATACCCGAAACATGCCTCTCTATATATCCCCCAACCATATCTCACTATATATCCCAAACATATCTCTCTATATCCCCCAACCATATCTCACTATATACCCGAAACATGCCTCTCTATATATCCCCCCAACCATATCTCTCAATATATCCCCCCAACCATACCTCTCTATATACCCCCAATCCTACCTCTCTATATACCCCAACCATACCTCTCTATATACCCCAACCATACCTCTCTATATATCCCAACCATACCATACTATATATCCCAACCATACCTCTCTATATATCCCAACCATACCTCTCTATATATCCCAACCATACCATACTATATATCCCAACCATACCTCTCTATATATCCCAACCATACCTCTCTATATATCCCAACCATACCTCTCTATATATCCCAACCATACCATACTATATATCCCAACCATACCTCTCTTTATACCCCAACAATGTTTCTCTATATACCCCAACCATACCTCTCTATATCCCCCCAATCATACCTCTCTATATCCCCCAATCCTACCTCTCTATATACCCCAACCATACCTCTCTATATACCCCAACCATACCTCTCTATATATCCCAACCATACCATACTATATATCCCAACCATACCATACTATATATCCCAACCATACCTCTCTATATATCCCAACCATACCTCTCTAAATCTACATTTTTTGTAAAAAGGAAATGCAGTTTTGGGTTTAAATACATGCAGAAATATAAAATAAAATCTCTCACACCCCCCAGGAAGATGTTGCTGGATCTGAGCCTGAAACCCTGGGCCTCTACAATCCAAAATTCAGAGCTGGAGCCAGATTCCCTGGCAGGAGTGAGCTGTATTAATAATCACCTTTACAGGCAGGAGGTTAAACCCTGTGTTCCAGAAAAATAGGCTTCGTTCAGCCTCCAGACAACAGAGCAAATAAATATATAATAAAAATAAATTAAATTAAGTAAAGAAGCAGGTTACAGTTTTCAACCACTGCAAATCTGGCACAATCATTATAACACACATTTATGTTTTATTTTTACGCTTGAACTGATCTATTTTATAGTTTTTTGTTTTTTTTTATAAAACCATTGTACATTGTACATCTCACAGTAATGCCTTATAATATCTGTTCATAAGTACATTGTACAATGTAGTGTTGTAATGCACTATAACACAAATTTGGTATATTTTGGTTTAATGCATTATAATATGCAGCTATGACCTCTCAACTTAAGCTTTTATATAAAGTGCGTAACACATTATAAAGCCTTATATACAGTCATTACAGACTTTAAGTGAAGTGAGTTATAGTGTTATAGTGCCTTACAACACTACATTGTACAATGTTTTTATGAACAGATATTATAAGGCATTATAAGCCATTTTTTAAACCCTAATACTTGTAGTTTAAAATGTGTTATGAATGTCGCTGTTAGTACTTATGAGCAATTATACAGGCTTATAACAGTCATTATAAGGTATTATGCATTTACTGGGTTCATAGGAAGTGTTACCAAATAGAACTAGTGTAGCCCATTTACTTTTAACCAAAAATGTAGTTTTCTCAGGTTACATTTTTCATAGAACGAATATCATAATATTATGTTTTTAAGCTTAAACCAACCTAATTTACAGTTTTAGTTTTTATTATAGGAATAAATGGCTTAGCAGTAAAATAAACGTTCAGCATTTAAATTTATTTTTTACGTTTGTACTGATCCAATTTACATTTTTCTTAAAATTATCGCTTTTTTTTTCCCCATAGGAATGAATAGCAGGATAACCAGCTCTCCCCCACATCTGATGAGAGGAAGCTCCGCCCCCAGAAGGTGAAGGGAATCCTCTGAGATGAAAGAGAGAGATGAGATAAGGTCAGTCGGAGGAGTTTGACCTCTTTTTACACTTCCTGTCGTTTTTTTTAGGAGCGTTATTTAAATCAATAGACCTTTCAGGAGGAGGGCAGGTAGGATGACAGCGGTTCTGAACTCAGGTACTAATAGACTGTCATATTTCACCTCACCTTTAATAAAAGCTCTTCTCAGTGTCATTGTCCCAATGTCACTGTGTTTCATATATATTTCATACATATAATCTGATATAACATGAATCAGTTTCTCTGATTTTGCTATTTATAGGTTTATGTTTGAGTAAAATGAACATTGTTGTTTTATTCTATAAACTACAGACAACATTTCTCCTAAATTACAAATAAAAATATTCTCATTTAGAGCATTTATTTACAGAAAATGAGAAATGACTGAAATAACAGAAAAAAAAAGATGCAGAGCTTTCAGACCTCAAATAATGCAAAGAAAACAAGTTCATATTCATAAAATTTTAAGAGTTCAGAAATCAATATTTGGTGGAATAATCCTGGTTTTTAATCACAGTTTTCATGTTCTCCTCCTCCACCAGTTTTACACACTGCTTTTGGATAACTTTATGCTGCTTTACTCCTGGTGTAAAAATTCAAGCAGTTCAGTTTGGTGGTTTGATGGTTTGTGATCATCCATCTTCCTCTTGATTATATTCCAGATGATTTTAATTTGGTAAAATCAAAGAAACTCATATTTTTTTTTTCCAGAGCTGTATATATATTATCTGCATAGACATGTCAATATATTGTAGTTATCCAATGAAAAAACCTGCATCTCCAAATTATAAAATTATATATAAAATATTCCTAACTTTAAATAGAAGTCAGTTACAAAATGCAGGGTTCCCATAGTACCTTCAGAGCATTTCTATTGTTTCATTCATTATAAAAGAAATAATGACAGATTCACGCTAATTAAACCATTTAAATATCAAAAAAATACATGCGTCTTCGTTCCTCTTTAGTCTTTGCTGGAGTCCCGGTTTTGCTCAGACTGATCCGAGGTCAGGCAGAAGCTCGGCGGCTGAGCTCTGCATATTTCAGGCGTTTTTTTATGGGGGACTCTGTGGAGCAGTCTGCCAGGATAAGGCTCCCAGCCACTAGGAGCGACAGATGTCCAACACGGCTGCCTCGCATTAACTAAAGCGCCGTTTTCCAGCTTCTCGCCCGGCCTGAGACGCCCTCGTCTCCTCAGAAGAGACTCGCAGCTCTTCCGGGGGCCATATGAACCGTCTGAGGATCTCCAGAGTTCAGAGACACTGAGATCCTGCCAGCTCTTCACTTACAGGCTCCAATAAATTCCCAGGGAAAATTTCAGTGAATCTCTCTGCAGCCGAGGACCAATCGCGGAACAAACGGAATCAACGAGACAATTCTGTCGCCTCAAAGATTTTTACGATTTTATGGACACAAGGTTGAGATTAATGCCAGGATCACACTACACGATTTTGGTCCATTCAACATGTTTAATATCTGACTCAGTCAGTGACTAGGAGTCAGGAGCAGCGGCTAAAAACAGCCAATAAGATCACAGAAAGAGAAAAACACACTACAGATGTTTATGGAGAGTCTGACCACCCTACCAGTTCCCCTGTTATATGAGTAAATGACTGTTAAACTCTAGAGGTAGTAGTTACTATGAGTCCTAAATGAAAAGGGGTGAATTGAGCTAAAAGCTAAAACTTTAAAATAAAAATAATTATGAACTACTTGTTCTGAGCATTTTTTAATTTTAGAAATAAGAATACTTTCTGTGGTACAAAAATGTCTGATATAGTTCTGTGTTGCGGAGATAAGTAGATATTTCAGTATAACATTTATCTGTGTAATCTGACATTTCCGTCGCCACAAACAAACAATTTCACAGACAAAAGTTGCTTTATATGACTCACTTTAAGTGCGTATTCTCCTCTATAGAGATTCTCTGGCATGGCATCACTAGTTCTGGTGTGTTTAGTTCTGATGTGTTCTGGTGACAAAGTTTGTTTCTGGAGAGCTGTGAGGTGAGTCTGCGATTTCCTACCATGAGAAATCGTGTAATTTGTGACGCCGTGTCACTGATAAGTGATTAGTGTGTCTTTGCTATTGTAACGACGGGTAAAGTACACCTTGTGCATTTCAAAACTCGCAAAAGGCATGTTCTAATTATCTAAAATTAGTCACGGGTGTGTTTAATTTTGAAATTGCATGAAAGTTTTTGGCTCAATTTCAAATATACCTCTTTTTTCTTTATATAGTGCATCTTATAGTGAACTGCTATCTTCATAAAAGGCACTCAGATCCTTCCAGTCCTTCATTTAGAAGTTGCAAAAATCAAAAATACATCTGGATTAAATCTGGATACACCAAAAAATCTAATTTGTTAAAGCAGTTTCCTAGTGAACATGGTGAATATCGTGAGCATCTCTCAGCAGCTGAGGACCAATTACTAAACAAGTGTAATCTGACATTTCCGTCGCCACAAACAAACAATTTCACAGACAAAAGGTTCCCGTCGCAAAACAATTAGAGCTTTTCTTACTGTGTCTTTTTTCCCTAGACCTGATGACTCTCTCCACCCACCCCCGTCCCCCCCGAGTCTCTCCCAGCTAATGAAACATTACTGGATTATTAATTGGATGAGTGGCGCGGCCCTTGTGGTGGTGAAACAGCGCTGCGGGCGTCCGATTAATTTATTTGCCGGCCAAAGTCAGAAATGAAATGATAAAAACGCAGCTCTAATGTGGAGTAAAGAGGTTTATCCGCTCGCTCAGTGTTCCGCCGAGCGGCGGCCCAAGTGACGGGCGCAGGAATTGGATTAGGCAGGAGTGGCTGCAGGCCGGCGGCAGCTGCGGCTGCTTGATACGGAGGTTTAAGGAGAGCGGTGTAAAGTTGGCCGGACCTGAAAGACCAGGACAGACACGTTTAATAAGGAGCGGAAAACTGCAGACAAAAGCTTCAGATACGTCCTTTAACCGCACGGCGTGAGGGAGATGTAATGTGGGTGTACCATGGAAAAATTGGCTTAGTTTGAGAGTACATCCCTCACATTACTGCAGATATTTTATTACCACATTTTTCATAGTTTAAGTTGTACCTAAAATCCTTTAATTTTCACAAAAATAAATTCTACCAGTCAGGTATTAAGGAGCAGTAAAGTCCCTCTGCTGAAGTACAGAGTTATACAGGAGTTTCAGTTTAGTTCTCCAGCACCCAGACTGGAGCAGTATTAGCATTAGCCGCTAACCACGCTAAGCGCTAGCTCTTTCACCATTCAGAGGTGATTAAATCAGCTATATCAACATATATCAGATTAAATCAGCTTACCAGAACACTCAGAGTTTAGAGCTGTCTTGCAGCATTTCCTAGCTAATGCTAATGCTGCTGCACCAATATACCAGTGTCGTGCCGAATTCAGCACCCCTGCTATGAAAAGCACCACCTCTCGGAAGCACGCATGTACATATATCTTAAAAGCATTTCTAAGCTATGTTGACTACTAAGAAAGAATGAAAAATAGTCATGTCACCTGCAGCCTCTCTAGGGAGGGAGTGTTTTTCCTGACGGGGTGCTAAATTCAGCACCATATTAATGTCGAAATCTGCACCCCCGCCATGCAAAGCACCCTCTCTCAGCAGTTCATACGCACGGTCTTCTTGATAAAAGAGCTTTAACTTTACTTAAAGAGAGGGGGTGCTTTTCCTGGTGGAGGTGCTGAATTCAGCACCATATTAGTGCCGATATCTGCACCCCCGCCATGCAAAGCACCCCCTCTCTCAGCAGCGCATATGCATCGTCTTCTTGATAAAAGCGCTTTAACTTTACTTAGAAATACGCTCTGAGAGAGGGTGCTTTGCATGGCGGGGGTGCTGAATTCATGGGTATGGGGTATATCTTTAGAACACAAAATTTTAGGGTGCATTTGTTAACATTTTTTTATGTAATTGCATAAACTGAATGCAGAGCTTCTTACAAAACACACTCACCAACTTAAAGCCAACAGCAGCAATCACAAAAGAAGGGCACCGCCACACAATTAGGGCCACATCTGGTGGTTTTGGTTGGGGGGGTTGTTGTTTGTGCAGGCCGAGGTCTCTACATCAAAGACAGTGTTAAATTTACCACTGGCTGGTATTGTGGGCCGGACAGCGCCGGCAGGTCTCGTGGGGGGCGTCAGTGCCAGCGTGGTCGATATCCCCCCGGCCTGGCCTCAGTTCAGAGTGATGTGAGGAAGTAGATGTGGTCCCATCAGAGGAAATTAACTCTGCACCCAGTATTGAACCAGTTTCCTACACACACTGATCTCTGTCTCCAGCCGTTTCAGCGCTCGGTCAGGGGAACTGGGAGACTGTGGGTTCCACTGGAAGATACTACAGGGATACTACAGGGATACTACAGCTACAGGAGGAGCATCAGTACGGGATGATGCTTATTGTGATCTTCTGAATAGGGATTCAATGATTTAAACCTATTTTGGTGTGGTTTTCTCTGTTTTTGTCAGTTTCCCTTTCACTAGTTAGGAGATGCTACTATTTTTCTTTATACAAGAAGACATTGAGCTGCTTTAAAGTGTCATCATTTGAGATGTAAATGCTTCCAGAATTTGTAAATCTTCATGGAATTATATATGTTTTAATTTTTTTTAATGTCCAGACTTTAACTTATATCACACAATATTTTTATTTCCATTAATAGTTAGATTAGAGTGTATCTAAGTTTAAAATATAAGGATTTTGATGATAGATTATTACATGGCTTATTAGTGTGAGAGAATACATGAGCAGCACCGGGCAGATTTATTTTTTCTTGATATTCCCACTTCTAGGATGCAGATTTCTCAGACCTTGACAGTCATAGTGGGGGAAGAAACTGTATTTTCTTCCCCACGGCCATCAGACTCCAGGTTAAAGAACAGTTTCTTCCCCACGGCCATCAGACTCTTGAACACACCTAAGGAATGACCCTGCCTTCAGACTCTAAACACACCTCAGGTATAACCCTGCGATCAGACTCTTGAACACACCTCAGGTATAACCCTGCGATCAGACTCTAAACACACCTCAGGAATAACCCTGCACTTTACTTCAACATGTTTACATTGCAGCCGTCACTTTACTGTTAATCTTTTTTTAATATATATAGTTAATGTCCATAACTGCATTATTTCGCACTTGCACTTTTTTTTATACATTTCTTTGCTTAAGTAACTTTTATTTTTTTATGTCTTTGACAATTAGTTTAATATTTATAACCTTATTGTATTTTTTGCACTTTTTCTATCTTCTATTTGGCATTCTTGGCGAAGAGCAAAGAAAGAATTTCATTGTACACTGAAACCCGTTTCTGTACTGTACATATGACAAACTCTTTGAATCTTGAATCTAGTGGGCTCAGAGTTTGAGTTATTTTGATATTTGATTTCATTCCATATATATATATATATATATAAGCACTAGAAGTAAATATTATTGGCTGAAAAAAACTTTTTTTTTAGTGTTTTTTATTAATTATTATAATTTTTTTGGAAGAATCAGCGCCAGAAATGACATCATGAGATTTACCGTAGACCCCAGATTGAAAGTCAACACAGATTATGTTGTTTTGAGACGATAAATGATGTTATAATGAAAGAATAAAGCATGAAAATATGAAGCCTGTTATTTAGGTGTATTTCTCAATAGATTTTTTAAAAACTTTATGAATGTGAACTTTTTTTCTTTGCATTATTTGAGGTCTGAAATGTTGTGTGTAGTTTATAGAATAAAACATCAAGTGGTCCCTTCATTTTTTTTCTAGATCTGTCTGTTTTAAAAACTATTCAAGGGTTAAGAAATCATCCACACCACCATGAATTCAGAGTCAACCACTCGTAGGTCTAAAGAATAGAGCTTTTACAGTGGTGAGGTGAAGTCTTACAGACAGATAGACGTGAATTGAACTGAACTGCATCGATGGGTTTGAGGAGAAAAGCATTACAGAGCATGTGCTGCTGTCACTGGAACTTTCCCACTGCTCTTTACTGTACCGAGCCCTGCCTCCTAACTGCTCAGATTCAGCAGCTAAGCGCTTAAAAACATAAAAATAACTCATTTATAAAGCCTCGCCGCATGCTGCTGCAGCAACTGTGCAGCTTTTTTTGGGTCTGAAAGTGGAATTTTCTTGCCTGGCCGAGTCAGTGACCCGAGCTGAACCCCTCAGAGCGAGTGTTTTACTTACTGAAGAAAATAAAAGAAAAAAGCATCTGAAACAAGACCAAACTGGAACAGACTGCATTATACATTTACAATGTTATATATTTCTGCATAAATATGACCTAAAACATCATCAGATTAAAGTACTTAAAGTAGGTAAACCCTGGTGAAAAAACAATATATATAAAATATATACTTAATTGTACTTAAAACGTATTGAGAGATGTCTAAATATGCTGTAAGTATGCTAACAGATTTATTTACTTACTTAAAATATATTAAAAATACATTATTATTATGCTTTCATCAAATGTTTGAAAGTAAACTTTGATCATACTTCTTAAAAAGTGCAATACAGTGTATTTAAAAAAAATAGACTACTATGAAGTACACTTTTAGTTTAATGTAATTCAATATACTTCTAAAATACTTCTTTCCAAATATACTTTTTTACATTTTAAGCAAAATGTGTTTAAAAACAGCTGTTACAGTAGTTCACTTAAAGTGCAATGTTTCCTGTAACGTTTTAGAAAGTAGATTAAATTACTACATTTTTAAAAATGTCAGTACATTTGTAGTACGCTAAAAATTGCAGTACAGTATATTAAAATATATATTTTTTATACCCACTGAAGTATACTAGAAGTGTGCTACTTCTACAAAGCATACCTGGCGTATAAAAATTAATAGTGATACAGTTGATGCTCATTAAATGTATTATAATTTTACTGGAAGCATATTTAAAATATTTGGTTACATACTCCTGATGTCCTCAGGAACATTAACATTAGCCAATATGAAGAGGCCTTCAGTTGCTTAGAAGTTACTCTGGGGTCTTTTTAAGACCTCGATCACTCCGGCGAAGTGATATCAATGGTCTTGAATTTCTTTCATTTGCACACAATCCGTCTAAATAGTAAAATAGTCTCTAATATCTGTCTTTGCCCTTCTGAGGTAAATGCAATACAACGCATATCCTACCCAACTAAAATCAAACGGAAGAAAACTATCAAGAAAATAGTTTTTAAAATCTGTCCAGTGGAAGAAAACAGTTTTTTCCCCTGTCAGCTCATAGTAAATTCATCACAAAAACTGTAGATAACAGTTAAAAGAGAATCATAAAGGAAGGCTAGACAGGGGCTTTAAAACTCAGGGGAACTGTGGAAACTTGTGGAGAAAGGATACTATATATTTCCCCACAAGTTTTCTTTTTCTATTCTGCATTTTAACTCACTCATAGTTGATAGAGTTCACAACCTATACTCCAAAACTAACCTATAACCTATACCCATCTCTACACTAGCCTACCCACTATACTCATATCTTATACTTATAACTTATTCCCTTAACCCCATATACTGCTCCATACTACCATATACTCCTAACATTAAACTACACTCCCCATATATTTCCCTCTACTCACAATAGTATCCTATACTCCCTATCTCACCCCGTAATAACCTATACTCCTTATTTTACACTTTACAGAACTATACTACTATACACTACCTATACTTCATACAGAATAGTCTTAAGGACCCTAGGGTTATATGGTAGCATAGGGAGGAATAGGGTAGTATAGGGATTATAGGGTATTATAGACTGTATAGGGTAGTATAGGGAATATAGGGTATTATAGACTGTATAGGGTAGTATAGGGAGTATAGGGTATTATAGACTGTATAGGGTAGTATAGGGATTATAGGGTATTATAGACTGTATAGGGTAGTATAAGGAGTATAGTGTATTATAGACTGTATAGGGTAGTATAGGGAGTATAGGGTATTATAGACTGTATAGGGTAGTATAGGGAATATAGGGTATTATAGACTGTATAGGGTAGTATAGGGAGTATAGGGTATTATAGACTGTATAGGGTAGTATAGGGAATATAGGGTATTATAGACTGTATAGGGTAGTATAGGGAATATAGGGTATTATAGACTGTATAGGGTAGTATAGGGAATATAGGGTATTATAGACTGTATAGGGTAGTATAGGGAGTATAGGGTATTATAGACTGTATAGGGTAGTATAGGGAATATAGTGTATTATAGACTGTATAGGGTAGTATAGGGAGTATAGGGTATTATAGACTGTATAGGGTAGTATAGGGAATATAGTGTATTATAGACTGTATAGGGTAGTATAGGGAATATAGGGTATTACAGACTGTATAGGGTAGTATATGGAGTATAGGGTATTATAGACTGTATAGGGTAGTATAGGGAGTATAGTGTATTATAGACTGTATAGGGTAGTATAGGGAGTATAGGGTATTATAGACTGTATAGGGTAGTATAGGGAATATAGGGTATTATAGACTGTATAGGGTAGTATAGGGAATATAGGGTATTATAGACTGTATAGGGTAGTATAGGGAGTATAGGGTATTATAGACTGTATAGGGTAGTATAGGGAGTATAGGGTATTATAGACTGTATAGGGTAGTATAGGGAGTATAGGGTATTATAGACTGTATAGGGTAGTATAGGGAATATAGGGTATTATAGACTGTATAGGGTAGTATAGGGAATATAGGGTATTATAGACTGTATAGGGTAGTATAGGGAGTATAGGGTATTATAGACTGTATAGGGTAGTATAGGGAATATAGTGTATTATAGACTGTATAGGGTAGTATAGGGAGTATAGTGTATTATAGACTGTATAGGGTAGTATAGGGAGTATAGGGTATTATAGACTGTATAGGGTAGTATAGGGAATATAGGGTATTATAGACTGTATAGGGTAGTATAGGGAGTATAGGGTATTATAGACTGTATAGGGTAGTATAGGGAATATAGGGTATTATAGACTGTATAGGGTAGTATAGGGAATATAGGGTATTATAGACTGTATAGGGTAGTATAGGGAATATAGGGTATTATAGACTGTATAGGGTAGTATAGGGAGTATAGGGTATTATAGACTGTATAGGGTAGTATAGGGAATATAGTGTATTATAGACTGTATAGGGTAGTATAGGGAATATAGGGTATTACAGACTGTATAGGGTAGTATATGGAGTATAGGGTATTATAGACTGTATAGGGTAGTATAGGGAGTATAGTGTATTATAGACTGTATAGGGTAGTATAGGGAGTATAGGGTATTATAGACTGTATAGGGTAGTATAGGGAATATAGGGTATTATAGACTGTATAGGGTAGTATAGGGAATATAGGGTATTATAGACTGTATAGGGTAGTATAGGGAGTATAGGGTATTATAGACTGTATAGGGTAGTATAGGGAGTATAGGGTATTATAGACTGTATAGGGTAGTATAGGGAGTATAGGGTATTATAGACTGTATAGGGTAGTATAGGGAATATAGGGTATTATAGACTGTATAGGGTAGTATAGGGAATATAGGGTATTATAGACTGTATAGGGTAGTATAGGGAGTATAGGGTATTATAGACTGTATAGGGTAGTATAGGGAATATAGTGTATTATAGACTGTATAGGGTAGTATAGGGAGTATAGTGTATTATAGACTGTATAGGGTAGTATAGGGAGTATAGTGTATTATAGACTGTATAGGGTAGTATAGGGAGTATAGTGTATTATAGACTGTATAGGGTAGTATAGGGTATTATAGACTGTATAGGGTAGTATAGGGAGTATAGGGTATTATAGACTGTATAGGGTAGTATAGGGAGTATAGGGTATTATAGACTGTATAGGGTAGTATAGGGAGTATAGGGTATTATAGACTGTATAGGGTAGTATAGGGAGTATAGGGTATTATAGACTGTATAGGGTAGTATAGGGAGTATAGGGTATTATAGACTGTATAGGGTAGTATAGGGAGTATAGGGTATTATAGACTGTATAGGGTAGTATAGGGAGTATAGGGTATTATAGACTGTATAGGGTAGTATAGGGAGTATAGGGTATTATAGACTGTATAGGGTAGTATAGGGAGTATAGTGTATTATAGACTGTATAGGGTATTATAAGGAGCATAGGGATATATAGTGTGGAATACGGTAGTGTAGGTTAGTATACAGTGTTGTGTAGGGTAGTATAGGGAATATAGGATAGTATAGTGTGTATAGGGTAGTATATGGAGTACAGGGTAATAAAGAGTGGAATACAGTAGCATAGGCTAGTATACAGTGTTAAGTGTTTATATGTGGTGTAGGGTAGTATAGGGAATTTAGCATTGTAGGGTTGTATATGGATTAAAGGGTAATATAGACTTTATAAGGGAGTATAGGGTATTATAGACTGTATAGGATAGTATATGGAGTATGGAATAATATAGTGTGGAATACTGTAGTATTGGCTAGTATATATTGTATAGGCTATTATATAAGTGTAAAGGGTAGTATAAGGTAGTTTTAAAGAGGGTATATGGTGAAATATGGAGTATATGCTATTGTACTGCTAAATACTTGCTATAGTTTAAGGGTGACATTTATTCCTTAAGACTATTCTGTAAGGTCTTTAAGACCATGTGATTATATGGTTACATAAGGTGGAATAGGGTGGTACAGTGAGTATAGGGTATTATAGACTGAATAGAGTGGGATAGGGAGTATAGGATAATATAGTGTGGAATAGGGTAGTAAATGCTAGTATAGAGTGTAGAGGCTTTTATATGCAGGTTTAAGGTAGTATGTATAGTATAGTATACAGTGTAATATTAATAGTAGCCTGTACTCCCTATTCCATACTATACTCCCTTTACAACCCTACACTACCCTATACTCCTCCTATATAAACATATACTCCCCTATACTACTCTATTCCACACTGCAGTACCCAATAGTCCCTAAACTACCATATACAGTCTATACTATCCTATGTTAGTCGATCTATACTATCCTATGTTATTTGATCCTTAAGAGTATTCTACATGGTCTTAAAGCATTTATGATTATAGTTTATTTCAGAGTATATATAATAGAGTATAGGGTAAAATATAGTGTGGATTTGGGAGTATAAGGGAGTATATGTGAGTATAGAGTGTATAAGCTATATGGGCGATAGGGTAGTATAGTACTATAGGCACTCCACTTCCTGGTGGCTTTAAAACTCCAGGGAAATGGTAAAATATGTCACTCTGAGAGCTGGAATATGAAATTCTGCATTTCATGTCCTGGATGCTACACTGCAGTTTCAAAGCTCCACAGACTCACCAACCAAATATTTAAATACTTGACGGTATCCATCCGTACCCCTCGTTCTCTGTGAAACTCTCTAAATTCATGGATTTCCTGATGCAATGTCAGAGTACTCATGTGAAGCTTCACTGTCTGATATTTTAAATGAGGCCAAATTGGTACAGCTCCAGTGGAAACGGTGCTTTGGACCATCACCTCATGAATTGATAAGAGCGTAATGGTGGTGAAGACCCACCGAAACATCTCCTTGATTTTCTTGTTTGATTTTTGACAACAGAACCGGCGCTCGACTCCTGAGATATCCTGACATCTCCCCTCCACAGAAACACACAGCATGCTTCATAAGCGATGCCTCAGTACTTTGTTGCCAAAGATGGTGCAAAGGTTAAAAACATAATTCCCATTCTTAAAACTTCTATTCCAGCCATTTATGTTGTTAGTTTTAGTCACACCCCTCTAGAATGTACATGCCCTTTGTTGTTTAGTCCTTGCCCTTCAAACAGCAACTTCATTCCACCTTAAATTGTGCAGCAGTATTGGGCATGTACTAGCACCAGTGCATAGCTAATGCATCATTTAAGGTGGATCTAGGGCCAAGGAGCACAGAAGTCCATGGAACTAGGCTAGTATAGAGCTGTTTATGGTAGTATAGCAAGTATAGAATACTATAGGTAGTATGGGGAGTATAGGGAAGTATAGGTTGTATGGGAAGTATAAGGTGGGAGAGAAAGTATAGGATGCTATAGATCGTATATGGTAGTATATAGAGTATAGGACACTATAGGTAGTATGGGTAGTATATGTAGTATATGCTACTGTAGGTAGTATGGTGAGCATAAGACACTATAGGTAGAATGAAGAGTATAGAATATTGTAGGTAGTATACGAAATATAGGGTAGTATTTGGAATATAGGATACTATAGGTAGTATGGGGAGTATAGGGTAGTATGTGGAATATAGGTTACTATAGGTATAATAGAGAGTATTGGATACTATAGGATATTATAGGGAGTATAGGGCGGTATAAGGATTATACGATACTATATGTAGTATAGGAAGTATATGTGGTATATGATAGTATAGGTTTGAATGGGACATTTAGGTGCATAGGGTGGTATGGGGTACTATATTTTAGTATGGGAAGTAAAAGTAGTATAGTGTAGCATGGTGATTATAGGCTAGTATAGGAAAAATTTACTATAGATAGTATAGGATACTATAGGTAGTATGGGAAGTATATGGTAGTATAGGGAATATAGGATACAATATGTTGTATAGAGCATATAGGATAGTATAGGTAGTATGGATAGTATAGAGTAGTATAGATAGCTGATAGCTGCTGCATCATTTAAGGTGGCAAGGAGCACAGCAATCCATGGAGCTAGGCTGGTATGGAGCTAGACTAGTATAGTGATGTTTTTGGTAGTATAGCAAGTATAAAAATACTATAGGTATTATGGGGAGTATAGGGTAGTATAGGATAGTCTAGGTTTGAATGGGACATATAGGTGTATAGGGGGGTATGAAGTACTGTAGGTTAGTATAGGAAGTAAAAGTAGTATAGGGTCGTTATAGTGCATGAAATGCTTGGTCATTTAGGGTGGAACGTAAAATTGATGCTTTTTTGGAAAACGTTTAAACACGTTTAATAACAGCATAACTCTGGTGATGTCATTTCTGATGTCAAAAGCAGCTCTCGACTCTTCAGGCATCCCAGCATCTCCTCTCGACAGGAAGTCACAGCGCGGTTCATAAGCGTCGGAACGTGTTCTAGAACGTAACACTAGAGTTCCAGAGTTTCATATCAGCGATGGTCCTGAACCCGTTCCTCAGCTGCGTGTCAACAACTTCCTGCCCGTCGTCTGCAGCTTCTTCTGATCAGTAGAGGAGCAGAGCTCGGCGTTCCCGTCTCCTCCGGGGCCTCGGCTTCGCTCGCTCGTCCGCCGCCGCTACCTCTGTTCCGCCAGCGTTTGATGGAACGTCTGAACTTCTTAGACTGGAGACGGAATACCAAATCAGTTTGGCTAATCAGTCATAATGCAGAGAGCTGCCCAGGGAGGAGGGGAGCAGGGAAGCGTGCAGACAGACAGGAAGCAGGAGAAAATGAGAGCTGGCATCGCTCTGGGGATGGTGGGCATGGTGGCGGGCGACGGGGCACTGGCACACTGAGCTGGAGGAGAGCGGGCAGACTTTAAAAAGAGTCTCAGAGCTGAACTGAAAGTGAGTCAAGAACGCCCAACTAATGCCTGGCCTTCACTGCAGAATATAAACACTCCCACCTGATACACGGTTCAGAAGATTCACCACCTTCTGGCTGAACACGCCCATTTTTAAGTGTCGAAACTGTGAAAGACTTAATAAGATTCAGTTACAAATTATTTTCTTGCATGTACGGACATTTACGGATACTTTACGTAGTATGGGAAATGTAGGGTATTAGAGAGAGTATAGGGCACTATTGGTATTATAAGGAGTATAGGGTAGTATAGGGAGTATAGGGTAGAATATAATACTATAGGGAGTATGGGGTCATATAGGGAGTATAGGAAACTTTATATAGTATGGGGAGTATAGGGTATTATAGAGAGTATAGGATACTTTAGGTAGTATGGGGAGTATAGGGTAGTATACAGTGTATAGAATACTTTAGGTAGTATGGGAAATATAGGGTATTAGAGAGAGTATAGAATACTATTGATATTATAAGGAGTATAGGGTAGTATAGGTAGTATGAACCCACCATATGTTCTTTTAAGCAAAAGTGTTGGAACAGATCAATGTAAAATCGATTAATATGAAAAGACATTAAGCATTTAGAGATTATTTAAACGTTAAGCGCTGTTTATTTTTTAAGTAATCATGTTTTAGGACACACTAAAAAGTGATTTTGCCATTTTGGTCAGATATGTTTAATCACAAAATATGCATATCCATAGCAAAAGGAGTCAAAAATAACAGAATGGTTGGCAATACTTTGCAAAGTACACACAGACAAATGGGATGTAGACCTACCTGTAAGTGAAGGATTCAGTCAATACACATGTATGATTCATGCAAATTCATATTTCCCCATCTCTAGTCATGAGACTCCATTTATATCCTGAGGGACAAAATCCCACCTGTCATAGATCGTATATGAATGTGAAAATATTCTGCTGAAATATGTACATAAGAAGATATCCGCGAGTGCAGTCGGCCATGTCTGCAGTGTATACGCCCACACGTATAACAGCAATGAGCTGAAGCCTAAGCTCTACGCTGCTCTGTGAAGATCCACTGTTATGTTTGTTATAGACCTTCATTAATTTAAGAGTATAAAGGGCATAAAAATATAATCCAGGTTGCCAAAGTGATGTAAGTGCTGCAGATAGCATTAGCATGCTATTCGTCCCCCGACGCATCCATCCTCATTTTATTAATGGATTTATGCATCCATCCAGCAGACCACTCTGGCAACCACACATCCACACACCACCCATTCATTATTCACTACAACCCTCATCCAGCCAGGAGCAGATCTGTGGCATGCAGTAAAATAAAGCTGTTTAAGGATAAAATATGGTTTGGGCAGACGATTTTGGACGGTTGGGTGGTTGGGATAGTTTGAATGGTTTTGGCGGTTTGGATGGTTCTAACAGTTTGGGTGGTTGGAATGGTTTTGGCAGTTTGAATTGTTGGAATGGTTTGGACAGTTGGGATGGTTTGGATAGTTTGGATGTTTTGGACGATTTTGGATGGTTTGTACGGTTTTGGATGGTTTGGCGGTTCTGGTGGTGTGGATAGTTTGGATGGTAATAACAGTTTGGACAGTTGGGATGGTTTGGGCGGTTTAGACACATTGGAGGGTTTTTGTTGTTTGGATGTTTTTAACGGTTTAGATGGTTTGGACAATTTGGAATAGTTTGGGTGGTTGGGATGGTTTGGGCGTTTTTGGTGGTTTTGATGGTTTTGACAGGTTAAATGTTTTTAGTGGTTTGGGTGGTTTTCACATTTTTGACTGTTTGGGGTGATTTGGACAGTTTGAATGGTTTGATGGTATTGATGGTTTCAATGGTTTTGGCGGTTTTGGCAGTTGATTTGGTTTGTACTGTTTAGGACGGTTTGGGTGGTTGGGATAGTTTGGATGGTTTGTCGGTTGGGATGGTTTAACAGTTTGGGTAGTTTGGATAGTGTGAATGGTTTGGCGATTTGAATGGTTTGAGTGGTTTGGGTGGTTTTGACAGTTTGGATGGTTTGGCGGTTTGGGTTGTTTGAGGGGTTTGGGTGGTTTTGACAGTTTGGATGGTTTGGATTGTTTGGGCGATTTGGATAGTTTGAATGGTTGAAATGGTTTTGATGGTTGGGATGGTTTGAGCGGTTGGGATGGTTTGGATGGTTTGGATAGTTTTGATGGTTGGAATGGTTTTGACGGTCAAGATGGTTGAGATGGTTTGGATAGTTTGGATGGTTAAAACGGTTGGTATGGTTTGGGCGGTTGGGATCGTTTCGATGGTTGGGAATGTTTAGGTGGTTGGGATGGGTTTGGATGGTTTTGGGAAGTTTGAACAGTTGGAATGGGTTAGGCAGTTTTGATTGTTTCGATGGTTGGAAATGTTTGGGTGGTTGGGATGGTAATACTGTAACACTGCTCGTCACCCTGAACCCACCATCCCCACTGCTGTGAAACATGGTGGCGGCAGCATCATGCTGTGGGGATGCTTCTCTTCAGCAGGGACATTCAACCTGGCTGAGCTTGTTTTGTAAAGAATTATGGGGCAAAAACAGACTTGCAGCTGTAAATGCAGTGAAAGGTGACTCTGCTGAGTATTGAAATAGTATTGCATTTATTTCTGTATTATTCAGCAGCTCTCGGGCAGCATGAAGCCTAAAGACTTGGCTCAACTTAAACTGAAGAAAAGCTCCAGTCTGTCTGATGGTGAGATTTCATGGTGTGATTAATTACTGCTCTGGATTGATAACAATCAGCAAGAGAAGTGGATAAATAGAATTTGAGTAGAATTGAGAAGAGTTGACCATGATTTGGGTCCTGTTCCTGCTGAAGGAGCACCGGTGGGCTACTGCTCAGGTCAGGACGGGATGATGTAATTCTGAACCGCTGCAGAGAAAGTAGAACAGAATAAGAAATAATAAAATAATAAAATAAAGAGCAGCGGCTCTTTATCAGACTCCACTGCAGATTTGGGCTGGTGCAATGGCATGTGTGAAACTTTAAAAAGTGAAAATAAGCATATTGTAATTTTTCACTTTTTGACACAATGTGAATCTGGCAGTTGTTTCTTTTATTATAGCAGAATTTCATGATAAAGGAACCAATGGAAATGCTCCAAGTGTGGCAAAACATTAACACACATATTTATGTTCTGTATTTTTACAGCTCTGGAAAAAAAATAAGAGAGCACTTAAAAATGATGAATTTCTTTGACTTTACCAATTTGAAAACCTCTGGAATATAATCAAGAGGAAGATGGATGATCACAAACCATCAAACCACCAAACTGAACTGCTTGAATTTTTGCACCAGGAGTAAAGCAGCATAAAGTTATCCAAAAGCAGTGTGTAAGACTGGTGGAGGAGAACATGATGCCAAGATGCATGAAAAAACTGTGATTAAAAAACAGGATTATTCCATCAATAAATGAACGATGAACGTGTTTTCTTTGCATTATTTGAATATATAAGTATTCTCAAGTGCAGTCACCACAAAGACCCTCAAAATTAAAAACGATGAAACTGGCACTCATCAGGACCGCCCCAAGAAAGGAAGAGCAAGAGTTTCCTCTGTTGTACAGGATAAGTTCATCAGAGTTACCAGCCTCAGAAACCACAAGAAACAGCAGCCCAGCTAAGAGCACCTAAATACTTATCTTATGGTGGTGGCTAGTTTGATGTCCCAGTGGATGATATGGTAGATAAGGTTTTACCAGGTAGTAGCTAAGATATTACTATGTGGTTGCTGTGGTAACACGGTGGTTGATAAAGTGCTGCTTTGGAATGTTCAACCTTTCTGTTGTACTTGATGCGATGCTTCAAGTGGCCGGTTTGGTAACCCAGGGGGTTGCTAGGGTTGCTAGATGTTGCTACAGTAGGTGATACAGGATAAGGTTTTGCCAGGTAGTTGCTAAGGTGGTAGTATGTGGATACTGTGGTAACATGTTAGGGTTGCTAGGGTTGCTTTGTGTTACTACAGTGGGCAGTTACTACGATGCTGCTGTGGTATCCAAAATGGTTGCTTTGATGTCCGAGGTGGTTGATATGGTGCTGCTTTGCAATGTTGAACCTTTACGTTGTGGTTGCTGAAATGCTTTAAGTGGCTAATTTGGTAACCCAGGGAGTTGCGACAGTGGTGCTAGAGTAGGCGGTTACTATGGTGTTGCTAGGTGGTGGATAATGTTTTGCTAGATAGTTTGCTAGTATTGCTGTGGTAACATGTTGATTTATGCTTTATTTTACTTCAAATGGCTGGTTTGGTAACCCAAGGGGTTGCTAGGGTTGCTAGGTGTTGCCACAGTGGGCAGTTACCATGGTTTTGCTAGGTGGTTGCTGTGGTGCTATATAGCAGTTCCATTTGTTAGTGTTTTTTGAATTAGGATATTTTTTAATCACATGACTGAAAATAGAAAGTAAGGTATCATTATCGTTACAATCTGTTGTTTACCTCTTTTGTCTTCCAGAACTTTGCGAGACGGCGGATGATATGAAGGCCGCGGTGGAAACAACAAGGGTTACGGTGAAAAATGTCAGCCGCCGACTTTCATCTAACGACTCGGACCAATTTGTTCTGCAACTTCCCGCTGGTAGCGAGGCCTACAGCTCTCTGTCTGCTGCGGTGAGTAAATCCAGACAGATAATTAAGAGCATCTATACCTCACGTCTACCAACATCAAACACCTGATCACTACCTGCTCACAGCGGCACTAATCTAACAGCACAACGCAGAGAGCAGGTGATGACAAACACAACGGCAGGAAAAGAAAACAGGAGAAAACTGCTCAGAATTCCCCCTCGTTCTCTAAAGCAGCCAATCAATGCTGTTGGCCTTTAACAGACGACCATAACGACAATACCGCCGCATCCACCTAGCATCCGAGCCATTTCCACATCCATACCGGCAATCTGAGACAGAAATGTAGCACCAGGTGTGCACGATATTTGCACAAAATCCAATACCAGACTATGCTGTCTGATATAACAATATCGACGTAAATTTGCATTAAATTTAGACTAATTCACTTTACCTCAATATATCTCCATCTGCTTCAATTTACTTTACTCTACCTCAATATACTTAACTCTACTCTACCTCAATACACCTACCTTTACCTAGTTTTACTTAACCGTACCTCAATATACCTTATTTTACTTCCCTCTACCTCAGTATTCTTCAATATACTTCCCTCTACATCACTCTACCTCAATATACCTTCCTCTACTTTACTCCACCTTGACTCTACTCTACCTCAATATACCTCCCTCTACGTCACTCTACCTCAATATACCTTCCTCTACTTTACTCCACCTTGACTCTACTCTACCTCAATATACCTCCCTCTACATCACTCTACCTCAATATACCTTCCTCTACTTTACTCCACCTTGACTCTACTCTACCTCAATATACCTCCCTCTACATCACTCTACCTCAATATACCTTCCTCTACTTTACTCCACCTTGACTCTACTCTACCTCAATATACCTCCCTCTACATCACTCTACCTCAATATACCTTCCTCTACTTTACTCCACCTTGACTCTGCTCTACCTCAATATACCTCCCTCTACGTCACTCTACCTCAATATACCTCATTTTACTTCACTTTACCTTGATATACCTAATTTAACTTCAATCTACATCAATATACCTCACTCTACCTCAGTCTATCTCACTCTACCACAAGGTCTAGTTTCAACCTACCATGCTTTTCTTTTATTACTGTATTGCACTTAACTCTACCTCATTCTACCTCACTGTACCCAGTTATGTCATGTGAGCACAGTCTGCAGTGTGTTGCTGTATATGGGTAACGGTGGTTAAAGTGTAAGTTCGTATTATTTTGTTTTTAAACCGAAAGCAGAAGCATTTCTGAGCGGAGAAGAATGCGGATAAAATATTGTGTTTAATGGTGGAGCAATGGAGACTTAAGAACAGGTAACTCAGAGCTCAGTAGCTCATTCACCCAGCGCTCTCTCTCTCTCTCTCTCTCTCTCTCTTTCTCTCTGACTGAACATAACCTGGAATCGGATTCATCCGCTCTAAAAGGAGACCGCATCACACCCACCCAGTTAAAAATGATTCTTCCACATGCTTGATTACCAACGCAATCACTCATTATTACCAGAGAAAGCCCTAAATCCTTTAAATCCCAATATTTACAGACATCAGCTTTAAGTTGCTTGCTATTCACAATGTTTTTATCGTAAAAACGTATATTGTGATAACGATAAAAATACGAATTATATTACAGCCTTACTTGTCACTAAATTATACCGTTTTCTATCTTATATTCCGCCACGTTGCCCGAATTCCTCTGTGTTTTTTAGTTGTTAAAGCTTTTCTGGTTGGAAACAAGGCGGACCAGAGCAGGACCAACATCTGAGCTTATTGATCCGATCGCCTCAAACACTCTGATATTGTGATATGTACGGTGTCGGCGCTGTTATCAGTGACGTGCAGACGCTGCGGATGGATTTAATTGGAAAAGAGTCAGTATTTAACTCAAATTTATAGGAATGAGCTCTGTAATCTTTCTCAGGGTTCCTTTAGAGTTCCTCAGCTTTTATCCTTATTCACACCATTAACTCTGAGGTCACTCTCAAAGACGAGCCAGATGCAAGATATCGCTTTATTTATTTACTGGGTTTGTTTTTTTTATATATATATAACTAACACAAACCTTTTTATTAAGGTGGGATTTAGTGCATAAGTCAAACTATAAGTATAAAGCTATAAATCTGAGTTCTGTTTCCTGGAGACCTGCTCTCAGATCAGTGGATTTTTTTTAATATTATACTATTATTAAGGTTGTAATTTCAAAGGCAATGTTAACATGCTTTAATCTGGTGTAGCTTCCATTGAACAAGTCAAAAGTCGTGAAAAATGACTCTACTTTACGCTACTTTAAAGTGATGATTATAAAACTAATAGAAAGTGTCCAAAATTAATCAAATTTAAAGACCTCGCAAATGAGATCCTGGACGAATAGTCAGAAATTCCCATAAACACACTCCTAAACCTTGTGGAAAGCCTACTCAAGTTCATATTCATGTAAAGGCAGACGAGCAATACTTGTTAAACTATAGTGTATGTAATATTTACATAGAAAATAACTGTGTAATTGTAAAGTGCCAGTAACAGGAATGAGTTTCAGTAACAGGAATGAGTTCCAGTAATAACAGGAGTGAATGCCAGTAACAGGACTGAGTTTGAGTAACAGGAGTGAGTAGAGTCCCCTAGTTTATTGATTTATTAATGTGAATATTAGTTAATGTAAACCACTTTTTGTTTTCCTATTCTGTTTGCTTCATCATTTATCCATTTGTTTAATAAACTGCATGATGATACATTTGATTAATTTCAGGTTAAGGTCTTCTTAAAAAGATAAAAATGGCTTTCTAAAAATAGCTTTAAAAATTTTACCATCTTCAGATTAAAAAGCTTGTAAAAAATGAAGTAAAGCTGCCAGAGATTGACCAGTACATGTTTTAAATAGTTAAATATATGTGTTATTAGATTCAGATTTAGAGTTAAAAACTCATAAAAAATTAAGTTTAAATTGGACGAGTTAAAACAAGCAAAAGGGCACCCATAACCCATATCTTTTTACTGTGTATAAATGTATAATTCTAAAATCACTGAGTAATTTGTTCCGAAACTGAAGTTTAGATCATCATAAATGAATCAAATCCAATAATAAAAAATCATGTGTAGAAATACGGGACCTTTAAACCTCAAAGAAACTGGAAGCTCTTTCAGGATGAACTGGTTTCTGTGCTCTCAGAAGTGTTGTGGAAGTTGGCAGGAGATCAGGGCTGGTCTGGCTGAGAGAGCGAGTGTGATCACAGATGGAGGAGAACTCCAGATTCCCTTCTGTGAGACCATCTCACCACTTCCAGAACTGCTGAAAAAAACACAAAAAACAACGAAAAATACAGAAATATTCCACCTTTCAATCACTCGTTTATTCATTCAGACCAATAAATACATGAGATAAAGAGTGAGATCAACGCTGACCAGGTCATAATTCTTAATGTAAAAAATAATCATTTATATACACAGATATTAATCAATCAATTAATTAATCAATCAACCTTTATTTTGAATCGGAAGAACATTGAGGGCAACCCTCATTCATTGACATGACAAAGACTATAATAATAAAAAATAAAGAAATAAACTACAGGAGCTAATGCTTTATATAGCCTATGGAATATATAATTAATTAGAGTAAAAATTTGAGTTATATTGAGTGTACAGTACACAGCAAGTTTAGTGATCAGACTTTGTCTGAGGGAGGGATCTATGCCTACTGTCTGTAAAAGTGACAGAGTCCTTATATGGCTCATTCTGAAAAAGAATGAAACTGCTAAGATTTTTTTTTGTGTACAGAACTTTATGAACTTGCGTAACTTGTGTAAAAATAAAAATAAATAATAACAAAAAATAAATAAATAATCTACCGGAGCTGATGCTTGAAACAGCATATGAACTATATAATTAATTAGAGTAACAAATTAGAGTAATATTAAGTGTACAGTACACAGAAGGACTAGCCAACAGACTTTGTCTGAGGGAGGGATCTATACCTTACATAGTCCTTATATGGCTCATTCTAAAAGGGAATGAAACTGGTAAGATTTCTTTAGTGTACAGAACTTTATGGACTTGCATAACTTGTGTAGAAACAGTAATAAATAATAAAAAATAAAGAATTAATCTACAGGAGCTGATGCTTTATGCTATATATAATTAATTAGAGTAATACATTAGAGTAATATTGAGTGTATCACTTAGCAAATGTGCAAGGAAAACATTGTATTTGTGTAATTTATTTATTTATTTATGCATGTTTCTGAGCATTTGGTGGGAAATTGCTGGTTCTGTTTCCAGTTCTGGAGCAGGTTCTTGGCAGGTTCGGCTCCGTGTTGGGTCTGGTTTGATTTGGAGTCTGGGCCGGTTCTGGCTGCAGTATCAGAGCTGTAATAAAACACAGTGTTTTTATGTAGTTGATGCAGAAATCTGCTGGCTGACTGACAGATAGCAACAGCACGTTTAAATATGGCTCTTCTTACATAACACAAAAAAAACACTGACTGAATATGATGTGACTCACTGTGTTAACAGTTTAGTCATAAATTATGAATATGCTAAATTATGGTAATGTCCTGACCACAGATAATGTGCGTGTGATTTCTGTAGAAAGCTGGGAAGGACAACACTGACAACTGAGAAAAACGGAGCTTAAAATGCTGAATTTAGCTTTATTTGATCATTTTTAACTTTTTATCACTTTACAGAAACTAAAAAGAGACGATATATGAATATATATATATATATATATTTTGTGTGCTGTAGGCTGAACAGACCATCCACTTAAGAAGTATTAATGGTAGTGACATCATTTTATTTTAATTATTTAAAAACTTTTTTTTTTTTTTTTACACACCATCGGACAGTGTGGACAGTGTTTCCTACACTACATCAGTTTCTGTCCAACTCCTAAGAATTGGGAGATTGGGTGTAGAAATTAATTGTTATTGTCCATTTCTTAATTCCTTTGTGATGTGGAGCTGAAATTAGCTTTGATTAGCTTTTATTTTATTTCATCTTTCTGTTCCACCTTAAATGCTGAAGCCCCTGCTGTCTGTTGCACCATTTAAGGTGGAATGGGAAAGTAGGCTAGCTAGTTTACTACTTTTTTATGCTTGTTATGAAGAAGTCGGCCATAAAACATTGAAACTACACATTAAACTCTGGTTATATAGCGCTAATCGTCACTTTTAACAAGAAAAATACTGATAATTGTGGGTTTTTCATCAGTGATTCTCATAGCCCTTCGTTTGAAGTGTGCTGAATCTGAAAAATCTCCATTTGAATTGTGGGTAGGGTAAGTAGTGAAATGGGATTGGGCCTTAAACTATGGGAACATGTGTGTGGAAATGTATAATGCGCTAATGTACATTAGGACTGTAACTAATGATTGTTTTGATAGTCAACTAATCTAATGATTATTTTTTCGATTAGTCGATTAGTCATTGATTATTTCTTTTATGTCCTCCATCTCTAAAAACAATAAAAACAGCTAAATATGAGATTTAAAAGGTGTTTAAATGATCAGATGTTGTTTAAACATGAAAAGTATTGATTATTTAGTGAGTAATATGTAATTTGTTGTATTTGGGCACTTTTGGAGACACAGACTATATTAAATGTAAACTGTGCAAGTGAGCAATTACCCATCATCCATTGCGCTTCTGTCTTCAGCACTTTGTGTAATGCAGTACTGTTACAAATTAACGATTAGTCGACAATAAAATTTGTAGTCGACTAATTTAAATAATCGACAATTTCCGATTATATCGACTAATCGTTGCAGCTCTAATGTACAGTACGTAAGGGTGTTGTCTTGTCCCTTATCTGATGTGTTAACGGAGAGCGAGCCGAATGAGTCACCTCATCCTACATTAATGACTCAATGAATTTTTATAGTCGATATTTTTAATTATGTTTAATAATCAGTATTTGACTGGCCTGGTTCATTTCTGGTAGCTCTGGAAGCTCTGGGACTTCTGGAAGCTCTGGATTTCATCCCAGAGTTACGCAAAGCATGTAAACGGCGCACCTGGAGACGTACAGCTGAAGGTGAAGATGAGTCCCACAGTGATGCGGCGTGTCACTCTCACATTCTGACTGCATTATCTCGCTCCGGTCCTGTAAGCGCTGTAAACGCCGTGCCTCGCATTTCTGAACGGCAGCTTTTTTCTCCTGCTTTGGCAGGAAATTGGTTTTGGGAATTCGCATGAGTCAGCGAACGCTGGCCATCACTGAAGTGCTGCTCCTCATCGCTGGGAGGAAGTAGAACCTAATGATCATGAAAATACAGATTCATCTTGATGGGAGAGTTTGGGGAAAGTCCAGAAGCTCTGCTTGTTCAGAGCTCAAGGCATTACTGGATGCTAATTGCATAAATCCATATATTTACAGTATTATTTAAAAGGTTTTTATTACATTAAAATGTTCTGCAGTTTAGATTAATGCTAAAGTCGCTTTATGAGCTTTATGAGGTAGAGTCACCTGGAATTCAGGCTTTCAGTTAACAGCTGTGCTGAACTCATCAAGAGTTAATTACTTTAATTTCTTGTCTCTTAATAAAGTGTTTGAGAGCATCAGTTGTAAAGTTGTCTTTTATCCATATCATGGCAAAAACTGCTCAACTAGGTAAAGAAGAAAATAATATGAAGGTTAATCTATCAAGAAAGAAGAATTTCAAGAACTTTGAAAGTGCAGTCACTGCAAAGACCATCCAAAATGTTGATAAAATGAGGATGAAACTGGCACTCATCAGTATCGCTTTAAAGCTTGACAGAGTATTTTGGTTTCTTTAACACTTTTGAGTTACTACTT
This sequence comes from Astyanax mexicanus, assembly GCF_023375975.1. Classification (NCBI taxonomy): domain Eukaryota; kingdom Metazoa; phylum Chordata; class Actinopteri; order Characiformes; family Acestrorhamphidae; genus Astyanax; species Astyanax mexicanus. The sequence continues at coordinate 25,121,652 of NC_064432.1, forward strand.
GATTCCTTATGTGAAGTGCAGTCACCACAAAAAACACTAAAAAAAACATTATAATGGTGAAACTGGCACTCATCAGTATCAGTGTTAGTTAATAAAATGTTTTTTTTTTAGAGAAGATTGAATTTGAGCATGTTAAATAGACATCTGCATTGCAAGCTTAGAGCATGTTAATTTCACAAAAGGTGTTTTTTTGAGGCTAAAAGTAAAAAAGGTTACGAGGATGAAACTGGCACTAATCAGGACCTCTTAAATGCTTCACAGAGTATTTTGGTTTGTTACTACATGATTCCTTATGTGTTCCCTTATAGTCTGAAAAATAGAAATGAGCTTAATTTTTGCTACTTGTGGGTAGTGTAGCTCTTGGTGAGAGATTGTTGGCTGCTAAACAAACCTCTGCGATGCACTCAACATGGCTTTCAGTTAACAGCTGTGCTGAACTCATCAAGAGTTAATTACTTGAATTTCTTGTCTCTTAATGTGTTTGAGAGCATCAGTTAAAGTAAAGTCGTGAAGAGGTAGAGTTACAGGTATAATTTAACAAACTTTTAATGGAATCTCAAGTGCAGTCACCATAAAGACCATCAAAAACGAGGATGAAACTGGCACTCATCAGGATTGCTTGACTCCTTGACTTGTTTCTTCATAGTCTGAAAAGATAATAATAATTCGCTTTATTTTGGTTACTTTTGGGTAGTGTACCTCTTGGTTAAAGACCATTGGATGCTAAACATGGCTCTATAATGCAACATGGCTTTCAGTTAACAGCTGTGCTGAACTGGTCAAGAGTTAATTACTTGTTTTTTTTGTCTTTTGGCCTTTGGCTGCTAAACATGGCTCTACGATGCCTCTGCATTCAACAGGAATAATTGACTATTGTTGATATGCTTTAATTCAACAAACTACCTTGATGAAAGATTTTTTTATTTTTTTGCTGCATTGACAGAAAATTGGTTTAGTCAAAACTGGCTATTTCTGAAGAGCTGCATCTCATCGCTAGTCCGGATTCGTTTTATTGGGCCACTTTGGGGAAAATCCAGAGCTTCCAGAGCTCCTGGCACCACCAGATGCTAATTGCGAGCATATCTGAACCTTTTTATCCTTATTTTAATAGTTTTTTACAGCGTTATGGAACATTTAGAGCTCGTGATCTGGAAACAGATCAGGCGAAGGAATTACCACTGACAGTGTAATTTCATCCAAGACCAGCCTTCATCTATATTCAAGAAACCGCTTTCCCAGTTCATAATGTTCCCATCTTTTTCTTAATGTTCTGCTCTTCTTAGATCATTACTCAAAGCTTTATCTCTTAAATAACCACCGTTTAGATCAAAGGAAACCCTGAGAAAAAAAACGCTCATGTTGCTCAAATACCGTATTTCTGGGTGCATTATGTGATACTAGTAAGGAACAGGGGTGCCTCCATGTTTTCCTTCTAATGTATCTAAAAATGCTAAGCTAAGCTAAGTAAACAAAACTGTAATTCTTAAAAAAAAAACATTTTAATTTTAAGTTAAATCAAAGTTAAACGAGTGCTGGATGTTAATCTACACACATTTCTCTCCTGAAAAATGTTTATTTGAGTGATTAAAGCGCTTCCGTTTATTTACAGTAAGCTTAGATTTCCAGATTTACACTAAGACTGGGTGCAGCAGCATTAGCATTAGTGGCTAACCGCTAGTGCTAGCCGTGAAGTGTTCCAGTTAGCCAGGGCAATATTAGCTAGCGGTTCGTCCCACGTAGCTTGTTTAAACACGGTAAACATGCAGACTACAGTCCAATATACTCACCTTTGAATGGTGAAAGAGCTAGCACTTAGTGTGGTTAGCAGCTAATGCTAATACTAATACTGCTTTAGCAGTGCTAGCCAGGGTTAACAGCAGGCTTCATGCTGATAGTACTCACCTCTGAGCAGTGAAAGAACTAATGCTAAAGATGCTCCAGCAGTGCTAGCCGGGGTTAGCAGCAGGCTACAGGCCCATATTACTCACCTCTGAACAGCAAAAGAGCTAGCACTTAGTGTGGTTAGCGGGTAATGCTAATACTAATGCTGTTTCAGCAGTGCTAGCCAGGGTTAGCAGCAGGTTACAGGCTGATAATACTCACCTTTCAACGGGAAAAGAGCTAGCGCTTAGCACAGTTAGCGGCTAATGCTAATACTAAAGAAGCTCCAGAAGTGCTAGCCAGGCTTAACAGCAGGCTACAGGCTGATAATACTTACTTCTGAATAGCAAAAGAGCTAGCACTTAGTGTGGTTAGCGGGTAATGCTAATGCTAAAGATGCTCCAGCAGTGCTAGCCAGGATTAGCAGCAGGCTACAGGGTGATAATACTCAACTCTGAACAGGAAAAAAAATAGCACCTAGCGAGGTTAGCGGCTAATGATAATGCTCCAGCCTTATTGCTGGAGAAACTTCTGTATAGAATATAAAATCCTGGTAGAATTATACATAAGGAGCACTGTATTATAAAACGCACTGATGATTTTGGGGAAAATTAAAGGATTTTTAGTGCAAAAAATACACTAAATGTAGATGCTCAAAAAATAACATTTTCTGGAACCTACAGTGGAAAAAACAGAAAATCTACAAATGCTAATGAAGCTACAGAGTCAGCAAAAAATGACCACATCTGGTAAAAGTGGTAATTCATGGGAACTTCCAGAAGCACCACTTCTTGTTTTTGTGGTTAAAATTGACCAATGTTAAAATGTGCCAAAGGCCACCAAGTGCAAACCAATCATCACATTAACTTCCCCTAAAATCAGCCATTAAACACAAATACAAGGACTATCAAATCCTCACAGCAATGTTCTAAAATCTAGTTTATTTACGATTACAAAGCAGGAAAACAACATTTTTAATTTAACAAAGTGTACAGTCCCACTCAAAAGTCCAATATCTTCACTGATGAGTGCCAGTTTCATCTTCTTAAGATCAAGATAAGGGTTAAGAATTCTTAAACTCTTCTTTTCAGATTGATTGACCTTCGTTTTTTACCTAAAATATTTCTTTTTCTTTTTTTTAAAGTTTTTTTTATTATTTAATCTATTTACTTACATTTAATGGTTTAACTTTTGGCTTGGTGCTTTTATGATGTATAGTGCAGAATTGAAAAAGTAAGTGAACCTATTTCCCAAGCTTATTTAGCATAAGTAGTTTTAATTTAGATAAAAATAAAAATGCTCTCAGAGGTAGAATTAACATTTCACATTAAATATCTTTTTTTTTTTTGTTTTCTTCTTGCCACTCTTCCATAAAGGTATTTCGTAAAGGTATAATATAAAAGTAGTTTTTTTTTTGGACTATTAAGCGACACTAGTTAGGATGCATAAATTGAAGTTAGCAAGTTTATCGCCATTTTTCCCTTCGAAAATAAAGCTGGGGGAAGTAGCTAAATAAACAAAACTGTAATTCTTAAAAAAATAATAATTTTCTTTTTAAGTCAAAGTCAAGAAAACTGTTTATTTGTGTGAGTAAAGTGTTTCTATTAATTTACAGTAAGCTTAGATTTATACAATTTTGTCTAAGGGTGAGTTTTCAGCAAAGTTTCTCCAGCACTAAGGCCTGGTGCAGCAGCATTAGCATTAGTTTTAGCCGCTAACCTGATAGCTCTAGACTGAGGAACCCTGAGTGTTCTGGTAAACCAGGGCGCTAAAAGCTAGCAGTTCGACCCACGTAGCTTTGATTTAATACTTTTTTACAGTCCGATATACTCGCTTATGAATGGCTAAAGAGCTAGTACTGCAGTTTTTGGTTATTGGTTAGCGGCTAATGCTAATGCTGCTGCACCCAGCCTTAGTGCTGGAGAAACTTTACCTAAAACTCACACTTTTATAATGCTGTACTTCAGCAGAGTGGCTTTACTGCTCCTTAATACCTGATTAGTAGAATTCATACATAAGAAGCACCGGATTATAAGTAGAATTTTTGGAAAATTAAAGGATTTTAAGTGCATTTTAAGTCCTTATATTCCGAAAAATACAGTCTATAATAAGATTTCTCTCCTGTCTTTTAAGGTAAGCATTTAAATCTGATTATTTACAGCAGGTTTGCTGCTCCGTATGATATCCGCTATTAAATTAGAGTAATTAAATGAGTGTGAAAATAAACTTAATCAGAAACCTCAGAACTGGCCAACATGTGCCAGTGCCAGGGACGTGCTGAAGAGCGGCGTTGTGAAAGTTTTTCCTGAGCGTTTAAAGCTTCCGCCGCCTGCTGAGCAACGTCTCGAAACCACAACTCCGTTACTAAACTTCCTCCTGTTCACCAGCCTCTGTTTATTACTGCATATGTTCATATCCGCCTGATATCAATCTCAGATAAATATAGATTCACTCAGTGCTGATACTGCCTTCACTTCTCTACGAACTCAAAAAAACATTCTGTACTGTCAAGCATATCATTGCAGCTTGATTTAGGGCATTTAGTGTGTCTTTGCTATCGTAACCATGGGAAAAGTACTCTTTGCATGGCTCAAAACGAGCAAAAGTCATGTACTAATTTTCTTAATTAATTTTCGGTAACACTTTCTGTGAATGTCATCTCTATTAGACTCTAATACATATTATGATGCATTCATAAGGCATTATAAACATGGCTTTAAATATTTATAAAAATGCATAACCCATTATAGCCATGTTTATTAAGCATTATGACTTGTGATCATAATACATCATAAGCTGTAAACCCTGTATTCATAATTCAAATTCTTATGAATGCATCTATAATGCATTATATGACATGCATAATACCTTATAATGACTGTAATAAGCCTGTATAATTGCTCATAAGTACTTACAGCGACATTCGTAACACATTATAAACTACCCTTAAGTATAAGGGTATATAAGGGTTTATAAAGAAACAACGTATGATACCTTATAATATCTGTTCATAAGAAGAACATTGTACAATGTAGTGTTGTAATGCACTATCACACAGATTTAGCATTAAGTCCTAAAAAATGCAGAAAAAAATAACCTAATTAAACAAATGAGATGAAAGATATAAGACTTGCTTATTTATTTATTTATTCAGTCAATGTGACAAACAACTATCTAACAATTTTTGGTTAGTAAAACAAAAATGAAGTTCAGTCCATTCCAAACATTTCAAGAACTTTAAAAGCATCACCAAATGCTATCGCAAAGACTATCAAAAACGTTTTGATGGAACTGGCACTCATCAGGACCACCTCACTAAGTTCCCTCTGTTACACAAGATTACAGCTGGACCTCTCACTTTATTCTATTATTTCTTGAATTTGTAAATCTTCGTCCTCAAATTTGGTGGAAATATAAAGAATTGCTGCCAGATTCAAGTTCTGCTGGAGTCAGAAACCACAAAGATTGAGGTTTGACACGGTTTTCTCCTCAGTCCAGAGTTTGTAGGTCTCTACAGCTGGTTTCCCCATATTACTCTATTATTTTGTCAATTTGTAAACCTTCTATTGGTGATTTCCTCATAAAATTTGGTAAAATGTATAGGAGAACTGCTAGAATCATGTTATGCCAAAAAGTCAAAAGTGACAAAAATTAAGATATAAGATTTGCCAGGGTTTTGTAGGCATTTCCAGCTGCTTTCCTTTCATTACTTCATTATTTTGTCAATTTGTAGGCCTTCTATTGGTCCATACATCCTAAAATTTAGTAGAAATGTATAGAAGAACTGCCAGATTTAGGTTAAGCCAAAGTTAAAAATGACAAAGATTGAGCTTGAAGGTTTGATATGGTGTTGTCGTTAATCCTGTGTGGAGTTTGTAGGCTTCTACAACTGGTTTCCTCAGTTCACTTCCTTATTTTGTCAAATTGTAGACCTTCTATTAGTGCATACGTCTTTAAATTTGGTGGAAAGTGTCCAGGAAATGCCAGGTTTAGATTATATAAGTCAAAAATAAAAAAAGATTGAGATTGAAGCTTTGACATGGTTTTGTTCTGAGTCCTGGGTGGTGTTCGTAGGCCTCTACAGCAGGTTTCCTCAAAATATAACATTATATCGTCTATTTGTAGACCTTCTATTTGTGCATACGTCCTAAAGTTTGGTGGAAATATACAGAAGAACGTCTTAAATCAGGTTATGTCAAAAACGTCAAAAGTAACAAAAATGAAGATATAAGGTTTACCAAGGTTTCTAGGTCTCTTTAGCTGTTTTTTTTCACATTATTCCATTATTTTGTCAATTTGTAGACCTTTTATTGGTGCATACATCACACAATTAGGTAGAATTGTAAAAAGGAACTGCTAGATTCATGTTATATAAGTCAAAAATGAAAAAGATTGAGATTGAAGGTTTGACAGAGTTTTGTTCTCAGTCTTGTGTGGAGTTTGTATGCCTATTCTATTGTTTGATCAATTTGTAGGCCTTCTATTGGTCCTTTCGTCCTAAAATTTGGTGGAAATGTATAGAAAAACTGCCAGATTCGGGATATACACACCAAAAACGACAAATATTAAGATTAAAGGTTTAACACAGTTTTGTTTTCAGGCCTGTGTGGAGTTCGTAGGCCTTTCCGGCTGTTCTGATTTCACACAGGAAGCGTTTGGGCTCCTCAACGCCCCAAAGCAGGGCATGTAGCGCCCGGCCAGTGCCTGGAAATCACTCCTGAGGAAAATGTAGAGCACGGGGTCAAGCAGGCTGTTGAGGCTCAGCAGAGCTCGGCCCAGCTGATACGGTACAAACAGAGCCTTCTCCCAGTCGCACACCGGCCTGTAGATCAGCAGCCCCAGGTACTTCACGCATCCGATGAAGTGATAGGGTCCCAGCACCGTGACAAATATGGCCACCAGGAGGGTCAGCAGCCCTCGGATACGCCTCTTCTCTTCGGACAAAAGGGAGTTGATTGCCATCAGCGAGCGCAGGGTCTGGCGGTGCAGGCCGGCGATGAAGCCGAGGGGCAGGATGAAGGACAGAAGGAGGGTAATCAGCCGGTAGGTGATGAAATTGCCCTCTGAAGGGTACCTCTCCACGCACATGGTGTAATTCTGCTTGGGGAAGAGTTTGTTGAAGGCGACCGAGGGCGGCACGGCGATCAGAACCCAAACGGCGAGCGCCGCCAGCCAGGCGAACTTCAGGTGCCGGTAGTTCTGGAACTTCAGAGGTCTGGTTATGGCCAAGTACCGCTCCAGCGCGATGATGCACATGAAGAAGATCCCGGCGTAGACGCTGATGTAGAACGCCAACCCCATAAGCTGGCACCCTTGCAGCCCGAAGCGCCAGCTGTGCTCCCGGGCGTAGTAGTCGATCCACAGCGGCAGCGTCAGCAGCTGGATGAGGTCGGCCAGCAGCAGGTTGATGACGAACACCGGAAGAACGTTCTGGGACTTCAGCAGTCGGTACAGACCGAACAGCGCCAGCAGGTTCATGGGCGTCCCGACGCTGAAGAAGATCCCGTACAGCACCGGGAGGAAGACGCTGTCCTGCGTGAAGTCGATGCCGCAGGCGTTGCCCACCATCGAGTCGTTCAGGGTGCCCTCCATCTCTGTGCTGCATGGAACACAAGAAAAAAATATATATAGAAAATAATTACTCAGAGTTTATTCAGACAAAAAAAAGTACCTTTTCCGTTACATTACATTACATTACATTACATTACATTTGGCAGACGCTTTTGTCCAAAGTGACTTACAATAGTCAAGTACAGAAGTAAAATAAGTTAAAGGTAAAACATCTTTGGATAGGGATTAAAGGAGGTCAAAGGGAAATAATAGAATAGAGGAGTGAAGGAGGGGAAGAAGGAAATGAGGTTAGAAGTAGTTAGTGTGTTAGAGGTGTTAGGAGAGTAAGAGCTCTTTGAAGAGCTCTGTCTTCAGGAGTTTATTAAAGATAGTGAGAGATTCTCCTGATCTGGTAGTGGAAGGTAGTTAGTTAGAGGTGTTAGGAGAGTAAGTGCTCTTTGAAGAGCTCTGTCTTCAGGAGTTTATTAAAGATAGTGAGAGATTCTCCTGATCTGGTAGTAGAAGGTAGTTAGTTAGAGGTGTTAGGAGAGTAAGAGCTCTTTGAAGAGCTCTGTCTTCAGGAGTTTATTAAAGATAGAGAGAGATTCTCCTGATCTGGTAGTGGAAGGTAGTTAGTTAGAGGTGTTAGGAGAGTAAGTGCTCTTTGAAGAGCTCTGTCTTCAGGAGTTTATTAAAGATAGTGAGAGATTCTCCTGATCTGGTAGTAGAAGGTAGTTAGTTAGAGGTGTTAAGAGAGTAAGTGCTCTTTGAAGAGCTCTGTCTTCAGGAGTTTATTAAAGATAGTGAGAGATTCTCCTGATCTGGTAGTGGAAGGTAGTTAGTTAGAGGTGTTAAGAGAGTAAGTGCTCTTTGAAGAGCTCTGTCTTCAGGAGTTTATTAAAGATAGTGAGAGATTCTCCTGATCTGGTAGTAGAAGATAGTGGAAGGTAGGTAGGTAGTGGAAGGTACTTCCAAACTCCAGTATGAATCTAAATGTGTTTTGAATTGAAAAAAATCTGATTTTATGCATTTATGGAAAACGACTAGTATATTGGTCATATTTTCCCAAAATATCTTCCGCAAACCAGTTAACCAGTTTCCAGTAAAGTGGCCACAGATTATCTATATATTGCAGAAGCAAAATTTCAAGAAGAAGTTGCAAAATAGTTTATTGTTATTATTGGAAACATAAACCAAATAACCAAAAAAAACAAACCCAAAATTGTATAATTTAAGTCATAAAATGAATAATTATACTTATGCCAATTTGATTTCAAGCTTAGTGACTGAATAATAAACCAAGAATACACTATTTTTAGGTTTATGTTTGAGTAAAATTTGAGTAAAACATTGTTGTTTTATTCTATAAACTACAGACAACATTTCTCCCAAATTACAAATAAATTTCAAAGTCATTTAGAGCATTTATTTACAGAAAATGAGAAATGGCTGAAATAATAAAAAAGATGCAGAGCTTTCAGACCTGGTACATAAAGAAATTCATTGCTGAACAAAATTAAACATTGTATCTTTTTACTTTTTCTTTTTTTTATATTGTATCAGAATGACACAATAAATGGACCAATAGAAATGCTTCAAAGTTACTTTAAATAAAATCAACTTTCATTAATTGCTAGGACATTTACAGTTGCAATTACATAAAAAAAAAACAAGGATTTAGCTTGACAGCAATAATATGCTGTAGGCAGTATATCAATATATCTATAAATAAATGTGTATATATATTTATATTTATAGCATGCTTACGTTGTCTCCTCCAGATGGAAAAATTAGATATTCCAATAGATATGCAGATAAAATATTGGTCTAAACTGATTTCTCCTTTTCACACAGTCAGTTTAAACATACATAAATTAATTTAACAGTGATTTAGACTCAAATAAACATAATATTTAAAAAAGTTGAATAAATAAATGCGTTAAATTAAGAAAATGTATTATTTACCTCAAATCTCACTCTCTTCAGTGAGAGTTCAGTGACCGTTCTGCAGAATGAAGCAATGTTTCATAATAACAGCTCGACTTCAACTGACTTCAGAAACAGGAAACGATGATGTAAAGACTTAAGTGACTAAACACAGAAGTGTGTAATTCCCCGACTCTGATTTTGGTAACAGTTGTGTTTATTTATAGGCAAAGTTGTGGGGAAAAAAACTGGCATGGCAATAAAGGGTTTTTTTCTGTAAAATTCACTATACTCCCAAAAATAAGGCAAAAAAATGGATTTGTATAGGAACTTTTTATAAACAGCGGGAAATTAAAGTGCTTTACATTTATACAGTTATAAAAAATAAAATCATTAAAACATTCCTGAGCTGTAGCATTTCACTATTCCTTATTCAGAGGTGAGTTTTATCGACCTGTATCCTGCTGCTAACCCTGGCTAGCACTGCTGGAGCAGCATTAGCATTAGCCGCTAATAGCACTAGCTCTTTTGTCGTTCAGAGGTGAGTATTATTCGCCTGTAGAGCCTGCTCCTTACCCTGGCTAGCACTGCTGGAACAGTTAGCCATTTATGCTAATGCTCCAGCCTTAGTGCTGGAGAAATTTGGAAAACTAAGCTCACTGTAAATAAACAGAAGTGTTTTACTCGCTTAAATAAACAGTTTTCAGGAGAGAGAAATCTGTGTAGATTAATAGCAAGCGCTCGTTTGACTTAGACTTGAAAGAAAGTCTTTATTAGTTTTATTTACTTAGCTTAGCTCAGCTTAGCTTAACCCAGTTAGCTAATTACCCCCCACCACCACCCAGCAATTAGAAGTTCCTTATAGTGTCTCTTAAAATGCAATTTATAATCTAGTGCGCCTTATGGTTCGAAAAATATGGTAGATGCCTTGTGCCCCTTTCGAGCCGCACAAGGTGTACTTTTCCCGTTGTTATGATAGCAAAGATACACTGACACACATTAAAATCAAGCTGCACAGAGCACAAACTGATGGCTCGGCTATAGCTAAAATAGGGTTAAATAGTTACTATTTAAAGAATATAAAATTAAAAGCAAAGAAATAAAGTGCTTTAAAAAGTATGAAACAAAAGAAGATTATATAGATAGATAGATAGATAGATAGATAGATAGATAGATAGATAGATAGATAGATAGATAGATAGATAGATAGATAGATTTAGCTTATTAAGTGCAATACAAATAAAATAGGTACAAGAACAGAGTTTAATCTGTTTAATCTGCATTTAAACATTTCTACATTTGGGCACATAATAAAAAATGTGAAAAGTATAAAAGGTAGAATATAGTATTGATACTAGGGTTTAATAAAATACTTTTTATTTTATTTTTTTACTTTTTAGCTTTTTACTCTTTAAAAAAAGTACAGGTTTTAAAGTATAAAAGTAAAAGTAATGTAAGAGGAATAAATAAAGCCATTAAGAACAAAAGCTTAGGCCACACCCACAGTGTCCTATAGTGCACTATAAGTAAAACAAAGTAATTGGTACTTCTTGGTACTATGGTTGTATTTGTGTCAGTGATTATATTTATATATTTCTTTGCGCAGTTCTGGAGCTTGTATGACTGTCCTTTATCTTAATGTTAATTGTGTTCATTCTGTTTGTTAATTAGCGCTCTCCAGACCTCGCTAAGCACAGCACTTGACCAAAAAAAAAACAAGAAAAGCAGCGTAACATTGTTTGCTCTGCTAATTAAACAGTTTGTCATTTTTCCCAGGGCCTGGTATCATCATCAGCGCTCTACAGTCGGAGGAAAAGGCTGGAGCGGCGTCAGAGCGCTGAGCGTAATTCAAGCTGTCTGATTCCTGTTATTAGCATAATGCTTCGCTAGCAGTTAGCGGATGACATTAGCAGGTATTTCTCATACAGCAGGCTAGGCATAATGGGAATGCTATGCGGTTGACTCTTGGCTATGAGACAAAGTGTCACCCAAAGGACAGCAGCCAGTTAAGATCAGATATAATATGATGGACAACAAAGTATTGAGACACATGCTAATCATCAACTGTTTCTTCTAAAATCTAAAAACATGGCATATTCCACTAAATCAGTGACATTTCTGTCCCCAGAGAAACACAAAATAACTTTAAAATACTTTTTATTATTAAGCATAGTGTCTTGTACATTGATCTAATTTCAAAAGTAAGATATGTAATTAAAAACATTAATAAAATCTACTTAGAACACTATAAATTTTACCATGAAATATAATTATTAAAATCCTTCAGAGATGTCATTTTTGTTGCATTGTTGTGTGACTCCAAAGCTCATCTATGCTTTAAATATATTAAAAGTATTTTCATAATAAATGCATAATATTTAGGATAATATTAAAAATATACATCTTAGTTGTGTCTCTGTTTTTTTTTCACTCAGTCCTGTTACCGTAACACATTACCCCATCTGAAACTGTATATTTGATCTTATTGTAACTGTAATGACTGAGGAGCTCAATCTCAACACTCAGTCCTGTTACCTAGAATGTGCTCAGTGTCCTCATGCTATTAGCATAGCCGCCATTTAGCTATTTTTCATGATTTTGCTAATTTAATGCTAAAAACTCACTCCTGTTACTTTCGTTCCCGGTACTCAAAACATAAAAAGTAACAGGAGTGAGTGCCGTTAACAGGACTGAATGTCAGTAACAGGAGTGATTTTGTCATAAATATCAATTATTTGAGCATGCAGTCTAACATTTCTTTAAAATAAAAATCAAAGGAATGAATGGACTTGCTTTTAAACATGCTTTTTAAATGTCACATGAATGTTGGTAACAGCGCATTAAATAACTTTTTACTACATCCTACATTCCTTGATTTACAGTAGATACAGAATCACCAGCACTGTAATCTGTAGCAGAAAACTTCAGTTCTCTGAACAGTAGAGACATTTACTCCAACAAAATCAGAATAAACTCTTTATAATATTTATAAAACCCTTAATTTTAGAAGAACAAATGAATTAGCAGACGTCCCAATACTTTTGGCCATATCTGGCGTAGTTGAATATTAAATAAAATGATAAATCTGAAGTTCATAAGCTGTAGATGGATAAACACAATGTTCTATATTTTCAGCTCGACTGCATTATTTCACACAGTATCATAAAAAAGGCCGTAATAAAGTCTCGGAACAATAACACAGATTATAATAAATATAAATAGGAGACAAATCAGCTCTTTATGATGGCATTTGTCGCTGTTATTATATCTGAAAGATAATAAACGTCCGTCCGCGCTGTAACCAGTCTAATAAACAGTCAGACAGCGCTATCATCATTTACTAGATTTATCAAATCTTTATCAGAAGCGTCGGACCATTAAATAAATATACTCTATTATTATTTCATACAGCAGATCTCACTGTATTATTGTAGTGTGTTTATATATTAACATCCAGGCTTCTGTACGTGTTAATATTTCATATTTATGTACAAAATTGATGCTTTGTCAGACTCATCTGAAATGTTTTTTTTTTAAGAATAAAACATGCCGACAACCCTGCTCCTTACTAGTGTTGCATAATGCGCCTTATAGTGCGAAAAATACTGTACAGCACTTTTAAAAGCTTAAATGCAACATATTATGTAAAAAATTCTTTTTGCAAGCTTTTTTTTAAACACTATAAACACTATAAACACTCGATTAACCCAAAAATCCAACCAATCTGTTTTCTGTAAATCATTTACTTCTGTAAGCCCTTTGGATGGCTCCTCCCTTATTGTGATGTCACAGTAAGGAAGCCTGTATAGAACCTCCCTGGCTCCACCCCTCACCCGGCAAACCCCACCAGAGCCCCACCATCCAGATCAATTGAAGAAACGTTTCTATTTCGGTCTGCTGGTTGAGAAGCTCAGACTTCTTTTGAGGGAGGGATCTGTACCTACTGTACCAAGCCCAGCTCTTAAATGTCTTGTTCTGAAAGGGACTAAAACTGGTAAGAATAGAGCTGGTGAGATTTTTATCTTTATGTGAGAGTTATAGAACTATTCTAACTCATGTAAAAAACAGGTAAGTCTAGTATGATCTGATACCGGACCTGTTGAGTAGATCTGGATCAGGTTATCTATAGCGAGATGCGACGGGTGTAACAGTAGCGCGAGGTTGCATGTAATATGGAATATGTACTGGTTTTGATTTATGAGCCCCCAGTATGCCACTGGGACCCAGTATACAGAGTGCAGCAAGACGAAATGCACTGGGCGAGAAGTCGGATCCGCATTAGTTACAGCCGGAGGAAAAGCAGCAGATTTATAAAGATATATAAAGAAAGAGAAGAAAAACAGCTTCCTGTTATCAAACATGTGGACATATCCAACCGTGGCCTACTATACACTACAGCACCTGCCCCCGTATATATATTTATACACACACACCCACAATAACACACTGTAAACACAGCAGAGTCTGTTTATATCATGTTTTTTTTATATCATAAGTAATTATTTATTTTAAAAAATAATAATAATAATTACAAGCTCTATGTTCATTTAATCTAAATTCTAACCTAAAAGTATTTTAAACTGTACAATTAACTTGAATTTTATCTGAATTTTATACGTGTAATATACGACTTCAGGTTCTGAATCAGTTTCTCTAATTTTGCTATTTATAGGTTTATGTTTGAGTAAAATGAACATTGTTGTTTTATTCTATAAACTACAGACAACATTTCTCCCAAATTCCTAATAAAAATATTCTCATTTAGAGCATTTATTTACAGAAAATTAGAAATGACTGAAATAACAAAAAATATGCAGAGCTTTCAGACCTCAAATAATGCAAAGAAAACAAGTTCATATTCATAAAGTTTTAAGAGTTCAGAAATAATCAATATTTGGTGGAATAATCCTGGTTTTTAATCACAGTTTTTTTTCATGCATTTTCTTGGCATCATGTTCTCCTCCACCAGTCTTACACACTGCTTTTGGATAACTTTACAGCAGTGGGGATGATGAAAAAAAAATGTTTAAAAGGTATGTTTTTTCACTGTAGATGATGCTTATTGGCAGAAAAAACAACAATCTTATTCCAATATTATTGTTTAATGAGATTTTCTCCAGTATAGTGGTTTTAAAACATTACTAAACCTGGCTCTTAACCCCCCACACAGCGTCACACAGCCTGGCATCCCTCACACTACATGGACTTGGCGTCTTAAACTGGCTGGCAGATTAATTCATTCCATTTTCTTCTTCTAGTAAAAAACAAAGCAGATCATTCCCACCATATTCCCACAGTACTGTATATACAAAAGTATTGGCAACCTTGAAATTCTTCCAGAAAATCTATTTTCTTTGAGTGTATTGGACCAACATAAAAAATAACACACAACATTTATGTAATTTCCCTCCAAAAATGGGCCAGACAAAAGTATCTTAGCTTAATATTTGTTTGCACACCTTCAATCACTTCCTATAACCATCAACAAGCTTAAACATCTTACCAGCTTTTTCAAGTATGTTTGGGGTCATTGTCCTGTTGCAAGACCCAACCCCAAAACCTGTTTGAACCTCCACCATATTCCACTGTAGGTACTGTGTTCTTTTCTTTGTAGGCCTGGTAACTTTGTTCCTGGTTACTTTTTATCATAACTTTATCATATCTCAATCTGAACTGTAGCTTTGTGTCAGAAATAGTTTTAGAGCCTGATCAGAGTTTCAGGGATCTTAGTGAAGCGGTGGGGAACCCTCAGGGCGTTCTAGGCCTTTAGAGAATGTCAGTAGAGGGCTGGAGTTCATTATTATTCATCATTATTCATTAGAATCAGGCTCTTATTTAAACTCTGCACTTTTTACACTATCAGTTTTATTCCACTATCAATAAAATTATTGAATCAGCAGAAGAGCAGAAGGTAAAAAAGTGGCCACTCCTAAAAAAGTGTTGCTACTTTAAGATTTGTTTAAGATTAAGTAGTTTAAGATTGGTTTGAGACCGGTTTGAAACTAGATTAAGACCTAAAATTGGGCTGAGATTTGAAACTGGATTAAGATTTGAGATTGATTTAAGATTTGAGATTGATATAAGATGGGTTTAAAAACAGTTTGAAATTGGATTAAGATTAAGCTGAAATTTCAGATTGATTTAAGATTGATCTGAGATTTGAGATTATTATTAGATTGGTTTGAAACTGGTTTAAAAATGGAATTAAGGTTTGGGATTGATCTGACATTTTAAATTGGATTAAGACTTTGAGAGATTGATATAAAATTGGTTTAAGACCAGATTGAAATTAGACTAAAATTTGAGATTGAGCTGAGATTGGTTTAAAATTTGAGATTGAATTGTATGATTACTTTGTAGTTTGCGTTTTTTTTGTTTTTTGTTTTTTTTTTATCTTTCAGTTTCAGATTTAGTCTTAAGCTTTGAGATCTTGGTTAAGTTTGGGATTTGTGGTTGGTTTAAGGTTTAAATTTTGTCTTATTTTAGGATTTTTCGGTTTGAGATTAGTTGGGATGTGAAATTGGTCTGTAATTTGAGATTGGTATTAAGTTTTAGATTAGTTTTTGATTTGGGATTTGTTAAAATATGAGACTGGTTTCCGATCCAAAATTGTTTTAATATATGAGATTTTTTAGAAATTTTAAGCTTTTAGATCTTAGTTTAGTTTGAGATTTAGTTTGATTCAAGATTTAAGATTATTTTGATTTGAGATTTGTGAAAATTTTGACTGGTTTGAGACGTTTGGAACTGGTTTAAAGTTTGAGATTGGCTTGATATTTGGGATTATTTGGATTTTTATCTAATTAAAAGAGATTTTATATTCTACAGTGTTCATTAGTGTGGTAAATACTGTTAATTGATCATTTATAAACTGCAGTAATGGAACTAGTATATCAGTGCTGAGTTTACAGTATGAGGCAGTAATGAGTTTAAAGTCTGTAACAGCTCTGAATGTGAGAACCGGGAGAATCGGGGGGATGATTGACGGGATGCTGGGCTTATCTCTGACACCCATGCAGTCTGTCCTGCCTCCACATATGTGATGGTATCATACGCTCATCTTCACTTAATTAATACAGAATACAACAGCATACACCTGTCACCTGTCCCTCCGACCTGCCACAACCCAGCCGGCACTGATTAATCAAACAAACTTTAATATCAGACAACAATCTTTACAGAAATCTTTTAATTCAGACACATTGGAGGATTTTCCATCCAGTCCTGTTTAAGAAAATCCACAGCATCTCAATACCAGCAGACTTCTTCTGAGGGAGGGATCTGTACCTACTGCCAGTGGCAAGTCAGCAGATGAGGGAGATTTTAGTACTTTCAAATAATGAGTTTTGTGCCTCTATTGCAGTTAGGTATAAACCAGCAACAGCTTATTTGCATAAAAGTGTCAGAGCTCTCAAACGGCTGATTCTAAAAAGGAAATTAAACTGGTAAGAATAGAGCTGGCGAGATCTTTATCTTTATTTGAGAGTGATAGACCTATTTTAACTTATCTAAAAAGAGATGTCTAACAATATTTAATGTTTGAACCACTGGATTAAAAAAAAACACTTTAAAATAATAGGCTGTTTTAATACATTGCAGACAATTAATTTTTATTTTAATATTGGTTGTTCATTCATATATACATATATATATTTTTCTTTTTTTCTATATTATTTTATACTATATCTACTTTTTTGCCTTTTATAGTGTTGTAACATCTATTATGTCTATTAAATTTACATTATTTGTAAACCTTCCTCAAATATATTTTTTAATCCAGTTTTTCTCACTTTTAAATGCAATTTACGGTATTTTAGATTGAAAATCTGCATTTTTACATGGTGTACATTGTGGTAAAGTTCAGTAAAGCACTGAGAGAAATCTGTTTCTCTGTTTTATGCCGGAGTCATCAGTCTCTCGTCAGTCTGAACAGACCCTCCACCCAGCAGCCGCCGCTCCCGCCGCCGCGTGGGCACCGCGCTGCCACTGGGAGCGGAGGGGGAGGTCCAGCTGTGCCGTATGCCTTCAGTGACAGGCACTCCTCACAAACTCGCCTGGGTGCCAGGGGCCCTGTAGCTGCCACTGCCAACCAACCTACAAACAAACAGGAAGCCGGCTGGTCACGTGACCGAGCTGGAAACTTATCTCCTCTCTCCCGGCACTCTGAGGTTCACCATCGCGCCAAACGCTCACCCTTAAAGCTGGAGCTCGGTGAAGGATGACTGTAATTAACACACTTCACCCAAACCATGCCAACTGCCTGCCAACTGCCCAAGACCAGTTCAGACCTTCTGCAGAGTAATATAGTACATATATGTCCCTTATTTAAAAGTACGATGTACAAAGTACATTTTAGTACACATACTCCTCAAGCTACCCTATAGTACCCTATACTCCTTTTACTACTATATACTACACTACACTCCCTTATAATAACCTATACTCCTCTATAATACTATATATTTCTCTATAGTACCATATATTCCTCTGTAATGCCATATACTCACCTATATTACCCTATACTCCTCTATAATACCTTATACTCCACTATAGTAGCCTATAATCCTTTTACTACTTTATACTACACTGCACTAATACCCAGTACTCCCCTATAGTAACATATACACCTTTATAATGCCTTATACTCCCTATACTACCATCTACTCCTCTATATATTGCCATATACGTATCTATAGTACCCTATACTCCTCTATAATTCCATATGCTCCCCTATAGTACACTATACTCCTATACTATGCTATGCTCTCTTATAATATTCTACAGTATACTGCATTTACACCCTATACCTACCTAAAATCTATACACTATACTAAACATCCCTATGTTTTCATATACTACAATATTCTACTCCTAATATTATATTACCCTAGTAATATACCCCTAGAGTACCCTATACTCCTCTATAATGCCATATATTCATCTATACTATCCTATACTCCTCTATAATAACTTTAACTCTTCTATAGTACAATATACTCCTCAATAATACCTTATACTTCCTATACTACCATATACTCCCATATAATGCCTTATATGGTACCCTATACTCCCCTTTAGTACTCTATTTTTCTATACTACAATAAGTTCTGTTTATTTTACATTTATTTTACTACACTACACTCCTTGGTAATGTCCAATGCTCCCCTATAGTACCATGTTTTCTTCTATAATGCCTCATACTCATACTATACTCCACTTTAGTACTCTGTTTTCTCTATACTCTATTTCTCTATACCCTCTCTATAAAAAGAGAGAGAGAGTCAGTGTGTTTAGCGACGGCGGTATTTAGTAACGCTGCACAGCTCCTCCCTGCGTTTTGTTATGACGCTACTTATGAAGCTCCCCATTTGTCCTCCCTAAAAAGCGGCGGCAGCAGCAGCGGCAGCAGCAGGCAGGGTTTGGACGAGTACATCCAGTACTCGCTCCTTTCATCTGTACGCAAATTTACTGCTCATTTAGATCCCGGCTCCATTCATCCTATTCCCCCGCTCCCACTGCTTCAATGGAGGCGTGAGAGACGCTTAGCTGTTGTTTATTTTCCAGGCACAGCATGAAATTCTAATGTCCCCCCGGCGGACGCACTGCGTTTCCGACAGCGTCCTCGATGTCTCCCCATCCGAAGTTAACGGAGAAAAAGCTTCAGGAGAGTCGGGGGGTTTTCACGGGCTGGGTATGAAGCATATGCCCGATACAGAAAAGTGGGAGCGAGCAATATATCATCCGCTAATCGTTATTACGATGCCGGCCTTTGCAATATTGATGTGCAATATGCAAATGAGCCCTCTGATTGTTCTACCGGGTGCTGTAAGGCCTGTAACTGGCTTGGTTTCAATCCTCACGGGTTCCTTTTAGGGGTTTGTGGTCAAACAATACAAATAATCATATAGCGAACCTTCAATAATGCATTTTAAATAGGCTGTAATGTACAGCATACGTCTCTATGGGTCTCTTCTGTGGTTTTAACGTTTTAATGCTCAGCATGGTGTGGGGTTCGTTTTTACAGCTCAGAATCTGTTCAGTAATTAGTTTTTTAGTTTTACTAAGCTGATACAGAACAGCGATAACATTTAAAACCACGTATATAGGTGTAGTGCAGGGCTGAGCACTTATTGATTATTAGGTGCACTATCAATAAATGTCTATTTTCTGGTCTATTTATATTAATAAGACACACTGGATTATAAGGCATGTTATGTGACACTAGTAAGGAACAGGGGTGTCGCCATGTTTTCCTTCTAATTCAGAAGGTCTTGCCGCTAATGGTGAGACTTGTAAAGCCAAGCCAAGCTAAGCTAAGTAAATAAAACTGTAATTCTTTAAAAAGACATTTTCTTTTAAAGTAAAACGAGCACTGGATGTTAATCTACACAGATTTCCTGAAAACTGTTTATTTGGGTGAATAAAGGACTTCTGTTTATTTGATATTAGCTAGCGGTTCATCCCACATAGCTTGTTTTAACATGGTAAAACACGCAGACTACAGTATGATAATCTACACTGATGGATGTGGTGGTCTGGAAGTGAGGTGTGTTCAGCTAAATTTCTGCCATGTTTCTAGTCTATTGGCGAAAGAAAATACACTGATTGATTAAAACCCCGACAACAGTCAGCTGCCCAATCCTATTGTTCGCTGCAGGGAGCAATTCGAGCTTGTAACTCATCAATAAACAGTTGTTTTCAAGTGACACCTGATTTATACCTGGTTTATTTCACGTTATGCCCAAAAGTCCAAAAGGTGTACTTTTCCCGTTGTTACGATAGCAAAGACACACTGTCATTCCCTGGCACACTGATTTGTGACTGTTTATTTAACTTTATGTCCAAAATTAACCACTACAATGATTAATTAGTTAGTCTTAGTTAGAATTAGTACATGACTTTTGCGTGTTTTGAGCTGCGCAAAGTGTACTTTTCCTGTCTTTACGATAGCAAAGACACACAACACTGTGCCCTAAATCAAGCTGCTTGATACGCAATCGACCGATGCGCTATAAATAGCTAAAATAGGATCCTATATGTGTGGAACTGATGATATATAAGGGTAAATTGCTGTATATTGGAATATAAACTCATATATATTTATGTCGTACGTTACCGGAGAGCCCGCAGGGGTGGATTTGTTTATTATAGCTTTTTAAACATTACGCTCTTCCAGATGTTGGGTGTACGTGAGCGTGTTATTGATATTCGGCGCTGCAATAGCAGCATCTGTCTCGTCTCTTGTTTGCGAGCGTAATCAAGTCGTTCATGAATATTGGATGTAATGAATATGGCTGGATGTTGGGCGGAGAGCTGGATTGGAGGGAGTGAATGGGGACCTGTAGGCCGGCCGGCGCTCGTTTACGGTGTTTTTCTAATTCGGTGGTTCTGTGCTGATGGGGACAGATTGGTTTGTTTGGTGGATAATTCGCGGTAGGTTTCGGCGTCGGGCTGATTGTGTGTGATATCATCATTTAGGTGAATGTAGGCTTCCTGACTGGAGTGCCACATGCACTTTACAGCAGAGGAAGACTAATGCTGACCTTGCAACTAACAATTTTTAAACGATTTCACAGTCGCAGACAAATTTAAGGAATTTAAATGCACCATATAAAAAGTGCAAAGTGAGAAAAGTATGGTAATTATGTTGGATCAGGGATTTAAGATTGATTTTAGTGGCAGAAGGTAAAAACGTGGACTGTGGTGTTAAGCTAGCAGCTGTTTTAGCAAGATTTTACTAAGGTTCTTCTACATATCTGCGACATATTTATACACATTAGCATTAGCTTAGCACAGACCAAGGCATGCTCACCCACAGCATGCAGAGCTGGCTCGTCTTTTGTGGAATAAAAGAGAAAGAAAATCCATCCATAATGCTAATGCTAAGCTAAAGCAAGCTACGCTAACCTAATCACAGTCCTTCAGGCACAGCTGGCTAAAACCAACACCATTTTTTAATCCATGATTTATAATCTCCAGATGTTTCTACAGTTTTCAGAGCTGTCCAGCTTAGTTTAGCATTTAGTTCTCTTGCTAAATCTTCAGTAAAGCTCTTGTAGAGAATACGTATGATTATCTTAAAGAGCGTTTAGTATTCTGAAGCCGTACTCCAGCTATAAAATCCTGTAATACTGAAGACAGTATCTTCCTCAGATCCTGATTAGCTGCAGGCGTTCAGTTCACAGCTAATTCTGTTCACATGACTCATCAATATCTGATCAGAGGCTGAGGAACGTTTACCACATGAAGCAGAACATCTGTGATGGATCGATGTGATGCTGCTAAAGACCGAATGACATTTCACACACCAGAGACGTCGTCAATACCGATCAATGCAAAATAGCCGATCGATTGCGTTTCACGCTGTATGAGATTCTGTAGAAAAGAACTGTAGAAAAGCACAAACAGAACAATATCAGAACAATATCAGTCTGCATTTTTACTGTTGGGATATTAAACCTACTTTTTATTTTATTTTTAATTTAATTAGACTTCAGACTTTTATTTATTATACCTGACTTGCCTAAAAGTTAATTTAATTCAAGTTTTGTGTGTTATATCAATTGATTTGCACAATAATTCTGCTTAAAATTGTATGGTAAGGTGACTGAAATAGATTTGTATTTTACCTTATTTTTGTTTGTTTAAGTCATATATATAATTATACTCTACCGGTTGATCTAAGTTTTAGATCAGCCCTATTTTATTCCCTTTATTTTTGCCTTTTAAGCTCTTTAGGTCCAATAAAAAAAATAACTTAAAAAAAAATGCAAAAGTCATTTTAATATTGTAAAAAACAAAAATGAAACAATCATTTATTGATTAAAAATATATTGTTTTGTTTCTAAAAAAATATGTGTATTAATAAGCATTGTGTAAGTGTAAGAATATTTAGGTTATTTTAGGAACATTAGAATTTTCACCTTTTTTAAGCAATTTTAAAAGAAAATAAGCACAAAAAGTCAAACTATTCAGAATATTGTGTCCAAATTTAAGACCAAAAATATAGGAATTTCCTTAATGTATGTCTTACTTGACACATTTTGAGAATTAGCAATTATTTTAAGGAATCTCATGGAAAATTTGTTTCACATATTTTATGTATTTTTAGTGTTTACCTTATTTTAAGCATTTTTTTTTTAGAGAAAATAATCACCAGTCACCAGTTAAAGCCAAAAAAAGGTTTGATTTTACTTAATTCAAGTCTTCTTTCACTCATTTAGAGATTTTGCAGGTATTGCATGATTATAGCTCATTGTAGGAAAACCTACTATGAAAAATGTGTGCTAACCATTGGCCGATTATATTTGCTTAATATAATATGAGAATACACATCTCAATTTACATGTACCTTATGCACTTTTAACAAATAGACTAAAAGTACTTTAAAATGCAATTTTACAATTTTACAACAGACTGAATTTAGTTTAGTTTAAACTAATTGAGGTTATACAGCATAAACTCAATGAAGGCAGTCTGAGACACACAGTAAAGCTTGGTCTAGGAGAATGAGGCCAATCAAAGTCTTTACTGTGCAGATTCTTATTGCAAATTGAACATTTTCTGACAGTTTCCCTTTTAATTTCTGCAGAAACGGAAGGGAATTGAATGTTTTTCATTGCTGACAACAGAGGTTGAACATGGCCGCTGGTTAGTGATCCCAGTTGTATCTGTAATAAATGACAGAATCCAGAATCGACTGGAGGAGGATCTGTAGGGAGATTGGTTTGGAGAGGAAGACAGATCGCACAATCGCCGTCGCTGGATCCATGCTGCCCGACCACAGTAAAGTCATTCAGTACAGTCATTAAAAACTCAAAAGATCAGCGTTGCATTATTCCTGCAGTCTGAAACCGTCCAATCCGGCGTTTCTCAGACCTGCAGAGCACATCAGGAACACTACCATCCAAACCTGATTATTATTGAGCTTTATTAATCATAAAATATGACTAACAGCAAAAACAGCAATCAGATGATTCAGAATTCTGTGATTAACCACTTTTTCCTTTCTTTTAAAACCAAAACAAACTTTTAATAACAGTGTAATAATGAAGGTGAGCAGGTGTCCCAATAGTTATGTCTATATAGTGTATCTTCACAAAGTTACGTTTAAGTGTCAATAAAAGAAAATCGAAATAAATTAAAAATAAAAAAGAGACCACTTAAAGATCAATCAGCTCTCTCTCCTGCCCGCCCCTAAACCCATACATCACTCAGTGCCCCTCCCAAACTAGCCCTCCCATTTTTAGCCTTTTTTTTATTTGAGCTGAGACCGGAGTCAGTTAAAATCAGGGTTACATTTTAATACTAGTGGAATGATTACAAAGATCAGATGACCCCATGTTTAGTTGTTTGTCTATATAGTACACAGCTCTGGAACAAAATAAGAGACATCTTCTTAAAAATGATGAGTTTCTTTGATTTTACCAAATTGAAATCCTCTGGAATATAATCAAGAGGAAGATGGATGATCACAAACCATCAAGCCACCAAACTGAACTGCTTGAATTTTTGCACCAGAAGTAAAGCAGCATAAAGTTATCCAAAAGCAGTGTGTAAGACTGGTGGAGGAGAACATGATGCCAAGATGCATGAAATAACTGTGATTAAAAACCACCAGGGTTATTCCACCAAATATTGATTTCTGAACTTGTTTTCTTTGCATTATTTGAGGTCTGAAGGCTCTTCAGACATCTCTAATTTTCTGTAAATAAATGCTCTAAATGAGAATATTTTTATGTGGAATTTGGGAGAAATGTTGTCTGTAGTTTATAGAATAAAACAACAATGTTCATTTTACTCAAACATAAACCTATAAATAGCAAAATCAGAGAAACTGATTCAGAAACTGATGATTCTAGGAAATGTCTTTAAAAACTTATCTCAGCTTTTCTTGTAAAAAGACTGTATTTATCAGTCAGTACAGTCATTTTCTCTGCTATCTCTCTCCACAGTGAGCCTGGTGAGCGTCTGGCGTAAGCGGCAGCAGGGCGGCAGGAGCCAGCGTGGCCTGGAGGTTCTGAAACCCAAGGACAGGAGGTGAATGGCAGCAGGTGCGGTGGCACGTTCCCAGGATCTAGGACAGTGGATGGCTTCCAGCTGGCGGAGAGCCTCTTTCCCCCGGCCGTGGCGCAGCAGCTACCTGAACCGAGGTTAGTTACTCAGACCCTCCCCGGACCGCGGGGAGCCTGAATCTTAATGTAAACCGACTCATCTATAAACGATGGCAAGTGGTGATTAATCAAAATCTGACAATGTGTACGGAGAGGTCCGGCGGGTCACAGCTTCTTTTTTAGCACCGGTACACCCCCTACCCCTGCACCCCGGCCCCGCCCCGGTGCTGCCGAGCCCGGGCCAGATCTTTCTCACAGGTTAGATAATGGTGTCGGTGCTGTTCTGCTGTTCTGCACCTCCTCGTTCTGTTAGATCTGACTTTTCTCGAGGTCGTGGGGTGACGGGACACTGTCTGTCCTCTGCACAATAGTTAAAAAATACCATAAATAGGAGGTGTGGGATTATAAATGATGTTCAGAAGACTTTAGATGATAAACACTTGTTCATTTCCTTTTTGTGTATTGGAACGACTCAAAAAAACAGAGGAAAAATGTACATGATTTTACGCAAAACTGATTCCTTACAGAAAATTAAAATTATAGCAATTACAATTTTTTCTTATACACATTTAATACCTTTGTGTTTATTGAAACAACACAAAATAGAAAAAAAATGTGGATAAATAACTTGAATGGATGGATGGATAAATGGATTGATGGATGAATGGAGGGATGGATTGAAGGATGGATAGATGGATTGATAGATTGATGGTTCAATGGATGGATGGATGGATGGATTGATGGTTCGATGGATGGATTGATGGATGGATGGATGGATGGATGGATGGATTAGATGGATTGATGGTTCGATGGATGGATAGATGGATGGATGGATTGATGGATGAATGGAGGGATGGATGGATTGATGGATGGATAGATGGATTGATAGATTGATGGTTCAATGGATGGATTGATGGTTTGATGGATAGATAGATGGATGATGGATGGATGGATGGATTAATGGTTCGATGGATGGATGGATGGATGGATTAATGGTTTGATGGATGGATGGATGGATTGATGGAAGGATTGATGGATGGATGGATGGATGGATGGATGGATTGCATATCTCTGCTACTATTCGTTAATATGGTTTTTAAGATTATGGCTGTTAAAAGTATAAAGTAATGGACACCTATTCACCTGCTCATCCTGTCTGCTCTGCGTTCACATTATAAACGGGTTAAAGTGGGATATAGAAGTCTAATAGGTGAGATCAAATTCAGCCCGGTTTCGGAGGATGACAACACTCCACATGATCCTCATATTCAGACAGAAGAGCTTTAATTCCTCTGTCCTAAAATAACGGAGATGACACTTGACCATTCTCCATCCAATCTCCACTGACTCATCACAAGCCTGGCGCTTGCTTCCTCTCCGCTTCCAATATATATTAATGTAGCCTGTAATTCTGAGGATTACTAAACCCCCTCATCCTCCAGCTCTCCTCCAGAGAGAGATTGAGTTCTGCAGGTTAATCATTTCACTGGCTGATTTCCCTCATTACTCCATTATTATACCCATATACCACTCGCTTTAAAACGCTTAGTCTGAGGCCTAACGAGATACATAACATAAAATAAAGACTCGCTTAATTGAGACAGGTCATTAAGGATATCAATTAATCAAATTTCACATTTTATTTTAACACAATAACAACCCAAATCACATCCCCAGAAAGATAAAGGTAAAATATCCAGATCTAAACCTAATTGAGCAACTGTGGGGCATCCTCAAGCGGAAGGACATTGTTTTATTGTTTTACAGGTGTTTATTTCCTTTGTGTGTATCAAATAGCAAAAGCAGTGTGTAAGACTGGTGGAGGATTGCCTTGAAATTAGATAATTTCACTCGCTAAGATACCCTGCATTCTGCATGTAGACAGGTATTACATCTACTCTCCACATCTTTTAGGTAATGTTTTTATTCGTTTTTTTTTAAACCTATGACTATTGTGGCAGCTTTTAAGGTGGAACTAGCGTTCCTGTGTAAATACAGCTCTAGAAAAGTAAAAAAAAATATGAGTTTCTTTGATTTTACCAAATTGAAAACCTCTGGAATATAATCCAGAGGAAGATGGATGATCACAAGCCGTCAAACCAGCAAACTGAACTGCTTTAATTTTTGCACCAGGAGTAAAGCAGCATAAAGTTATCCAAAAGCAGTGTGTAAGACTGGTGGAGGAGAACATGATGATTTAGGTTTTTTGCAGTGTAGATCTTTTGTAGATGTTTCTTTATCCACGGTGCAAAACATAATCAAGAAGTTTACAACAAACAGCACTGTAGCTAACCTCCCTGAACGTGGACGTAAGAGAAAAGCGTTGTTTCAGTGGTTGATTATACGTGTCTGATCTCTTTTATCTTGCTAAATAAAGACAGATACAGTGGTTTAATGGATCAGCGCCGGCTCGGTGCTGCAGACTAATGCATCCTAAGCACAGTTCTATCAGATTTGTAACGATCAAAGCACACATTTGGTTGGTCGAGAATTCCCGCGAGCTCAAAGAACGCCGCTCTATATAACTGTGTTGGAATTAAGAGCGTGTAGTGCAGCACTTTGTGGAGATGTTGGGCTGATGGAGGTGTATGGAGGTTCTGGCTGGAGACCAACCTGCCTGCACTCAATCGACAGCGGCAGTGGCAGCAGCAGCGGCAGCATGCATACAGCATGCAACTTTAATCAGTCTGGATGCAAAGCCAAGAATACCCCAGATTGCCCCAAGATTGAACTTAGTGACGTCAAAACAGCTTCAAGCTTCTGCTCTGATAAGGTTTCATCATTAAAAAACTCAAAATATGTCCGTTTACAGTTAAAAAGGTTAAGGGACCATATTTTAGCCATCAATCGTGCACCGTACAGCTTGATTTAGGCTGCGTCAGTGTGACTTTGCTATCGTAACGACGGGAAAAGTACTGTATTTTTCACACTATAAGGTGCACCTTATAGTCAAACGAGCGCTGGATGTAATTCTACGCAGATTTCTCTCATGAAAACTATTTATTTCGGTGAGTAAAGTGCTTCCGTTTATGTACAGTAATTTTTTACAATGCTATCACTTAGTGCAGTTAGTGGCTCATGCTAATGCTGCTCCAGCAGTGCTAGCCGGGGTTAGCAGCAGACTACAGGCCGAAAATACTCACCTCTCAACAGTGAAAGAGCTAACGCTTAGCGTGATTAGCAGCTAATGCTAATGCTGCTCCATCAGTGCTAGCTGGGGTTAGCTGCAGACTACAGGCCAATAATACTCACCTCTGATCGGCAAAAGAGCTAATTAGCTAATGCCTTGATGCTGGAGAAACTTCACTGAAACTCCTGTATAACTGCTATTTTAACGGTGCAGCTACCTGGTCCAACGCTTCTCAGCAGAGGAAACTAGCGTGGTTGTTTAAATATTTCAACCGTTTTTAAGTTGGAATTAATGTGAGTCTATCAATATAGTGTGAGCTTTTAAGGTGGAACTGGTGTGGTTGTGTGAATATAGCATCAGCTTTTAAGGTGGAACTAGTGATATAGTGTAAATGTAGCATCAGCTTTTATGGTGGAACTTGTGTTCTTGTGTGAATGTAGCATCAGCTTTTAAGGTGGAACTAGCCTGATTTAAGATGGAAGCTTAAAAAAAAGAAAAAAAATCAATTCAGCATTAGAAGTAGCTAACTACTTCACTTTTTAAGGTGGAATGGAATAGTAGTAAAGAACTTTTAAAGTGTGTCTGTGTATTTGGGGGGTTTAAAGGAGTACTAGACAGTGTAAAGCTAAAAGTATGGGCTCACTTTTAACTTTTTTTCTAAGTTGACACAAGCCCTATTTTAACAGGACAATTTGTTATCTTAAGATTTTGCCTGTGATTTATTAATCATTAATTAATACCAGTTTAAATGTTAATTACAACTGTCTTTTGATGATGATTGAATATTCAGACCACCTAAAAAAGCTCAAAATCTCATTGGGTCAAATGTAAGTGACCCAAATGTGGATCTTCGTTGCATTTTCACCTTCTATTCTAAGACTAGAGCTCTGATTGGTCCAGGAAAGCCGTTCCCTCACCCATGCTTCCTCCCGCTCTGACCTGGTTTATCTGGAACGTGTGGAAGAATGGCTGCAGTGTATCTGGAGACACATACTAACCGAGAAGTTCTCGCTCGCAGCAGAATTTCACCACATCCGCCCGGCTCCTCCCACCAGCACCAGCTGCTGCATTCGTTCCCCAAATAAGCTGTTAGTCCTTCAATTTCCCAAACGCCCGGCGCCGTGCATCATCTCTCCATTATCTCCTCACGCTATCATCCTGATCACTCATCCTACCTCTCAGCAGATACATCAGCTTCAGCGCCCTGCAGGAATTATGCAAATTAAAGATATATATTTAGTTTGAAATTGATTCAAACGTCATAAAAAAGAGCTTGAGAATCAGATTAAGTTAAAACACAAGCCTGAAATTCATTATACAGATTTATAGTTATGTTTTTTTTTATTATGCATTGCTCTGTGTTGTTATCCATCGCATTTTTCATTGTATATCTTGTCCCACAGTTTTTTTTTTTTTGTTAATATTTGCTGGAATATATATTTTTGATACATTTTTTATATTTATTCCCCATGGGAATGAATGAGGTACAAATGTTATGACATTTTTCAAATGTGAAAATGATACAGATAAACTTAAAACACCCAACAATCAACATGGAGTATTACTGCAACACCTGAGCAACCACCTGAGACACCATAACAACCACACATAGGATAGCAGCCACTTGGAGCAACTAATTGGTGACACCGTAGCAGTTACCTAGCAACTACTTAGTGGCACCATAGCAGCCACCTAGCAACTACATAGTGACTCCCTAGCAGCCACCTAGCAACTACTTAATGATACAATTGCAGCCACCTAGCAACTACTTAATGATACAATTGCAGCCACCTAGCAACTACATAGTGACTCCCTAGCAGCCACCTAGCAACTACTTAATGATACAATTGCAGCCACCTAGCAACTGCTTAATGATACAATTGCAGCCACCTAGCAACTACATAGTGACTCCCTAGCAGCCACCTAGCAACTACTTAGTGACACCATAGCAGCCACCTAGCAACTACTTAGTGACACCATAGCTTAGTGAAACCATAGTAGCCACATATCAACTACTTAGTGACACCACAGCAGCTACTTAGCAACTACTTTGTGACACTATAGCAGCCACATAACAACTACTTGGTGACACCAAAGCAGCCACCTAGCAACTAATTAGTGACACCATAGCTTAGTGAAATTTTGCATTGCAAAAGTGTTCAAACCCTCAGTGTAACCCTATAGAAAATGCTAGATTGAAAACTGCAGGAGGAGTAGATTATTTTTACAACACTCGTGTGATATAACAAATCAGTTTACTCTGTATACTGCTGTCCCATGATTTTGGTGCATGCAAATTAATGAAATGCACGGCGTTCCTTATCGTAATGAGGGACGGCAGTAAAATAGAGGTTTTGTGAGCAGAATTGTGTTTTTATATTATTTTTTTAACGTTAAGAGCTGGAATTTAGCGATTGCATTATTTAGCTTCCTCTTTCTTTTTTTCTCCGGCATTCAGGCCATCTGTGGCGGAGTTTTGGAGCCGCCGCCGCCGCCGAGTGAAGCTCAGAACAGAGTTTGTTGTGTGGGAGAAGAAGAAGTAGGTTGTATTAAACTTGCATTAAAGTGGAACAGTGCTGAAGTGAAGGACAGTCCTATAAATTATGCAACAGTCAAACAAACAAACAAACAAAAAAAAGAGAATCTCCTGCAAAGAAAAAACATCTGGTTCCTAAATCACGGCTCGCGGTGATTCCAGACCCATATTGTGCTCTTCAGGCTGAGGAACGAGTGGCCTTTCCCTCCACTGAACAGCAGAACCAAGTCTGTATCAAAGGAGTCCTGTGTGTATGGTGTTTTGCGATGCTCATTGCTATCTTACACCCTGCCAACAGTCTATTTTCACTCCTTCTGCCGGTTTCGTTTAAATAGCAACAGTGCTTCTGAATATATCTACACTGATGGGCACAGGAGCTCAACTGACTGAATAAAACCTAGACAAACATAAACAGTCAGACGTCCATTGCTATCTTGGCATCGCAGGCACAAACCCAACTTTTACATCAACAATAAATATATATAACAATTAATAAGCTACTGGAGGGCCTTCACAGTGTGAACCAGCACCTCAGTTTCCTTTGCTGAGAAGAGTTTGTTGGACACGTCCAGGAAGCTGCACCGTTAAAATAGCAATCCACCAAAGTCAGAGCTCACCTGACTCTTAAAGGGAATGATTAACAAGAGACAGGCTGATTGGTTTATTTTATGCTAACACTTTCCATGAATGTCATCTCTATAAGACTCTATAAACATACTCATAGCACATCATAATGCATTCATAAGGCATTAAAAAACATGGCTATACATATTTATAAAAATGTATAATTAATTATAGCCATGTTTATTATGCATCATAAACTGTAATTATACCGTCAATTTATAAACACACTCTAATAATCCTATAAATATATTTTAACCACTCTTGAATATAATATTAGTTATAGTCAATTATAATGTATTATAACAGGTCGTTGTGTGCTCTAAGTAAAGTACCAGACTTTCAAAGTGGGTTTAGATTATTAATGATAGATATACTGTATACTGTTTTGACATATACGTTATAAGCACAGTTTATGATTGTATTATTATCGCAAGTCATAATGCTTAATAAACATGACTATAATGGGTTTTGCATTTTTATGAATATTTATAGCCATGTTTGTAATGCCTTATGAATGCATTATAATATGTTATAAATGTGGTTATATAGTCTAATAGACCTTTTCAAGTCATTTGGGGCATTTCTATTGGTCCATTCATTGTGGAATTCTGATACAATATAAAAACACGCTCCAGCCCACCATCCTAATTTGGGAAATGAGTAAATTTGGGAGAAATTAGACCTGGTTTATTATTTTTCGCTTAAAAAGTGATAGGTAAAAGTTTTTTTTGTTCTAATTAACAATAATAAATAAAACAAAACACACCCTAGCCATCACTATTCTATTTTTTGAAAACTACTAAATTGTGGATAATTTAGGCCTGTTTTTAGCATTTTTTCTTTAACAGTGACAGATTTTCCATCATTTTACTGTTAACAAACATAAAATCAGATCTTTATTATTCTGTCTAAACCTTGTATCTCACAAATATTATTTTTGCAGGAGAAGAAAGAACAATCGTAACCTTTAGTGCATTTCTATTGGTCCGTTCATCGTGACACAACGTCTAACTGTTTTAATTTTGGGAAATTACTACATTTTCCACAATTTGACTTTATTTAAATGCATAAAATCAGATTTTCTTCTAATTCAAAACAATAAAGTAATTTTTTTTTTCATTTTTACAGCTGAAAAATGTCTGAATAAACTCATAATTTTATTTATTTATTTATTTTTATTTTCCATGCAGCACAAAGATGGAGGACAACCTGAACACCAGCTTCTTTAAACATTCATAGAAAGTGTTAGCGCAGTTTCTTGCTCAGTGCGTGCGGTGTCGATTAGTACAGTGTCTGTACAGAACTGTGAGGATCTGACCCAATTATCAGCCGGAACCGCTCTCACCCCTTTCAGCAGAACCGTATCACCGTGTCTGTGTGAGGAACCGGCGTAAGCTCAGGAGGGGCTGTCATCCCGGCTCATCCTCGACAGCGTGATTCATACCGGTGTTTCTCTCTGTCGGTAGGTTCTAGGCCCCGGTCCCCGCGCCGCGCTCTCTTTAGATCAATTACAGTACGGGGTATGTAGGCTGCGGTGGAGCCGGGCGATGGTGGGATTAATTACCGGGACGCCGGGGCTCCGCGGTGTGAGGCCGTCGCACCAAAGCACGGGTCAGCTGACCTCCACTCTGCGGGCCTCGGCTTGTTTCTCAAAACCAGTCTGAATCCGACCGAACCCCCCGAGTAGCCGTGTCCTCAAATCTGAAATCTAGTTTCTGTGCACCTATTTCTATTATTCTCTCTCTCTCAGTGTATCTATACCCATATCTCTACCTCAGATCAGTCATTTCACTTTAAATAGCTTTACTGGCAGAAATTGCATTCAAAATTAAATATGAGGCAAAGGATCAACATTTCAACTTTTGTTTTTTCAGGTATTTTACTGCAAAAATCTGTTGGCAAAAACTATATAATAAAGGCACATTTTAGTTGTGTCCCTGGGACACACAGGAAGTCACATCTACAACAGGAAGTGACGTCATCAGCTGCTTCTTCTGAAGATCATGGGAAGTCCAAAATTCCTCCAAAGTTCCCTCATTAGTTTTTCTGTATATTTGATCTTATTGTAACTGTAATGACTAAGGAGCTCAATCTCAATCTCAACACTCAGTCCTGTTACCTGTAATTAATTCTTACATCTTATTTCTTTTTTTTTTTTGAATACACATTTTAGGAAAATCACTATAATTTGCTCGGTGTGCTCGTGCTATTAGCATAGCTGACGTTTAGCTATTTTTCATGTTTTTGCTAATTCTGTGCTAAAAACTCATTCCTGTTACTTTCAGTCCTGTTACTCAAAACATAAGAAGTAACAGGAGTGATTCTTTTTGTCATAAATATCAATTATTTGAACATGCAGTCAAACATTTCTTTAAAATAAAGGAGTGGTGTAAAGTTATCCAAAAGCAGCGTGTAAGACTGGTGGAGGAGAACATGATGCCAAGATTATTTTATTCCACCAAATATTGATTTCTGAACTTCTGAAATCTTTATGAATATGAACTTGTTTTCTTTGCATTATTTGAGGTCTGAAAGCTCTGCATCTTTTTTTTTTTGTAATTTTACAGCCATTTCTCATTTTGGTCTACCTGCATATACATACCCCTACTGTTCCTGGATCTGCTCGTTCTCCAGTGAATGCCAGACTAAACCCACAGTGTTTCTGCATTTCGATAATAATATTCTCCGTGCCCAAGAGCGATTTTCCACAAGTAGAAAAATCTGACGAGTGCCTGTTTGCTTAAATCTTTGCGGAGTGCGGGTTTGGGTCTGACCTTCCTGGCTGTGATAATAGAGTGAGGGTTTGTGAGTAGGTTACGTTTAATTGTTATCCCTCTGATCTACAGCGCTACTAATTACATGGATTTATCAATGGCATTTGCGTGGCCTAAAGGTCACCTGCAGCTCATTTTTCTAAAGCAATTTCCTTCACTTTTGTTTGTCGCGATCCGGAAGGGTTCAGAGTGCTGGAGAAAGGCACGTTTACGGAGCTTTCATGCATATTTTGTTTGGTCCAACAGGGTTTAGCAGGTCTGAATGGGGCTGTGAACCACGGTCCAGCAAGAATGATTGAACCATGGTCCAGGGTTCCTCTGGACTGTGAAAACTACGATATTTTTGGACGGTTTAAACTGAATTTAAACTGATTTATTTCTGATTTCCTGCAATTTTTCTTCCAGTTTAGCTAGCCTGATTGTCCCACCCATTCAGCTGCTGTTCGGTTGTGTATATCCCCAATGTCCTGAAGAAGAAAGTCGTCACTGGTGTACTAAGTGACAGATGTTGAAAAGTAAACCAAGGAAAACCACCACCATGTTTTACTGTAGGTATGATGTTAATTTTTTTGAAATGCGATGTTACTTTTACACCAGATGTAACAGGACACATTCCAAATAGTCCAAATTTGTCTCGTCAGTTCAAAGAATATTTTTTCAAAGAATATTTATTTAAGATGTTTTCTGGCAAAATTGAGACAAGCCATAATGTTCTTTTTGCTTAGCAGTGGTTTTCGTCTTGATCCTCTCTTTTTATGGTGGAGTCATGAATGCTGTGTGACCTCTTAGATGAGTCGTCGCTGCGCTCTTGGGGTAATTTTGTTCAGCTGGCCACTCCTGGGAAGGTTCACCACT
The DNA here is from genome assembly GCF_023375975.1 of Astyanax mexicanus. Lineage (NCBI taxonomy): Eukaryota > Metazoa > Chordata > Actinopteri > Characiformes > Acestrorhamphidae > Astyanax > Astyanax mexicanus. The sequence goes on from NC_064432.1 coordinate 25,156,041, forward strand.
GTTCCATGTTTTCTCCATTTGTGGATAATAAATTAATGAATGAATGAAGTTCAACTCATATAGCGCCTTTCTAGAAACCCAATGATGCTTTGCAATTTACACGTTTTACACACAACCATTCACACTCAGCACTCATTCACACACCGGTGAGAAGCAGCAGCCAATAGCGCACAGCCTACTCTCAACCGGAAACCACCACCGTCCACCTGGAGGAGGACTGCATCAGCACAACAGCATTTACCCAGGACAGAGTGCACTCCCAAAACTTTTCCAGACTGATAGATTTTGGTCTTTTGGTCTTTTGGTTTACTTGGATTTGTCAAGTGATTTCTTGATAAAGAACGGTTATGGCAGTAATCAGGCCTGGGGGCGTGGCTAGAGAAATTGAAATCAGGTGTGATTACGCACTTTTTTTTTACAGTGTTGATGGCTTTGGCATTCGTGTCTACAATGTTTTTTTTCGAGTGCGTTGTTGGGCGATTATGTTATGATGGGTTGGCGCTGCCCATTGTCTGCAGGTTTTGTCAATCCATCGAATGCCTTCTAAGCTTATTTTTCAAAGCGATGGACCTCCGTGAAAGCTAGCGGCACTCGCATCGTCTGTCATTACGCGGCGAGATGAGAAGTTCTATTTTTCTATTTCCGAGAGATAAACGATGTTTTTAACCGCTATTACCAACTCTGCTTATTTGTATGGGGCTCAATCCTCTTTTGGCGTCCTAATTCTGAAAGAGGCGTACGATAAAAAATAAAAAGAGCAATGCTGGAACTGGAACAATGCTAAGCGACGTGCACGCTATCGTAAAAAAAAAAAAAAAAAAAAAGGTTTTCGACTCTATTGAGAGGCGAGAGGCGAGAGTAGGGGATTTAAAATGCATGAGCTGGATTTCTCTTTTTCTCTCTTTTCCCTCGTTTCTCCTCTTTTTTTTCACGCTTCCTCTTTCGTTCCTGCCATATGGGGAGCCACGGGGAGGCCAAAAGGTCTCGTCTCGCTAAATGAGCCGGCTCTCGCGCCGCACGGCCCGCGCCTCGCGAATAGGTCGAATCATGTTGCCATTAATATTTGAAACACTCCAAATTGAAAAAGATGTTCATATCGCTCGGGCCGCTTCCCCACCCCTAATACAATGATATATGTATAAAAAGGACCATTTCCAACAGCAGATAGCCCTGTCTATTCCTCCGTCAGCCATTCATCTTTCCCTCCTTTTTTCTCCTCTCCTGATGAATTCATTATACTGACAATCCCGCCCGGGATAATGAAACGCCACCCCGACCCCTGTCCGCCGGCTCGGCGGGGACGCAGCGAATGCCTGCGCCAATTATTGCCAAATTTCCCCTCTCAGGTGATCCATCTTCTCCTGAGGGCGAACATTACTGTGCATTACACCGACCGTCCGTCCAGACCTTTCACTTCTGATGCTCTACAGCTGCTGTATTCTGTCTGTTTTTACCACATACATATGCAGTCCTGGCAACAGCCACACTAAAACTGACACCTCTGTTATTTTGCTTTGCTGTGCAAAAAAAAAATATGGATTTGATCTTTATTTTAATTTTAAAATTAGCAACAAAGAATAAATTCTAGTTATTATATTTTTTATCATCAGTAAAAAAATCTGTATATTATCTTGTGGCCTCCAAATATTATTTAAAGGACGCAGTATATTACATAATTCACCATTACAAGTTTCTGTCCCTTTCAGAACGAACCATTTAAGGGCTCTGACACTTTTATGCAAATAAGCTGTTGCTGGACATGCCAAGTTATTTTATACATATATATATATTATCTTGTGACCTCAACATATTGTCTCAATGCTTAAATATGTTATCTCATGGCCTCAGTATATTATTTTAGCAACAATGTATTATCTTGTTGCCTCAGAATATTATCTTATAGCATCAATATATTAACTTGTGACCTTAATATATTTTCTTGTTATCTCAAAATATAATCTTGTGACCTCTCTCATGACCCCTCAAAATAGTATCTTGTGCTCAGTATTTTAGTTTGTGGTCATATAGGTGATTTTCTGATATTAAATGATATTAATTTTGTAGTATTTCTGAACACAGTGCTTTATTTTAAGAGTAAAACTGTATGATTTTAATCTTCTGTTTCTGTATTTTAGTGAAGGCTGTATATTAGAGCCGAGCTGCCGGAGGATGATCTGAGGGAAGACAGGCATATCGCCGGACGCCCCCCTGTCAGCCGGGCTGCCCCGCCGGGTCCTCGCCGCCCCGCACCCCGCCATCCATCACCATCGCCGGCTCGACCATCCACGACCGCAGGACCTCCTCACTTCAGAGAGTAAATGGAGCAGGTATACTCTCTCCACCGTAATCACTGAGCCAGCCGCTAACTCATTATCTCACTATTTCATATTTTACTAAATACATACAGCTCTTAAAAATGATGAGTTTCTTTGATTTTACCAAATTAAAAACCTCTGGAATATAATCAAGAGGAAGATGGATGATCACAAGCCATCAAACCACCAAACTGAACTGCTTGAATTTTTACACCAGGAGTAAAGCAGCATAAAGTTATCCAAAAGCAGTGTGTAAGACTGGTGGAGGAGAACATGATGCCAAGTTGCTTAAAAAAAACTGTGATTAAAAAGCATCAGGGTTATTCCACCAAATATTGATTTCTGAACTCTTAAAACTTTATGAATATGAACTTGTTGTTTTCTTTGCATTATTTGAGGTCTGAAAGCTCTACATCTTTTTTTTGTTATTTCAGTCATTTCTCATTTTCTGTAAATAAATGCTCTAAATGAGAATATTTTTATTTGTAATTTGGGAGAAAGGTTGTCTGTAGTTTATAGAATAAAACAACAATGTTCATTTTACTCAAACATAAACCTATAAATAGCAAAAATATGTTAGATTTTGTACTATTTTTATACAATTAAAGTTTAATAAGTACAAAGAAAGTTTAAATATACTGATTAATAATGAGTCTACAAGAACACTGTGTGCACTATAGCATAATTATGCTTAATATACTTGAATCTACATTATTTTCACTAGATTTCGTTTGTTTTATTATATTTTTATTATTGTTTTCTGTAGGAGTAAAGTTATAAATGTTGTATTTGTTTGGTGGTATGAGCTGTTATTGCATTAGCCGAGCCGGGGAGCGGTTGTCTGACGAGATTAGCGCGCCGCCGGACCGGGCATGCTGGTAAACAGGTTAAGCGTTATGGAGTGTGGCAGCAATTCAACAGCAATTACGTGAGCGGTAACCCCTGGATTCACAACCAATTAGCTACCGGATCCTCAGCACTACCTCCGTCTTTGTTTGCAGGATTCTGAAGCCTTCCCAGCATCCTCACAGATCCCGCGCTTCAGTAGCTCCTCTGATTTAATTACAATACCTGTGATTAATACTTTGTAATTACTTTTTAATTACAAGCACATTTCTGCATTTAATTTTTACAGCAATTACTGATTGTTCAAGTCGTAAAATGTGAGCATGCATGACATATTTCGTTGCCATGTAATGAAAAACTGTATTTATTAGGAAAACACTAAATATTTGGCAACCAACAATACTTAGCGTACTACAAAAAATAAACCTGGTTTCACAGCAAATTAGCCTAAATATCTGCTAGTTGAATTAATAATTGTGATTACTTTTTAGTTATAGGCACATTTCTGCATTTTTATTTTTACGGCAATTACTGATTGTTCAAGTCGTAAAATGTGAGCATGCATGACATATTTCGTTGCCATGTAATGAAAAACTGTATTTATTAGGGAAACACTGAATATTTGGCAACCAAAAATACCAACAATGAATTAAAGTGTTTAGCAATAGTCATCATTCTCTTCATTAATATTATTAATACTGTTAATATTGTGAATAGTATTAGATATCAATAGTTATGATTACTTTTAATTTGGCATTACTGTATTTATTTTTTTGTACTGCAATTATAGATTTATTGCAAAGGCACTGCATTTATTATGTATTATAATAAGCAAGAATGCACAGAATATTTGGCAACCAAAAAAATTGGTTAGAAAAATAGGAATATTAGGAAAATAAGGAAAAAAAGACAATGAAAAAAAGTCAATTATTCTAAACGATGAATTTTGATTTATCTGAAGGCATCTTGCATTGAAGGCAATGATTCCTCTAATTTTAGGATTTTTATTTTTTTTAAGTAGCAGAAGCAGCTCTAAACTAGTTCCTGTCCCATGACTTCTGGCATATGCATTATACATTGTAATGAAAACTTTAAAAAGCTTTTCAATACGATGCATAGCTTTGTTTTAGGTATGAAAAATGCTTGTATCTCCTCTTCAGCCGTCTACATCAAACAGAACACCCATAATTCACTCTGATTTTGTCCTACTTACGAAGTTTTTTTTGCGGAGGTTAATTCGCTCTTTTTCCTTGGCGAGTTTTCCGAGGACATTCGGGATCTAGGAGTAAAATCGCAGCTCTGCAGTTCGCATTCCGCGACAGTGACGGAGTGGGCGGGGCTAAAGGTGGCGAAAGGTGAGGGGGCGTGGTTAGCAAAGTCCGTACAGGTGAGGTTCTTCACTTTATAAGACCCACGGTTGGAGTCATGTGACCTGAGGGTGACCTGCAGGGCTGCTGCTGCATCAACAACGGCTCACACAGCTGGACCAGTCACACCTGAGAGTGTGTGTGTGTGTGTGTGTGTGTACAACAACCGAACACAAGTGGGACGCTCGGGCATGTTCTCAAAGTGCCCCCTGCTAAAAGAAGAAGCTCCCAGCACCCAGAATGCATCATCCCCTGGAGCTGCCAGAGGAGGCGGAGTCATGCAGGTGATGTCACATCATCACAATAACTGCATGCGGCATGATGGGTAATAAAACACAGGGTTCCAAAAACGAGAGCTGAGTATTGGCAAGTTTATTTCTTTTTTTGGTTGCCAAATATTCAGTGTTTCCCTAATAAATGCAGTTTTCCATTACATGGCAACAAAATACTTTATGCATACTCACATTTGGTGACTTATGCTCTGTTATGTTTTTGATTGTGTAATTAAAAAGTAATCACAATTATAAATCAGACCTATTGTAGTTCAACTAGCAGATTTACTAGGCTAAATTTCTTTACTTATTTTGATATTTTAAGATTTTAAGATGTCATGGAGGAGAGCTGGGAGATCAGTATCTCTGAGAAAAAGCCTCCAGCTGAAATCTTAATCACAGCGCTGTTTTTCTCAGGCGAAGCTGCAACAGCAAACTATATCACCCCACAAACGCACTATTAAAAAGAGCTAATGACTCCTTCAGACTAATTGAATATTCCGCCGAGCCTAAACGGAAACAATCGCCTTGATTATTGTAATGTATTCTTTTCTTTTTTGCGCCTTAGGCTAAATAACCTCGTCTTCCGCTGCGTACAGTAACGGCGTGGAACGGCCTTGTTTTTGCTGCGGTGTGTAAAATATGGAAATCCCCGTTTTAAAAAAATATATATTTATATTTTAATGTAAAGCTGCGCCCGGCTGTGCAGCGGTACGAGTGGTGTATAAAACAGAAAGCGTGAGGTTTATATTGTGAATAGAGCGGTTTAATTGCGCGCTGTGTCTGGGCTGGGTGTAATCAGGTTGGGTGGCGAGGTTTTTTCTTGTCCAGAACAAAGACTCGGAGATTGCCTCTCTAATTGCCGTGCTGTGCGACTGGTTTTATAGGTCATTATACGGTTTTGTTGTACTGGGGCTGCTGGGGCGTGAATAGCAAGCGTTCCTCGGCTCGACTTTAGCAGTGAAGATCCCACCAGAGCGAGGACGAGTCTGATGTACGTCATTTTGTTAATGTTGTTACAGAAATCGAACAAAATAACGAAAACTGAAAGTAAAAACATCACCCAGAGAGAGATCAAGGCCAACTGTGCTCTCTCAGGTCTCCGGCAGCTGATGGCAAGCTGCATGACCAGGACACACTTCAAACCAGCAGACGCGCTTTAGACCGCTGGACCACTCAGCTTTTATTTATAAGCGTTTTTTCCTTTGTAGCAGTTTTACAGCTGCTGGCATCGGTCTGTGACATCACTTCTTGTTTACAGTCGCCACTAGCTGCGAAATAACATAACATAACATAAAAGCATGAGTTATGTAGTGGAAACAGGTGATACAGTATGTGGAATATGGGGAATTAGAGAAGCAGCTCAAGAGTGCTAATAACTGTATGGCAAGCTGCATGACTGGGATTCGAACCAGCAATCTCCTGATCATAGTCGCAGTGCTTTCCTTTTTAGACCGCTGGATCACTCGGTGCACCAAATGAACAAAATTTAGTTTAAACTAACTAAAATGATTTAACTAAATTGTTAATTAGTTTTAACTAAAATCTTTAGTTTTCATGTTTTTTAGTTTATTTATAAGCGTTTTTTCCACTCTAGCAGTTTTACAGCTGCTGGCACTGGTCCGTGAAGTCACTTCTTGTTTACAGTCGCCACTAGTCGTGAAATAACTAAATAGCTAAAAGCATAAAGGCTGTAGTGGAAGCAGGTGATACAGTATGTGGAATAGGTAAAATTGGTGAATTTTGAGAGGCAGCACATAAGGGCTAATAACTGCAATAACTTTTACAAGCTAGACTGTGGTTAGTTTGTTATATATGGGTGTTTTTTGCGTATATTAAAAGTTCCTTGCTATTTAACAGGGATATTGTTGCTTTTTTATATATTATTAGACCTATTATATTATAAGAAAATGTAAAAGATTGTAAAAGTTTGGACACACCTTCTCTTTTAATGTTTTTATTCATTTTTTTTTAAATGAATAAAAACCTGTATAGTAAAAGTGATCTATCAGATTATGAAGGAACACATAAGGAATCATGTAGTAACTTAAAAACAGTGTTAAACAAACCAAAATACTCTTTGAAGAAGCCTTTTAGAGCTCTTAGAGCTTTTAGAGGAGCTGAGGGAACTCTTGCTCTTTCTTTCTTGACGTGATGCTAATGAGTGCCAGTTCCATCATTGTAAAGTTTTAGATAGACTTTGCAGTGACTGCACTTATTTAATTTTAATTTTTTTGAAATTCTTCCCTTTTTTTCACATTGACTGACCTTCATTTCTTATTAAACAACTTTACAATTGATGCTCTCAAACACTTTATTAAGAAGCAAGAAATTTAAGTGATATAAAATAAGTTTAACACTTTTACAGTGTTTCTTTGTGAACTAAATTGAATTGAATTGAACTGGATGTGTAATTGTTGAATATTCAGTGGACTGAAGTTTGTCGGGGTGACTCAGCGTGCCAAGTGAGAGGGGAAAGCCACTCCAGCGTTGTCCTTTTTCAATTTATTTATATATTTTTCAGAAGTGCTGGCTGAGAGTGGTGTTAAACAGGCGGCGTGCAAACATGCCCCAGCCTCGGCGCGATAAACAGGATTGATGTTTGCAAGCGAGACATTTAACTCCATCCAGCAGCAGCGCTGGAGAGGAATCATTCAGCTTCATTGAGCTGCCGAGAGCTGGCGCAGGAAACGCTCATGCCCACCAATTTCTCTCCACTCTAACCACCATATAATGAGAGTCTCTTATCATTCGGCGAGGAGGCAGTTCATCTTCTCAGGATTCGTGTCGTCTTTTCTGCATATCGTGCGAAAAAACACAAGAAGCTGCCCTCTTTTCGGCTTATTTAGCAGTCGTGATACTCGCTCGCACCCCGTCGGAGCTCTGGAAGAGAGAAACGTGTCGGAGAAAGTGTCGTAAATCAGCAGAAATCGGCCTTTTTCTCTAGGAAACAGCAGAGGAGTGGAAATACGGGGCTTCAATATGTGGAAAAAATAATAGAATATACTGTATCATTCAAAAGTGTTTTCTTTATTTGTGTAATTTTTTAGTACAGTAGATTATAATAGTACAGTACAGTTCAGTACAGTGAAGTAGAGTTCAGTACAGTATAGTATATTAAAGTACAGTAGAGATCAGTACAGTAGCATTCAGTACAGTAGAGTTCAGTAGAGTAGAGTTCTATTCAGTATAGTATCAAAAAGTACAGTCAAATTTAGTATAGCCATTTACAGTATAGTATAATAAAGTACGGTTGAGTTGAGTATAGTTCTATACAGTATAGTATCATTTTTCAATAAAGTAGAGTTCAATGCAGTAGAATGCAATGTAGTATACTATAGTATAGCAGAGTATAGTATAGTGCAGTAAAGTTCAGTATATATTAGAGTACAGTATAGTGTAGTACAGTACAGCAGAATTTAGTACAGTGCAGTAAATTAGAGTTATAGAGAATATATTATAGTATAGTATAGAATGGTGTAGTATAGTACAGTAAAGTTCAGTATATATTAGAGTACAGTATAGTGTAGTACAGTACAGTAGAGTTTAGTACAGTATAGTACAGTACAATAAATTAGAGTTCAATACAGTAGAATGCAATATAGTATAGTATAGAATAGAATATAATAGTATAGTGCAGTAAAGTTCAGTATATATTAGAGTACAGTATAGTGTAGTACAGTACAGTAGAGTTTAGTACAGTACAATAAAGTAGAGTTCAATACAGTAGAACACAATATAGTATAGTGCAGTATAGTGCAGTCTATTTGAAACCAAAAACAACATTAAATTACAACAATAAAAATGTTCTGATTAATCACATGCTTTAAATAAGGAATTTGTTTATTACGTATTGTTATGTTGCTCACACCTGATTGGAGGAGCTCAGTTCAGTTCAGTATCTGCTGTTTAATCTGAAGCCTGTAGTATCTGGTTGTTGATCCAGTGTTTGCAGGGTGATTGGCTGCAGTATTGATCAGGCCTGAGGGTCAATATTGATCGGTGAGGGAGCTGAAAGCGAGCGTGTGGTGTTTTTCAGTGGGTGCAGTGGCGTGTGATGGTTTGGGGGGGGGGGGTGATGTACAGTACCCTCTCTCCAGGTTGGGGATGATGATGAATGTGATGTTTAATTGGAGTTTAAAAGCGTGGCACGTCGATCTCTTAAAGACTGACCTGAGAAGAAAGGGTTTAAGTGGATGAGCGTGTTTTAAACGGTGCGCTGTCCCTCAGGATGTCCAGATTTCTGCATGATCTACAATGTTTTTGAGTGTTTTAGTTTTTTTTTTCTGTCATTTGTCCAGCAAAAAACAAATGGATTGATGTATGAATGCACAAAATAAGTATTTGTAAAAACATCTACTTTTAGAACTTAATTGTATGATAAATGTCCCAACACTACTGTCATGAAGCTAAAAAAACGAAACGGCTTGATTTAGAGATGCACCGAATATTAAGCAACTAAAAATGTAAGTCTAAAAAAAAGCCAAAAACATGCAATTTCTATGCGAATTGAATTGATTAATCTCTTAGCGCTATTGTCATGTAGCTGAAAAACAAAAACCAAATGGTTTCATTTAGGGATGCTCTGAATATATTAGTCTGAAAAAGTGTCTAAATCGCTGACTCTATGATCGCTGGTCCAAATCCAGGTCATGCAGCTTGCCATCAGCTGCCGGAGCCCCGAAAGAGAGAGCACAATTGGCCTTGAATTAGGGATGCAATAAATATTTGGCAACTGGAAATACGGTAATTTAAAAAAAAATAATGTTTTTACTATTGAACTACTCATGAATTAGTCACTTAAAAAAGCTAGATTTAACTAGAGGGACCAAAATATTCCAAATTAAAGTTGTAATAACCATTTAAACTACATATTTAACATCAATAATAAAATCTGATAAATAAAAAGTTTGAAACAATTAGCTTAAAAATGCACTAAAACTTGAAAAAAAAACATTTTTTTGAAACCTTGCAAAAGACCATGTTTGATAATTATTTGCAGTGTGAATCAATTTAAAATAGGAATGAAATTTCTAGTGAAAGTTCTACTAGGAGACTCTAATGCAACGTAATTTTCAGACCAATTACTCGCTTACGTCTGTATTTAAAGAGCCACTAAAACCCTAAACCATATATGTATTTTTTATTCATAGCTGAAATGTGTTCCTTGTAAGTAATAAAACACACCAGTCCTGCTTAAATTTATTATAAACATTTCCTAACTATCAGAGGCACACTGCTCTGCCGAATCAGCTCTCCCTCCTGCCCGCCTCTAAACCCATACATCACCCAGTGCCCCTCCCGAATGCTTTTAGCTTATTTAAACTAAAATCAGGGGGTTTTGTGCCCTACAAAATAACGTACATGACTTACACTCTCTCTTTGCTGCTTTCAGACGCTGACGTTTCGTTTTCTCGCCGCCACCCGATTTGTCCAGCCATGTTCCCAGGGGCTAGGCTCCGCCCCACCATCCATGTACAGCAGGATCAACGTAGACCAATGTCAGGACCTTTTCCGAAGACTTTATCCAGTAGAACTCGCTGAGATGAACCTCTGAAGAAGCTGTGATGTTCATCAGCGCTGGATTTCAGGTACAACAAAGCCTGTTTTTAAATCTATGTGAAAGCTGCCAGAGGAAGCTGCCGATAACCTAATTTAAAGCTGGTAAAACAGTATTGACGTCCCAGATGCAGGAATGAAGATGCTACACCGAGGCTGTAATGACCGGGGGCTTGTCTCTGTGTTCACCAATGAACAACCAGATATAAAAAAGCCAAAGTATTTACACCAATCAGCCGTAACATTAAAGTTTAAATGGGCCATTCCATTGAATCGATGCCATTTCTGTCCCCAGGAAATTGCATGTATAAATGTGCACACAAAATAACTTTAAAATACATTTTATTATTAAGCATAGTGTACTATACCTTGACCTAATTGCAAAAGTAGGATATGTAATTAAAACCTTAATAAAAACTACTTAGAACAATGAACAAATAGCATTTGTTAACCCATTCTCCCCACTCTCTAACTATATATTTTACCATGAAATATAATTAAAATTAAAATCTTTCAGAGATGTATAAATGTTATTTTTTTTGCATTGTTGTGACTTCAAATCCCATATATGCTTTAAAAATATATATTTTCATGACAAATCCATAATTTATCCGTAATTTCTAGGCTATGGGCCTTCCAGCATGACGATGACCCAAAACATACTTCAAAAAGCACTTGAAGATAGATGGAAATAAAGTGCTGGAGAGTTCTTAAGTGGCCAGCAAGTGTTTGAATTCTTAATGTTGCGTAAGGGAGAAGAAACCCTTACATGGAGCAGTTTTGACTGATTTCTGATTTTCACCTGGTTTTAGAGCACAATAATGTATTGTGGTGACGGACAGTTCTGGTGGAAACAGGAGAGTTGAGGTGCACATTGAATTCTGCGTGTTTTGATCAGCCGTGCTTTTATGTTTTTTGGATACAATCCGGGTTAGCACCCGAACATCCCTTTCAGACAGCTTCCTCTTACAGCGTCCACAGTTAATCCTGTTGGATGTGGTTGGTCCTTCTTGGTGGTATGCTGACATTACCCTGGATACCGTGGCTCTTGATGCATCACAAAGACTTGCTGTCTTGGTCACAGATGCTCCAGCAAGACGTGCACCAACAATTTGTCCTCTTTTGAACTCTGGTATGTCACCCATAATGTTGTGTGCATTGTAATATTTAGAGCAGAACTGTGCTCTTACCCTGCTAATTGAACCTTCACACTCTGCTCTTACTGGTGCAATGTGCAATTAATGAAGATTGACCACCAGGCTGCTCCAATTTAGCCATGAAACCTAAAATCCCACACTAAAATGATAACAGGTTTCAGATTCATTGTCCAACCCCTGTATTTCTATATCAATGTGTGTAGTAGACATTATCATCATCATCATCATCATCATAGAACATATTTCCTTTATTTTCTCCAAAGACATGTACCTGATTTCTGATGTCATCCCTTAAGATTTGTCTCAAAGCCATTTTGATGTTTCAGAACACATGGTCCAATTCCTGTAGTCCATTAAAAGGGGAGATATTGCCTAGCGATTCATGTGACTGTGATGAAATGCTGATGCAAATGCTGTATGCGACTCACTCCCACAGAAACGTGTTTCCCCGAGGGTTACAATGTAAGATCAGGCGGCACGGGATGCCCTTTAAGCCCGTGGCTATTTGGTTCTGTAAAAACTCCCCCGATCTCAGCCGAGCACCCCGGCGACATCATCTACCGCTTCCCCCTCCAGCAGGAGCCGCCGCCCCCTTATTATTCCTCTCGCGTTTTCTCATTCGCACGCTTTTACCATTCCCTGCAATTTAACAACTCCTCATATCGCTTTTAATAGAGAAGTCATGCAATATTGAGCAGCAACTGCTTCTAATTTCCTGCTGTATTTCATTTGCGCTTTTTTTCTTTTCTCCGCTACTGTAAGAAAATAATTACCACGCCCCACTTATCTGCTATAGCCGGCTGAATACACTTCTGCTTTTAAGGACGAGACCCTCGCCTCGCTGAGCCAATCAGAAAGCATAGTGCCGTACAGCTAATTACAGACCACCGCTAGCGACGGGATTCCCTCACTGTCCTCTTGATGCATCACAAAGACTTGCTGTCTTGGTCACAGATGCTCCAGCAAGACGTTCACCAACAATTTTGTCCTCTTTTGAACTCTGGTATGTCTCCCATAATGTTGTGTGCATTGTAATATTTAGAGCAGAACTGTGCTCTTACCCTGCTAATTGAACCTTCACACTCTTACAGCTCTTACTGGTGCAATGTGCAATTAATGAAGATTGAACACCAGGCTGCTCCAATTTAGCCATGAAACCTAAAATCCCACACTAAAATGAAGACAGGTGTTCATTCTCAGTTTCATTGTCCAACCCCTGTATGTGCAGCACAGGGCCAGGCGGGAGTGGTTTTACACCGGGAGCTTTACCCTGCGGTTGTTTTTTCTGAAGGTTGGGCCGACAGGGTTTTTGAACTCTGGCCTCCATCTATTATCATCAGGGAGAGATTTGGATTCCTGTGCTGTTGGAGACGGAGGTGTGGAGCGAGAGAAATGGATGGTCTGTGTGGGGTTTGGCTGGGAGTCCCAAAGTGTTCCATCCAGTAAAAAGCCTCGGCCCGGGCGCAGGTTGATTCATGTGCCGGCCGCGGCGAGACAGCTCGGTCCCCGTCCAATTACCACTCCCAAACACGTCGGGGGAGCTGCACACAAGTGACTAACCGCGGCGAGCCGGAGAAACACCTGTGTGTGGCGGGCGGAGCGTGGCAGGTGTCTCGGATCGCTCGCCGCTGTAATGGCCAGGCGGGAGAGATGGAGTGTGAGGGAGGGCGGCGGGTGAAGAAAGAGCAGGATACTGATAACTAGGTCGCAAAGGACCTGCGCTCCATTCCACCTCCAGTCGCACAAGAGAAGCTCCAACAGCTGCCGCCGTCACCGCTGCCAGCACCATCGCTCTGAGAAACACTGCTGGAGGAGGATATCCTGCTCAAACACTCTGTAGAGTAGAGGAATAAGAAAAAATATTGAAAAAAAGGATATTTCATCATAGTTTTGATAAAAAACCAGAACTCAACCGAGGACTACATTAAGCTGGTAACTGCATATCAGTGTTGTGACCTTCATAACTATAAAAAGAAAAAAAACAGATTAAAATACAGGTACAGTACAGGCCAAAAGTTTGGACACACCTTCTCTTTTTCAATGTGTTTTCTTTATTTTCATGACTATTTACATTGTAGATTCTCACTGAAGCATCAAAACTATGAATGAACACATGTGGAGTTTTATGTACTTAACAAAAAAAAGGTGAAATAACTGAAAAAAACATACACACATTTTTTTTTTTTTTTTTACTTTTAAAATGTGCTTTTAATTTATATTTAATTTACTCAGGTTATCTTTGTCTGATATCAAAGTTTGTTTAATAATCATAAAATTATCAGTATGACAAAAAAGCAAAAAGAAAAGAAATCTGTATATACAGTACTTCAGTATGTGCGTGAAATCCATTCACTCAGACATAAAATGACGTGAAAAACAAATATATTTCTTAGTTTAGAATTTTCCATAATGTGCTATAGTAAAGGTATGGTATTTCCTAAGCTGTACTAAAGTACACTTACATGCTTTCACACGCGATTTCACTTATATTTCACTCATATTTGATGAAATATCCCCGTCTCCTCGTCTGATAACGTTACTGACACTTGTTCCTGTATGATAACTCTCCCACATGGGACCTGATTTAATCACATTCCAGCTGGTGGCCGGAATTCGCTCCACTTTTCTTTTTTCTCCTGATAGATGACGGCTGTGCTGGGATTGGAGGGCGAGCGCAGTCCTGCTTCATGCAGTATAACGGCTTTTGGCGTGATTGCGAGTTCAGCTCTCGCGCATAAATCACATCTCCTGCATGAGATTACAGTATTTAATCAGAGAGCGTCTTAATAGTCCTCAGTAATTAAGATTGCATCAAGCAAACAGACATGTTGTTGATGGGAATACCAGATCACAGCTTTTTCATCATACAATCATATCATCTTCATACACACACACATATATATATATATATACCATCAGTTTACTGGCAAGAGAAATACTGAGAAACCTTCTTTTCTTTAAAGATATTAAAGTACTTAAATTACATAAACAATAATTTAAATCAGAACTTCTATACTGCTTGTACGTTTTTAATATTATAAACTAACTGAATAAATAAATAAATAATAATAAGTAAAACTATAAAAGAAAGTTTTAGTGTTTCCTGTAGTGAATTCCACTCAAGAGAGTCAGATACTCAGAGAGAGCACAATTAGCCCTGCTCCCTTTGGGTAGGTACAGTACAGTAGATGGCGCTCTTTCTTTCCCTCATCACTCCTAGGGTGATGTGGATCAGCACAAGGCTGCGTCTGTGAGCTGCTGTATCAGAACCTAGTCGTTGCGCTTTCCTCCGAGCCTTAGCGCTGTGATGCTACTCGGCAATGATGCATCAACAGCAGTTCAAAAAGAGGCGGAGTCTGACTTCACATGTATCAGAGGAGGCATGTGTTAGTCTTTACCGTCCTGGTGTGTTGTGGCATCACTAGTGATAGGTGAGTCCTAGTCCTTAGGAGTCCTAATGAGTGAGTTGGGTAATTGGCCGTGTAAATTGGGGAGAAAATGGTAAAAATTAGAAATAAAATAAAAAAATGAAAAGGGAAGTCATATAAGCTGGCAAATGGGCAGAAAGTGATGTATTAATAAAAAAAATAGGCAATCAGATTCTGTGCTATAATATGTCCGGCAATTTTTTGTTTTTGTTTGTCATAAATAATTTTATTGAAAAAAAAAAAAAGTGAGAAATCCCAAAAACATCTTTTTTTTTTTTTTTGATGTTTATAGACATTATCTGTACAATGTAAAGTAGCTGAATGCATGAGATGAGAAGGTGTGTCCACATATATGCGGACATTTAATGCATTTAAAGAATTTAAGTGCTTCTATAATAAAAAAATCAAAACTTCTATACTTATTGTACGTTTTTAATATTAAAAACTAACTAAATAAAGTGAGAAATCCCCAAAATTCCCATTTTTTTTACACTTGTAGATGTTTATAGACATTATCTGTACAATATAAAGTATCTGGATGCATTGATTAGAAGATATTAAAGTGCTTAAATTACATAAAAAATTGAAATCAGAACTTCCCTACTTCTTGTATGAATCGCTCTTCAGTTCTTCAGAACTTATTTCTTTGTGAATCAGATTTTCGTATTTTCTGGACGTTATCTAATTGAATGTTCGGTGTAAAACTGGCTACCTGTGCAGTTTGGGTTCATCAATGGCTTTAATTGTCTTATCTCTCCTCTCCTGTGTTTGTTCCGTCCTGCAGGGGGAATTTACAGAGATTTTCATTATGTTGTAACAATGAGGATCTGCTCAGGCTTCATTTTCCTATCAAGATTAAAATGCCAGCGGAGATGGTTCTGATTGTTCGGGGCTGTGAGTCATTATCAGCAGTGTACAAAGTGGAGGAGAATTCTGAAGTGTCGTACTTCAAAACAATTTAATCACATTCCAGCTGGCCAACCACGTTCAATCTGATTTGCATTTTCTGTCCTGATGGTTGAGCTTGAATTGGAGAGCTAGTATAGTCCTGTTATTTACTCTACATACTGTAAAAAACTAAGAATTCAGACTAAAATATAAAATATGTCAAATTATTACACGTAATTTATTTTAGAAAACTACACAATTGGAGTTGGAAACCCTGTATTCATAATGTATCATATGAGATGCATAATACCTTATAATGACTGTGATAAGGCTGTATAATAACTGTATAATAAGTACTTACAGCAACATTCATGTCACATTATAAACTACAAGTGTAAGCGTCTATAAAGAAAGGGCTTACAATGCCTTATAATATCCGTTCATAACAACATTGTACAATGTAGTGTTGTAATGCACTATAACACACAGATTTGGGTAACACTTTCTATGAATGTCATCTTTATTAGACTCCATAACTACTAACATTCATTATATATTATAATGCATTCATAAGGCATTATAAACATGGCTGTAAATATTTTTAAAAATACATAACCCACTATAGCCTTGTTTATTAAGCATTATAACTTGTGATCATAATACATTATAAGCTGTGCTTAGATATACATGTTAAAATAGTATATATCTATCGTTAAAAATCTAGTCCCTCAATGAAAGTCGCACAGAGAGCGCACAAAGACCTGTTATAATACATTATAATCGACTATAACTAATATTATATTCAAGACAAGTATAATTCATGAGTGGTTAAAAATATATATATGAGAGTGTGTTTATAAGTTGGAAGCTTTTTTAGTCATTATACAAATCTACAAGCAGGGACTGAGTTTCTTGTTATTGATGCATAACATGTTATAAACACAGCTACTAATGCATTATAATCACAGTTCATGGTGCATAATAAACATGGCTATGATAAATTATAGTTTTATAGTTAGAGTTTTATAAATATGTATAGCCATGTTTTTAATGCCTTATGAATGCATTATAATGTGTTTTGAGTCTTATAGAGATGACATTCATCTTCTTGGTATAATGCATTATAATATGCAGCTATGATTTCTCAAATTAAGCTTTTATATATGTGTGTAACACATTATAAAGCCTAAGTATATTTAAAATAGTTTTTAATTTTAGTACAGTTAAGTACACTTGGTGCAATTTAAATAAAACTTTTGTACTATTTTAATACAATTAAAGTAAAATAAGTACACAAAAAACACTTTTTAAATATACTGATTAATAATAATGTGGCTATAAGAACACTTTAGTGCACTATAGCATAATAATGTTTAATATACTTTAATCTACTTTTTTTCACTGGAATATAGCTATTAATTTGTTTTAATTGATTGATAAGAGTAATTATTAGCTGTTACTGTTGGTCAGATTACAATACTGTACACTAAATAACCTTGATTTAACATTGTTCTCCTCGTTTCCTGCTGTTCTCTTTCATCTCAGTACAGTGACTGTGTTCCTGATAGGTCTGCAGAGTATAGTATCTGAATAATGGACGTGTTCCCGGCATGTTAAGGCGTTCTCTCTCAGCTCTGAGCTTTTCATCGGGGAATTTATACGCCACGTTTGATGGGATCACTTTTTTTTTTTTTTTTTTGATTTGTTTTAATGATCCACAGAAAAGGGGAGTTTGTTCCCGTGCCGTAGCTTAGCGCTGGGCGCAGTACGAGCGTGTATTAAAGTGTAAACGCAGTAATCAGGGGGTCAGCACTCTGGAGAACGTAGATAAATCAGAGCTGCTTCTTCTCCAGGGGCTTCTTTAACGCTAGCGCTTTGCATTAGCCAAACGCTGGAGGAATCTATTAGCATAGTCCTACAGGATGTACAGGATTTACACTGATAAAACATGACATTACCACTTAATACCACTTCTCTTTTTACCTCCCTACCCACCCCGGTGCTCCAGTGATCCGGTATAACACTGCTTTAGTCTGGTGGAGGAGTGGACGGGAAAGAGCAATAGGATTTCGGCTTTTGCTTATAAATATTCAGACATGCAAACAAACATCACCTCTAATTGGCTAACAGCACTGTGACACTAGATGCTGCTTATAAGACATTGTGAATAGGATGCTGCTCACATGACACAAGATTCGAAACTAGAGCTAAACTATTCTAAACTAATAATATAATGTTGCAATGCTCATTGCTATCTTAAACCCTCGCCAAACCCTGCCAACAGTGCTTCTGAATATATCTACACTGACGGATTGAGTGGATAGATTTCGGGTGTATTGCTGTCTTGGCAACAGAAAACACAGGTGCACCACTGACTGAATACAACCTAGACAGACTTTAACAGTCAGACATTCATTGCTATCTTGGCAATGCACAAACCCAACGTTTACATCAACAATAAAAAGAGAATACTAAATACAATATCATTGCTGTTCCCGTAAATGAGCTGTGAACGAGCAGCTGAGTTTCCTCTGCTAAGAAGCAGCTTTGGACATGTCCAGGGAGCTGCACTGTTAAAATAGCAATCCGCCAAAGTCAGAGCTCACCTGACTCTTAAAGGGAATGATGAACAAAAAAGACACACTAATTGGTTAATTTCCAGTTACGCTCAAAATTAACTAAGAGAAATAGTACATACCTTTTGCGCTGCATTTCAAGTCATGCAAGGTGTACTTTTCCCGTCGTTACGATAGCAAAGACACACTGACGCACTGTCCAAAATCAAGCTGCTCACCTACAGAAAGCTAAAATAGGGCCCTAAAGCTTGATTCCATTCCAGCTATCAAATCAAAGCCAGTTGTTTACTTTTTGTGAACTTTTGCCAACTCTAATTAATGGCTTTTTGTGATGTTTTATGCTTTTGCTGTGATTTTAATCAAAAAAGGACAAACACCCATCAAACAAACAACACAATCTGGCCCTGTTCTCTGAATATTCAGGTGGTTGGGTAGAACAGAAAGTGTCCAGAGCGCAGAGCAGCAATGTCAGCCAAGTCGATTGGGTGCCAGCTACAGGAGTGCAAGGTTAGCAGGACTTTGACATGATTATCAAAATTAATTGTTTAAATACCGCTGCTTTTTTCAGTTTTATTCTAGCTGAGAGAGGATTGTTTAAAATAATTGTTTCAGCATTGGACTGTGGAACCAACTGTGTTCTCTGGAGTGATGGAGCTCCATCCAGTACTTATGGGAATTTGCAGAAGGGGTGAGGCTGTTGCTGAATGCAGTTTAACTCTCTGGATAGTATAGACAGTTACTCCAACAAAAGCAGGATGAAGTATTTAAATATGCTTGATTTCAGACAAAAAATAGAATGGTGAAACTGGCACTCATCAGGGCAGAAAAGCAAAAGCATGAGTTATCTCTTTTGCACAGGATTATTTAATCAGAATTATCAGCCTTTTGACTAGTAACTCTGATGAAGTGTCAGTCAAAAGGCTGGTAACTTTTTCCTGAGGTGGCCCTGATGAGTGCCAGTTTCATCATAACATTTTGAATGGTCTTTGTGCTTCCACTTTCACAATTCATTGAAATTTTACAGTTTTTTTTTTGGTATGTACTGTACGTAAGGTTTACCAAGTCCTGCTGGAAAATGAAAGCCACATGTCTGTCTGATATCAAGTCCAAAGTCAGAGCAGTGTGTTATGTCAAGTCCAAAATCTTACAGCACTTCATGCGGATTTCATTTTCCAGCAGGAATTGGCACACTGCTCACTCTACCAAAAGTACCAACTGGTCTTATATAATATTTTAATTTTCTGAGACACTGATTTTTGGGTTTTCATTGGCTGTAAACTGTAATCAACAACAATTAAAGAAATAAACGCTTTAAATAGATCACTCTGTGTGTTTAATACATCTATATACTATATATGAGTTTCACATTTTGAACTGAATTACTGAAATAAAGTAACTTTTCAAAGATATTCAAATTCAAGTCTACTGAATGTTTTTAATAATTAGCAGTGTACTGCTGTTTAAATGGGTGTAATTTTATTGTAATTATGCCATTATATTATAAATATTGTTACAGGCCTAATAAAAAAGTAAGATTTTGAAACTAAACTCTGAATATCAACATAAAATAATCATTTAAAATTGAAGCAGTATTCATCGTTGATTTAGACTTTATACATGATGTTGATTTAACCATAAAGAACCATATAAACGCTGAATGGGCATCGTTTCCATCACCCTTTCTCCTAATTGGCAGCCTTCTGCCCATATCTTACTTTACCTCCCGGCTGCTCGCCTCCTGCCAAAACCTCTCAAGTGCTTTTGCACGGGAACAAAAAGTCACTTTAGACTTTAGATTCAATTTCAGCTCTTTCTGCGGGGGCCTGTGAGCCGGGCTTGTGGTGGTGATTGCTCAAACCGTAATCCCGAGCCAAGTCCAATTGGTTGCCGTCGAATATGTCAGCTCGCAGTTCAGCGGAGATAAGAGCATCAGTGAAGGTACCTCCGCGGGCGCCGCCAATACATGGGCTTCTCGGGTCCGCGGGCATTTTTCTTGATCTCGTACGAAAACGCTTTCATTTCCACAAACTCAGCTCCTCCAGGAGTAATCTGATCAATTGGTGCCATTGCGCCCGGTCTTTAATCTATTCTGGAGTGCTAACCGCTAATGCTAATAAAGCGCTAAAAGATGAGTAGCGGGACTCGAGTTGAAGCAATTCGGAAAAAGCTAAATTTTCATTAGCCTGGCTGCTGATTACAGTTCTTTATCATGATTAGAGAACCCAATCATCGAGTCGTTTTGGCCATTAGCTTTATTGATATCAAAAGAGAAGCACATTGATTGGTCAGTTTGGTTCATTGGCGCCAAAAAACTGTAGAGGGTGCTATAGCCAAGAATAGAGAACCCAGAGAAAACCATAAATCTATGTTTTTACACCAAAAAAAGACTTGATATAAACAGATGGCTGTTATGCTTTTGGTATTGGTTCAGTGGTAGTTATTCAATCGGACCACCAATCT
The DNA here is from genome assembly GCF_023375975.1 of Astyanax mexicanus. NCBI lineage: Eukaryota > Metazoa > Chordata > Actinopteri > Characiformes > Acestrorhamphidae > Astyanax > Astyanax mexicanus. The sequence goes on from NC_064432.1 coordinate 25,176,909, forward strand.
TTAAATTGTGAAGAACCCTAGTTAGTCTGTAATTGGTAGTTCAATGGTGGTACATTTCAATTTATTGACCATTTGGGAAGTTATGCTATGGGTCCACCAATCTTCACATTATCAAAAACCTTAGTTAATTAATTAATGGTGTTCCAGTTGTGGTCCATTTTCAGCAAATGACATGGTATTGGAAGACCCAATAGGTTAAAAATGGTCTATTCCTATTAATTGACCAGATAAATTGAGACTAATATATTTTCTATCAACAGATGGGCAGTTTTGCTTTGGTTCCACCAATTTCCACATTGCGGAGAACTCTAGTTAATGAGCTGGTGGTGGTCCAATTTTAGCAATTAACATGATATAGGATGACTGAATTATTGGGTTAGATATGGTCTATTCCGATTTATTGATCAGGTATATTGAGACTGATATGTTATCTTTCAGCAGATGGGTGGTTATGCTTTGGGTCCACCAATATATATATATATAATATATATAAGGTGTATTATAATTATATTTTTGAGCGTATGCCTTGTTGCAAATTGCATTAATACTTATTTCGAAGAGCTTTAGGAGAGTAAAATTGAAGGAGAAAAGTTCTATTATGGACTAAAAGCACTGTAGCTCATCAAATCATGTGTAAATCAAATACAGATTTAATTCAGGTAGACGTACAATGACTTTTTGTCCCCTCTGGTTAAACACCACATGACACACTGGCCTCTTTTTGTGCAGTAATGATTCTCGTATGTATTTTTATATGATGGGTCATGCTAAGAGGCAATAATTAGTCTCCCTTTACCACCACTTAGTGAAAACATACAAAAATTGCATGTCTAAAATATCATTAGACGTATAATTTCAGTAATTATGAGGAGCTGAGTGAATGTGGCCATATGTAGGTGGTACGCAGGGAGAGATGATTATATATATAGACCCAGTGGCACTTTATACGTCTTTCCATTAGAAACGCTACGAGCTGAACCTGACAGATTGTACTATTAATGACTTCAAATCTGTTAGAACAGGTTTAGCTGGTTCTGGAGTCTGGAGTAATGGCTGCTGTGCTTTACAGGGCTGTTCTCAGCGTGTGCTTAGCTCAGAATAATCGTTTATACTGTGGATATGTGGGCTTATTAAATAGCTGATAAGTTATCTTTCAATTATGTTAGAAATGGAGTTCTCCAGAAAGTGAAGATTGGTGGAACAGTGGCATTAATTCCCATATATTGCTCGATAATACCCTTCCTGGCCAAAAAACTAATACTTTCTGGAAGCAAATAGGTAACAGCCTCCCATTGGATAATAATTCCTGCATGGGTGAAGTTTTTTAACCCTAACTGATGCAGGGAGTAGCTTCTCGTCTGTTAAACAACCACATGGAAAAGATGTTCACATTTCGAAAGGGTCAAATTATTGGCATGCATGCAATAATGCAGAGAAAACATCTAAGGAGATGCTAAAACTACTCGAATCAGGTTAAAAACTGCTTTAAAAAACGCTTTATTATTAAAAAGTGGAATAACATCTTCAAGGAGTGCTATTCTAATCATAAATGTTCCTCAGAAGTGCTATTCTGATTATAAATGTACCTTAGGAGTGCCATTCTATTCATACATTTATCTCAGCAGTGCTTTTCTAATCATACATTTAACTCAGCAGTGCTTTTTTAATCATACATTTATTTCATCAGTGCTGTTTTATAAATTATAAGTATAAATTTACCTCAACAATGCTGTTTTGTCATAAGTTTACCTCAGCTGTGCTATTGTCATCATGCATTTAGTTAAGCAGTGCTATTTTAAGCATACATTTACCTCAATAGTGCTATTCTAATCATATGTTTATCTCAGTAGTACTATTCTTAACATACTTTTACCTCAGCAGTGCTTCTCTAATCATAATCATTTATATCACCAGTGCTGTTTTAAGAACAAATTTACCTCAACATTGTTGTTTTCATCATAAATTTACCTTAGCAATGGTATTTCAGTTACATATTTATATATTTTAAATAAAAAAAAATAAAAGCCAGTTTGAAGACCACTGTTGGCATCGATGGCATAGTTCACACAGCCATCTTAACCGCCTTGAATTTTAAGCGTTTATATGATTGTTAAATGTTCGTTATCAAACCCTCATGATGATGCATCAAACTTCTCTAAACGCTTGCTTCTTCTTGTGCATATTTCTGAAGGATGCCCTGATGGTGAGGAGTAGCCTCTTGGTGAACCCAGATTTTTTTTTTTTTTTAAGCGCCAGTCTTTTTAAGCACATCAACAGATCTCCCTCCTCTGCCTACCACACCACATACATATACATAATTATCAAAAAGAGAAAAAAAGAAGCCAGCACATCTGTCATATCGAGTATCAATGCTGTTTTGTCAGGCTGAACATCAGCGCAGTGTTTCGAATGTGGAAGACAAGACAAAACTTTGAATTCCAGTGAGTCATCTGCTTGGGCTGTTTGTTTGAATATCATTACCATAATTACTAGCGGGGCTGTAGAGTTTCATTTGGCTAGTTTAACACGTATAGAACTTTAAAGGACTCCGCAGTGTCCACAGTGTTTCCTCCTCTTGCATGGATCTTACAAAGAGAGGGGACTACAGTGTGAAGCACTTCCAAATACTTTCTTAATGTAACCTATTTGTAGCACCTAAACACTGCTATATATACTGATTATTGAAAAAAAACATCCCCTCTATCCCAACAAAAAGTATTGAGACAACCTACCCCTCTATTCCAACAAGAATCACCAAACCTTACCCCTCTATCCCAATAACAAGAATCAGAACACCCTACCCCTCTATCTTAACAAGAATTGAAACACCCTACCCCTCTATCTTAACAAGAATTGAGACACCCTACCCCTCTATCTTAACAAGAATTGAGACACCCTACCCCTCTATCTTAACAAGAATTGAGACACCCTACCCCTCTATCTTAACAAGAATTGAAACACCCTACCCCTCTATCTTAACAAGAATTGAAACACCCTACCCCTCTATCTTAACAAGAATTGAAACACCCTACCCCTCTATCTTAACAAGAATTGAGACACCCTACCCCTCAATCTTAACAAGAATTGAGACACCCTACCCCTCTATCTTAACAAGAATTGAAACACCCTACCCCTCAATCTTAACAAGAATTGAGACACCCTACCCCTCTATCTTAACAAGAATTGAGACACCCTACCCCTCTATCTTAACAAGAATTGAGACACCCTACCCCTCTATCTTAACAAGAATTGAGACACCCTACTCCTCTATCTTAACAAGAATTGAGACACCCTACTCCTCTATCTTAACAAGAATTGAAACACTACCCCTCTATCTTAACTAGAATTGAAACATCCTACTCCTCTCTCTCAAGAAGAATTGAGACTAGCCCTCTATCCCAAAATAAATTGAGAAACCTTTTCTCTTAATCCCAATAAAAAATATCTAGACACCCTAACAGGAATTGAGACACTATACCCCTTTATCTTAACAAGAATTGAAACACCTTACTCCTCTATCTTAACAAGAATTGAAACACCTTACCCCTCAATCTTAACAAGAATTGAAACAGCATACCCTCTATCGTAACAAGACATGAGACTAGCCCTCTATCCCAGCATAAATTAAGAAACCTTTCCTCTCAATCCCAACAAAAAAAAAAATATATTGAGACACCTTACCCCTCTATCCCAACAAGAATTGAAACACCCTACCCCTCTATTTCAACAACAACAATCAAAACACTGTATTCCTCAACAAGAATTAAAACACCCTAATCTTTTATTCCAACAACAAGAATCAGGACACCATACTCCTCTATCTGAACAAGCATTTAAACACCCTACACCCTAACCCTACCCTGGTTCACCGGTTCTAGTGGTAAGGGCGAGGGGTGAAATGGAATAAGGCCTAAGGCCGCAGGCAGCAAACAATAACACTGGAGTTATATCACAGGTACGATGTTGGGTATGGTGGTATTAAACCTCCATCGTCCTCGGCGTTTATCTGACCGACTGCATGTTGAAGCATGGCAGCATGCGAGCGCAGTACCTGGGCAACCGCTCTGGAACGGGGTATAAATCAGCCGGCTGAAGTCGCCGGTGCTCGACAGTAACCTGAAATCATACTAATCTCTGACACAGCAGGTTTCTGATGGCTCTGTAAAAACGGAACATCATTGCTTAAGGCAAGGTGACGGGGATAATCATCCGCCATAATTCATGTTTAATATCGAAGTCCCGGAGGTGCAGAGGGAAGGGCGATGGGTGTCCTTGCTGGAGCTCTATCCTCTCTTCTTCCCCTCGTTCGGTTCTGAGCGCTGGCTGTGCCGGAGAGTTCAGTTAAAAGAACTGTTCAGAACAAAATATTTTAAAGAAATTACATAAATAGCTTTTTTTAACCACGTTGGAACAAAACTCTGCAACACTTTACCCATACAGATCACAAAAGTCGTGTGAAAACTTCTATTTCAGTGTTTTATTTCTACTTTTTTCTACATTGTAAACGGATACTGAGTATTAAACCCTTACTCTTCCTTTCCTGGGGTGGTCCTGATGAGTGCCAGTTTCATCTTTATTATATCATTTTAAAAGTGTATAGTTTAAAACAAAACAAAATCTGCTGTGAAGCATTTAGGTGCTCTTATCTGGGGTGCTGTTAACTTTTAGCAGTTTCTGAGGCTGGTAACTCTGATGAACTTATCACTCCTTTTCTTTCCTGGCACACTCCTGATGAGTGCCAGTTTCATCATTATAATGTTTTTGATGGTCATCGCGGGGACTGCACTTAAGGATACTTTTAAAGTTCTTTTAATTCTTCTTCTCTTCGGATTGCCTGCCCTTCAGTTTCTTCTTCAAGTATTTTAAATTCTTTGTTAGTTATTATAAGTTAAATATATCTGTAACACCATAACAACCACGTGGGATATTTTATTACTTTGTGACACCATAGCAACCACCTAGCAACCTCTTAGCAATACCATATTTAACCATCTGGAATACAGTGCAAATTACTTAGCAACACCACAGCAACCACTGAGCAACACTATTAAAACAACCTTATAAGAGCATAACAACCACATGGAATATCTTAGTATTTTAGTAAAAACCATAGCAACCACCTAGCAATACTATAGGAAGTTCTTCTTGTCAGCTTTTCAGATTGACTGACCTTAAAATTTTCTTAAAGTATTTTCGTTTCTTTACTTAGTTGAGTAGTTTTTGCTTAGAACATTACTCAAATATTCACTATTCACTGTATACCTGTAACTCTACCTCTTCACTACTTTACTTTAACTGATGCTCTCAAACACTTTATTAAGAGACAAGAAATTCAAGTAATTAACTCTTGAGAAAATGCAGAGATGTGTAAAATCTAAAATCTAAAACATTTTTAGTTTAGTTTAGTTAATATTAATATACAATGCAGAACATTTAAAAATAATGAAAAAAATCCTCAAAATCACTACATCAACAGTCCATAGGGGTTAGCCGAGCATGCTACAATAACAAGCTAATGGATAAAAATGATACTCTTAGCTAATCCACAAGCTAATCTAGCTGTTTATCTGTATTTGGACTCTTACTGTAACCAGTGCATGCCACTAAAAGTTAAATAGCTAGCTTTTTTTATCTGCATTAGCCTCTTAGCTTCAGTGACGACTTAAAACTTCAGCTATTACTGGCTAATCAGCTATATTTGGCAGCATATTGGGGAAACTCTGAATCATCCCTTTAAATAGACCCCAGTGTATACACAATAAGCTCTTTTAGCAGCTTCTGCTCCAGCCTACCACTCAAAAACCACAATAGTAGCGAGTGTGGGGGTGGGATGCTGAAAGTAGGACAAGAAAAATCACAGACGACAAAGTCGCTGGAGTCAGGTGTTTGTGAATGAGTAAGCACACCCTGCTTAAAACCACGAGAAAAAAAAGAAATAAAACATCATGCAGGACCAGTATGTGTGTGCTATTTTCTGTAATAACTAATGCAGTGATGTGAATGTGTGATCTGATATTAAAACAGCAGAGCTTTAGAAAGATTTAGTAAGTTCTTCTTTGATTTATTCATACAGATCTGAAATCAGTTCGAGTCGTAGCCTCTGATCCTGCCCACTTCCCCACCCATTCCCCAAGCTAGTCCCATTTTCATACCCCTGGTTGCCAGGTAAGGAACTCAAAAACATGCAAACACAGTGATTGGTAGATCGTGAGAGCTTAGATCCCAGAAGGACTACAAGACGGATGCTGAGATACTAATTTACTCCTGAACTCATGCTTATCTATCTGATTTTAGCCAGGCAGCTAAATTACCACAAGCACTAGTGTTGTAGAGATGGGCATTTTAACTAATTTTAACATTTGAGTGTTTGAGATGGGTAAAGTCATCCAGACTAGAGCTGAATCACTTTACGGCAAATGGCATCATGCTAATGCAACACTAATGCTAACAACTGAACTGCTATCTATCAGTCACAATCCATGAGGAGAAGAGGAGAAGAGACGCCAAATACAGTATGTTTACAAGCTAACAGCAAAAAACTGAAATTTAAGTAAAAAAACCTAAAGTTTAACATACTATTAATGTACAGTGATGCTTGCAAGTTTGTGAACCCTTTAGAATTTTTGGTATTTCTACGTAGATTTGACCTAAAACATAATCGCATGATCACACTTTTTCACTAAAAGTCCTAAAAGTAGATAAATAAAACCCAGTTAAACGTTAAAGTTGGGGGGGGGGGGGGGGGGTTCTCACATTTACTGCTCACTTTAAGTCCTTCCACGAAATTTTCTTTGGATTAAGGTCAGGACTTTGACTTGACTTCTTTTTAACCTTTCTTTGATTCAAGAACGACTTGAGTTCTTAGGGTCATTGTCCTGCTGCATGACCCACATTTTCTTGAGATTCAGCTCATGGACCGATATCCTGATGATTTCCTTTAAAATCCTCTTATTTAATTGAGATTTCCTTGTTCCATCAATGATGGTAAGCCATCCTGGCCCAGATACAGCAAAACAGGGCCAAACCAAGATACTACCACCACCATGTTTCACAGATGGGAGAAGGTTCTTGTGCTGGAATGTAGTAACTTTCTTTCTCCAAACATAATGTTTAAGGAACATCAGTATTGTGAGTGTATTATGCGAGAGAGGCCTTCAGTTGCTTAGAAGTTCTCCTGGGCATTAACTATTACCTATAACACATCTTGATCTTGGATTAATCTTACCTTTGCTGGTCCACCACTACTGGGGAGGGTATATAGCAGCTCTTTATACTATGCACTGCACTCATCAGTTATCATGGACGCTAAACCAATCACTTTTCAGTGTTTAGCGCCAGTAAAAAGGTCATGTGACTGTAGGGCGCAGTAAAGCCGCGAGTGTTGATTAAACTTTAGCTGTGCTGTTGATTGATGCAGTTTATTGCTGCTGGAATATTTTTAAAGTGTAATGAACTCCACTGTAAATCACTCCGCAGTGTTCGGACGCTACGTCTCGTTTCACGAGGTTAATTAAAAGTACGTCCCCGACTTTGTGTTTCTGTCTGACGTCTATCTGATTTATGATTTAAAGATGATAGCAGTGTCCTTACATTCAGACTTACACCACTAACATTCCTGAAAGCCGTCAGTGCTGTTATATGTACCTAATAATCTGATCATTTAAGAAAATTAGATTTCATCAGTAATCCAGTCACTTAATTGACATGTGTTACATTAATAATACCATAATTGTACAAAATCAGATGTTGTCATTTATTCAGTCAGTGTGTTTATGTGCATTACATTAATAACTAGATAACTGCAGGAAATCTGTATTATTATCAGTGATTGTATAAGTAATTTATCAGATTGTATCAGTAATCCAATGTGTTTATATAATCAGATTTTGTCGAAAACTAAATAATGCTAAAAATCAGATTTTGTCAGTAATCTAATCAACAGGTTTATATACACTTAATAATCTGATAATCTAATCTAATTTTGTCAATAATTAAGTAATGCAGAAATAAAATTTTGTCAAGAATTACATAATGCTGAAAATCAGATTTTGTCAGTAAACCAATCAGAGTGTTTATATACACTTAGTTATTAGTCTGATTTCTTGCAGATATCAGATTATTAAGTAATGTAGAAAATCAATTTTTTTCAGTAATCCAATCAATGTGTTTATATACATTTAATAATTTGATAAGTGCAGAAAATCAGCTTTTATCAGTAATCCAATGCATGGGTTTATATACACTTAATAATGTGATAACCACAGAAAATCATTTTGTCAATAATTAAATAATGCAGAGTTTATCTGTAATCTAATCAACATGTTTATATACATTTGCACATATTTGCACATAAAAAATGAATTGTTTTTAATAATAATGAGTATTTCTCTAAACAAAACATAGAAAACGAATAGAAGAGTACATTGTTTAACTTCCAGGTTACATATATTTAATATTCCTTTATTTATTTCCAGGCATGTGTTTTCGAGGAACTGTCTAAATTGATTTCTAGGAAACGTTCTCTAGGAAACACTGTTTCTTGTATGATATAATTCCATGAAATCTGTGAAGTGAATGAGCTGTTTAACACTGCATCCAATAACAGGGTTCAGAAATAACTAAGACTAAATCAACACACAGCCAGATGCTGCCCTGAGGCTGCAGCCGCTGCCAGAGCTGAACAGTGTGGAGGTCAAAGAAATGAGTAGAACAACACAAACATCCCACTGCAGCATCGCAGCCCTGTACCTGTCTGATAAAAGAATAAAAAAGAATAATATTATAGCAGATACCGTACGGCCCAGTATCAGTATAACACGGCTTTTTATCACAGCATATATTGTTTAACTGTTTAAATTTCATATAAACAAGATTTTGTCTAAATAAACTATTACACATTATTACATATATAGAAGAATAACATTAAAGTTCACTTTAAAGAGTTATAAGAGTTTCCTTTAATAAACAATTATCTTTAATTTACCTTTCTGTAAATGTTTAGACTGGCCTTACAGTCTAAGTGCAATAAGGCCTTTAGTTGCCAATGAACAGGAACGAGCTGTTTAAGGGCTCTGACACTTTCATGCAAATAAGCGTTAGCGTTAGCTTGTGCTAAACAGCAAAACACGATCTAGCAAGGTTATGTTTAACTTGCGATAGAAGCACAAAACACATTATTGTACCTACACAGACATTAAGCACAGATCCCTCCTTCAGACGAAGTCTGCTGGCTAATCCTCCTGTGTACTTTCTAAACTGTTCAACCAGCAGACTAAAAAGTACTGTAGAATTATAGTTAAACATACACTATGAAATAATAATTTCACTACAGTAAATACAGTAAAATACTAACAGGAAAAAACATTGCAGAGTTAATGCATTGCAGTTCTGAGCCAGTAATTTACAGTAATGATAATTGTAACTTGCTCTGATGGCCTACAACACTACGATAGTACTAAGTATATTTTTTTAGATATTTTAGTGTGTCTCAGCTGTTCAGTTTAGATCGTATTTACAAAAGACAATACTTTATTACTGCTTCCCAGTAATGTAATCATGTTTCAGTAATGTAATAAAAATGTGATATAATCCAATTATTGCTTACTAATTCTATACAAAGATAGTTTGGAAATCTACAGTTAATATAACAGGAGTGAGTGCCAGAAACAGGAGTGAGTGCCAGTAACAGGAGTGATTTTTTTGTCATAAATATCAATTATTTGAACATGCAGTCAAACATTTCTTTAAAATAAAGACTTTCTTGAGAGAAAATCAAAGGAATTAGTGGACTTTCTTTTTTAAACATGCTTTTTATATGTTGGACGAGTTTTGTGACCATCTTCAGATTAGAAACCTTATAAAAAAATAAGTAAAGCTGCCTGAGTTTGACCAGAACATGTTTTGAATAGTTAAATATATAATTTATTAGATTCAGAGTTAAAAATAAGATTAAAATATATAGTTTTTAATGTTTTATGTTGTGTATTCTCTCTGATTTTAAGTAGAGAATGTGTGGAATATGTATCTGAGGGCTGCTGGCCCTTTAAGGAGACAGGACATCACGTCTTCATCATCTCCATCGCTGCTGAAAGAATGCCACACAGCCAGGTTGTGCTTGATAAATATTTTACAGCTCCTTTACCCAAGGGTACACCCCCTACACACACACACACACACACACACACACATCGCCAAGTCCCTTTGTGACAGAACCAGAGCATGGAGAATGCACTGCACTGATGCAGTGTGTGCTGCACAGCTTCTGCATTCAGCTCAATGCGTCCTCTTACGCAATCCATTACACTGACCTTCTGCTACCCAGTAATGTAATCATTACTCAGTAATGTAATTACCTCTAAAAATCTCATACAACACAATTATTACCTACTGATTCTATACAACACCTATATATTCTTATATTTTCACATTATAGAGAGTTAAACACATGTTCAGGTTGATAAATACACTAAAGACAATACTTTGTTGCTGCTACTCAGTAATGTAATCATTTTTCAGTAATGTAATTACCTCTAAAATATGATATAACTCAATTATTGCCTACTAATGTATTCAATGCCTTTAATATCATACATAATTGTACATTTCCACATTATTTAGAGTTTAAATCATGTAATGTGATGTTTTCCCCGTTTGGGGTTAAATGCTAAAATAGAAAATTGGATGTAAAAACTCACTATTCATTTTTTTCGTGTAGTGCAGTATAAAAGAAATAAGTTTTCATTAATTTTTAGTTTTTTCATCTCTGCCCCTCACAATTAGAATTTCAGGAAAAATCTATTTCTATTTTCGAATTTAGCTTGATACAGTAAAAAAATGTAACTGCTAAACAATACACTGACCTAGTAATGTAATAAGTTTTCAATGATATAATTACAGCTAAAAATCTGATAAAATCCAATTATTGCCTAGTAATTCTATACAACATCTTTAATATTCATAATTGTTAGAATAAGTTTATGTTCTATACAAAATATTTTTTTTAAGTTTTTTCTCACATAAAGATAAAGATAAAGATCTTACCAGATCTTAAAGATCTTAAGTTTCAGTTTCTTTCAGAACGAGCCATTTGGGGGCTCTGTCACTTTTATGCAAATAAGCTGTTGCTGGCCACACCCCATGTAAATGCTGAGGGTTTACCACATATAAATTTTAGCTTGTGCTAAATGGCAACCACAAACAAGCTAGTTCATGCTTATTATTTGTTAATACTTTATACTTATTATCGTTCTTACACAGACAGTAGGTACAGATCCCTCCCTCAGACGAAGTCTGCTGGCTAATCCTGCTGTGTACTGTTTGAGCTTTTTAACCAGCAGACTGAAATGGAAACATTTTTTCATCTAAACTAGTGGGCGGGGTTCTGGTGGAGGCTGACAGGTAAAAGGGTGGAGCCAGGGTGGTTCTATGCAGGTTTTCTTACTGTGACATCACAATGTGGGAGGAGCCAAACAGCTCACAGAAGCCAAATATGATTCTTGATATCAAACTCTTAATTGCTTAAATTTAAGGTTTATAGTGTTTATAGGGGCAGTCGAGACCCAAGTGAACATATGAAAACACACAAAAGGTATTTTTTTGCATAATATATCACTTTTAAATCATTTTAACGTATTTTATCATGTTTTTTCTTTATTTTAAATCAATTTTCTCTGGTAATTAAAGTTCTGCAGACATTTTCTACAAGATAAATGTGAAAGAATCTACAAAATCTACAATCAGTTATTCACGAATTCACATGTAATTGAACAAAATAATTGTGCGCTACATGTGCTACAGAACAGGCCTACGTTATCTTCTCCGACTCACAAACGCTCCGTATCTTCAAGTACGCAATATAAATGTAAATGCACCAATAAATCACGCACCGTTGTGGTAGATACAGAGGCTTTCGCATGCAAGTAAGAGGTAATCTTATTAGCATTAACACAATAAACGCAAATCTCATTATGTTTACCCTCTGGCTAATTAAACATTATGTGCATTGATGACCTAATATTGAACTTCGCACGCTACCAATTACAACTTACAGCGAACGGAATGACCTTGCGTCCGCTGGGCGAGCGCTATCTGGTGTAAATTCCCCTAATGAGAAAACTGTCCGCAGCACTAAATGTGCGAAGTGTTGATTGCGAGCCGTAGTTTACGCCACTGCGACGCCGCAATTACATTATTCTCTCCGCCAGACTCTACTCTCTGGGGCAAAAAGAGGTAATTGATGTGGAACTGACGTAAAAATAGATACGCTGGGCGCGGTCGACTGGCCCGACGCAAAAAATAAAACTAGCGTAACACCATTACGTCCAGCAGCCGATAGATTGATTGAAGTGTTTAGCAAGGGTGTCAAAAGTATTCACATTCATTACTCAAGAGATTTTCTAGATACTGGGGTTTAAAAATACTTCTGTAGAAGTTGAAGAATCAACTCAAACTTTTTACTTTTTACTAAAAGTATAAAAGTACTGCTTTTATTACTTAAAGTATAAAAGTAAAAAGTAATGTAAGGGGTAAAAGCCTAGGCCACACTACAGGGGTACACGATGACAAGATGACTATAAGAACTGAAATGGTGCTAAAAAAAAAGTCTTCAGAGATTCACAGGGATGTTATGAAAATATTTTACACACAGACTCAAACAGACATCATTACTACATGCTTTACCAACCAGCTGTCTATCTATCTATCTATCTATCTATCTATCTATCTATCTATCTGCCGACTTGCCTTGAACAGTAGGTACAGATCCCTCTCTCCGAAGAAGTCTGCTGGCTAATACTGCTGTGTACTATCTGAGGTTCTCAACCAACAGACTAAAATGGAAACGTTTCTACAACTGATCTAGTGGGTGGGGCTTATGTGGGGAAAATCGCAAAAATATCCTGACATATTGTGATATATTACATGGTATTATATCATAAATGAAAATTTGCAGTATTTTCTTCAGGTTAAATCTAGTTAATGTTATTCAGCGTTAGTCAGCGTGGCGCCTGACTGACTCAGATCTTCTTTAATTAAACATTTAGGAGATGTTCTCGTGTGTTGTGACAGTACTGAAACTGAACTGTTTACTTCATTAAAAAATTACTATTTTAAATCAGGCTCATGTGTGTCAGGATGCTCCACACCTTCAGATGATGGAGAAAAGTGAAGATTCTGATCTGCTGTAAATGTAACTTTTTTAACTATTATTTAAACTTGTGTTTGTGTTCTTTTCATGTTAACTAGTCCTGCAATTGTATTACAGTCTATTATATTAAAGGATAAATCTGGTGCAAATCCTTGCTAGAATGTGGAGAGCCCTGACATTTAAAACGAGGCATGCTACGCCAGGAGGCAGGCTATGCGGAGTCTATGTATATATATGTCTATGTTATTATCAGTACAGTGATGGTGGTGCTCGGAGCTGAAGCTATAGCGTTATGGCATGTAAGCAGTGGTTTTTAATGAGCTTCTTGTGCACTTTTTAAGTTATTAATGCCTCATTTTAAATATCAGGGCTCTTCGGATTCTAGCAAGGAGGTGTGGATGCTTCAAAATCACGTAGAAAAGCATAATTCTCTGGATGATGGAGATTAAAGTTATGCTAACAAAAGTAGGATAAAGACCTCTATCATACAACCTCTGCAAGACGTGTCATGATGCTCATTACTATCTTAGACCCCGCCAACAGTCTATTTTCAGGTCTTGCACCCACGTCGTTTGAGTAGCATCAGAATATAGGAATAAATCTACACTGATGGGCGTGGTGGCCCATGGTGGTGGTGCGCCACTGACTGATTAAAACCCTGACAACAGTCAACAGTCACTGTGTGCTTGTGCAGTGCGCAAATCCAGCTTTTACCTCATCAATAAACAGAATAAACAGAATAAAGAATAAAATAGCATTGCTGTTCCCTTAAATGTGCTGCTGGCGTACCTTCACAATGTGAACGAGCAGCTCAGTATCCTCTGCTGAGATACAAACGTGCCAAAGTCAGAGCTCACCTGCCTCTTAAAGGGAATGACAACTGGCACACTGATTTGAATTATGAGAATTAAAATGAATGGTTTTGCACGTTTTGAGCCTCGCAAGCACTATTTTTTGCGCCCTCATCATACCAAACTGTGTGATCTGCAATTGACTGGTGCACATTAGATCACTAAAATAGAGCCCGATCTCTCTTTAATACCTTTAACTTCAAAAGAAACAATGAATTAGCAGATGTCCCAATAGTTTTTCTCATATATCATCATTTTATTCCTACCTGAAAAATCTGAACCCACAACCATGCATGCCAGGCAGGTTGGCGCCTGTAATAAAGATGTTCAATCACTGTATTAGAGTTAACTCGTTTCAACAGCTGGCACGGTTCAAATGCCACGCGCCGCCTGAAACAATGTGCCCTGCATAATCCGCCGCGGAGAAAGCGGCCGAACGGCATCTGTTCGTCCTTTAAAGTTGCAGATTGAGAAGTTGGGTGAAATGCATTACAGGACTGAATGGGAAATCAATGTTTCTGACACAGTTCTGGCAGCGTTCGACACCGAGAACGGTTAATTAGCGTACGGCCGACACCGCGGGGCGGCGCGGCGGCACTGACAGCGAGCGAAAATAAGACGTGATTCAAACGTGACTCATCCCTGCTATATTTAATGGCGTTCGTTATTCTAACGAGAGAAAAGAAAACAATGTTCGTTTGTTTAATTAGTGTTTAATGGCTCATTCAGAGTCTCGCATGACTGTGTAGAATAATGTCACATAAAGCATATCTTACTGAGGGCTAGGCCTCCAGAGCTGCTTCATTCACATTATACACTAATACGCCACACCGAAAGTCATCGGACAGGAGCTAATTCTGTGTCCCAGGACTTTTTTCGGGCATATTATTACTAGTGGTGTTGATCGATTAAAATTTAACCCAATTAAATCACTATTAAAACACTATTCTGTGATTAACTGCGATTGATTGCACTTGTTCTTCTTAAAGCGCTCTTAAGTTTTAATAGTGGATATTTAAACGTAACTAAAAGAGTGAATGTAAGAAATGTAAAATGCAATTAAAATTAAAATACTAGTACATACTAGAGTTTAGATCTCTGCCCGAACCCGACCCATCCCGAGGCCCGACCCAAACTAGAGCCAGGTCGGGCCAAGATTTCCCACCACTTTCAGGTTGGGCCCAAGAAAGAACGAATGAATGAATAAAGTTCAACTTATATAATGCCTTTCTAGAAACCCAAGGACGCTTTACAATGTACACGTTTTTTTCACACAACTATTCATACTCACCACTCATCCACACACTGGTGAGAAGCGGCAGCCAATAGCGCACAGCGTACTCTCAACCAGAAACAACCCCGTCCACCTGGAGGACTGCATCCAGCATTTACCCAGAACAGAGTGCCAATCCATATCTTGGCACAGTCATACACACATTTACACACACACACAAACTTACATACACACCACACACTTTACACACATACACACCAGATCAATTTAGAGTATCCAATTTACCTGATAGTCTGCGATGTAGGCATCTGTTTATTAATGTTATTTTTATTTTATATAAATAATTTAATTAATAAATCAAACTGTGTTTTTAAAAAAATGCACAAGTGTGCAGTAGTGCACACTCCACTGTTTGCATATTGACCATAAGCTCAACATAAAAAAAAAATTGTTTTAGATATATATATATATATATATATTTTTTTTTTTTTTCTGGAGCGGTTTGCTTGTGGTGAGAACATGATCTGGTCTCGATTCAACACAGCTATCAAATATACTCCTTTTTAATTGATCTAAACTGCTGATAAGGCACAGTTTAATCTGATATATTAGCCATACAATATACTGCTATGAGCAAACGCTGTCTCTGCTGCTGCTCCATGCTGTTTACACTAAGGGAGCAGTATGTGCTGCATTCACTGCTCACATCTGTGCTGCACATCCCATTAAAAACACTGTGTTTAAAAGCACAGCAACACATTTTCAGATATACGCACTGAAACACAGAATCTTCTCACTATATTTACTATATTCTTGCTGATTCTGACCAATCAGAACTTGCGTGGTTTATTGGTGTGCATTTTGGTGCGTTTAGGTCATGTATGCCTGTGTGAAAACAAACCAAACAGAGGAAGAAACACTCCAAATAAACAAACTCATCAACTGATCCGGATCATAGAAACTATAACACAACTACAGGTGTAAAAACGCTCTTTTATACTCAGCTAATTAAGTTCTAATTCAGAAATCATTACAAACAAGCTGAGATGTTTATAATAAAGTTAAAAAAAAAAGTTTACTCTATACAATTCTATACTCTATACAATGAATATATCATTCATTCTTTATTCCAGCACCCCATAAGTATATACTAGTATTTAAATTAACACCACTAATATAAATAAAATTGCATTTTACATTTCTTACATGCATTAGTTTTGTCGTGATTAATCTGATTATTTTTTTTACTAAAAAATTACTATATAAAATAAGCTAAAGAAGCATGGTGCATGGTGTTTAATTAATGATAATCCTCGTTTGTTTTTGCTGAGCTCTGCAGATCCAGATACAGGATGAATCTGTTACCTGCTGTAGGTATTTTTTTCCCCTAAAGGTAAGGGTTAACCTGCTCGCTGCACAAAAACAGGAGGCCACCAGCATCTTTCTCCTGGTGACATTTAGCATGCGCACCTTTCTCCGGTGGGTCCGGGCGGCTCGCTGAGCGATGAGGGAGGCGGTAAGAAGCGTTTTAAGATACCAAATGATGTTGATAGTTGGAGGAGTCATGTGGATAAATGTTTACTTTAGTGTGTTATATATTCTCATAAAGACACGTGAAGGTCAGGGTTTCTCTCTCTAATGAAGATTCCCCATGCTGAGGGCATTAGAAATATGGCCGACGCTACACGCAAAAGGGCAACTCGTTAATCTGCCCTAACAGGGAGGAAAAGACAGTTCGGCGAAACTCTACACCGGCCACTGGCCTAGAAGTCTGGAAGTGTGGCTTTGAGGGTTTCCAAAGCAATTTATTCTGCTTTTACAAATGTAAAAGTTGTTTTCTTAACATTTGTAACAGTCCTTGCCATGGAAATCTTTCACCAAAAGACAAAACTCAACCAGATTCAGCATTTGTGTTGGACACAGATGAAATTTGGCCTCTAGCAAAGTGCCAAAACTACACACATTAACTAAGAGGAGAAAGAAAGAAATTCAATCTGTCTTGCAGGCTCAGGGTGCATCAGTGTCAGAAAAAATACATATATACATACAGCAGTTTCTCTATTTTTGATATTTATAGGTTTATGTTTGAGTAAAATGAACATTGTTGTTTTATTCTACAAACTACAGACAACATTTCACCCAAATTCTGAATAAAGGTATTGTCATTTAGAGCATTTATTTGCAGAAAATGAAAAAAAGGCTAAAATAGCCTCAAATAATGCAAAGAAAACAAGTTCATATTCATAAAGTTTTAAGAGTTCAGAAATAATCAATATTTGGTGGAATAACCCTGGTTTTTAATCACGGTTATTTCACATGCATCTTGGCATCATGTTCTCCTCCACCAGTCTTACACACTGCTTTTGGATAACTTTATGCTGCTTTACTGCTGGTGCAAAAATTCAAGCTGGTTCAATTCAATTTGGTAAAACCAAAAGAAACTCATAATTTTTAAGCGGTGTCTTTTTTTTCCAGAGCTGTGTATATATAAAGCCACTCTGCTGAAGTACAGGGTTATAAAGGAGTTTCAGTTAATTTCTCCAGCACTAAGGCTGAAGCAGCATTAGCATCAGCCGCTAACCATGCTAAGCGCTAACTCATTTGCCATTCAGAGGCGAGTATATCGGAATATAGCCTGCACTTTTAAACTGTTTTCAAACAAAAATGGGATGGACCACTAGCTCATATCGCACTTCTTACTAGAACACTTAGGGTTCCTCAGTGTAGAGCTGTCGGGTGGCATTTACTGTTAGCCGCTAATGCTAATGCTGCTGCACCCAACCTTAGTGGAAATCTGGAAATCTAAGCTTACTGTAAATAAACTGAAGAACTTTACTCACCCAAATAAACAGTTTTCAGGAGAGAAATCTTTGACATCCAGATTAACATCCAGCACTCGTTTAACTTTAAAAGAAATGTGCCTTATGTATGAAAATAGACCAGAAAATTACATTTATTAATAGTGTGCCTTACAATCCAGTGTGCTTTTGAAAGTAGCAGCAGCAGCATGTGAACATATGGCTAAGATATTACTGTTCTGCTGGCAGTGGGCGAATTTAGCAGTTAAATTGAACCTGCCTGTACTCTTGATGCCCTATATAAAAGAACCATCCATTAAATGTTCTTCAGGGAACCAAAAAGTCCATAATTGTCAATGTCAAAACCTCAATAATTACATTAATTAATTGGCAAAATGATGAAGAGCCGTATTCTCCCGATTGAATTCCTCCATTTATCAGGTTCTTTCATCCATACACAGATTTCAGACATATTTTGCAAATGTTTTCATGCCATCCAAGGATGTGCAGTGGAGCCTGAAGTCACACTGAGTAAAAAATTGATGCCTGTCAGCCGTGTTAATGGCTGGTGAAATCCTGATGGACAAAAGTGGTTTGGGCTTATTTTTGTCTTTTCTGTGTGTGTGTAATTTCAGAGCTTTTATAGCTGCTGTTTCTATACGCAGCGTGCAGCACTTTCTAGAAACATAGTGCTTTTTTATAGCGCAGACATGCCTACATATATACAGTGTACAGCAATCTCTGTGTTTCTACTCCACTGATCATACAGGACATTCTGCAGTTCTATAATAATTACAAACTGTAGTCATGTATTTGTTTTTTTATATATTTTATTATTCTTGTCCATTCACCCTGTTCTTCAATACTCTTATCCTGTGGGCAGCATCCTGTAGACAGCATACTATGTGCAGCTTTCTGTGGGCAGCGTCCTGTAGGTATCAATGACAATGACAATGTTGTGAAACAAGATATTTTGGAGTCCTGTATCATATTGATCGAAATTAAGAAATGTACCGTGTAGCCAAAAATATTCGCCAACTTTCTGCAGAGTCAGTAAGTACAGACTTCAAACTTTATCTGTTCTTCAGATTATCTCAAGAAAAGTAGAGTGTAGAGAACTTTATGGAATGGGTTTCAATGTCTGAGCAACTCCATTCAAGCCTTAAATCACCAAGCGGATACTTTTTCCAGTACAGTTTATATGAAAAGTCTTCAATTTCAGGCCTCTTCCTGGCCTTCACATTTGGGCACCTCAGAAATGGCTTAATTTACAATATTTAAAGCCAATAAAGAGTTAAATGGTTAAATGAATAGCCAGTCCTTGGTGAATATTGAGGGCCCACTGGGATCCTAACCAGTCAATGGAAAGGTTTGAGGTTTTATGGGGACGTTGGAAGTCATTTCTAATGAATAATTGTTTGGGGATGTAATCATCATTAGGATCAGCATGGCATGAAGGGGAGGTTTTAAGGGGGCGTGGACCTGTGGGAGGCACAGGACGACCCATGGGGAGAGCTAATGCTATCGCTACGCTAAGTCTCCTCAATGTCACCTGTGTAGAACTATTTTACTGTATAACTGATGTTGTCTAAAGAGTTCCTAGTGGACTGGTAACATAATAAAAATCCAAAAAAAATTGTAATTTAGAGCATTTATTTGCGAAAATAAAAAATTGGCTAAAATGACAACAAAAGATGCATAGCTTTATGACCTCAAATAATAAAGAAGTTTATAACAAGTTTATTTTACAAATGCTTAGTATACCACAATTTCACATTTGTAGGTTGAGGTTTGAACTTGTTGTATTGAATTCTGGATGGTAAGTTTACTCAACATGAAAATATTACACAAAACACATAAATCATATTTACAGTGTATTTAAAAGCTACTTTGTTAGGAAATGAAATAACCGCAGAGTGGTCTCCGAGTTCCGCACTGTAAGGTTCTGTAGGATGTGAAATATAATATTTCCTTCAGCAGGCTGATACAGGAAATGATGAAAACATGTTTCAGGTGGCGGTACAACAGTGAAACACTTTACTTTCTTCACAGATGATCTCAATGCGCTGTAAGGCACGACCTCATTGCGCAGGGCGTTCGGCGCCGGCTGAAGAGAAAACTGTGATTGCTTTTGACAAATCAACAGATGTGACCTTTGCGACTGCGCTGGGTTACAACCTTTCATGAATTTCTCTCCAATAGTGGAGAGTGTTCTTGTTTCTGAGATGTCCTTCCTGCTGGAAAATGCTGGAAATTAAATTTAGCTCCTTGGCTCGTTACGTTACCTTTAGCCTGTTAAAAGCTGCAGCAGCGCTGGGAAGGCCGGGGCCTGATTACTGATGCAGCCGGTGCAGCCGGGGTCAGCCTGTAGGCTGCTGAGCATTCACTGTTTTTAATGGAGAGATCATTCTGAGCAGCGTGTTTACACTCTTAAAACCTTCAGAAGGAAGACGTGGAGAGTTTATGATTCATTAGCCGGGATATAAAATGGCTCTAATCATAAACAAGCAGCCCTGCTTTAATACCAACTGATACGTGGGTGTAGTATCTGTACCTGGATTTGGATTCAGAAAACTTCATGTTTACCAGATTTTTTGCTGTAATTTAAGCAGCATTGCATTATGTAATGTTATATTAGATGGATTGATGATAGACCTATGGATGGATGGATGAATGGATGGAATGAAAGACTAGGTGGATGGTACATGGTAAAATGTTGGATGGATGGATGGATGGATAAAAAAGTTCAGGATAGAGAGTTAAATAGATAGATACAATACACAGCTAGAGGGCAAATGGATGGATCCATTTATCCATCTATTTACACATACATCCTACAACAAATTTTATACAGTATATTAATAGATACATAGATAGGATGGATGGATGAATACAATGCACAATTAATTAATCTATTCATCCATCCATTGATCCATCATTTAACAGTCTTTATACAGTATATAGATCGATAGATTGATCAACAGTTGCATCGGAATTTGAAATGGGTTTGGTCTAAAACTATCAGCAGAATCTCATTATATTATGGTAAAATTATACAAGATACATTGGTGGCTGGATGAATAAAGGGTATATGGATGCACAATTGGACAGATAGATTACAGTAAAACTAAAATAGTAAAACAGATGGATGGATGTATCTTTATATAGTTGGATAGCCTGATGGGTGGCTTATTACATGGTTGGATCAAAAGAAAAATGGATGGATGGATGGATAAACAGTTGCATCTGGTTTTGGATTTGAAGTGGGTGCAGCCTAAAGCTTTGTTTTTTAAAGAGGTCCTATAAGCAGGGTTTCATTAGGTTATGCTACAATTATACAAGGGATATATGGATGAAAATTGGATAGATAGACAGATGGATCATAGTTTAGTAAAAAGAGAAATAGTAAAACAGAAGAACATGCCAAGATACATGAAAACTGGGATTAAAAAACAGGGTTATTCCACCAAATATTGATTTCTGAACCCTTAAAACTGTATAATTATAAACTCGGTTTCTTTGCATTATTTGAGGTCCTTCAGCCATTTATCATTTTCTGCAAATAAATGCTCTAAATGGCAATCTTTTTTATTTGGAATTTGGGAGAAATGTTGTCTGTAGTTTATAGAATAAAACAACAATGTTCATTTTACTCAAACATAAACCTATAAATAGTAAAAAAAAAAATCCAGTGCTGTAGATAATTTAATAGATATCAGGCTGTTTATTTGATTAATAATAAGGGAGCTTATTATTAATGGTCAGTGTATTTAGTGTATAGTGTAGAGTGGTGAGTATTATATGAGGACTTAGGCTGTATGGAGATGATGGGCCGCTGTTGGCCGGTTGAAGAGCCACTTCAGGCCCGCTGATTGCGGCCAGGTGCGCCCGGTAACCGCGGCAACGGGCCCCGGTACGGGCGCGGCTCGCACCCACCCTCACTTTAGTTTACTGGGCAGCAGAGGAGCTTTAAAACACCCCGTCCAGACAGGTTTATCTCCGGCCAGCAGAGCCGGGCTAATCACGCCGAGAGGTCGGGGAGCGAGCAGCGAGCAGATGGCGGCCTCTGTAGGCAGATTAGCCGGATAAGCCGCGGCGCAGAGCGGGGAGGACCGGCGGAGAGGCGCGGGGTTCATCCAGCCGAGCTCCGGAGAGCCAGCGCGGCGAGAATTCACCCGGCACAGCCTCCCACAAGCCGGGGGTCGGCTTCCAGAAGTGAGTCCGCGCTTCTGCGCTGCTTTTTTGGTGTAAATTCGCTGTTTTTAGGGCTAAAAACTGCGGTTTTAACGGAGGGGAGTTTAAGCCGGGGGACCGCGCGGGCGAGTGACGTCACGGGGCTCGCGGTTCATTCACAACCTTTGAGTTAGCTTAGCATAGTTTTTTTAATTAGCTTATCTTAAATTAGCTTAGCTTAAATTAGAAACAGCCGGTTTCTGAAGCACAACTCTGTTATTTTCGAGCCAAAACTGGAAAAACTAAAGCCAAAAACAAGCTTTTGCCTCAGAAGTTACTTTTTTATTCTTGGTAAGTTGTCATTTTTTTTTTGTTTTTCTGAAGTTTCCCTTTTTCTTTGACAAACTAACCTGAGGTAAATCATATTAGCCAGCTAGCTAACATGTTAAAATCACTACTAGGCATAACGTTAAAAATTCCTGCTAGGCATAACATTAAAACAGGCATTAAGTTAGTTTTTAGTTGCTTTCTTTAACACAGCTCTGTTGTTTTTGGGCAAAACCTAAAACAACTGAAGCTAAATGTTTGTTTTTACTTCAAAGGTTGATGTTTATGTTTGGTAAGTTGTCAGTTTTGTAAACTTTCCCCTGTTTTGTGACCATCCAGAACATTAAAACCACATACATAGCCTTATTAAATTGGACTGCTTTAGTTTTTCGTTTTACAGTCAGTTTTTAAAGCACAGTTCTATTGTTTTGGGGCAAGAACTGAAATAATTATAGCTAAATGTGTGCTTTTTAACTCAGAATTTACATTTTTATTCTTGGTAAGTTGTAATTTATTTGTGGTTTCCCTTGTTCTGTGATAAACAGCTCTGTTGTTTTAGGGCAACAATTGAAGCCAAATGTTTTTACTTCAGAAGTTGATGTTTATTCTTGTAAGTTGTCAGTTTTGTAAACTTTCCCCTGTTTTGTGACAAACAAACCTGAATCACTTATTAGTTTTACAGTTGGTTTCTGAAGCACAATTCTGTTGTTTTGGGCTGAAAAGAACTGAAATAAGTATAGCTAAATGTGTGCTTTTTACCTTAGATTTTTTTTACTACTTTTTGGGCAAAAACTGAAGCCAAGTATGTGCTTTTCCTCAGAAATGACTTTCGTTCTTGATAAGTTATCAGTTTTTTGTTTGTGTGAAGTTTCCCTTTTCTGTGACAAACAAACCTGGAGTGAATAATATTAGCCAGCTAGCTATCATATCAAAATCATTACTAGCCAGGCACACCAGCCACAACATTAAAACCATTTACATAGCCTCATTAAATTACACTGGTTAATTTTTAGTTGTACATTTGGTTCCAGAAAAAATGTGTATTTACCTCAGAATTAGTATTCTATTCTTGGTAAGTTGTCAGCTTTTGTGAACTATCTGCCCTTTTTTGAGCTAAATAAAGCATATTAGCCGACTTATTATTTACAAATAACAAACAGTATTTTTTTGTAAATCAGTGCTGTTTTGTGGTGTAAATTTACTGCGTTTTGGGCTTGTGATCATCCATCTTCCTCTTGATTATACGGTAAAGTAATAAAAACTGATTATTTTTAAGTGGTCTCTTCATTTTTTCAGAGCTGTATAAATATTTTTAATTTAATATACTTATTTTTAATGTTTTAAATGCTGCTTTTGGTTTAAAAAAAAGTAGTATTTTTCTTGGAATTTAAAAACTCTGACATATTGCATGAATCATTAACTCCAAGTAATTTTGGAGCATTTCTATTAATCCAGTCATTATGAAATTGGCCACAATATAGGGAACATCTGCCAGATTTATATCTTGCCAGAAAGCTTGCCAAAGGCGAGTGAATGGAAGGGGTGGTGTCCCGTAAAGTTCAGTAAAGTCCAGTGGCCTTTCAGACAACAGTTTATTCGTGTTTAGGGCTGCAACTAATAATCAGATTAGTTGACTACCAAAATAATAATTTTTTTTGATGAGTTTAGCGATTATTTCTGACATGCTATTCATCGCTTTAAAGTGTGGGATTTAAATGTCATTTAAATGGCCAGATGGTGTTTTGTGTGTGGAAAGTGGAGCATACTGATCTTTAGCAAATAAATATGTAAATATGTCAATCTGTTGTGATTGGGCACTTTTGGAAATTAAGATGAAAAAGTGTAAAGTGCTATTGACTGTCTGTATGTGGACACTGTGATTTAAAAGAGGCATTTTGGATGCATGTGGACAGACGTGTTGGTTACAATAACCTTTATTAATGTTTTGTATTTTTATCCTCTAACAAGAGGAGAGTAAAAAGCTGTTTTAAATATAGAACCGAAATTATACTTATCTGTGGTTGTTAACTGTGCTGGGTGCATCCATGTCTTTAATCAGTGCGGAAACTATTGTGTGTTTGTTGTGGGGACTTTTATAGACCGATTTTCCTCCAAAATTGCAGGAGGTGACATTACAGCACTTCCTGTTAGCAGTGTGGCTAGACCTTTTTTTCTGGCGAGGCTTTGCTTGAGAGCTGTATGAGCCAAGGGAAATGTGAATGTGTGATTTATGTTTTGTTAAGCAACTTACAAACATTGCATATACTTGTAAATATTTTTGATTTAATGAAATAGCTTGCACATTATTTTTATCTCTTCAGAAAGTGTTCAGGTGGTGCAGTTATTAATTATTAATGTCCATTTATAAATTCATCTGTGATGAGGAGCTGAAATAAGCTTTTCTTAACTGTTATTTCCTTAGATTTTTCTGTCCCAACTTAAATTCTGCATCTTCTGCTGTCTGTTGGATCATTTTAAGGTGGAATGGAAAAGTTAGCTAGCTTAGTTTTTGTCCTTGTTTGGCCATTAAAGATGCACAACTACTCATTGCATGTTGGTAATATAGTGGTTATCGCAGTTTTTTAACAAGGAATATACTCAAATGTGTTGGGTCCTTTGGTTGCTTGTGCCAGTGCCATCTTTTCTTTTGATTCTAATAGACCTCTGTTTTAAATGTGTGCCTCTGAAAACTCTCTGTATAAATAATCATGTAGCCCTAACATTTCCTCTGGTCCATTTATTCCAACCTAACAAGGGTCTGGAACTGGGCATTGGAGTCGACAGATTTTTATAATCAATATTATTGATTATTTTGATGAATCGTTGCAGCCCTCATCGAGTAGTCCTGTGTTTTTGTTTTAGACAGCTTGTTATAGCTGACTAGGGTTCAATGTCGAGTCAATATCCCATTCAGTTCACATGTTCCAGCCCTCTTTACTCCCTTCCAGACCTGTGGGCGTGCTCACCAGGAGAACATGCTGTCTTTATCAGTGTTGATAACGTTGACCGATCCCTGCTGGCATATGACTCGTGCCCCGGGTGATCCCTCAGGGACAGCGGATGGAGGGAAAACAATAAATCTGGATGTTTGAGTGCTTTAAGAAATGATTAACGGTATATAAAAGCATTTAAGTAATTGGATTGATCTGAAAAATCAATAGCGGGATTATAGGAATGACCATTAGCAGCTTCTTCATCATGTTCGGCGCTGCACCTCTTTAACCCGCAATCTGTCTCGGGGTTTGAGGATCCGCAGGCCGGCGTTTGCTGACTCAGGGTATAATACGGGATGTGGGGCGGGGAGGGATTGGCTGTTTGAATGGAAGCTCTCTGCGGGGATACACTCCTACCCCTGAAGATTTGAGTCGCTTCTTGTTTTAGCTGTCATTGTTTGGTTGTGCTTACTAAGCATGGGAAGGCTTTGCTGAAACCAATTACTTTTTGTTCAATGGGAATTTGCATGCTGTATGAGCAGAGCCATTAAGCTCAGTGCTTTCTCCATTGGCCTACTTGGAGTGCAGTATACTGCCAGTGCATTTTCCAACCACATCCACTCTGCCCGTGCATGCTTTACTTGATTATTACTTTTATTTTTATTTAATACAGTATTTACTTTATTCTTTTTTAATGGGTGCACATTACAAAATAGTGCATGATATTGTTATTCAATGTATATTAATTGACCTTATTCTGACGTTTTTTGACTATGCTTGGTTTCTGCTTAGCCTTGAATAGAATTCATTCCCCTCAAAAATGTTTTGGCAACCTTGTGAAGCCAGTGATACAAAATACACAAGTAATACCCTAGGAACCAATCACAGGTCAGTTACATCGGCAAACAAGGACACCATTGCAGCCACCCATCAACACCCTAGCAACTGCCTTAGCCTTAGCTAAGGTATTTATCTCACCTTAGCACACATTTTGCAAGATTTGCATTTGGTAACATTTGTAGTTACCAGTTTTATTGGTTGTTGGCACATGCAGCATTTGGCCAAGATGTGAGCCGAACACTTGGGCCAGAATGCTGCTGATGTAATACCATATTGGCTGATATCTAGTGGGTGGGGTTTAAACACAGCATATAAAATATCTTACTTTTAATTGCTGTACCCGTTATTTTTGTTGGTAATAATAGTTAGTAGATAGTAGTTTTATACAAATTGTATAGAAATTAATAGATAGTAGTTTTATACAAATTGTATAGTTTTTTTAATGTATTATATATTTTAATACCTGTAGAATGAAGAGGATATTCTGATTTAATATAAAGGATAAATAAATGTGTGACTTGTTAGTCACCTGTAGTTTTAAAGTTGTCGGATGTTGTGATTGAGTTCAAAATCCAAGATCGATAGAGCTATAGATCAAGATCAATGTTTCCATTGTGTCTAAATTTGCTAAATTTACTGTATTAATGTTTTATCAACTGGTATTATTAACAATGCTAATCTGGGACAATGCTAACAATGGTAACCTAGGCCTAGGGCGTAAAAAACTGGGACATGTTTTGGCTGGATTTTCCTTGAAACACCACTAAATTACTGTTTTGAAATAGTTTACAGTTACCTGAATGTTTTTATTCACACATTTTAACAGCATCTTTCGCCACCTTTCCTCAGTAATGGATCTTGAAGCTGGAATAAATAGCAGGAAAGCTATTTTAAGATTGTGAAATGTGAAAACCCCCAGTTTGGTAACTGTCCTGAAAATAGTTGTGATGTTTTGCTTGGTTTCTTTGCGTTTCTCATACAGTGCTCTGCAGGAATATGATTTGAGCTAATTGCTCCGTTTGGCAGACGTTTTGGGCAAAGTTGTTTATGTAATGCTACATTATGCCGTTCCCTTTGTTGTGCTTAAATTACATCTCTGTGGGGATTGCTGATCTTGTCTGTCACTCCGTTTCCACCGTCACTTTATATGCAGAACATTTCCCCAGCCGTTCATTTGAATAAGAAACCCCACAATAACCAGTCTCACCTCAGTAATTAGTTGTCCTTTGCCACAGTTCTTCATAGACCTGGAAAAACAGAGGGATGTTTTTTTGGATCAGGTGTTTAGTGAAAATTGCTCCCTCTGGAACTGGGCCTAATTCAGTTTACTGGGGGTACTGAAAGCATGGGGAAGCTACGAAGCTGTTTAAACACTGGATGAGCTGTATAATTTTCTCAGTATTAAAACCTTAAAGTAAAACTGGGCTAACTAACTATCCAGGTAGCTTAAATCATCAGCCTACATTAGTTTGACTCTTTATTAGCCATGCAGAAATGAGTCGAAGGTGTTTTATACTCAGCAGCCAGGGTGTAAGCATATGCTGCTTGGGCCCAATGTAGTTTATACTCAGCAGCCGGGGAGTTGGCACAAGCGACTTGGGCTGATTGCTGTATCATACATGTGGCTCAGTTTGGTCATTGTATTATACTTGGCAACCGGAGGGTTGGCACATGCTGCTCTAGCCGAGTCCCATACTATATTCAGAAATCATGATCAAACCAACTATTATACTTGGCAAACGGGGTATTGGCATATAAGACTTGGGCTGATTGTTGTATTATACCTGGCAACCGGGGTGTTGGCAATCTGAGAGTTGCCAAAAATGCCATGGGCTGATTGTTTATTGCACTACTGTACGCAAGCTGATATATTTAAATGAAATTTAAGGAAAAAAATTTACTTTTAGCCAATCAGGACAGTGTAATCTGACAAAAGATTGCAACACTGCTACAGCATTACCACTTCTGACACCAATCTTTACATCTAAACACATGCCTTGTTTTTGAAAATTGGTGCAGTGTAGCAAAACTTTGATATTAATTTTCATTTTTGTGCATTTTGTTTTATATTGGTCCCATGCATGCATTGTTAAAAGTGTTAGTTTATAATGTAAAGTGATTCAGTGATTAGAATGGTTTGAATGTGCACAGAGTCACAGAGTCAGTCAGTGGTAAACGCTGTTTTTCTCTGCTATCTTTCTGAGCTCTATAGCAGTGCATGTGCAGAACTGTGTACAGCTAGAATTGGCAGATTTGGCTGCAGATATTTCTGTACCAATTGAATCCCTCTTTGGAACATGTAACTCGTTTATAGGGCTTGTTAACAGACCCCCTGCCTCGTTTCCCAGGCCTGATGCACTTCTGTTGTTGCTTTGGACCTCTCGCTCTCATTTAGGCTCCAGTAAAGGTTTCCCCAGTGAGCCAACGACACCCAGGAGGTTCTGCAAAATGAATCACGGCAGCCAGGCGCTCACTTTTGGCTCCTTCCTACAATCACGAACAGCCATTACACTAACGAGCATAATGGCACATGCAAGAAAATGTGATTACCAGAAGATTAGCAGTGCTACGCTCTCGCAGAGAATCAGCACAGCGTTCTGTTCTTAAAACAAATAGAGACTTTCACAAATAGATTTATTCACAAACTGTATTTGTATGAAGTAGCATGGCCAATACTAAACCAGGACCACCAGAAACAGCATACAATTAGTGTTTCTTAACATTTACTTAGACTTTTATTTGATTGCAGTCTATATGAACTCAACATATTTCATGTTTTATCTGCTAAATCTCACTACTTTTATTAATATGTATCTATTCCTGCAATTTGGGCCTCCCAAAAATGTTCACACAGTTGTCTTGTGATCTACCTGTTTTTAGCAAAAGAAAAATTCACACTGTTCTCATTTCCCATTATATATCTTCTAGAGACAGATTATATCTTTTTAGTATCATTTATTTTACTTTAATCCTGGATATATGGAGATATTTGGAGTGTTTTATTATTAGTATCATGACTGATCATTCTGGATTATTGACTTCTGTTACAAATCTGATAAAATTATTGTATATTTTAATATCTTAGTTACAGGTGTGCCATATCATATCGAATGCAATAATATAATTTGATTTTCATTTTGTTGCAGTAGTGTATTCTTGAAATATATAAATATATATATATATTTTTTTAATTCAGTTTTTCACGTTTTTTTCGTATCGCCAAGAGTATCATTATTGCGAAAATACCATGAAATATCGTGATATTGTTTTGGGACCATATCGCCCCTCTCTAGCATACAGTTCATTAGTAAGTCCAGTATAATTCTGTAACATTAGTAATTAATGCTCAGCGATAATGTGAACAGAGAAGTGTTTTTATTATCTAGTAATCGCTCTAACCGCTCTACTGTTCTCCGGCTCAGCTCTTTCTTTGTGAGTTATTCCACTAATGACTTCCATTCTTCCACTCCAGAGTAAAACATGTTTAAATATTGTACTTTAACTATCTTCGTTTGCGCAAACCTCGGCGCCTTTGGCAGGCAAATATGCCCTGTGTTCGATCGGCTCTTCCTCTGGAGCAGAAATAATTAGCCTCTGATTACAGTTTGATTAACACCCGCACCTCTGACACCAGACCAAAAAGGCTCTCTATCTGTACAATGAGACAATATCTGTCCAACCAGATTAGAGCTGCGTCCAACGAGCATGTTCCTCCTTCAGTCGGAGACGCTCGGCTCTAATTAAAGTCACATACGTCCTGAGCCCAGATCACAGATTTGCATAATTGCATTACGCTCGGCGACGGCAGCGGTGGCTGTAGATTCCTGATACTCGCACTGTACGACTCCGAGAAGCTCCAGATTAATCCCAGATCAGAGAGTTGTTCAGAGATCAGTCATTGTACCTAGGCCTGTCACGATAATTACATTATCGATTTATCATACAATACGTACACATAAGCTCAGTCACAAAAGTTTGGACACCCATCTAGAGCAATCTAGTTTCTTTAGCTGCGCCATGTATTTGCACGCTTAGCCCACCACCTAGCAACCACTTAGCAACACCATTGCAACCACCACAGACACCATATCAACACCTTGCCAAACACTTAGAAACTGTATATCAACCAACACAGAAACCATAGCGACACCTTTGCAACCACCACTTCCACCATAGCATATCTAGTTAATATTCCGTTTTTTTTTTTATTCGTCTCCTTAATTTGGCCCGCTGTTTCCGAGATATCGACTCTGTTCCAACTCTAAAACTTGATGCAATGTGCAATATTGAAACGTGCAGACACATTATAATCTAATTTATGCAAATACATTATTTAGCAACCACCAGAAATACCATAGCAACCACCATTTGAGTGAACAAATCAAGAAATAATTGATTAATCATCTAGTTCCACTACAATATTATTCGTTTGATTATTCGAGTAAATGAATCAAGAAATATTCGATTAATTGTCTAGTTCCACTACAATCTTAGACGTTTGATTATTGAATGTGTTTAATTAATCTAATCGAATAATTTAATTCATTAATTAAGATTTCCAATTGGCCTAACTAAACTAATGGAATCCCTTTCCTCAATTCATTTGATTAATCAAATCAATCTGATTCTCTTAAGCTTCCAGCACTACTGATATCACAGTGGATGGAGCATCATTTTTTTTATTCTCCTCCATCATCTCTCTTCTCCAGCAGTCAGTTGTTCTTCAGGGCTGCTCTGTACTGAGTGACTGGGCGTCCCCCGACTCGCTGCCATCCATCTGCCGGTATACGGGGTGATGTAGTCCTGCCGTAAGCTCTGGAAGCCTCTCGCTTCTCCTCTTCCATCTGTCATGTGACTCCCCCTGATCTCAGAAGCGCAGGATAGAGGATAGAGATGCTCCTGCTGAGGAGGCAGGTGATTTCTGGGCTGGTGCCGGAGGAACCGGGGAGGAACCGGACCTGGCACTGCCGGGAATTTCGAGCAGTGATGGTCTAGATGCGCCTGCTTTAGTTTCCTGACCCTTAAAATGACTGCAATCTAGGACTATCATACTTATTTGAGATTTCACAAGATCTCATCATTATTTATTTCACCTTCATTTTATTGCACAGAAGTGGGAAATATAAAATCTGACAGTCCCAGTAGCTAAGAGCAAGTTTATTTGTTGATTTAATTAATGTGAATTTAGCAAAAAAGATTGTATTTGTAGTCATTTATAACGTCTAATATCATAGTGGCACGAGCCACTTACATAAATATATATAAGACCAGAGTGACGCTGTCCGATTAATCAATCGATTAATAAAAGTGTTGTGATAGATGTTTGGTTTTTATTCGAATGAATTAATCAAGTTCTAAGATCACAGTGGTACTAGCAGATTAATCTATTTCTTTGTACAATCATTTGAATAATCGTACATTTAAAAACTGCATTACAACATTCGATTAATCGACAATTTTTAATTTATTGATTGTTCTTGATCAATTTATTTGAATTGTTGTATATTTAAAAGTGAAGTGACACCCCCCGGTTAATTGGTTATTTCTTGATTAATTAACTTGAATAATTTATTGTTTCTTGATAAATAATTTGAATAATCAAACAGCTAACATCATAGTGGAACTAGCTTATTAATCGATTTATTGATCCAATCACTTTAATAATCGCACATTTAAAAACTGCATTACATCATCAATTGATCAGTCAAAAATTTCTTGATTAATTTACTCAAATAATTGAATTTAGCACTAGCCGATTTATTGGTTATTTTTGATTAATTCATTTGAATTATTCTTTATCTAATTCACTTAAATTGTTATATATTTAAAATATATTTATTGATGAATTCACTCGAATAATCGAACGTCTAAGATCATAGTGGCACTAGCTGATTAATTGATCGTTTCTTGACTTGAATAATCGTATATCTAAAGGCAGAATTACATTACTCCATTAATCGATTATTTTCTTATTAATTGACTTGAATATTCCAACAGCTAAGATTATAGTTGCAGTAGGCGATTAATCAATTGTTTTATTATTATTTCGTTGAATAATCACTTATCAGAGAACATTTCTATATTGCAGTTCTAGAGATACACGAGCTGCCACTACAGCTACTGCAGTGTTTAATGGCGTGTTTGGGAATTTTGCCCATCAGCAGAAGGATTGCCCCCGTGGGTTTTTAATAGATGCGCGACAGCAGTTTGTTGGATGTCAGCGCGAGACCTCTGTAACAGTTCTGTCAGTCTGAGGCTCAGTCACTCAGTGCTTCAGTGCCTCTCGCGCTGCCAAATGCAGTCCTTTTTAGTAACAACCCCCCCCCCCATGCCCTCCATACACACTCCGTACACACTCCCCAGCACACACACACACACACACACACACTCCATTCACACACAGCTCCTCCATGCTCCTCTGCAGCAGCTCTATTTATTGCCCAGATCTCATTCATATCAGTCATTGTTGTGAAACGAGGGCCGGGAACTGAGCAGGCTGAGTATCTCCCCTCTTTTATCTGCAGCAGGAGCTGATCAGGGCCTGGGGGATCTGTTTTACCTCCACGCCCAGCCTGAATATTTTATCTGACGCTGTCACTCGCTGCTCAAACCTCCAGGAATGCCAGGCGTCTCTGACACGGCTTCTGCTGCTGCTGCTGGTGGTGGTGAGAAGTGTGACGAGCTGAGTGCTGGAAGATAGTGATCTCCACATAGAGGGGTTTAATATTTGGGGTTTTGATGAGCTTAACCCGGGGCTCGCTCGCAGGCTGAGTCTAAACTCTGTTGTTGGGAGAGAGGCCACCACAGAGAACTGAACTCAAACAGAAAAATAACAGAGCAGAGAGAATGATGCAGGGCTGTAGCGATTAATCGATTAATCAAATTCACAGTTAAAAAAAAAAGAGTCGATTAATCGATATTTTTTTTCCCTGTGGTTTGTAAACAGTGATCGTTTTTGGCAGTTTGCATGATGATTTATTGTGTTATGTTTATATATTTCATTTTCCATGCAGATAAATCAACAGAATTATGTTGATTTGATACGCATGAATAATCCAATGTCTGCAAACAAAGCATCACTAACTGTTTAATCTATATTAATCTAATATTTGTTGATTAATTTGAATGAATAATCGGATGTCTGAGAGCAGAGTTTCGCTAAACGTTTAATTGATTATTTGTTATTTGCTTTAAATGAACAATAATATATCTGAGAGCGTCATATAGCGTGACAATATAAATCAGAGAATTTCTAGCTGGATAATTGATTCTTTTTTAATTGATTTACATGGATAATCAAATGTCTAAGAGCACAGTATCTTTAGTTGTTGATTATTCAAATCAATCAATAAATTATCAATCATCCAGCTAGCGATACGCTGATTTAAATCAACAATTAAATATCAGAGAGCAGCTATCACTAGTTGATTAATCCATTATTTATTGATTGATTTAAATAAATATTGAATAAATATATTTTGCTCTCAGATATTTAAATTGTTTAATTGATAATTTGTTGATTGGTTTGAATAAACAATTTAAATATCTGAGAGCAAAATATATATAACTGCTCTCAGATATTGAATTGTTGATTTAAATCAGTGTAATACTAGCTTGTTAATTGATTATTTGTTGATTGATTTTCATGCATGATCAAATGGCTGAGAACACAGTATCACTAGCAATTAATTGATGATTTCTTGATTGTTTTGCATTAATAATCTAAATAACTACA
Organism: Astyanax mexicanus; assembly: GCF_023375975.1. NCBI lineage: Eukaryota > Metazoa > Chordata > Actinopteri > Characiformes > Acestrorhamphidae > Astyanax > Astyanax mexicanus. Next base: position 25,210,944 of record NC_064432.1, read on the forward strand.
GTGTTTATCGCCATCTGACCCATTTATTTAATAAAATAAATTATCTTTACAGATGTGTGATGCAGTGCTTGTACAGCATAATGGACAGAATGGATTGGATACAACAAGCTGCAGCTACAGCAGATCAGAAGATAATATCTGGTTATAAACTGTAGATGAAAGAGAATAGCCTGTAAAACAGCTTAGTCAGTTAAACACCGTCGAGGTTTACAGGTCAGAACAATTCTGCTTCTACTCGATTCTTTCAAGTTCATAGATTTTTTTTTTCGTCTCTTTTCATGTACAGGTGCTGGAGTTCCACACTCGCTGATATTCACGTATAGAAGATATAAAAGTTTAGTGCTTGGAAACCTGAGAAATTGGAGTCTTTTGATAGTAGCTTGACATGCTTTTTCCTTTTCTGACAAGCGAAACTACAATTTCAGGCTTTATGAGCACAAACCCCTTCTTACCCTCCGACTGATGGGCTACTTTCTTTCTTGTTAGAAGATCTCTCTGAGGGAGATCAAAGGGAGGAGACACAGATGAGGTTCAAACCAGGATAGTCGCTTATTTTCAGCTCTTTCTTCCAGGCAGGAATCAGAGCGAGCGCGTTTAAATCCAGCTTTACAGAAGGTGGATGCGGGAGGAGCCGGTTCCTGGGGAGGCAGGTCGGGGTGCCGGGGTGGCAGGGCCTGTGCCGGGCTCCTGCTACCTGCTGAGAGATGTTTCTGGCGGGTGGATGGAGCTCACAGTGGAGCACAGGGTTCTGTACGGAGCTCCTCATTAGTGTAACTCCGGTCCAGGAGGTGGAGATGGAGCTGGCCGTGGTGCTGATGTTGGTTGCTGCAGTGGTGCTGAGGAGCTGTCCATGGTTCTGAAAACTTTACACCTGTGGTTTAACCCCTCAATGCCTCGTTTACCTGCTTAGCTGAATAGTTACTTGACTATTCTAATGATTATTTTTCGATTAGTCGATTAATCACGATTGTTTGTATCATGCCAATGCATGTTTAAGTGCAGGACATTTTGATATAAAATTATAAAGTGTATTATTTAAGACATTTACATAGATCAGATGTAATTTTCAGGACATTCTACATAAATGTCTTCAGTTGAGATGTAAATATATATGTATATTAAAAAATGCTCTTTTTTTTATTCATGTAATTTGCTATTAAGTCAGTTTGTTGTTTATTAGTATTTACTGCACTACTTTTTATCCTGCCCACTAGATATTAGCAGGACTGTACTCTGCTGTTCTTTTTCTAAGATTTTATGAATACGATTGCGTGTTTTTTATATTATAAGAGTTTATTATTTAAAATTGACCTAAACACAATATCACAGTACTATGGACTGGTGATATGGACCTAAAATAATATAATGATGATTTCAGCTTATTTATTGCATTTATTTTTTAAGATATTTTTGGCGATATGACATAAAAAAAAAGAGTTTATAGATAATCTTAAAATTATTATCTTTTTAAAGTTTAAAAGAATTTGTATAAATAAAAGTGTCATGCATTCAGTAGAAACTAAATTAATAATTGTTTAAACAGTAGCTCACTCACGTCTTCCTGATTTGATATAAAATAATAATAATAAAAAAGTGCAGCATATTTAGTTATTGCGTACATTATGATTTGGCACATATAACATTTATTTTATTTATTTTATGTTGCTGTAATATATTTTATACGATTTTTTTTTTCCTTCATATCGCCAAAAATATCTTTGTCACAGAAATACCCTAAAATTATCGGGATATTGTGACTGTGTCAATTTTAAATAATAAACTCTTATAATATAAAAATATTTATAAAATCTGAGTAAAAGAACGACTGCAATCTAGTGGACGGAAGTTAATTTCTGCAACAAAATTATATTTAGTAATTAAGTAATATTTAAATATTTAATTTCATACATGCAATAGAAATAAAAAAAAATCTCAAACTGTAACTAAAAAAAGAGCTTGAGTTTGATGTACCAACAAAAATCTACCACAAAACTAAAGTGCAGCATATTTATTGCATGCATATAAACTGCAAAGAAACAATTAACAGTAAAATGGCAAAACAAATGCACTCCTAATCACAATAAATTGTTATGTACAGTATCTTATCACCAAGTTCTTGCCACTACACAGCACTCCTGTGCAGTCATTCTTTACTGATGCACTAATTTGCACCGTAATCATTTGTTACTTGTCCGTTTGAAAGGCCTGAAGACACTCCAGTTCAGTGTGCCATCATTAACTACTGTCTTGTCTGTTCTCTCTCCTCAGACATGCATTTGTCAACACCCTTAATCACCCCTCTGCTGGGCGTTTAACACCACAGTTAGCACTCTGTAACTCCGACTGCAGAACAGCCTCGGGCGGTGGAGCGTGGTGAAGATGAACGGCCCGGCGGTCAGGAGGCCGGACGTGTGGGGGCTCGGGCTGCTCATCTTCTTTCTCGGCTGTTTCGCGGACGACGGAGTCTCCGGTCAGGCGATCTGCCGCCGACCCCTTTACCGAGAGTGGCAGCCCCAGCCCAGGAACATCACCCTGAGGTGGACCCTGACGGAGAACACGTGCAGCGGCGCCGCCCAGTGCTGGAACGGGGCTTCCAGAGGCGACGACGGGCGACTCAGGCGACTTTCGCAACACTGGACCAATCAGTCATACGCCGCCCCTCAGCTCTGCCCCCTGGAGCTTCAGCTGGGCGAAGCGCTCTTCGCCGTTCCTGACCGAACGCTGGAGCGCTACGGGGTGAATCTCATCAACGTCTCCAGAGAGGAGTTTGAAAGCTGCTCGACGGAGAAAGCGCAGAGTCAGCACTTCATCTTCTCCGGCGATATGAAGGGAAGCGTGCAGGTGGACCCGAAGTGGCTTTCCCCTGGCGTTCATTACTTTGCTGCCACTCACAGAGGCAGCAGCCAGTTGTGCCAGCTCGGCCTTCGCGTTGGCGTGGTCGTCGGAGAGCAGCACTGTCAGAACTCGCCCCTTCTTCGCCTCTGCTCGGGAAACGGAGCCTGCAGAGCTAAAGTTGGAGAGTTTACGTATCGCTGCCACTGCGACAAACACTACTCCGGACTCTACTGTGAATATTTTGATGCCTGCTCGGAAATGCCATGCTTGAATGGTGCCACCTGCTTAAGCAACAGCTCTGCCAGCCTGAATCGGCTTCCTTATGAGTGCTTGTGTCCGCCACAGTTTACAGGTGAGGCTTTAACAAAGGTTTTAATAATAAATAATATGAAGAAATTATATACTGTATATAGCGTCAGAAATAAAAAAAAAAAAAAGGCGGGTTAATTCCAGGGGTCAAAGCACATATTAGCAAAATGAGGCCCAGTACAAACATTTTCGACTATTTCCAGACAGTAACGGTGTGAAGTGTGGTTTGTGTAGTTATGTTTTGACATGGTTTAAGTTATAGAAGACAAAATCCTTTAAACAACCCCTTTAATTAACTTAATGTACCTATTTTAAGGCTGGAGCTTTGCACTTTATCCATCCTAGCACTTTACCCAAAATAGCACTTTACCCAAAATAGCACTTTACCCATCCCGGCACTTTACCCAGCTCAGCACTTTACCCATCCCGGCACTTTACCCAGCCCACCACTTTACCCTACCCAGTACTGTACCCAGCCCACCACTTTACCCTACCCAGTATTTTACCCATCCCAGCATTTTTCCAAGCTAAGCCCAGTACTTTACCCAGCCCAGTACTTTACCCAATTCACCCCTTAACCCAACCCAATACTTTATCAAGCCCAGAACTTTACCTTTACCCAGTTCAGCACTTTATCCAACCTGCCACTTTACCCAGCCCAGCACTTTACCCAATTGGTGCCTGTGTTTCAATAATATATGAAAATATATTTGATGCCATGTATTGCAAACGAAAATGTTAGAATATATTGCAATATCGATATTTTATCCCATCCCTGTTGTTTATGGTATTTGTCATATGGGAAAGAAAAATCCCATCTACTTTCAGTGCAGGAAGCAAAAATAAAGGAACATGATATTATTGGCCTGTCAAAGCATAGTTTTTATTCTTGTTTTATTGGAAAAAAAGATCAAATAAGATTTATCGCCCACTGTTATATCAAAGCACAGTCTTTTTATGACTAGAAATAAAAATTTGGCACTGTTACAGGTGATACTTGCTGCAGGGACTGTTTTTAAGAATCAGGGCAGTGTGATCAGCTCCCCTTTCTGCAGAAAGTGCAGAGAATATTTATTATTTACCCGTCACAACGTCTTGTTCTCCCTATTTAGCTCGCTGCAATTATTTCACCACAATATGGATCCCCTACAGGCTGTTTATTGGAGCAACATGTTTCCTTAAGTGTCTCTTATTCTGCCCCCGAACCCCCTGCTGAAATTGCTTCCTGCACCTGAAAGCGTTCTTAATTAGTTGATATGTTGTTCTTTCTCCCTGAGACGCTTAATTCAGAGTTAAACGTTACCTCTCGTCGTGATGCTATCAGTTAAATCTGCCTCCGAAAAACACGGTTTAGACACCAGCCTCTCGGCGAGATCCTGAAAGGGCGAGATGTGTAGAAAGCCTCCAGTGTTGTCATCGCGAGTAGCTTGGCTAATGCGGTTTATTGATATCGCCGCTGAATTATTCATAGCTCCTGTTATAAACAGTGTAACTGTTCGCCGAGGCTCCGTGCCACGCTCGCTGTAGAGCTGATTTCTTGGCAGGTTTGTTTCCTGACTGTGTGGAGTAAACTTTGACAGGTTAGTGTATTAACTCTAAATCACACTTGGCAGCCTGTAGATCAGCCCGGTTCTGTCGATGAACTTTATTTTGGGTTCCAGAATGAACTTCATAGTTGTTCTACAGTGATAGACAGAGAAGAATTGTGTTCAGAAGAGCAAAAAAAAACACATCTCTAATTGAGCAACTAAATGAAAATACAGCAATTAGCCATTTCAATTAGCGGTACTTCAATTGTGTGGTTCTACAGAGACACAAATATTAAAATAACCGCATTTTTTGCACTATAAGGCACACTTAAAATCCTTTCATTTTCCCAAAAATCATTCCTTGTGTATGAATTTTACTAGTCAGGTATTAAAGAGCAGTAAAGCCACTCCACTGAAGTACAGAGTTATACAGAAGTTTCAGTTTAGCCAGTGGTACAGAGACTGGAGCAGTATTAGCATTAGCAGCTAACCACGCTAATCACCAGCTCTTTTATCCTTCAGAAGTGAGTATATTGGACTGTAGTCTGCAAATTTACCTTATTAAAACTACTTGGGAAAACCGCTAGCTATTATCACTCTCTGTGTAGTGTTTTTGGCCCTAGCAGTTAGCCGCTAATACTAATGCTGCTGCACCCAGCCTTAGTGTAAACCTGGAAATCTAAGTTTACTGTAAGAAGATTGAAGCACTTTGCTTACCCAATTAAACAGTTTTCAAGAGAAAAATCTGTGTAGGTTAACATCCAGCGCTTGTTTGACTTTAATTCTAAAAAAAATAAACAAAAAAAAAAAACACATTTTCTTTTACAGTTTTGTTTACTTAACTTAGCTTGGCTTTAGCTGAATTAGATGGGAAACATGGCTAAACTCCTTTGCCTTACTATTGTCGCATAATGCTCCCTATAATCTGGTGCGCCTTATAGTGTAAAAATACAGTACAGTTATTTTGATTCATTGAATCACTGTTTTAAAAGTGTCAGTATATTTGAAATAAGGCTGGAAGATTAATTATTAGATATATCATTGAGATTGCTCAACACATTTCAATTAATTAAAACAATTGCATTACTGTTTTAAAAATGCACTTTTAAAAAAATAATTGAGATGCATTTTTACATATAGATCCTGCCAGGAGAGTTCTCAGTGTGTGCATACTAGAATGTGCATGTCAAAAAAGTCGAATGTCATTGAAAAGTTACTTTATTTCAGTAATTCAGTTTAAAATGTGAAGCTAATATATTATATAGATGTATTAAACACACAGAGGGATCTTTTTAAGCGTTTATTTCTTTTATTGTTGATGTTTATGACTTACAGCTAATAAAAAAAAAAAAAAAATCAGTGTCTCTGAAAAATAGAATATTATATATTAAGACCAATTGGTACTTTGGGCAGTGTGCCAAGTCCTGCTGGAACATGAAATCCACATCTCCATAAAAGTTGTCAGTAGCAGAGGGAAGCATGAAGTGCTGTAAGATTTTGTGGGAAAACAAAACTGCACTGACTTTAAACTTGATAATAAAACACAGTGGATCAACACCAGCAGATGACATGTCTCTCCAAACAAACCATAACTGATCATCAGTAAAATTCAATTTCAACACATTTTGATTAATTACAATGATTCAGTTACTGTTTTTAAAATGCAATTAATTTGAGATGCATCTTTACATATAGATCCTGCCAGGTGGTTCTCAGTGTGTGTATTTATATAATCACTGTTTCAAAAGCATATATTCAAAAATATTCAAAATAGCTATGGGAGATTGATTTGATTAAGCCATTTAATTGAATTTAATTAGAAGAAAAAAAAAACACTTTTCTAATTGAGCAGCTAAATGAAAATGCAGCAATTAGCAGCACTTTTAAGGGTGTGGATCTATTATCCTTCCTAATGCAGTGGAGGCAAATTATAAACTAATGGTACTTCTCTAACCACACAAACACATTTCTGCATCTGAACAATATGATTAATTGAACTAATGTTTCACTATGATGTTCTGTAGAGACACTCAAATATAATAATTAAAGTGACTGTAGAGCTGGCTATACATATATACAATATATAATACATATCAATATGTATATCAAGCAGTGCTGGAAATTAATTATATATTTTTTAAATATTCTATTGTTCTTTATATTCTGTTACCATTTTATTATGAGTTTAACCATTTAAAATTCTCAAAATTTGATTAAATACAGTATCGGTCAAAAAAATAATGCCTTAATACCTTCAATTTTGTGCTTGTTTATTATATTAAAATGTAGCATTGTTGATTAATACAAAAACATTCAAACTATGAAGAAAAACATGAAGTAATGTTGGAGGTAGAAGAGGGGTAGAGTCACCTGGAATTCAGGCTTTCAGTTAACAGCTGTGCTGAACTCATCAAGAGTTAATTACTTGAATTTCTTGTCTCACAAGCCATTGAACCAAGCTGAACTGCCTGATTATTTTTTTGCACCAGGAGTAAAAAAGCAGCATAAAGTTATCCAAAAGCAGTGTGTAAGACTGGTGGAGGAGAACATGATGCAAAGATGAATGAAAACTGATTAAAAAACAGGGTTATTCCACCAAATATTGACTCCTAAAACTTTATGAATGTGAACTTGTTTTCTTTGCTTTATTTGAGGTCTGAAAGCTCTGCATCTTTTTGTTATTTCAGCCATTTCTCATTTTCTGTAAATAAATGCTCTAAATTACAATATTTTTATTAGGAATTTGGGATAAATGTTGTCTGTAGTTTGAATAATAACACAACAATGTTCATTTTACTCAAACATGTAAAAAACTCAAAATATCGCCCAGCACTAGTACAGAATAGAGGGTGACTAAGACACGCAAAGCCTAACTGCTGTGTTTTCTGTACAGGTGTGAACTGCTCTGAGATCCTGGGCCAGAGGAACTGTACGAGGAACTGCAGGAACGGGGCGTGTGTTGAAGTGTCTCCAGCTTCCTACCAGTGCCGATGCTTTACTGGATATACAGGCGAGTAGCAGCGACGCCGCGTTCGCCGACTCAATTAATTCACTGAAACAATCCAGAAAGCCGTGATAAATTCCGTTCTTCACAAAAGAGTGCTTTTCTTTCAGTCCGCTAATGGATGTTTAATTTTTTCGTTCAGATAGTGCTTGGCCTCATTTGACTCATTATGTTTTGATAATGAGGCATATGATTAATGATGGGTCATTTTGGTGGCTTTCACAATGGCGATGCAATTACGCAGACTCGCATCTGACCGAAGTTTCCTCTGTTTCTGTTCTCCGCCCGTCCAGACCGGTACTCGCACATTAACTCCACACAGAGTCAGATTTACAAAGAGACATCCAGACAATTAAACCCATCATCTGTGAAAGCCTCGGAGATACTCTCTACAAACAGATAAAGGAGAAGCCGGGAGGGGAATACATTCGGTTAAGTCTTTTACTGTTTAACAGACAACATACACATATATATATATATATATATATATATATATATATATATATATATATATATATATATATATATATATATACATATACAGTACCAATCAAACCATTTGTGGACACACCTTCTCATTTAGTGTTTTTTCTTTATTTCTTTATTGAATGTATTTTCTAAATTGTAGGTTAATATTAAAGACATAAAAATCTATGAACATATACAGTAAGCAGTTAAAAAGTATCTCCACTCATTACTCTGCAAGTAGAAGTATAGATACTAGGGTTTAAAATACTTCTCTCCTTAAGTAAAAGTGTAAAAATACTGATTTCAAAACTACTTAAGGTATAAGAGGAAAAATATTTTAAGGAGAAAAATAATAGGCATTAAGAAAAAAAGCTTTGGCCACGCCCACAGAGCCCTATAGTGCACAACCCCCCACCTCTCTCCCCAAAACACATTTTTCTAAAAGCCATAATGACTATAATGTTAAAATATTAAAATGTTATGGTTGAAAATATAATTTGGAATGTGCAGGTGTGATGGATCACAGTATAAACCAATAGGGAGTCGGAATGGTATATGTTTATACTTCGCTACATCCAATCACAATTCACATCCAATCAGATTCACTCTATCTGGGTGAGAGATTTATCTGGATAGGGGGTTTATTGGAAAAATACACCCTGTGCGGCTCGAATTCTAAGGCATAAGGCATGAGGGCAATGTGACACTGCCCTCTAGTGGTTAAAGTTTAAACAACACACAACATAAACCACTTCTGACACCAATCTTTAATCTAACATCAAATAAAGTATTGCAGAGCAACATTTCACAACATACGATTAGTGCTGGGCGGTATATCGCTTTATACGGTATACTGGAGAGTGATTTTGAATCGGTATGGGTTTTTTTCATATCAGCATACCACTAGAGGCGCTGCGGAGTACTGTGTAGAAGTGTAGAAGAAGCACAGCAATGGCAGCTCAGCTCAGTCTCATGCTGGTCTGCCTGAAGAAACATGAGGTTAATTATAGGTTTAATTATATTAATACTGTAGCTTAAAGGATAATATTAAAGCACACTCTGTACTCTGAACTGTATTTATTTCTTAACTGGAAAACAAAGGGAATTATAATGAACTGATGAACAGCTGCTTAAATACACTGTAATGTCTCTAATGGCTTCAAAAATAACACACTGTAAATTGTAACTTTTGTTTTACTTGTGTAATAGAGCTTTTGAGAAATATCTCTTGTGAATACTTACATTATGAATGTTTTAGGTTCATTTATAAGTTATGGAACTATTTAAGATATTTAGTTTTGTAAAGAAAGCCGTGTTAAAGTCTATTGTTTAAATTCTTCAGCTGATTTCTTCATATATTGTGTAATTTTATGAGACAATGTAAGCCCAATAGTAATCAAAGCCTTAATTTTGATATTAAGTTTACTCCTGACAGTACAGTAAGAGACAGACCTATATTTAAGCCCAGTCATGACAAAAAAACGTAATAATTAAAAAAAATATTGTGATATCTTGTGAAATCCTGTGATACGTACGATATGATATTGGTATTTTCTTATGTATTTTCGATGCAGTCTGGTGTTGAAGTGTTCATGCTCTGCTTTCTTATTTCACTGATGGAAGGATGCCACTTTCTGTATTTAATAAAGGTGTTTTCCCGTGCTTCACTGATCCTGCAGAGAGTGATGCGTGTTCTGAATCAGGCCAGGCTGTAAAGGATCGTCGGGAATAAATAAGAATTATGGTTGTTGTGAATCTGGCAGTCAGTTTATGAGACAATGCTCTGTCACCCATTTAGGAAAGTAATGAATAATAAAGTCCCATTTGGGCTAATGAGTGTCTCACCCACAAAAACGTGACAACCGTTTCCTGCTCCCCTGGGCACCCCAGGTAATGATGTCATGATGGACTCTAGGGCAGCGAATCCAGGTGGCCGTGCTCGGTGATTAATCGTTTCATAGGCAGTAGCAATTTGTCCAACTAAGCAACATTTTCTAATGTCACGCCTGCGTCGCAGACCTTTGCAGCTGTAGCAGAGTTTACCTGAGGTTCCTGTAGAAACTGCAGCCCTGCTCGCTACGGATGCAGCTCTGCACTGTAATTACAGTATAGTACTACAGTTTGAGTGAGCTGTATTTCTTACATCTTGCTAGGTCGTAGCCATGGTATACCACGTGGTAACTATGGGGTCGATTGGTAGTTTCTAGGTATTGCTATAAAGGGGCAAGGGATCAGTTAATTGTTGTTTTTAAATGTTAAACATTCACAAAAGATTGTCTTTTGTGAAGAGTTTAGTTACTATGGTGTGGCTATGTGCTGCTGTGGAGTTTACTAAATGGTTGCTATGGTGTTGGTAAGTGGTTGCAAGGTGGTTGTTTGTGGTGTCCTGGGTGGTTGACATGGTATTGCTAATAGTTGCTCAGTGGTTACAATGGTTCTAGACTGTCATATTTCTAGAGGGTTTTGCTAGGTGCTTGATATGATGTTGCCAGATGGAAGCTATTTTATTGCTAGGTGGTTGTTTTGGTATCCTGGGTGGTTGACACGGTATTGATGATAATTGCTGCATGGATGCTCTGATGTTTCTCTGTGGTTACAATGGTGCTGCTATCATGTGTCCAGAGGATTTTGCTAGGTGGTTGAAATGGACTTGCCTGGTGGTTTCTGTAGTATCCCATATGGATGCTATAGTGTTATAAGGTGGTTCTTATGGTGTTGCTTGATTGATGCTATTGTGTTACTAGGTTGGTGTTATAGTATCCTAGGTGGTTGACTGACATGGTATTGTTAATAGTTGCTAAAAGATGCTTTGTGTTTTTTGGTGGTTTCTTTGATGTTTCAAAGGGTTATTACATGGTTTTAGTAGATGGTTGATGTGGTGTTGCAAAGTGCCTACTTTCCTATCTCAGGTCGTTGCTATTAGAAAATCATTACTTAATGTTTCATAAAATGTTTTAAGGTGGATGCTTTGCTGTTGGTAAGTCATTGCTAGTTAGTTGGTATGGTGTTTCTAGGTGGTTTCTGTGGTGTTGCTAAGTCATTACTAGACGATTGATATGATGTTGCTACTGTAGGTGGTTTCTTTGGTGTTGATAAATCATTACTTGGACGTTGATATAATGTTGCTAGGTGGCTGCTTTGGTGTAGCCAAAACATTACTAGGTGGTGGTTATGGTGTTGCTAAGTCATTACTAGGCGATTGATTTGATGTTGCTACTGTGGGTGGTTCCTTTGGCATTGCAAAGTCATTAACAGATGGTTGACATGGTGTTGCTAGGTGAATTCTGTGGTGTTGCTAAGTCATTACTAGATGGTTGATATGGTGTTGCTACAGTTGCTGGTTTATTTGGTGTTGTTAAATCATTACTTGGTGGTTAAAACCACTTTCCAATGTGGTTGATTTGGTGTTGTTACGAGGTGGTTGATGTGGTGTTGCTAGTAGTGGGAGGTTTTTAATAATAAAGCTGGTTTCTGTGGGTTGTCTATCAAGCTCTTGATCGTGAGGTATGGCTTTCCTCACTCTCTGTGCGTTTGAGCTTTTTGTATTGTTAAATGTTTCCTGTGGAAATGAAAGGCCAGTGAAAGGCCAATGCTTTTATAAAGCCTATTTTTATCATTGTTCTGCTGCTATTGTGGTCATTTTATAGTTTTCTCTGGGTTTGGTTTCTTTGATATCTAATCCAGGCCAGCGCTGCAGCAGAACCACGGGCAGCGTGTGCATGGTAGGCCTATTGATCGTATAATCAAAGGTGTAAATTATGTTTCAGTAAACACAGGCCTCCGTCGGCGCTTGGGTCAAGCGTATCAAACATTTATATTTCCACTCATGCTAGTATTGATCGGGGTGCGTTTAAAGGGTCGGAGCTACCACTGAATTTATTTCACCACCACACTTCACTACAATTGGTTTTATAATCTGGAACTGGAGAACAAGCAGAATACGATGTTTTTTCTCTTCCAGATCTGTTACTCTGTGTGTCAGGGCTGCAAATAATGATTATAGAATGGATCAGTGACCGATGGATAGTCGTAGGATGATAGTGTGTGGTGTATCATTAATAATATAGAACATTTATGGAGCAAATAGTAAACCAATATTACTATTAGTATTATTGTTATTATGAATAAAATTGATGCTGCAGCTAATCAGCTTTATCAACAGAGATAGATAGATAGATAGATAGATAGATAGATAGATAGATAGATAGATAGATAGATAGATAGATAGATAGATAGATAGATAGATAGACAGACAGATACTTTATTGATTCCAAAGATTTAACAATTACACTGAGCACCCAGTAACGTAGTAATCCCCTGATGTATACCATGACAACCACCTTCATCAAACTTTGTAAATGCTCCTTGGAATTCTTAATTGCAACTGTGTCAGTGTGTCTTTGCTATCGTAATGACGGGAAAAGTGCACCTTGCACGGCTCAAAACACGCAAAAGGCATGTACTAATCATGTAATTAATCATGTTTTTTTTTGGCCTTGAAATGAACTAATTTGTGTGTCGGTTGCCATTACCTTTAAGAGTCAGGTGCGCTCTCACATTTGCAGATTGCTATTTTAACGGTGCAGCTACCTGTATGTGTTTTAATGCTTCTCAGCAGAGGAAACTGACCTGCTGGTTCACACTGTGAAGGAGCTCCAGCAGCTCATTTACAGGAACAGCCATGTTATTTTATTTACTATTCTGTTTATTGTTGATGAAAAAACGGTTGTGTTTTTCTAGTCTGTCTGGGTTGTATTCAGTCAGTGGAGCACCTGTGTTTTTCGTTACTAAGATACACCAGCAATACACCAGAAATTTACCTGAATACACCTCATTTTCAGACCACCACGCCCATCAGTGTAGATGTATACAGAAGCACTGATGCTATTTAAACAATGCAGGTGGAAGATCAGCTGTGAAAATTGACTGTTTGCTGTGTTGCTTTCGCCGCTTTTGTCGCATTCACTGCTTGTCGTTTATAGATGATCCTTGCATTTTATATCCAGTTAAATGATGTGTTTTCAGAGCTGTGGCGGTGACGCTTGTCTCGAGTGTCCCCGCTGTCAACAAGCCTGTCGTCACCCGGCGTCTCCAACAATCCTCGAGTGTTCTCAAACTTGTTAACACCTTTCATACAACACGTTTCCGTCAAGCCCGCGCAAGTGCCTGTAAATGCATGCAAATGACTTCCACGCCGCGACCCCACCGGAGCTTCCCCGGGGCTCGTTTATCCGATTCTCATCATAATCAGGTCCTCGCACCATCATATGGAGCGCGGATTACCCAGAGTGCTTCAGCGCCAGCTCGCCGACCCACCTGCATTCCGCCAGCTGCGTTCGCTCGGGCACTTTGGGGAGACGCCTCAAAGAACTGGCCCCGGGTTTGGCTGGGCTGCGGCCCCCCGCGGGGCCTGCAGTTCCCTGACTTTGCTTCGGCTGTCACCCCATTAATCATGGTGAAGTTAGTGGCTGCCCTCGCGGACCGCAGCCGGCTCGCACATAATAATGAGCGCCACTAGCGGGACGCTTCAAATGAGATTTTCCTTTGATTGGCCGGTCTCTCGCGAGCTCTCGCGCCGTCGCCGGGGTCGATCTCATCACGGTATTAGTCTATTAATAGGCCGCCTCCCTCGAGACATCCCAAGGGATATGGTGTTAATTGTTTTGCTGTTCCCTTACCCCTTATTTTTTTTTGTGCATGTGATTTACAAACAGCCGAGTATTTACATTTAGCTGAGTCGCTACAACAGCTGCTGGAAATTCAGAGAAATATACCTCTACCATTAAGCAATACTAAAATGACCACCCTAAAATACCACAGCAACCATCCTGCGACGTAATAGTACCTTGTATAGTAAAACCAAAGCAAACAATGCCACCGTAACTACCATCATTGCAACATCATTACTATAGCATACATAAATGACGCACTTTGGAACATCAAACATAATGTCTGACTAACAACATTTATATATAAATACCTGGTATCTACTTAGAAACCTCATAGGAACCACACATTAAGTTGAAGTTATCTTCTAGCGACACTAGCAACCAACTCGCAATACTGAATTAAAAACAGAATATTATAAGAAAGGAATATGTTTTCTGTGAAAACACTTATTTGTTTTCTATTTATCAGCTGAAAGAGTTTCGTATCAGGAATCATATGCTTCTGTAATGCTTCTCCTTCATAATTACTCCTTAGTACACAACAGGATTAGCCAGCAGGCTTTGTCTGAGGGAGGGATCTGTACCTAGATTTTTACTTCTATCATGAATATAGACCTATTCTAACTTGTGTTTAAACAGGTATAATATGCCTCTAATGGCTAATGACCATTCAAAATCAGTTACCAGCTGATGCCTGTCTTGGTCTAGGATTATATTGTAACAGTGGCACATCTCAATGTCTCAGAACATATTCGATGGTAATGAAGTGGTCGGTTCTCATGGTCCCGGGTAAAGCGTGACGACCTGAGTGACACTGTTAAAGGGAGATGCTTCAGGCAGTGTTCTACCGGGAAGCTCTTGGTCTGGACATTTATTCAGATGTCAATTTGACATGGCATCTGCCCAAACATCTTTAAAGCCAGGTACACTCGTCCATGACAGTGATAGTCCCTCAGTGACAGTGGCCTTTTACACAGGGATAACTCTGCACAGTTGACTAGGAGGTGTGTTTAAAGGTGCTGTCCACTGTGGGTGGTAATATAAGGCTTCTGTGACTATACACTTCAGTTACCACTTCATTTATTTACAGTATATTTCAAATAATGCAAATAAGACAGGTTCATATTCATAACGTTTTAAGAGTTCAGAAATCAATATTTGGTGGAATAACCCTGGTGGTTTTTAATCACAGTTTTCATGCATCTTGGCATCATGTTCCCCTCCACCAGTCTTACACACTGCTTTTGGATAACTTTATGCTGCTTTACTCCTGGTGCAAAAATTCAAGCAGTTCATCTTGGTTTGATGGCTTGTGATCATCCATCTTCCTCTTCATTTATATTCCAAAGGTTTCCAATTTGGTAAAATCAAATAAAAAAATATTTTGGTCTTATTTTTTTTGGTCTTATTAAATTTGTTTTTATTTTTTCAAATAACTCGGACATGGAAAAAATAAAAGTTCAGGGCATCCCTTTTATTGTGTGTATAGTTCATAGTTATGGCACTTGCTTTAGGACTTCGTAAATGAAACATCTTCATCTGCTATTCACTGTTTTAAACATTCGCCATCAATTCACATTTACATCCTGATGTCCTGTGTCTTTTGGCACGCCCATGCCAAAAGTCCTGGGATGGCTGTATGTAGATTTTATTTTTATTTTACACTGCCAACAGGATGGAGGGAGGACACAGCGCCCATCCGAAGTGATTTCTCAGCAAAATAATGATGCAAATGTCAACCCGCTTTAACCTTTCGTAGATGTTGGCGTCCCGCTGTGAACGGCGTGAAAACAACAGCACAGGCCGAACGCGGAGATGGCGACGGCGCTGCCCAGCGAGACGCTTCCTCCGGTGCTGCTCGGGGCCCGGTAGACAGGAGACTGTATTATCATGGGGTTTAGCATGCAGGAATATGCTAAGAGAGGGGAAAAAAAGGACTTACAGGAAAGATAAATGAGTCAGTGTTGTCTGAAGAACACAGAAAACCAAATGCACCGCCAGGGAATAAAATCAAATCGCACTCACCTTGAACCTCTGGCTCTGCGCAGTCACGTCTAAATTTAACCCACAAAGAGCAAAAGCACAACTTAGTTTGACGGCAGAGATGCCTTACATTAGAGCGAGAGCGCTACAGCGGTGCTGTGGTACAGTAGACCCGGCTCACGGTGAGTCCTGGCTGACAGGTAGGTCATTTGGTTACGTCCCAGAGGTGCCAAGACGGTAGAAACTAGAAGAACACTTTGAAATACGTAACTCTTAAAACTAGCAATAAATTTGCCTGAGTTAATTTGGCCTTAATACAATATAACATTGCAGTTATTGGGTACAGTGTGTTATGACTTTACAGGCACCATGCGGCTTGAATTAAGGGGCGTGTCAGCGTGTCTTTGCTGTCGTAACGACAGGAAAAGTACACCCAGAAGTACTTTCGTCAACATAGATATAGATATATTCCTAAACTTCCTTTCTATTTAAACCGCAGACTTAACTATGAATAACGCTATAAATATAAATTTAAGTGACATCGCACTCATAACGCATATGATGTAGCCCCGCCTTTTTTTCGGATCAGATCAGAATCACTTTATTTAACCAATAAATTTGAGATCAGGACTAGTCAAGTTCTTGTGCAGTCTAATCAAGTTCTTCCACACCAAACTTTTCACGCAAAGTTCTGAACAAAGCATAAAATTCCTGATCTAAATCAACTTAAATATATTGTTTCCATAAATATATTTAGCAATCATTTATAATCCTTTAAGAAGCGCAAGCTAGTACAATTAAAAAATACTTTTTACAAACACATTTTGGTGATAAAAATGGCATGTTAACAGAAAACTTAATTTTTGACTGCATTGCCAATGTATCAGAACAGGAATTAAATGACTCAGCAGTGAAAAAATGGTGATTAGGACATCCCTATTATAGTGTTTATGGATTATAGTTATCGCACTTGCTTTAGAACTTCGTAAATGGAACAAATTCACATAAAGAGTTTCTTTCACTTGAAATACGGGGCTGAGCCAATCTCTTTAAGGACAACCCCACACCGTAATAATTATCCCCCCTCTACCAAACTTTACACTTAGCACAATGTAGACAGACAATTACCATTCTCCTGGCCACCGAATTAAACCCAGACTTCTTTATCGGATTCCCAGATGCAGAAGCTTTCTTTGCTTTGCTGTTTGGAAATGGAAACTCTCCATTCCATGAAGTTCTTTATGCTCTACTGTTCTTGATCTGATCATGAATCTACGTGAAGTTTGGAGGTCTGTAGTGAGAATTTTACAGATAGGATTGAATAGGTGAGTGAACACTGTACACACTTACTTTTCATGAAGCCAGAAGTCAATGGTACACCTCCATCAGAGTCTCTGTACGTTGTATTCTCCAGAGCTCGATCGTCTGTGTTCTCTGATGTTCTAAAGCTTGACCACTCATCTTCATTCAGGAACATGCAGCGGCGAGGCCGAGGATGGCTTGGCTACCTGCCACCGCCGAGGTCGTCTTAAACTTGAGCTCAATTATTGATTAAAGAGTCTGCCGTGCCTTTTATTGCCAGCCGAGCAATGACTGGGAGATGATTAAACATGAACAAAGAGACTCGGAGATGCCGGGAGCAAGCGTTTGTTGGGAGCAAAGCTAATATTCTTATTTATATTTAAATACGCTGCCACACGGAGTCTCGCAGCGTGCAAAACAAATACAGTACCGAGGTTCTTCCACGCGACGAGCTGCTCGTTTGAAGTTCTTTTGATGCTGCGTGTGAAGATGTTACAGGGCTTTTGGAGGGAATTCTGCTGCTAATTTGGGTTGTCCAAATAATTACAGAGAGAGAAATATGGGACAGGAGGAAGCCAGACAAATCTTAATCAAAATACTGCTGTTATGAAGTTGTAGGCGTTTTTTATATATAAAATAGAAGTATTTAATAGGACTGTTAGCTACATCTTCTTTTTTATCTTTATCCTGCTGCGTTTTTTATGATAATAATTTTTTTTTATATAGCAACATAGTGAGGTATAGTGAGTTGAGGTGAGGTAGAGTATTGTGAAGCAAGATACAACAAGATAGAGCAAGGTAAAGTGAGACAGAACAAGGCAGTGTGAGGTAGAGTGAGGTGGATTGTGGGAAAGTTAGGTAGAGCAAGGTAGAGTGGGTTAAAATAACGGTAGACTGAGGTAGAGTAAGGCAGATTTGAGTTAAAATTACAGTGGAGTGAGGTAGAGTGAGGCAGATTTTAATTTAAAATTACAGTGGAGTGAGCTAGATTGAGTTAAAAGAGATTAGACCTGGTTTCTGTAGCAACCATTATTCCCATAAGCTGCTCTCCAGTGTCCACACCACCATATTCATCTTTTACCACTTTACCATTTCTTTGCTTTGCAGAAATTGAGTTTCTTTTTGTAGTATTTAATGTTGGAGGTGTAAATATACAGTGAAGAGTCAAGACTGTGATGTAACAGTTTTGGGGTTTTGGAGTTCGCCTGTTTTGAAGCTCTGTTTTGAGTTCTTTTTAACGATTACACAGATAAACACAGTTGTATGCATACCTATGAACTTGTGTAACAATTCTTAGTAATTACCGTCACCCAGCTATGTGCTCATAAGTGAAATTTCTTTACGGATTGACTTTGGCAGTTTTGTATGTACGTAACGGTCCGTACACTTCCAAGAACTGGAGGAACACGAATTTTCAGGAGTGTTTGTTGCTCCTTTTCTTTTTATCTCTGGCAACATGAAAAATGCATCGCACCAGCTGCAAAACAGCTTGCGTTTGATTGTTGCCAGGCTTATTTCCCCCGCGAGTGTTTTTATTTGTTTGAAAGTCATTGCTTTTGTTGGCAGACATCACACTAACACTGACTCTGGCTTTCATCATAACCTCTCGACCCAAATATAGACGCTTTCGACACAAAGCAGAAAAAAGACACAGCCATTCATTAACTCCGCACATAAAAGTGTTTGGCTTTCGCGTCGAGTCGCCTTTTATCTTAAAACCGCAGAAGCTCAGTAGAGTGGCCGTCTCTCTTTGCGAGTTTGAAGAAAGAATCTCTTTCGTTTGGCTTCTTTCAGCTGGTGTAGTTGAAGAGACGAAAGACGAGTCGTGTTTGGTGTTAATGTTTGTGTTCTTCTGTTTGCAGGTACTTTCTGCTCGGAGAAGAAGAGCCCCTGTGGGTCCAGCCCGTGCAGAAACGGCGGTGAATGTGAGGAACGTGGCGAGACGTACGTTTGCTCGTGCCTGGAGGGATTCACCGGCTCCAACTGCGAGACGGAATTCGACCAATACTGCGCAACGCTCGGATGCCAACAGGAATCGGCCTGTATCCCCGACCAAACTGTGAGCTCCAGCTTCTTCTGTCAGATTTGGTTTTATCACTTGATTTTATTGTGACCCATGTTTTAAATATGTCTAACCCAGAGGTCACCAATATATGATTCATGATCTGAGTTCTGGTTAAAATGTGTGGACCCAGAGCGACGAAATATTGAGATTTTTTTGGGGGGTTTTTGACAGTATTTTACTGATACTGATTCTAGTTTGAAGCGAGGTATAGTAATTTTAAGTAAGATAGAGCAAGGTAGGGAGGCGGAG
Organism: Astyanax mexicanus; assembly: GCF_023375975.1. Classification (NCBI taxonomy): domain Eukaryota; kingdom Metazoa; phylum Chordata; class Actinopteri; order Characiformes; family Acestrorhamphidae; genus Astyanax; species Astyanax mexicanus. The sequence continues at coordinate 25,230,357 of NC_064432.1, forward strand.
TAAAGTAGAGTGAGGGATGTGAGGTAGAGTAATGTGAAGTGAGATAGAGCAAGGTAGAGTAAGGTGAAGTAAGAGTGAAGCAGAGTGAGGTACAATGAGGGAGAGTGAGGTAGAGCGAGGTAAGTCGGGGTAAAGTGAAGCAGAGTGAGGTAGAGTGAGGTGAAGTGGGTATAGTAAAGCAGAGTGAGGTAGAGCAAATTAGTTTGAAGTTGATTAAAATTCAAACCATGCGTCATTTTGGTGAAGAAGAGTGAGGTACAATAAGAGAGTGAGGTAGAGTGTAAAAATATATATTTTTATGTATTTATACGATTTTCACATTAGAAAGTTTCCCACACTATTAACATCTACAATGATACTGCAATTCTAACAGAAATAGCAAAACAAAACACTACACACTGCATACATCAGTCCGACAGGGTAGTGAAAAAGGAGGAGGGGAAAAAAACAAGGAAAAAAGGAGAATAAAATAAGGTACAGTTTTCAACCTTATGGTCATGTGTATTATCTAGGTATTCCGAAGAGGGGTTCCATATTTTAACAATTTCTTCAAATTACCAGACAATATATTACGTCATTTTGGCGAAGCAGTACAGTGAGGTACAATGAGGGAGAGTGAGGTAGATCGAGTTTGGAGCAGGGTACAGGAAAGCAGAGTGAGGTTCCCCAAAGGAGAGTAATTTTAAGTTAATTTAAAATTCAAACCATGCTTAATTTTGGTTTTACTTCACAATTATGTGCTGTAATATGTTACACAATTGCAAAATTTGGAAAAAGGTCAAAGGGTATAAATACTTTTGCAAACCACTGTATGAGATGCTTTTTCTTCCTGCCTGGCGTTGGCTAGTGAGAGGTACCCAGTGTCTTCTTTAGCAGTGCTCCTAAAGATATGGTAGTATATGAAAAATGCATAAAAACCACCTAGAAAAGTCAAAGCCAATGTTTAAACAATATTTATGTGTCAAAATAAATATTTAAATAAGTACACCACTATGCCACTGTACCAGCAGTGAACTCAACACCAACGCAACCACCTGAAATACCATTACAACCACCACTGAAACATGTAATCCTGCACTAGTTTCATTTTTTTTTTTCGTTTTTTGTTTAGTTTTTTATTTATTTTATTATTTTTTTTTTTTTTACATTCTGCTACAGAGACAGTGATTAAAAGAAAATGCCACATGCAAATTGACGAGCCACCTTTTGAAGCAGGATCAGCTTGCAAGGTTGCAACAATTAATTTATCTCTTTTGATAGGGAAATGAGGTGGCATTTGGCACTAGTTCTTTTTTTAATGTACTAATTTGTTTAATTATTTATTAATTTCCCGTTAAGAGCAATCTGTTGCGTGTTCAGCTGCCAGGCGGAAATGCGTTTTTATATAAAGACAGAGATATAATGAAGATGTTTTATCTGTGTTTTATCTGTGTTTTATCTCCCGGTGCCGGGAGGCTGGTCTGTGCTGGTGTGTGAGTGGGCGGTGCTCTCAGCCGTCCGGAGAGAAAATGAATTAGAGGAGAAGAAATGTGACAATAAGGGACTAATTGTCTCGGATGACCTTCAGAACGTTGTTATATTCACCACATGAGCCGAGTTATGAATCCCAGGAGGAGATTGGATCACTGGAACACATGGACTGTAAAACTCGCATCATGCGTAGCATTACATCAAGCATAACAATATGACCATCTTCTTGTTTGGCTCTGGAAAAAAAAATAAGAGACCACTTAAAAATGAGTTTCTTTGATTTTACCAAATTGAAAACCTCTGGATTATAATCAAGAGGAAGATGGATGATCACAAGCCATCAAACCACCAAACTGAACTGCTTGAATTTTTGCACCAGGAGTAAAGCAGCATAAAGTTATCCAAAAGCAGTGTGTAAGACTGGTGGAGGGGATCATGATGCCAAGATGCATGAACAAAACTGTGATTAAAAACAAACCAGGGTTATTCCACCAAATATTGATTTCTGAACTTGTTTTTTTTTTTTCAACATATGCCAAGCATTGAAGAACAGGCTGAATGGGAGGGTTTATATTTCTTAGTTTTTGTTTGTTTGATTATATATTTAAAACAAAAAAAAATTTTGCTTGTGTTTTCTCTGGATTTTCCAGGTCAGAACTTTCTTGTCTTTAATATCTAGCGGAAATAAAACACACACACACTCTCTGACGAGCCCTCAGTCTGTAAATTGATCTGTTTTACATTGATTAGTTTTGTCTGCAGCCGTTCCTGAAGAAGCTCATCTGTATGAAAATGAAATAATCCGTTTCCTGTCGCCGCACCTTCGCCAAGTCCAATAGCAGGAGGCGGCTCCATATTCCGCACGTCCGGCACCGCGGCCCTATTATACCCCGGCCTTTGAGCGGCCGAGTCTGAGAATAGTATTGATGTCAGGATCAGTTAGGACGGGTTTGGAGAGCAGGGCTGGATAATGACTTGTCTCTCTGTGTTTCTGCCTCCTGTGCTCCCTCTCTCCGACTGACGCTCGCTTGTTTAAACTCACGACTCGCCACCGGGAACAGCGCTGTGGATAATGAAAAGGGATGTACGATATTTGGCATATTCTGCCGAATGGGTGCCATTTCTGTTCCCAGGAAATTACATGTATAAATGTGCACACATCATAACTTTAAAATCCATTTTATTATCAGGAATAGTGTCTTGTACATTGACTTAATTCTAAAAGTAAGATATATATATATATATATATACAATTTTTTTTGTGTAATTGTGTGGCTCCAAATCCCATCTATGCTTTAAAAATATTTTAAAATACACATTTTAGTTGTGTCTCTGGGTTTTCACTCAGTCCTGTTACCGTAACACATTTCCCTGATCATCTAAAACACCTGGAACATTCTGCAACAACAAATTACATCAGCAACAGGAAGTGACATCAGCTGCTTCTTCTGAAGATCATGGGAATACCAAAATTAACTTCCCTCGTTAGTTTTTCCGTATATTTATATTTGAAAATCACTAGAATGTGCTCAGTGTCCTCATGCTATTAGCATAGCTATAGCATTTAGTTATTTTTCACGATTTTGCCAGAAACCTGTTATTACATAAAAGTTAAAAGATAAAAGTTTAGTGCTTAAACTGTATGTAAATCTGCATGCAAGTCCAAACTTCACTTCTTAACTGTAATAATTTCTGTACTGTAATTATTACCATCAGTTTCATAAGCCCTACATCACAACCCAGTGGGACTCCACATGATCTCTACTGTTGAGAACCTCTTTTTAGAAAGTTAACCCAGCTGTCTGTGATCCATCACCACAACCGGTCCAGCTCGTCTCTCGGTGTGGTCCGACTCATCACATCATCTTCTTCAGTATCTGTCTGTCTGTTCCTGTGTGTGCAGAACTCCACATGTGTGTGTTCCGGGCCGGACTGCAGGGGGCAGCAGGGCGGGCCGTGCCACCCGTCTCCCTGCCTGAACCGGGGCAGCTGCCTGGCCAGGGGAAATCAGTACTACTGCAGGTAGGCTTATTTACCACTCCATGTACTTCCGGGTCATTTCTCATAAAAGACAACCTCAAAATTACCAGTTTCTCTGATTTTATTCTTTATAGGTAAAGGTTTCAGTGAAATGAACATTGCTGTTTTATTCTATAAACTGCTGTGCTATTCTAATCATACATTTACCTCACCAATGCTACTCGAATCATACATTTACTTCAGCAGTGCTATTCTATTTATACATTTACCTCGGCAGTGCTATTCTAATTAATAGATTACAATAGCTCATACCGGTCTGATTTAAATGATCATTTTTAAATTTTAAAATCAGAGAAACTGAATATTGGTGTTTTAATCTATAAAGTACTGACAGGATTTCTCACAAGTTCCAAATATAAATAATGTCATTAAGAGGATTTATTTTCAGAAAATGGGAAATAAGGAAAAAAGATGCATTGCTTTTAGACCTTAAGAAATGAAAAGAAAACAAGTTCATATTCATTTAGAAACAACACTACTAATGTTTTATGAGCTCAGAAATTAACATTTGGTGGTTTTATTAACCCTGATTTTTAACCATAACTTTAAGGCATCTTTGCATGTTCTTCTCTTCTTTTCTGACAAAAATACTTTAAGAAAAAAAAAAAAGAATGAAATTCAGTTAGTCCAAATAGAAGAATTTCAAGAACTTTGAAAGTATCCTCAAGTGCGGTCACCGCAAATATCATCAAAAATATTATAATGATGGAACTGGCACTCATCAGAACTGCCCTTTAAATTCATAACATTTAATTCCTGTGTGTTTCTTCACAGTTTACATGACTTAAGTGATCAACTTCTTTTTTCTGGTACTGTGTATTACATATTTTAATTATGCTCTAATAGTATAAACGTCTCACTGTGTCTAACCTCATAATATTCTGAAAGATTGGTTATAAGCACAGTTAAAAATATACTACAGGTATATAAATGGAGCTTTTGTTCCAGTCATGTGACAGTGCCTGAATTGCTTTTTTACAGATAACGAGGGGTGAGATGACAGAGAATGGTGCTTTATTAGCTCTCTCTGAGGACGGCGGATTCTGAGGGTTTTTTTAGAGCTATTGCTTCGCTTATCTCCAGCTGTACATCTCTGTGGGCCGTAATGGCAAAGATCACTTCAGTCCATAAATATAAACAGCCTCTCAGACTCAACCACAATCGGAAGAGGGAGAGCAAAAAAAATAAATTAAAAACTCTGAGAGGGAACGGACGACCGAGGGGATTAATGTGTACGCGAGAGTGTGAGAGACTGTGAAAGATTGTGCGAGAGTATGTGTACGGTCATCCCAATCATCACAAATGAAAAAATGAGCAATTGTGGTGGAAGAAGTGAATGTAGTTTTTAATTTGATGCACTAAATCCATGCTGTGATTTAAACTGATGACCTCCTCACTGTTGATGAGCAGCAGTTAGACCGTAGGGCCGGTTTAGAGCTGTGAAATTACTATGGCTGTCGATCTATTCAAAATGATTCTAAAATAAACTAATTCGTTGCACAATTTGCTGTAATTGCTAGCATTTTCAATGCTGAAATGGATTTTTAAATGTAAAAAAAAATATATATAAAAAAATCTTTACAACCATTTTATTTATACACACGGTGTCCTTTGTAAACTGTTACCAAGCTTTACATTTAACTACTTTCAAATGCATTTGCATTTCACAATTTAGGCAAATGTATTTTTATACACTGACACTTATAGGACAATACACAGCAACACCTCAGCAACCACCATAACTATACCATAGCAGCACCTTAATAACCACCCAGCAAAGACCTAGCAATACCTCTGTAGTCAAGGACTACACCGTAGCAACCACCCTAGCAAAGACCTAGCAAAACCTCTGCAACCAAGGCTATATCATAGCAACACCTTAGCAACCGCCCTAGCAAAAACCTAGCAAATCCTCTGTAGCCAAGAAGTATATCATAGCAACATCTTGGCAACCATCCTCACAAAGACCTAGCAAAACCTCTGCAACCAAGAACTATATCATAGCAATCATTTATTTGAATACTAAATCATAACAACACCTTAAGAACCATCCAACAAAGACTTAGCTAAACATCTATAGCTGAGAACTATAGTATAGCAACAATTTATTTAAAGTCTGTACCATTGCAACACCTTAAGAACCACCCAGCAAAGACCTAGCAAAACCTCTGTAGCCAAGGACTATACTGTAGCAACACCTTAGCAACCACCCTAGCAAGGACCCAGCTTTCAACTATGGAATACCAACTATTTATTTGAACACTATATCATAACAACACCTTAGAAACCACCCAGCAAAGACGTAGCAAAACATCCGCAACCAAAAACAATAGCATAGCAACAATTTATTAGACTATAAGACTATACCATAGCAACACCTTAGCAACCATCCTATCTTATCATGAAACAGCTCTGCTACAGCTCTCTGTAGTTTTTGTTCTGTTCTGTGTGAAGCTGTTCTGAAACCGAGAACTGAGTTTCTGATGTTGCTGAAGCTCAACCCCGTGGCGTAACCCTCTAAAATCTCTGCATGCAAACAGAACTCCACCTAATGCCAAACCTAATGCCACCCCTAATGCCCTCTCTGTGCAGATGCCTGCGAGGCTTTTCCGGGAAGAACTGTGAAGATATAATTGACTACTGCAGGCTGCTCTCTGTTAACTGCTCCAATGAAGGATTGTGCCTCAGCCTAATTGGCGGATATAACGTAAGTAACCTAATATGGGCGTCGCCTAATGAAACAGTTGGGAAGAAGCAGAACGGAGGCTCGTGCTGCAGATGTTCTGAACTGGGCAGCGTGGTGGTGGAGGTGGTGGAGGTGGTGGGAGGGGGTTTGTGCTGGGGGGCCGGGTCTGTGGAGAGAGGGAGATGATGGTTATTAAATCTGTGCTGCTGGTCCAGGTGCTGGAAGTGCTTTAGGGGTATGCACTGTGTGTTAGAACCTCATTACTGTGGGTGGTGTGGTGAGGTTAATGATGTCATGGCTTTTGTTTCAGTGTAAGGGTAATGTAGAGTGGCATGCAAAAATATATATATATATATATACAATTGCATGAATAAGTATTTGCCCCCTTCAGATTTATTCTGTTTTTGCATTTTTGTCATACTAATATTTTTCAGATCATCAAACAAACTTAATATCGGACAGGGATAATCTGAGTAAATATAAACTAAGTACTTTTTAAATTATGATTTTACTTATTAAATGAATTTTGTTCCACTCTTTTTTTACAGAATTGTTTTAATTAAGACACATTGGAGGATTTTCCAGCATAAACTTCCTGTTTAAGATCATCCACAGCATCTCAATCATCGCTAGACTCTAACTAGGCCACTCCAAAACCTTCATTTAGTTATTTTTTAATCCATTCAGAGTTGGACTTGTTTGTGTGCTTTGGGTCATTGTCCTGCTGCAGAACCCAAGTACACCTGAGCTTGAGGTCAAGAACAGACGGCCATATATTCTCCTTCAGGATTGTCTGGTAAACAGCAGAATTCCTGCTTTCATCTATTACAGCAAGTTGTCCAGTAGCCCCAGACCATCACACACACATTGAAGTTGGATATGATATGTAAATTTGTTTTATTCTGTAAACTACTGACTACGTTTCTTCTAAATTCCTAAAAAAGTAATTTACAGCAAAACATGAGAAATGGTCAAAATAAGGAAAAAGGTACAGTGTTTTCAGACCTCAGAAGTTTCCCATCGTAACTCGCAGCTCTGTCTGTCTGTCACTCGCTCGTCCCACTTGCCCCCATCCAGACGCATCAAATGATATGCCAAATAACGAGCCCTGATAAGACCAGACTGCATTGTGCCCCGACAGCTGATACATATCTACTCAAGTATTCATTTATAACAATTTTGGCTGGGTATCAGTTTTGCCATTGTCATGTTAGTGGCTGCGCCGTGTGATTTATGTGCATGTCCCGGAGTCCTACTCATACTCCTCAATTTTAATATCATCTTACTGTCATTTTCCCAGCCTCATCTGCTCAGACGCTCTGACTGATGGGACGGGAGCCCGGCGCATGCGGCGATAGATATTTCTCCTCTTATTTGTTATGGATCAGATGAAGACAGGTGCTTTATATCCATTGATTTCTGAGGACGTCATTTGTTAAGCAGTGAGAACGTCTGGATTATAGAGGCTGCGGGTGAAACTGTACTGCTGGGAGTGTCAGGATGTAGATTTGTACGTTTTATGGTATTTTATAAATTGCCTTTAAATCATAGGGAAGCTCAGTGATTAATGGTTCTTGTTTCTAATCGTGGTTAAATGTGATTGGCAATTTAGATTTTTGTGTAGTAGATTTAGTCACATTTTAGTAATTTAGTTATACGTTTTAGGCCCAGTCCCATTTCACCCCTTGGTTCTATCACTTATCCATATGCCTCTCTTTTGTGTGTTCACATATAGGCTGGAGGTGTAGTTTAGGGGAAGTGTTATTTCAGGTTCACACTAAACGTTTTTAGTCCTGTTTTGTTTTCACCTGGCATATATTTAGCATGCTAGATATCTGACTCAGTCGATGACTGAGAGTCAGGAGCAGCGACTACTTACTGCCAAAGCTAATTACAACGCTTTACCAGAGCTGTTTCTGAAGAGTTTGACCGCTTTATGTCCCCTACAGGTAGAGCATGTTTTAAAAGGTTCATAACTGTAGTTTAAAATGATGTGTGCAGTGCTGAAACATTTGATATGAGTTTTATACTGAAATATGTACTTGTAGATTTTGCTCAGTTCCTTCTTATAAACATTCATGCTGGACTCACTTCAAGTGCGTATTCTCCTCTATAGAGATTCTCTAATATGGCATCGCTAGTTCTTGTGTGCTTAGTTATGGTGTGTTTTCTCGTGAAAAACTTGCCATGTGAGTCGGCGATTTCCCACAGCGAGAATTGTGTAATTTGTGACCCCGTGTCACCAACCAGTCAAGTAGTGTGAACAGCACAATGACTGATGACTCAAAAAGTTGTGTAATGTGAACCTGACATTAGGGCTACATAGTTGTATTGAGCTCCGTTGAGTACTTTTAGCAGAATAACCTTTTTTAAAACCCTTGATTTCAGAAGAAACAATGAATCAATGAGTGTCCCAATATTTCTGTTCCAGTACTATACACCATATATTCTAATATTTCTATGTGCACAGTATTTTCATTCTGACATGCAGCTCACACCATCCAGCCTTATTGTTTCAGACATTGTTTACTGTTTACAGCAGTGGGAGATTCTGGCTGCTTAACAAATGAAATTCACTATAAATCAATGTTCATAAAGAAGCCATTTACACCGGGCTCTGAAGTGCGTATCAGGGTTCGAGCTGTCTGCTGGAATAAGCGAACGTGTTGAGATTAAAGTGTTGTCCCTGAACATCATACGGCGTCCTCCTGGGGTTCGCTGTTACACTATAGACTCAGAAATAGACTGAGTTTATTTTAACCTCACGCTCCCGATTGGCTGAGTGGAGGGGGTAATAAACAGAGTGGTAATGAAGGTTTATTCTAATGATGTGACAGACCGAACATGTAGGCTTCAGTTCGCTGATTGCTTAGCGTTAGCATTAGCGTTGGCGTACGTGAGAGTGAGGGAGCGTGCTCACAGGGAGAAATGAAAACATGCTTTAGCTGTTTACTCAGACACTTTAGATTAATACTCCGACAGATTGTGGCAGATGAGCTGAAATGAGCTAATTTAGCGTAAAGGTTAGCTAGCGCGTGCTGGGTGGGTTTATTTCTGTTCCGTGGAAAAACTGCGTCAACTTTCCTGGGAGTTGATTATGCAATAATACATCAGAGGAATGTATATAACGTGAAAAATATTGACACTGATGCACTGCAATCGTAGGCACGAGGCACTAGTAGTGTGTTGTGCTGGTACGAGTGGATCAGATGGCTATAAAGCAGTCTTGCCTATTTCTAGGCAATCACTGTGATCTCAAAGGTGGTTGCTATGGTGTTATGATGTGGTTACCAGGTTGTGCTTGTTGCTTCCAAGATGGATGTCCCGATCACATTTTATTGCCTCCAAGTCGTTTGATTTTGAGTATCTGCAGATACAAATTCCCGATACCATATTTTAGCAATGAAAAAAAAGTTTGTTAAAGTCAAATTAAATTTAAATTAATTTTTAATTATTGAAACAGTATTAAAAAATACCATTTGTCACTAAATTGTGTTTGCGCAAGTCTTTTATTCTGTATTAGCCTGAGCTTATTAAAAGATAATAGTTGCTTATTAAATATATTAATGGAATAATATTTTTTAAGCAATTTCTTTAATTGATCTGCGGTCCTGGTCGTATTGCTGTTTAGTCTTTTGCAAGGTGATTGCAGTGATATCCCAGGTGGTTGTTATGGCTTTCCAGGTGGGAGATGTTGCTAAAAAGTTGCTACGATGCAGCTAGCTGTTATGATACTAAGTGGTCCCCTGGTTGCTGTGGTATCCCAGATGTCTGTTTTGATGCTGCTGATTAGTTGGTCTACAAAGGAGTGTGTGGTCATGCTGAATAACAAGCTAGGTCATATTGTAACTTGGTCTTTTGCTAGGTGGTTGCAATGGTATCCAAGGTTAGGATTATGATGTTATGACATGGTTGCTATGGCTTACTAGATGGTTGATGTTACTAAAAGTGTTTGCTGGGGTTGCCAGATGTCTCCAATGATGTTGTTAGGCAGTTGCTATATGTTGTATCCCATGTGGTTGATGTGGTGTTACTAAGAGCTTACTTGCTGACTGCTATGATAATGCTAAGTGGTTCTTTTAGTATCTCAGGTGATTTATGTGATGTTGAAAAATAAGACATTTCAGTCAGTTGCATTTGTGTTGTTTCATGTTTGTTATAGGGTGTTAGTACGTTGTTGCTTGGGGGTTACTATGGTTTCCCCACTTGGTGTACCACAGCAACATCCACAGCCATGTGGTTGTTTGGGTGTAAGTGGTGTATTTGTGTAATCATGACATGACATGAGATGGGTGCCAAAATGTTTGCACCCCATTCATTCCTGTAAGAACATATCTCGTAAATGTCTGTTGCTACGTGGGAACACAATATATTTAACAATAGACCATACAGTTCAGTCACAGTTTAGTTTTTCTCAGAAAGTGTGCATCTTGTATACAAACTATGCCCCCAGATCTGCAGCTTGACTTGGCAACGCTCCATCAGATCATCAGCATTATTTCAGTCTGACATACACTGACCTATAAAGCCAGTTGTCATAATTTTACGCATCATTTCATCCCGGAAAATGTCACACCATAATCTAATTCCAGAGAAAATATACGTGTTTCGGCCGAAGTGTCAGTCTGACAGCTGACGCCTGTGGGAGTCGGGCTTTAGAAACGTTTGTGCAGCTTTAGATCAGATGTTCTGAAGGATTTACAGTGTGAAAGGGTCATGGGTAGATTATAAACACATCCCTACAGTATAATATTATTATTTTTTAGTATATAAAATATTGTAATATTCTTTAATAGCACTGAAACACTGTTAGAATTGTTTTATTGTGATCTATTAATCCATCCATCATCAATCTGTCTATTTATTCAGACATTTATTCATAAATCTTTTCATCCATCCCTTCATCCACCGTACATACATCCATCTGTCTATTTATTCAATTCTCCATCCATCCATCCATCCATCCATCCATCCATCCATCCATCCATCCATCCGGCGAGTCAATATACTCTGCATTCATCCATTCGTCTACTCATTCATCTTTTCAGCCAGCCATCAGTTTATCCATACCTCCATTTATTCATCCAGCCAGCTAGCCATACATCTGCCTGTTCATTCATGCATTCATCACTTTATCTACCCATTAAGCTATTTATCCATTCCTCTCCTGCATCTACTCATCCGTCCATCCATCTACTCCTCCATCTACTTGTCCAACTCTCCATCCATCCATCCATCCATTTATCCATATATCTGTCTACTCAATGAACTCTCCATCCCATCCATCCATCCATCATCCATCCATCTGTCCTCCCATCCAGCCAGCTAAGCACTCATCTGTCTGTTCATTCAGCCATCCTTCACCTCATCCACCCATCAAACATTTTGTCAATTCCATCCATCAGTCTACACGTACAAATCTCCATTTATCCATCTTTCTACTCCTCATCCACCCATCCGTCCATCCATCCATCAATCCATCAATCCATCCATCGGTATACTCATTCAGCTCTCCATCCATCTGTCCATCTGCTTATTCAGGACTTTATCCTCCATCCATCCATCCATCCATCCATTCATCTGTTTACTCCTCATTCCATACATCTGTTTATTCAGCCATCCAGTTATTTATTCATCTATCTATCCACCTATCATCTACCTATTCAGCCCTTCATCCTTTTCTTTATTTATTCATCCACCTGTTTATTCATAAATCCGTTTATCTTCCCAACATTCCATCCATTTGTCCACCACTCCTCTGTGTATTTCTGTGCTGTATACAGCAGTTTATTTCCCCCTGATGTAGTGCTGTAGTGAATGAAGCTGTCCTGATGTCTCTGTGATGGTTCTGTATTTCTGTGCAGATTGCTCTCAGTCAGCTGGGATCTGATTGATCTGATTGGTTTGTTGAATCAGTGGTCTGGCTGGAGACCGCTGGTGGGCTCGCTCCTAATTAGCATCAGCTATAATCAAAACATTGACAGAACCCAGCGTAAACCAGTGTAAACGAGCCGCATGGCTGCGGTTCCTCCACCCCGGCGAGGAGCCGAGCCGAGCTGAAGCTCTGGCCTGGTGGGATTGGGTTTGTCGGGTCGTCCACTTTAATGAGAGTTGTGTTGAGTGATTGAGTGAGACGTTGCACACTGATCCAAAATCTCAATCTAAAACATCTACACAGCTTTATCACTCAGCTGCTGTTGGAGATACACTGTGGTTAAGTTTTGGGAATTCTGGTGAATCTTCAGTCAATGCAGTTGCATTCAGCTAGGTTTGTTGTAATTGTTGGTATTTATTGAGAATAACAAAAAATATGCAGAGCTTTCAGACCTCAAATAATGCAAAGTAAACAAGTTCATATTCATAAAGTTTTAATAGTTCAGAAATCAATATTTGGTGGAATAACCCTGGTTTTTAATCACAGTTTTAATTTCATGCATCTTAGCATCATGTTCTCCTCCACCAGTCTTACACACTGCTTTTGGATAACTTTATGCTGCTTTACTCCTGGTGCAAAAACAATTTCAAGCAGTTCAGTTTGGTGGTTTGATGGTTTGTGATCATCCATCTTCCACTTGATTATATTCCAGAGGTTTTCAATTTCGTAAAATCAATGACTTATATACTGTTTGTGTGTAATACTCGCTTTAGCCCAGAATTCTCACATTGGTGCATCTGTAAACCATTCCCTTGAAACACACATGCCCATAATTATAATATAATCTGATTGTTTGGCTAATTATGTGCATGTTAACATTAAATATACATAATATAATATATGCAGTTATAGATATTATATGATAACCTTTTCTATTGCAGTGAGTCTGAGAGGCAGTTATAGATGTTATATTATTAATTCTCTGTAATTCTCTGTTCTGCAGTGTGTCTGTGCTCCGGGTTGGACGGGGGAATTGTGTCGGTACGTGGCGGACGCTTGTTTAATCTACCCGAACCGGTGCCTGAACGGAGCGACATGCCTCAGCCTGAGCCAACCAACAGCGCCCCCACAGTACACCTGTGTGTGTTTACCTGGATACACAGGTAAACCTACTGCAGTTACTGTTTTCTCCATAAATACATGAATAGCAAAAGTATGTTGCTTAAGAAGAAATGTTGGTTATCTTTACTTTACTAGAGTATAGATATATACATTATACTCCTTACATTTAAAAAATAGGCTTGTTACTCCTATTTCATTTTAGCTCTTCTCATCGTTCAATAAAACCCCTATCCAGATAAATCTCTCCATTCAGACTCTGTGGGCGTGGCCTAAGCTTTAAGCTTAATTGCTTTATTTGTCCCCTAAGTATTTTAAACCCTAGTATCTATACTTCTACCTGGGCAAATGAATTTGAAACCAGTACGTTTACTCTTATTTAAGTAAAAAGCTTGAGATAAAGGCTGTTAATACTGCACCATGGTCTGTAGATTACAGCCAACTAGCACAGACTCTCTACAACTGGAAATCTTGGTTCAAATCTGGCTAAAAGTCCTGTATTGGAACTCCAGCCTAAAACTGGTTGATACAGTGTTGGTAAATGGTTTTAATACAGATGATATAGTGTTGCTGGAAGTGTTTTTGACTTGTTTTGTGGTTGCTAGGTGGTCGCCAATGTATTTCAGGTGGTTGCTGTGGTGTTTTCCTTCTTAAACCCTAGTCAGATTGGAGAACTAAACTAAAAGTGAACAGGAAGTTATTTTTTTTATTTTATACGTTTTAGAATGTTATTTTTTTCCTCTATTCTTTACCTAAAGCACACGCATCCTCCAGAGATCACGCTACACTCTCTCAAAGCCGCTCAGGCATGAAGAGTCTACAGTGGATTCCCTCCGCTCCTGCTATCTATCTACCCACCGTACATTTACATTTCACCGCCTTTACAACTCCCCGGCCGTGCCATCTTCTGCCAGCGCCTGAAAAAGCCTTAAACAGGACCTGTAGCCTAAAGCCATGCCTTTCCCGTTACTCATCTTTACACTCAGCCTGTCCTGAGTGACACTCAGCCTGTCCTGAGTGGATTAATCCCTAATTCGCTTCATCATGTCTGAGAAACGAAGGGCACGACGAGGTCAGAGCTCACGTTATCCGTAAATCTAGTAAAGTAAACTCAGCGTTGATACTGGCGCTGTCATTGGCCATGGTGAGGTCAGACCTTGCGTCATTAATAAATCTAGTGAAGTAAACTCTGCTCAGCGTTGATGCTGTGACTGTCGTTGGCATTTGTGAACACTTGTGTCATCGGTAAATCTAGCAAAGTAAACTCAGCGTTTATACTAGTGCTGATATTGGCACTGTCATTGGCAATGGCAAGGTCAGAACTTGTGTCATCAGTAAATCTAGTGAAGTAAACTGTACTTAGCATTGATGCTGTCATTGGCGAGGGCAGAGCTCGCGTCATCTGTAAATTTAGAGGACTGTTTGACTTTGGTCCTGGTGCTGTCATTGGCAATGCCATTGGCAATGGCAAGGTCAGAACTGTTCACCGTTGATGCTGTTGTTGGCGTTGGCGAGGTCAGAGGTTGCGTCATCAGTAAATCTAGGGAAGTAAACTCTACTCTGCGATGATGCTGGTGCTGTCCTTGACACTGTCATTGACATTGTCGTTGGCGATGGTAAGGTCAGAGCTCGCGTCATCGGTAAATCTAGGCAAGTAAACTCTACTCTGTGATGATGCTGGCGCTGTTGTCGGCGCTGTCATCGGCGCTGTCCTTGGCGATGGCGAGGTCAGAGCTCACATAATCTGTTTATCTAGGAAGGTAAACTCTACTCAGCGTTGATACTGTAAATGTAATTGCCATTGGTGAGGTCAAAACTTGTCATCGGTAAATTTAGCGAAGTAAACTCTACACAGCGTGGACACTTGAGCAGTCGTTGGGGATGGCAAGGTCAGAGCTTGCTTCATCTGTAAATCTAGGAAAGTAAACTCTACTCAGTGTTAATAATGGTGCTGATATTGGCACTGTCATTGGCGATGGCAAGGTCAGAGCTTGCATCATCTGTAAATCTAGCGAAGTAAACACTACTCGCTGTTTATGCTGGCAGTGTTGTTGGTGATGGCAAGGTTAAAAATTGTTTCATTAGTAAATCTAGTGAAATAAACTCTATTCAGCGTTGATGCTGGTGCTGACAATGGCGCTGGCGAGGTCAAAGCTGGCGTCATCGGTAAATCTTTCAAAGTAAACAGTATTCTGCATTGATGCTGTTGTTGGCATTGGTGAGGTCAGAGCTTGCATCATTGGTAAACCTGAAGGAGTAAACACTTTTTGGCGTTTATTCTGGTTCTGTCATTGGCACAGACATTTGCGATGGCGAGGTCAGAGCTCGCGTCATCGGTAAATCTAGTGAAGTAAACACTACTCATCGTTGATGCTGGTAATGTTGTTGGCACTGGTGATGGTGAGGTCAGAGTGAGGTATTGTTTGTATACAGCAAACACAAACAAACAGGGAAGAGTTTTTAATATTCATCTGCAGCCACAGTGAGACAGAGCGCTCCATATGCTCAGGATGGCGTCGCTTTGTTGGGATTTAAGATTCTACATTGTTGTTTGCTGGTTGCCATGCTATTTGATTGTGTTGCTATGGTGATGCTCAGTAGTTGCTGGGTGGTTGCCATTGTATTTTGGGTGGTTGATGTGTTGCTAGATAGTTAATATAGTACTCTTAATAGTTGTATAAGGTGTTACAGAATTATTTTAAGGCAGATATAGTGTTTATGGGTGGTTGGAATGGTATTGCTCAGGGGTTGCTGAGTACTTGTTTAGTGGTTACTATTGTATTTCAAGTGGTTGCTGTGTTATTGCTAAAGCCATGTCTATGGTTTTGCTCATTTTTCTGGACTTAAAGTAAAAGAACAGACCTATTTTTAGGAATATTGGGATATGTGTGGATGAGGCATATGGCATTGTTTTGAGCTCTATTGTTTCTGAAATGCTATTGTTTCTGAAACTGCAATAAAACGATGCACTGAAATGACTTTTCCAATAATTCAGAACATGATTGCTCGTATTACGCTGATTGTTTGAGTTGTGATGTAACTGCCTGAGAAGAGCACGAGCTGATGATTTATGATCTTTACAACGCTCAGTGTTCCGGCGTGTTAGAAGCTGGAATTGCTTTCATGATGGATACAAGTGAATTATAAATAAGCTTTATAATGCGAGATGCACAAAACGTGACAAATTTGCACACAAACACTCATTTCCTGATGGAACACTCGAGTCTTGACAGTCTTTTCCTGCATATTTTTACATTTATTTAAGGAAGTTGCTAAGTGATCATTAAGCTTAAGCTGTTTTTTACAGGTTGTTGCTATAGTGTTGCTAAGCACAGTAGTTGCTATGGTACTTTGGAAGTTGGTTGATTTGGTGGTGTTAAGTGCTTTTAAAATGTAAGAGTCTACATTATGGAATGGTGGTTGCCATGCTATTTCAGGTGGTTGCTGTGGTGCAATTTTTATGGTACTTTAAGTGGGTGATGTGGTGTTACATATTGGTTATAAAATGGATTTTAGGTTTAGCCAAAGTTTTCAGTATTCTTGAGAATTGTCATTTTTCTAGGTGGTTGCTGTGCTAATACTTGGTAGTTTCTTATCAAGTTTGATATTCTAGATGGTTTTAAAATGTTTGCCATGTTAAAACAAACTACATGGGAGAAATCTTACTGTGAATAAACAGAATCGCTTTACTCACCCAAATAAACAGTTTTCAGGAGAGAAATCTGTGTAGATTAACATCAAGCACTCGTTTAACTTTTAAAGAAAATGTTTATTTAAGAATTACAGTTTTATGTGCTTCCCCCACCTTTCTCTTACACCCCTGTTCCTTACTAGTGACGCTTAAAATGCGCTTTATAATACAAAGTGCCTTATAGTCCAAAAAATATGGTATATCTCTTCTAAAAATTGCTTATTTGACTAAAGTCCTTCAGTTTATTTACCGTCAGCTTAGTTTAGATTGTGAATGTTTGCTTAAGCATGGCCATAATTAGTGGGATCTGTACCAAGTTTGCCTGGCATCTGCGTGGCATTAATGTGGCATCTAGCCTTGCCCTCAATCGGTATCGGTATTAAGAGGATTTGAGATTCAGACAGAAAACATTTTCTTTATTAAAATTATTCAGATTCGTGTGGACGAGGCCTCAAGCATTGTTTTGAGCTCTATTGTTTCTGAAATGCTGATTAAACTGCAACAAAACAATGCATGTCGAGTGCGAAATGACTTGTAACTGCCTGAGAAATGCATGAGTTTATGATTTATGATCTTTTCTGAATGTAGCAGGGAAAAAACATGCGACGCTCCATGTTCCGGCGTATTAGAAGCCGGAATTGCTTTCATGATGGATGTTACTGATGACTTACCAAAAGACGGCTTTCAAATTACAGCTCATTGGCTCTTATGCTTTTAGTGCGCTAACCCAATAACCGCCTCAGCCATTGTAATGCAGATGAGCTCGTAACATGGTTACAGCGGCCGTCTCGCTCATAAACGATTCGCCAGGAAACTCCACCTGAGCTCTGCTGCGCATTTTTCACCAGATAATCGAACGTCTGCTTGTTCAGCATCCATGAAGAACTCTATGATTTCCATGATGCAGAAAACACGAACAGACTTACAGAATTGACTAAAGTCCAGAGTAGCATACAAACCTACTTATACATCTAATCAAACAGCAGAACCTACTTTGCTAAGGTATTCCAAGTAGTTGCTAAGGTGTCGTTAAGTGTGGTTGCTAGCATATCTGTGGTAGTTGTGGTAAGTGTTACTACGCAGTTGCTAATGTATTGCAAATGGTTGCTAAGGTGTTGTTCATTGGTTGCTAAACAGTTGCTGTCATTCTAAGATGGTTGCTAAGGTGTTGCTAGGCAATTGCTAAGATGTTGCTGAGATGTTAAGGTGGTTGCTAAGATGTTGTTTAGTGGTTGCTTGGTGGTTACTATCAAATCTGTGACAGTTGCTAAAGTCTTACTAGACAGTTGTTAAGGTGTTCCAGGTCATTGCTAAGGTGTCGTTGAGTGGTTGTTAGGTAGTTACTATCATATCTGTGACAGTTGCTTAAGTTGTTAAGTTGTTCCTAGGTGGTTGCTATCATATCTGCAATACTTGCTCAAGTGATGCTAAGGTATTCCAAATGGTTGCCAATTGGTTTTGGTAGGCAGTTGCCGCATTTCTGAGGTGATTGCTAAGGTGTTGCTAGGCAATAGCTAAGGGATTCCAAGTGGTTGCTAAGGTGTTGCTGTTTTTTTTTCATATATTTTAATATAAAAACGTAAATCGTATCGTTTTGAGCAGCATATCATGTACCAGTATACCAAATATCTTCGTTATCGCTCCAAAAATACTCAAGAAACCTAATCGAGTATATGTTATACCATACTGTACAATTATGTAGTTGTATGATGAAACCTGTGGGACCAGAAAAGATTTATATTTTGTTGCGAGAATATTATGTAAGAGAAGATAAGGAAGATCAAAGTATCCTATATGATCACTGGAGCTGAAAAATGGTATGGATGAATAATGGGTGTAGAAACAACGCTACGCTGAATTAGTGTATATATTATCTAAGCTTAACTGGTAGCATATCTGAGCACTATATGTAGTCACAGTTTATAAAAACTGTCCCCAGACTCTGCCGGGTCGTTTGGCGGGTATGTCATAATTTAGTAGCTTCTGTTCCTGAGAGTTTGTTTGTTTTTTGCACTTTTGGGTTGAAATCCAAAACATCTCCAAAAATTGCGTCAGAATTTCGTCTGGATTACTCTAAAACATGCTGATGAGTCTTGTTGATGTTAATTCAGTAGCAGCCGTGCGCCGTTTCAGAGGCTAAAGATGATCCTTTAGCCCCAGAAATGTCAGTATTTGCATTATGCAAATGAGGTATTGCTAACTGCTATGGTTAATTATTAGCGATATTATCATTTCCTTAATTTAGCTCTGGCATGAAATACGGTTATATGCAGTACATACGCTCACATGACAAAAGTCTTAAAACACAGGAACTAACATCATGTCCCATGACTTTTGTCATTAACTGAGATCATCTGGAGCAAATCATGAGTGAGTCATGAACGAATTGTATGAAAATCAGAAACAAAACAAGTAAATCATGAGCAAATTATAAGTGAATCCCACATTCACAAAATGTCCCTAAATTACAAAATTGGGTTTGTTTTCTTGTTTTTTAAAGAACAACTCTAATTTCTTTCTTTCTCTCTCTTTCTCTCTCTCTCTCTCTTTTTTTTTTTTAAGGACGTCACTGTGAGACTGAAATAAACGAGTGTGATTCCAGGCCCTGTCAGCACGGCGGCTTGTGTGATGAATTTGATGGATACTACACATGCTCCTGTCCAACAGGTACAACCAGTCCCTTCAGAATCATAAAAGAAACTCATGAGGTAGAATTGAGCAAATAATTAGGGTAATATGAACAAATTTAGAGAAAATCAGAAGTACATCCTACACAGATTATAATTGAATCATGGGTGAATCATCAGAGAATTGTTAGAGAATCACGAGACCTTCATGAGCAAATCAAGGATGAGTCATGAGAGAATAATTGGTGAATCAAGAAGAAAAATTCTAAACAAATCGTAAGACTATAAGGAAATCAAGCAGAGAGAGTGAACAGCAAATCCAAAAACATTGAAAAAGTATCAAGGGAGAATTACAAGTGCATCATAATACCTTAATGAATGAATCATAGGTAAATCATCAAAGAATTTTAAGAGAACAACAAGCGAATCATGGGCGAGTCATGAGAGAAGGATTAAGGAATCATAAAAGAAAAATGAGAGTCGTAAGTGAATTATGATCGAATCCTGTAAGAGAATAATTAGGGAATCATGACAGAATCATGAGAGATATCGTGAGAGAATCATGAGGCAGAAATAAAATAATGATGAGAGAATCGTTGAGGAATCGTGAGAGAATCATGAACGAGTCATGAATGGATTGTGGGTGAATCAGGGGAGGGTTGTAAGTGAATTGGGGGTGAATCATGTAAGAGAATAATTAGTGAATCATGACAGAGTCACGAGTGAATCACGAGGGACTGGTGAATGAATCTGAGCTGCCCGTTCGGTGGTGGTTTGTGTGACGAGTTTGACGGATGCTACACGTGCTCCCATCCCTCAGGTACAACCCGTCCCCTTCCCTCTACGCAGGCATGAATTCACACACCCCCCCCCCAACCCCCCCCCCCCCCCCGCCCACCACTCACCACGCCAGCACCGGCACCGGCCCCCGTGACTGACAGCTGCGCAAATCGCCCGCACTGCGCCGGCTGCCAGAGCTCATTAGCACCAGCGAATTGTCAATATTGTGTTATGAAATCCTCTTCCCTTTTTGTGCTGCTGCCCCCCCCCACACACTGCAGTCGTCCCAGGCCCCGCAGCTTCGTTTGCATGCAGGAAGGCAAAGCCCACGGCCCACCCGAGAGATCAGCGGCAGCGCTGGCAGGGTTACAGACGAGCTTCTCCGCCAGCTGCTCCCAACCGCCCAACGAGCCCGGCGCTCCCCAGCCCCAGCTGCCTCCTCCCTCAGGCTACCGCCCGCCTCACGCTCACTATCAGCTCTGAATCAGGAGGGAATCATCGGAGAACCAGGAGACAATCAGGAGGGAATTATGAGACACTCTTGAGAGAACCACAGGAGAATCATGAGAGATTTAAAAGAGAGTTGAATAAAAAACAGTGAAATAAATTTTTATTGAATCATGAGGGAACTATGAGAGACTCACATGAGAATCACAAACAAATCATGAACAAATTATGAGCAGATCATGGGTAAATCATGAGACAATCACAAGAGACTCGTGAGAGAATCATAAGAGATTTTTAAAAGAGTTGTGAAATAAATTATAATTGAATTCTGAGTGAACCATTATAAAATTATAAAAGAACAATGGGAAAGCTATGAGAGTATAGCAAAAGAATCACAAGAGAGATGAGGGTACAATGAGACTATTGTGAAAATTGTTAGAGATGTGAGAGAATCACAAAAAAGATGTAAAAGTACCATGAGACAATTGTGAGAATCGTTAGAAATATGTGAGAGAATAATTATTGGAATTCTTGAATGAATTGCGAGAAAATCACAGGAGAATTATGAGCGGATCATAAGAGATGTGAAAAAATTATAATTGAATTCTGAGTGAACCATGAGAAAATTATGAAAGAATTATGAGTGATTTGTGAGAAAATAATGAGATACCATGAGACAATTGTAAGAATCATTAGAAATATGTGAGAGACTTGAATGAATTGTGAGAGAATTACTGAGAGTATGATGTCTGAATAAGCGAATCATAAGCAAATAATGAACAAATTATGAGCGAATCATGGGTGAATCATGAAAGAATCACAAGAGAATCAAGAGCAAATCATGAGACATTTAATAGAGAATCACAAAATTAATTATAATTGAATCATGAGGGAACTATTAGAGACTCACAGGAGAATCACAAACAAATCAATAATGAGAGATACCATGAGACAATTGTAAGAATCATTAGAAATATGTGAGAGACTTATGATTGGGAATCTTGAGAATCGTGAGCAAATCTTGAGAGATTTAAAAGAGAGTTGTGAAATAATTTGCAAGGGAATTATTAGAGACTCACATGAGAATCAAAAACAAATTGAGTGAATCATGGGTGAATCATGAGAGGGATGTGAGAGTATTGTGAAAGAATCATGAGAGCTATGTGAGAGAATCATAAATGAATCATAAGCAAATCATATGGTAATTTTAAAAATTTTGCATAATAATTCTTTAGAGGAATGTGATATGAGAAAATCATGGATGAATTATGAGAGACTGAAGAAAGATTCAAGAGAAAGTCTTGAGCGAATCATATGAAAACCTTTAGCAAATCATAAGCGAATCATGAGAGAATAATGAGACAACTAATGTTCTTATGACTTGTTTGATGATTAGCCCCACCCACCTTTATTTTTGCCTTTGTGAAAGTGTGTAACATTATCAGTGAATGTTCCTGCAGCTCCACCAAAGCTCAGTAATGAATGCAGGTAAAGAATAATTGAAGTTAATTGAAGTGCTAATCATTAAAACAACACGACTCCAGAACAATGGCCGTTTTTATTAATCCCCACAAAGACGCCGCTTTATCGTATTCTGTGCTTTTCTATACGTTTCTCTGTAGCGTCCGCCGCTCTTCGGCATCGGCTCGTCTGCCGGCGGCCGCGGTATCTGCGGTTACTCTCTCGCTGCCTGGCTGATAAGGAAATTCCCGTTTGAAACTGGGATTTGTCGCTCTTTGCGCTCCCTCTGCCTTAAGGAATAAGTGCGTAAGTGAGCTGGACGCTGTACAGAAAGCCTTTCAACTATTTCGAGCGAGTCCATCTGTCGGCTGCAGTTTCTTCTCAGGGTGATTGTCAGCTTCTCCCAGGTTGACGGGTGGCGAGCTCAGCCAACACTGTTACATTCCGTCGTTATCAATTTCTTAACGCACCCTTCCCCACGTTTCACAGCTCGAGCTCGAGTCGAGTTCACACTGAGTTCAGTTCCTCACCTGCTCAACCAGAACTGCTTTACAGACGCTTTTTCTGACAGTAGTGAATCGATCGCATGTAAGCACACCCACTGCGCTTCAGTAATAATCTGATTATTTTCAGATTTTCACAGTTTCTGACTATTGAAGTGGTTATACTCCAGCATACTCTTTCTTAGATTCAATTAAGGTCAATTAGTTGTCTTAATTGAGATATTGAGATATCAGAGCTGGATTTAAGATCAGTAATCTAATTCAGTAATCAGATTCTCAATCAGATCAGATCTTCAGTTTTTCTTAGTGTGCACACACTCACAAACATAATCAGAATTGTTAGATGCTCATTTGGAAACTGTTATTTTTTAATCTAATTACTCAAGTGCATGTAAAGGTCATAATCAGATTGCAAGCAAAAAAAAAAAAAAAAAATCTTGATTTTCCAAATAATTAAGTATTGATTGTTTTAAGTAATTGTTAATGCATTAATTGGATTACTAAGAAAATCTGATTTTCTGCATTTATTGATTTTATTTTTAATCACAAAATCACATTTTCTCCAATTATCAGGTTCTATTTCTTTTTCAGTTTTAGATAATTACGTGCATGTACATGCATTAAATTATTGACAAAATTTGTATAAATTTGATAAAGTAAATTGTACTTCAGTTTTTAGATTATTAGGTGCATGTTAGAGTGCTACACGATTAAAAGTTGCAAAGATCATTTAAACCCCGTCCTATTTTATCCTCTCTGTCCGCTACAGTAACTGTAACTTGTGTTGCTCTGCAGGGTTCGTTGGGCTGAACTGTGAGGTGGATGTGAATGCGTGCTCTGTGCTGAACGTCTCCTGTCCTGCTGGGATGGTTTGTGTGGACGCTCCTGAAGACCTGCATTATACCTGCCGCAGACCGTGTCCCCGTACCGTACAGGTGAGCCAACTACACTTCAGTCCCATAGACTTAGCATGTCCCATATGACTATAGCAGTGTTAGCATTCTGGCTAAAGATGTGAAAAATATCTCCATCCATTACTCTGTAGGTAGAAGTATAGATATTAGGGTTAAAAATTAAAGTATCAACTAAAGCTTTTTACTTTTTAAAAAACTACTTAAAGTATAAAAGTAAAAGTAATGTAAGGAAAAAAATAAAACCATTAAGAACAAAAGCTTAGACCACACCACTGGAAAGAAATAACAGACCATTTCAGTGTCTGAATCAGTTTCTCTGATTTTGCTATTTATAGGTTTATGTTTGAGTAAAATGAACATCCTTGTTTTGTTCTATAAACTACAGACAACATTTCTACCAAATTCCAAATAAAAATATTCTCATTTAGAGCATTTATTTGCAGAAAATGAGAAATTAGACCTCAAATAATGCAAAGAAAACAAGTTCATATTCATAAAGTTTTAAGAGTTCAGAAATCAATATTTGGTGGAATAATCCTGGTGGTTTTTAATCACAGTTTTTTTCATGCATCTTGGCATCATGTTTTCCTCCACCAGTCTTACACACTGCTTTTGGATAACTTTATGCTGCTTTACTCCTGGTGCAAAAATTCAGGCAGTTCAGTTTGGTGGTTTGATGGTTTGTGATCATCCATCTTCCTCTTGATTATATTCCAGAGGTTTTCAGTTTTGTAAAATCAAAGAAACTCAATCTTTAAGTGGTTTCTTATTTTTTCTAGAGCTGTATATGGATTGTTTGTTGTATATTGTTTGTACAGTGAAACACAGGGCGTTGATAACCTCAGACAATGAAATATTCTAATTTGTGTCCTTTATATGACACTGAAATTAATTATTCAACATTATTAAATTAAGTTTTAAAGTACCTACTTTAATCAGATTTCTGCTTTTGGTACTGCCCATTACAGCAGTCTTATACAGTGCCTAAACCCTTGTAGGTGTGAAATTCTACCCATCAGCCCCACAGAGAGGTGGACAGGCGAGCGTGGTGATGTATTGACGTCGCCTCCGTGGTAATTGTCCTTTAAAACAGCCTCAACCGTTACCATTAATCAGCACCGGTGTTCCGTATGCAAATACGAGCCATTAACAGATTGTCTTAAAGATGGCGTTCCATCTTCACTCTTCACTATTCTGCTTAAAGACGGGAGATGTTTATGGACACCCCTTTCTAACAAATTCATTCTGTAGACTAGTTTAAATATGACACTGTTTATCACTGGATGCAATCAAATCCCAAATCTTCACAGCAGTGCTTTCAGGATTTTTTATTTTATTTTATAGAGACGGTTCAACTTAAGGGTTACTCACACAAAAGCCAAATAAATTCTTTTTAATACGCTTGATTTGACTTTGTAGTTCTGTACAAATTAAAGGCTGTAGTCATGTATCTGTTTCTCTACGTACTGTATTATGCTCATTGCTATCTTTCAACCCGTCAACAGTATATTTTCACGCCTTCCTCCTGCGTTGTTTAAATAGCAACAGTGCTTCTGAATATATCTACACTGATGGGTGTAGGTATGTTTCTGCTATCTTGGTAACAGAAAACACAGGAGCTCCACTCACTGACTGAATATAACCTAGACAGACGCCAACAGTCAGACGTTCATTGCTATCTTGGCAACACAGGCCAACTTTTACATCAACAGTAAACAGAGCAGCTCAGTTTCCTCTTCTGAGAATGGTTGGAAACGTCCAGGTAGCTGCACTGTTAAAATAGCAATCCACCAAAGTCAGAGCTCACCTGACTCTAAAAGGAAATAATGAGCAAGGGACACTCTGATTGGTTTATTTCACGTTGTGCCCAAAATTAACCACACCCATGATTAATCAAAATAATTTGTACATGTATTTTGTATCTTTCGAGATGTGCTATGATTACTTTTCCCATCGTTACGATAGCAAAGACACACTGATACACCCTAAATCAAGCTGCACAGTGCATTAAAAATTGAAGTCATCTATAGATCACTAAAAAACTATATATATAACAATATATATAAATATATATATGTCTGTGATGTGCTGATATTAGTATCAGTATATTTTGTATGCCTTATAATATGGGCATATATAAATCACAATAATTTGATCAGATTTGTAACAGAAGTCAATAATCCAGAATGTCAGATACTAATAATAATGCATTCCAAATATCTCCATATGTCCAGGATTAAAGTAAAATAAAGTAAAGTAATCAAATATTAATGTTTTTATCTTTGATTCTTCTCCTGACAGCCTTGTGCCAACGGGGGGCGCTGTTTTCTCAGCAGAGGCAGCAGCTACAGCTGTGATTGTGCCCCTGGCTGGACCGGCCCGAACTGCTTGGTGAATATCGACGAATGCCTGCAGAACCGATGCCTGAACGGCGCCACCTGCATCGACAGGGTTGGTGGGTACAGGTAAATGCAACAGGTCAACAATGGAAAACAATTGATAGAAAATGCAAGATAAAAAAAATTGACAAAAAAATACAAAAAGGAGTTGGAAACCTGAAAGAACAATCAAAAGAAAGAAGAGCTGGCAGGCTTTGTTCAATACCCGGCTAGGAAACAAAGGAAATAGGGGGGGTATTTATAAAAGTCCAGGTGTGGGAAATTAGAAGCTCGATGAGCGTGAACACTGTAGCATCACATGGTCAGGGAAGGCTGGCTCCGAGTGGTCCAGTGGACTAAACCTCTACTACTTTAATCGGGAAATCGCTGGTTCGAATCCTGGTTATGCAGCTTGCCATCAACTGCTGTAGCTCGGAGAGAGCATAATTGGCCTTGCTCTCTCTGGGTGGGAACAGTAGATGGCACTCTTTCTCCTTATCACTCCTAGGGTGATGTGGATCAGCACAAGGCTGCATCTGTGAGCTGATGTATCAGAACCGAGTCGCTGCGCTTTCCTCCAAAATTGACATACACAAAAAAAAAAAAACTGCAGGAGGCAGCATCAAAATTTCGCAAGGTTTTAAAGAAAAGCTGAATGACCCAATTCTGCAATTCCGCAATCCCACATCTATATAACATGTCCTTCCAATTTGGCAAGTAGCGGCCTCTAGTGGAAGCCTCCGGTAATACACATAATACACTTAGTAAGCATGAGAAAAGTTCTGTTCACATCTCTATCCTTACAGTGGTGGAGAATGTGGGTCAGAGGCAGGAATTTATCATGGTACTGTTCCTGCCTGAGGCATGTGCATCATCTCATCCCTGCACAAGATCCAGACATCCAGACAAAGAAGAGAAAGCTGAAGTTGAGGATTTCAAGTTGGAACAGTTTGTTCTGTACGTCTACGTCTCAGCCCGAGGCAGTACACGAGGCAGCCGGTCAGAACAGAACATGTAAACATACATCGACCTTTATCACCCTGTAAAGCACCATCATGTAGCAGCTGTACCTGCTCACAATTTGTTGATTGTTGGAATGGATTTTTCCGACTATAAGTCGCAGTTAAAATCCCTTCATTTTTTCAGAAATCACCAGTGCGCCTTATAATTTGGTGTATGAATTCTACCAGTCAGGTATTAAGGAGCAGTAAAGCCACTCTGCTGAAGTACAGAGTTATAAGGGTGAGTTTTCAATGAAGTTTCTCCAGCACTAAGGCTGGGTGCAGCAGCATTAGCATTAGCTGCTAACTGCGGTGCTAACTCTTTAACCGTTTCATTTGCGTGTTTGCTGTGTTAAAACAAGCTATGTGGGACGAATCCCTGGCAGAAAGCATTTACGTCCCACTAGCGCTGCGGTTAGCAACTAATGCTAATGTTGCTGCACCCAGCCTTAGTGCTGTTGACACTTCACTGAAAACTTTAAAAGAAAGTCCCCCATTAGAAGAGAAACATGGCGACACCCTTGCTCACTTCGATTTAGGCATCCTTACTAGTGCCAGTTAATGTGCCTTATAGTCCCGTGCACCTTATAGTTAGAAAAATACAATGTGTGAATGTAAGGATGATATACAGCATCTGGAGGTCTCAGGTGTGCTCACGCTTATACCGGTCACTGGAAGTTCAACATGGCATCTCATGGCAAAGAACTCGCTGAGGATCTGAAAAAAAAAAAAAACAAGAAAAGAGTTCCTCTATATAAAGACTGCCTTGGCCAACATCCTAAAACTGAGCTGCAACAAGGTGGCCAAGACCATACAGTGGTTGAACCGAACGAGTTCTACTCAGAACAGGCCTTCCAGGATCAACCAAAGAAGTAGAGTGCACAGTATCAAGTTGTTCTCCAGACAAAAAGCTAATTTCCAGCACGATAAAGACCCAAAATATAGCTTGAAGACGACAACTGGCTTGCTAAAAGAGACTTAGGGTCAAGCGTGTTTTCAGACCTTAACCCTATTGAGCATCTGTGGGGCATCCTCAAACAGAAGCTCCATAAAGAGCCTTTTTTAAAGTGTTAAGAGAAGCAATTTCATGTCACATATTTCATGGCTTTCAAAAACTATTTCATCAAATACTCTCACCCCTGCAGCTTCGGTCTGCTCTACTAATAGGAATAATGTGTTTATTATGAGCAATTTAGCTTTTTAATGCAAACACAGCAGTATTCACCCTGATCCAGCGCTGTGCCAAGTTCAGACAATGACTATTGGCCTGCCTCCATGATGAACACAATGCAAACTGCACTCATCTATTTAAAACAGCTCTTTATTTCTCAAGCCCCTCAAAGACTCTTAAATGTAGCGCTAATATAGGACTGGAGGAATCGGATAAAATTTATATCACAATGTATTTCTTAATTTCAGTCAATACAAAATATTTTGATGCTTTGATTATGTCAAGACAACAACTGTGACTCAGGGTTTCCAAGTCTTGGTCTTGACTCGGACTTAACGCATCCCAGTCTTGGTCTTGACTCGTACATAACGTGTCCCAGTCTTGGTTTTGACTTGGACACAATGTGTCCTGGTCTTGGTATTGACTCAGACTCAATGCATCCCAGTCTTGGTTTTGACTCACACTCAACCAATTCCAGTCTTGGTCTTGACTCGTACTCAACGTGTCTCAGTCTTGGTCTTGACTCGTACTTAACGTGTCCCAGTCTTGGTTTTGACTTGGACACAATGTGTCCTGGTCTTGGTATTGACTCAGACTCAATGCGTCCCAGTCTTGGTCTTGATTAAAATGTAATGTGTCCCATTTTTGGTCTTTACAGACTTTTTCATTGAATGTGAGTCAAGACCAAGACTTGATCGATATTTACGTCTGTTTTTTTTTTTGCAGTTGTCGCTGTGACCACGGATACACTGGCGTCCACTGTGAACTCCGTGTTGACCACTGCCTTGGCCATCAGTGCTCAGAACACGGCGTCTGCCTGAACCAGCGGCACAACTACACCTGCCGATGTGTGCCGGGATACGAGGGGACGCTGTGTGAAATCGAGACAGACGAGTGCAGCAGTTCTCCATGTGCTAGCGGCGCCACCTGTGTGGACTCTGTTGCCAGTTACTGGTGCCTCTGCGCTTCTGGCTTTGAAGGTGAGTTTTGTACTTTTCAGTGTGGCCTATTGGTGGTGCTAAATGTAGTCACGAGGGAAAAAAAAATCTGATTAACAAAAAAAACTTTCATATTAGACAAATATAACCTGAATAAATATAAAAAGCTCTTTTAAAAAATAATTTCATTTATTAAGGGAAAAAAGCAGTCCAAACCAATCAAACCCTGTGTGCAAAAGTGTTAAGCCCCCATAAATTAACTGTGATTAAGCACACTTTTTGGAAATCACACTTTTTCGGAGTTCAATTTCACTACTAACCACAACCAGACCTGATTACTGCCAGACCTGTAGAATCAATAAATCACTTAAATAGAAGCTGCCTGACAACATGAAGCAGATAAAAGATCTCAAAAAGTAGCACATTATGATACCTTGATTTGAAGAAATTCAACAACAGATGAGAAGAAAACAAAGTAATTGATCATCTATTAGTCTGGAAAAGGTTATAGTCATTAAAGTCATTTCTAAAGCTTTGGGACTCACAGTGATTCACTATTATTCACTAATGGAGAAAACATGGAACACTGGTGAACCTTCCCAGGAGTGACCGGCCGACCGAAATTACTCCAAAAGGGCATGAACAACTCATCCAGGAGATCCCAGAACAACATTTAAAGAACTGCAGGATCTCACTAAATCCTCACTTAAGATCAGTGTTAATGATTCAATATTAAGAAAGAGACTGGGTGAAAATTGTCTTAATGGGAGAGTTCCAAGATAAAAATCAAAGCTTAGGAGTACTTGGGTTCTGCAGCAGGACAATGACCCAAAGCACACACACAAGTCCATGTCCACGTCTGAATGGCTTAAAAAAAAAAAAAGTCTGATATTAAAGTTTGTTTGATCATCTGAAAAATATCAGTATGACCAAAATGCAAAAAAACTTTTTTACAAATACTTTTTTACGTCACTGTAGATCTATCATGTATGATAATATTTTATATATTAAAGCACAGCAGTATTTACTATTGTACAGTATGACCCTGATAGAGTGTGCAGGCTGTTTAAAGGATGTTTAATGATTGGAAGGTATAATTCAGAGCGTGACTTTGTAAAATTGAGGGCAGTTTAACGCCTGTATGTCTTTTGTTCATATCTTTAAAGCGCTGCACTTATCTACAGTATAAAACCCTAAGCCTGCGTTAAACCGTGAACACGGGTAATGAGTGAACGTATGATGGGGTGAAAAGGTGAAAATGCAGTAAAATGATGAATGAATCAGGGTTTGTGTTGGCTGCAGCTGTGTGCAGATTGCCGGGCTGAGGGTTGTGTACACAGTGGAGGGGTTTTCTGGCGGCGGAGCGGTTCTGACAGCCCCCCGTCAGCTGTACACGACTGTATCACTAACAGTTCAGCGACACCGGGCACAGCGGGCACAGCGGGCGCTGGCCCGTTTAATGAGGGCTGAAGTCACTGCTGTATCCCAGATGTTACTCTACTGTACTAAATCACATGCAAACAATACTGCAGCAGTGTTAGAGGTAGTAGTGGGAGTCACAGGGCTACTCACCGTACAATATTATCCAATAGGTCGCCATCAATATATCGCAAGACGATTCTCTAGGAGGATAAAATACTCAAAAATAAAATGTGCAGTGAATGGGTGCCATATCTGTCCCCAGAAAATTACATGTATAAATGTGCACACAAAATTACTTTAAAATACATTTTATTTTTTTAAGCACAGCGTCTTGTCCATTGATCTAATTGCAAAAGTAATATATGTAATTAAAACATTAATAAAAAACACTTAGAACTCTAAAAAAAAAAAATGCCATTGGTACCTGTCCCCACTCTCCAACTATAAACTTTACCATTAAATATGTTAAAAATAATAAAAATCCTTTTGAAATGTATACATTTATATATTTTTTTACATTGTTGTTTGACTCCAAATCCTATCTATGCTTTAAAAATGTTACATTTTTCATAATAAAGCCATAATATTTAAGTTAAAATACTTATTTTAGCTGTTTCTCCGGGTTTCACTCAGTTCTGTTACCGTAAAAAAAAACAAAAAAAAAAACAAATTTGTAACATTCTACAACAGGCAGTCACGTCTACAACAGGAAGTGACATCAGCTGGTTCTTCTGAAGATCATTGGAGGACCAGAATTAAGTTATCTCATATTTCTTTCTGTGTATTTGATCTTATTTTAACTGTAATGACTGAGGAGCTTAATCTCAACACTCAGTCCTGTTACCTAAATTAATTCTCACATCTTATTGGTTTATTTTTAAATTACAAATTTTGGGAAAATCACTAGAATGTGCTCAGTGTCTTCATGCTATTAGCATAGCCGCCATTTAGCTATTTTTCATGTTTTTGCTAATTCTATGCTAAAAACTCACTCCTGTTGCTTTCATTCCTGTTACTAAAAACATAAAAAGTAACAGGAATGAGTGTCAGTAACAGGAGTGAGTTCTAGTAGCAGGAATGAGTGCCAGTAACAGAAGTGATTTTGTCATAAATATCAATTATTTGAACATGCAGTTAAACTTTAAAATAAAGACTTTCTAAAGAGAAAATCAAAGGAGTTAGTGGACTTGTTTTTAAACATGCTATTTAATTGTATGAAATAGACCAGAAAATAGACGTTCATTGATGGTGCTCCTTGTAATCTGGTGAACCCCATAGTAAATAAATAAAGTAATAAATAAAAAATATGGTAAATTCATTAATTCATTCATTAGTTAATTCATTAATACCTACACAATATCAGGCAGGTGGTTTTAATGTTATGGCTGATGGGAAATGTGCGTTAGTCACGTTGCTCCAGGTTGAACCAGATTAGAGCGCAATCGTAATTACGCTGATGACACATTATAAGAACCCTAATTATGACAGCAATGAGCTAATAAGCATAATTATGGCAGTAATAAGATAATAAACAAAATATTGTTTTTCAACAAATAGGGTGGGAAATGAAATCATGGTGATTAGGTTTGTTTAAAGGGAATTTGCTAATGTGCTGTTCATTGGTGCATCATTAATAGGGCAGTTCTTCAGTTTTGCATTCGGAAGCAGATGCATGAATAAATAAATGCATGGAGTTTCTCTACAGGGAGAGGAAGATGGGAAAGATATGCATGCAAATGTACAGATATACTGTATTTTCCGGACTGTAAGGTGAACTTACAATCGTTCAGTTTTCCCTAAAATCATCAGGGCACCTTATGTATGAATTCTACCAGTCAGGTATTAAGGATCAGTAAAGCCACTCCACTGAAGTACAGAGTTATACAGGAGTTTCAGGAAAGTTTCTCCAGCACTAAGGACGGAGCACTATTAGCATTAGCTGCACTAGCTGAGCTAAAAAAAATTGCATAAAAAAACGGAATACAATACAAACAAAGCAGAAAGGACTAGTCAAAATATACTTTGAAAACGATTCTAAAACTCCGGGGATGATGAGCACGAGAAAGCGAGCTGATTGGTTGAAGATATTGGAGTGGTTATATAATATGGACTGATTCCAATATTTAAATATCTTGCAAACATAAAACAGAGGTGAAATAAAACAATAAAAATAAAAAGGTTGATATCATCCTGTCCAGTAAAAAACAAATAAGGAAGTCGATGTAAAAAAAAAAAAAAAAAAGAGTTAATTTCACTTCATTTTCGCACTATTAAGTGCACCAGTACTATTAATAAATGTCTATTTTCATACATAAGGCTCACTGGATCATAAGGCACATTTTAGGCAACAATAGTGGCATGGCGAGACCTGTAAAGCTAAGCTAAGTTAAGTAAACAAAACTGTCAAACGAGTACTGGATGTTAATCTACACAGATTTCTGAGTGAGTAAAGCACTTCCGTTTATTTACAGTGAGCTTAGTTTTCCAGGTTCCAGG
Source organism: Astyanax mexicanus (assembly GCF_023375975.1). Lineage (NCBI taxonomy): Eukaryota > Metazoa > Chordata > Actinopteri > Characiformes > Acestrorhamphidae > Astyanax > Astyanax mexicanus. The sequence continues at coordinate 25,263,376 of NC_064432.1, forward strand.
TTCCACGGTAAACACACTACAGACTACAGTCTGGTATACTCTCTTCTGAACAGCAAAAGAGCTTGTGCTCAAAAGAGCTTAGCGGCTAATGCTGCTCCAGCAGTGCTAGCCAGGGTTAACAGTAGCCTAAAGACAGTCAGTACTCATATTTTGACGGCCAAAGAGCTAATTCTACTGGAGAACTAAACTGAACTCCTGTATAAAGCTTTACTGCTCTTTAATACCTGACTGGTAGAATTCATACCTAAGGAGCACCAGCTTATAAAGCGCACTGATGATTTTCAGGAAAATTATGACAGTTACATTGATAGTTTGACTTCACATGTATCGGAGGGGGCATACGCTTGTCCATTACATTCTAGTGCTAGTGTTGGGAGTTTTAATGAGTGTTTTATTGTCTGATCTAAAATCTTTAAAATCTTAAAATGAACGTATTAAATAGATTAAGGTTTTTGAGTCAATTGTATGATTATAGAAACTTGAGTAAATAAAATCCAGTTCCAGTTAGAAAATCCATTGTTTGAACGTTTGCTTGAACTCCACCGCTGCATTAAATTCACCCTTGAATGTTCTACCACAGGTCGGACCTGCTCGGAGAATACCAACGACTGCTGGTCCATGCCCTGCCTTAATGGAGGATCCTGCGTGGATCTAATCAATGACTACATTTGTATCTGTCCGTCCGGTGAGTACAGTCTTTACGTGAGGTTTAGAGTCGTACACACAACGGTGAATTTGATTGATTGGGTTCAGAATGGAGGCGTTCCTGTATGAAAAATGACAGCGACGGAACGGGACCCGCCTCCCAGTATAAGTAATCGTTCCTCTGCATCCATTTGAAAGAACCCACTTATGAGCTCAGTCAGGATCTGGCTGTTTATATTTGTCCTTTCCAAGAAACACGGCCGCCGTTTCCCAAACGGGATGAAGACGTGACGTCACTCTAACCCTATCACTGTATCTCAGCGTATTTCTGCCACAACACTAAAAAAAACACTGGAAAATATTCATTGTTCATTCAAGAATATGCTACTGTTGAGCGATATGGTCCTAAACTAATATCACAGTATTTCAGTGTATTTCTGCGATTACCATATTCTCTGTGATAGAACAAAACATTGAATTTCATGAACAGTAACTTACTAAGATAAAACATAAGAATGTAGCAAAATAAAAATGAACAAATCTAAAATAATGTCACAAAATGTAATAATGCAACTAAAATTTAACAAAAAATGTGCATGACATTTAGTGCATGCATAAAAACTTCAAACATACAAGTATTTTAAACTTTCAGAAAATATAAATGTACAAATCTGTAATCTTTTGTCTGTTGATTGTTCTGTAAACATTATTGTTTTTATAATAAAAAAATATGTAAGAACAATAATAAGAATTAAAAAAATAATAATGCAACAAAAATATTAATTTATTAAAATAAATATTAATGCCACTGATATAATGATGTAATATCATAATACGTTCATTCAATACTTTTTTATGAGCAAATAACATTTAAATATTAAGTATATTGTAGTGGGAATATAAAACGGTCTAATTCCCATATTATACTCATCAGCTGGGGTGTTGGCCCTAAAGTGTGGGCCGATTCCTCTGTTATACTCAGCAACCGTGGTGTTGGCCCATGCAGTTTGGGCCAAATCCCTATATTATACTCAGCAACCATGTTGTTGACACGTGGTGTGGGCCAATTCCTCTATTATACTCAGCAACCAGGGCGTTGACACGTGGTGTGGGCCAATTCCTCTATTATACTCAGCAACCGGGGTGTTGGTACATGCAGCTTGGGCTGATTCTCATATTATACTCAGCAACAAGATTTTTGGCACATTCGGCTTGGCCAAATTCCCATATTATACCCAGCAGCCGGGGAGTTCGAACATGTTTATACATCATACAAATATAAAACAGGAGTAAAATAAAACAATAAGTTAATATACTAGCTTTTCACACGTAAAATAGCTTTAATAAAACATTATTGAGGTTATCTTCTAGTTTTATGTGATTAACATAGCAATAACGTAATTATTGTGAACAGTCTACCTGTTTATATTTGTCCTTTTCACGAAACATGACCACCGTCTCCCGTACATGATGAAGATGTGATGTCACCCCACCTCGGGGTAAGGAAGTACAGCAGAGCATCAGTGTAAATTACCCAGCGATGGTTAAAAGACCTCCTCTTAAACCCGAAGGTGAAGGAAAACAGGCGAGCGCCCTGTCAGGTTCCAGTTCCGTCGCCGCGGAGGTTTCAGGCCCAGATGTGATTTAGGGCGGCTTGATCTTTTTGGCTTCTCAGAAATTCAGTTATCGGTAAGCGGGATGTGATTAGGTGCTGGTAGAGTTAACAGATGTACCAGGAAAGAGCTTCCAATATAGCTTTATCCTCACTCTGGCCTTCTTCTCTTCTTCTTCTCCGGCTTCACTCGTTTATTTTTCACCTCGTCGTGGCCGTCAGAGCCAGAGAACAGAGTGAGTTTCCTACTGAAAATGGAGTTTTCGCCGCAGTACATGGTTGACGAATGGCAGCACATAAGTTATAGTTTTGGGAAATGGCCAAACAATATAGCAATATAGCTTTCGTGAGAATTCACAACGATTGGGCTAGAGTCTTAAATCATTTCAAAATGAAAGGATGTGACAGCTTGGGCTTTTCATGCTTTTAATGGAGGAGGTACACACACTGGACTCCAAGCATTGTTCAATTCCTGGACGCGACAGTGTGCCACATTCACAATTATATTCAATTAAATTAAAAAAAGCCCAGTATTTTAAAGGAAATTGATGATCTGGAGTATACTGGCTCTCTACAGCTTATATATAACAATGAAAGAGGAGAAGATGCTCTGAATACCATTTGACCTTATTAGGTAATAAGTAAAATAGTCTTTAGTATTCATATTTTTTTTTTTTCACATTGCTCAGTTTTACATCAATAATATGAGCAAAACGTCTGTTATGGTGCATTTATTGTATATTCAATGGTGCTTCATTGTATATTTAATGTGTGACAACCTATAGTAGTTTTTTCAGATAATATGAAGGATCAGTTCAAGCTTATTTGATCCCGTATTATACTCAGCAACCGGGATGTTGGCTCAAGCGGCTCGTACCAAAGATCAGGTCCAGAATCGGGCCTTAAATAAAAAAAATCAAGTCATGCCATTGCAAATAAGACTTGGTGTGTGTTATTTGTCCTGTAATTGGCTCAAGCTTGGCTGTTGTGCAGTATTGTCATGTCAAGCATGCGTAATTGGGCCAAATGTGGATTATACTCTGCAAACGGGGTGTTTGCACAAGCAGCTCATGCCAACTGCTGTATTATATCCAGCAACCTAGAATTGGGTCTAGATTCAAACTGCAGTCGTGCCGATGCAAATTAGGCTAGGTGTGTTGAATCTAGCCTAGAAAAGAAACAACTGATCATGAAATATTGGCCTGAGCTTCACTGATTTATGGCAGCATTGGCTGGGATGCGGCATCAAACATGCAGAATTGACCAAATGAAGAATATACTTCGCAACCGGGGTGTTGGCTTATGCGCCTTGGGCCGACTGCTTTATTATTATTTCCAGCAACCAGAGGTTGGGCCTACAATCGGGCCTATATTCAAAACAGTCGGGCCGATGCGAATCAGGCTCGGCATGTGGTAATAAGGCTGGAAATTGTACAAGTGATCATGAATAATTGGCCCAAACTTTACTGATTTATGGGATTTGGCATCAAGCATGCAGAATTGGCCCAAATATAGTTTATACTCAGCAACCAGAGAGTTGGTGAGCAAAAATGGCTCGGGCCGATTCCCTTATTATTCTTGGTAAACGGGGTGTTGGCACATGTTGCTTGGGCAGATTACCATATTTTACTTAGCAATATTTACTTAACTTACTTGCATGCAGAATTTGGCCTGGATGTGAGCAAAGCATTTGGGCCGATGCAACTCAGCTCAGCTCATGTATGGCAGCATTGGCTGGGATTCGGCATCAAGCATGCAGAATTGGCCAAATACAGATTATACTCAGCAACCAGGGTGTTGACTGCTGTTTTATATTCAGCAATCAAAGGTCAGGCCTAGAATTGAGCATAGATTCAAACCACAGTATGAATATGGGCCAAGTATGTGATAATTAGTCTGGAAATGGCCTAAGATATTGCAAATAATTGGCCCGAGCCTGGTTCATGTATGGTACAATCTGCCGTCAAGCATGGAAAGTTGAGCTACATGTAGATTATGCTCCGCAACCGGGGTGTTGTATCCAGCACTCATTCTGGCTGTAAGCAGAGCATTTGGGCCATAATCTTTTGGGCTAAATTAAAACCGGAATCGGGCCACTGTGTGCAGGACTATTTGCAGCAGGAGAATCATACTATTAATATTATTATTTATATGTATAATTCTGTGGTTATAATTATATTTCCTGCTAAAATATGAGCAAAAACAGAAACTAAAAACAATCAGATGAAACTGTTGCTACCAGGAACTAATTGAAAATTAGGAATCATTTGGCAGAACCTGGATATGCATAATGGGATCTGAGGCTGCCACTAAAGAATCAATTGAGAATTATGAATCATTTGGACAGATCCCAGGTCTGCACTTTAACAATGTGTAATTAGGGTTTCAGTAGGGTATTTTCACAACATCCATAATAGAGTATCGCTTTGTAAATACTCAATCTGTGCATAATCAATCTCTACTGTAATAGTAATAACATTTCATTATCCTCTGAGCCCTGCACTCATGAATTCTGGGAATCTTTCATGAATATTTACAGCGTTTTTATGTCTTTCTTATATAGTAAACTGTTGTATACATACAATTATTCGTAGGCACAATTAGGTGCTCTTATCTGGGGGGCTGTTAACTTGTGGTTTCTGAAGCTGGTAACTCTGTTAAACTTATCCTCTTGCTCTTCTATCCTTTCCTGGGATGGTCCTGATGAGTGCCAGTTTTATCATTACAATATTTGATGGTCTTTGTTTTATTTAGTTGAGTGGTTCTTGCCATAATTGCCACAAAGGTGCCAAATAATAGATTTATGATGTTCTTCTACAGTTGTGTGACAATCGCAGGGCATCTCACAATACGATATTATTGCAATAATGTGGCGATACTGTGAAAAGTATATTTTTTCCTGTATACTAAATGAATAGTGACTATGATGGAACACATAAGGAGTCATGTAGTAACTTAAAAGTGTTAAACAAACCAAAATACTCTGTAAAGCATTCTTGTTCTTTCTTTTCAAGCCGGGTCCTGATGAGTGCCAGTTCCATCATTATAGCGTTTTCGATGGTCTTTGCGAAAACTGCACTTGAGGATACCAAATCTACCTCTACTAAGCCTGACTCTACCTCATAAAGCCGACTAAGAAAATATTTGATGAATATTTAAATGGCTGAAAAAAAGGAGCAGATCTTTCAGACCTTAAATAATGCAAAGAAAACAAGTTTATATTCATAAAGTTTAAGAGTTCAGAAATCAATATTTGGTGGAATAACCCTGGTTTTTAATCACAGTTTTTATGCATCTTGGCATCATGTTCTCCTCCACCAGTCTTACACACTGCTTTTGGATAACTTTATGCTGCTTTACTCCTGGTGCAAAAATTCAAGCAGTTCAGTTTGGTGGTTTGATGGTTTGTGATCATCCATCTTCCTCTTGATTATATTCCAGAGGTTTTCAATTTGGTAAAATCAAAGAAACTCATAATTTTTAAGTGGTCTTTTTTTATTGTACTGTACTATTAATTATTATTAGATTAATAGATTTCAGAAGAAACAGTGGTTGAGCTGGTGTCCTAATACTTTTGTATTTATAACGTGTTCTCTGATGTTGCTTCAGGCCTTTATCAGGAGTTCGTTTCAGCATATTTACGGAACTGTGCGTCTAATTATTTTCTAAATGGGTTGTGTCGTAGTAGACGCGGTATCAAATGTAGCTTGAAACTCATCCCGCTCTGAATTTCGCCGTGATCGATGGCTTCCTCGTTAACGTTACGTTACCGTCAGTTTCGGTAGCGGAATATCCGAGCGCTTAATTCTTCAGATAACTGGGACGAGTTTTCCTGCCTCCTCTATAATCATCACAGTCAATTACACTGTCAGATTGAGCACCTTAACGAAAAGTTGGGACAAATTATGCACTCCCTCTTGCTTTATTACCTCAATTTATCTAAGAACACTGTATAAAGCGCTGAGAACGGATTCCATCAAATGCTTTAGGCAAGCTAATGCTAACAAGGCACACTAGCAGTAATCAGCACTATACATTGGCATGCTAAAAGTAATGAAACTGCAATATATATATATATATATATATATATATATATATATATATATATATATATATATATATATATATATATATATATATATATATATATATTGATTATGAAGAGTTTCCTTAGTCAGGAAACGGCTTGGGAGTGCCCCCACCTGTGCAAGTTGTGAGGTGTTATCTTGTGAGTGAGGGATGTAGAGGAAACATGAATTGCCTCTTTCTGATAGCAGGTTTTACATAATGTAGTAAAAGACCTTCCCAGCCTTTTTAGTGTCTTCAAAAAAAAAAAGGCAATAGAGGTGGCGTCTCAGTACTTTTGCTCATGAAGTTTACCTTTGTGTTGTAGAAAACCTACATAGCATGGACAGTAAAGAAAGTTACTTCATTAAAAGCAGGATAAACTCTTTTTAAAGGTGTTCCGCTTCCGCTAAAATGCACTTTTTATTGTTTTGTTCCAACTACCTGGGTGGCTCCAACCTCTGGGTGGGTTTTTACTTTCTGGACCTGGACTACCCACCTCTGTGTGTAAGTAACTATAGGTTTAAATAGGATCTCCGGTGGATTTGGTGTTTTACAGAGACTTAAAGACCTGGTCAGTGGCTGAACTGCACTTAGCAGGGCATTATTACACATGTTGTAAAGTAACATATGACACTGCAAAGACTGTTATTAGTGTACTGTTGTTGTTCGTCTCGCTGCCTCGCAGTGCTGTTAGCCAATCAGAGGCGATAAGTTTGCATGTATGAATATTAATGAGAGACCCAAAATTCCTATCGTTCCCCATCCACTCCTCCACCGGACTAAAGCAGTGTTATACCGGATCACTGAGGCACTTTTTTCCCCCACAGTAACCAGCTTACATAAAATAAATTTTTACTAAAAATTTATCACAACTAAACATTTTAAATGAATGAAAAAACGAGGGAATTAAAACTTTTTTATACGTTTGATTTAGAAATAAATATTCAATATCTATACAGTAGAGGCATTTACTCTAGTAAAAGCCGGATAAAGAATTTTAATACTTTTGATTTTGAAGGAAATATTCAGTATGAATGAGCATATGTCCAGTACTTTACTCTAAAATCTAGTGTTGGTAAGAGACTGATTTATTTCTCTCCTCTGAGTGGATCCTGAGCGGTATCATTAATGCTACAGTGTCGGTACAGTGGGTGCGGTAGCAGGTGCCGGTGTTAAGTGTGTGGATAATGCGTTTTTAAGGTGTTGGGACAGCGGCCGGCGCGAGCGCGACGGCATTGTGAGGGGCGGGCGCGGCGCTCCAGTGCTTTGGGGTAATGAAAGTAACTCCTGGCTGTGGGTTGGGTCAGCGAGTCCCATTTGGACAAGGCTGCACGGTAAGTATGACATTCCTTCATGCAACATTAACCTCCCAGTGAATTGCACGCGCAATTGGTTATTAAATACCGCTCCCGTGATTTGGTGGAAGCACTTGCCGTCCATTAATGGCTAGGTGCATAGTACACGATGGAGGAAGAGGAGCTTTAGGCCGCCAGAGCCTGAAGGGGTGATTTGTTTTAGGCCCGGCGTTTTTCCTGGTGATTTGTTTGCTGGTGAGGTACAGTTTATGGACAGAGGTATGAGGACACCTGCTTATTTATTGTTTCTTCAACGTCTCTTCATCCGTTCTTCAGTTTAATAAAGAAATAGATGATTATTTCATTCAGGAATAGATATCAGATGCAAAAACCAGCTGAATATCTAGATTAAAACGGCCTAAAGAGTTGAGGCCAACAGTGAAATGAAAAGGTGAAATTTGTGTACTGTGAGGTAAAGTGAGTTTGAATGAGGTGAGGTAAAGTGACACAGCATAAGGTAGATTGAGTTAGAGTGTGAAATAAGGGTAAAGTGAGACAGCTAAGGTAGAGTGAGGACAGAGTAAGGTAGTATGAGATAAAAAAAATGGGTACTGTGAGGTAGTGAGGTTAAATGGGGTAGAATGAGGTAAAGTGACACAGCATGTGGCACGGGTCGGCAATAGGCGGCCCGCAAGCATAAAATATCTGGCCCGTGAAGTTGTTTGAACTATAATGTACAAAAATGAAAAAAAATAAAAAATAAAAATAAATAAATCAAATGCTTCTCTGGTGAGCTTTTGTTTACATACCTCCCCTGTCTCTCTCTCTGTTGCGCTCGGTGTGACTTTAGTTTCTGCCTGTTCTCATTTTTCTGCCCGTTTTTGGGCTCCCTATCTCCTTATAAGGGCGTTTTATCCCTGCCGTGTCTCAATTCACTGATCTGGGCACCTGTAGTGTATTGCATTGTGACCCTGACGACACGGGTTGAGGTAGAGCGAGGTAAAACGAGGTAGAGTGAGGTAAAGTGAGACATCATGAAGTAGATTGTTACAGGGTGAGAGTAGAGTAGAGTAATGTAGAGTAAGTGAGAGCATTGATCAGAATGAGGTAGAGTGAGGTAAAATTAAAACAGCACAAGGCAGAGTGAGTTAGAACAAGGTAAAATGAGACATCATGGGACAGAATGTTACAGGGTGAGAATAGAGTAGAGTGATGTACAGTGAAGTAAAGTGAGACAACATTAGATAGAGTGATATAGAGCGAGGTAAAATGAGGTAGAGTGAGGCAAAGTGAGAGTATAGAGTGTGTCAGAGAGAGATAGAGAGTGAGGTAGTGTGAGGCAGAAACTGTTAGCTGTGTATCTGGTCAGAAGTCAGAGATGGTTTGAGATTGGATATGAAATCTCAGCGTTTAGCTACAGATTGTTTGTGTCTGGGCAACACTAGGCTCTTCCTCACTTTCTTTTATTTCTTTCTTTATTTATTTATTTAGTAACGATCGGCTGGCGATACCCGATAACTCGTCAAATCCTCCACTCTCGTTGCGCGCTATCGACATGCAGACCCAGGGACATTTATTAAGGCTGTAATTTGTTCAATTATCGAGCAACACGCATCGGTCAGCCTTATTTACCGCAGGTATTGAGCGAATATTAGTTAGTTGGCTGTGTTTTATTTATAACAAAGGCTATCGATGCGCTCGTCCGTCAGGGCCTGCAGCCGCTCGCCGCGCTCGGACAGACCGGCGCGATATGGATCAGACCGGCAGATGCAGCCTATTAGCATACCGGCCAGCAGGTACGCTGCCAGAGCCAGAATCGATGGCTTCATAAATCTGCAGGAGAAAGGACGTCTTTACCTAATAAAACATAAAACAGCCATAAACGGCCTCGGAATCCGAAACCCCGCTTTCGTTAACAGCGCTGACCAATCCGTCAAGCAGAAAGAGGTACTGTACATTAAGAAAAGAGCTACGTGTGTATTATACACATTCTGTACACTCTCCGATTATGGATGGATGGTTTGGAGCGAGCCAAGCCATCGAAGAACCGTTTTTCTACCAAATTACAACATATTTCTCTGTTTTTAGTACTGTATCCAAACCAGAAACAAGATACTATGTATGGAAAATGCAATAAAAATAATGCTAATATAACTGAATTAACAAACTAACTCAGTGTTTCCTACATTTACTTTGATTTTTGAATTTTATTTGATTGCAGACAATGGAAATTCCAGGTATACAGCTCTGAAAAAAACTAAAAGATCACTTAAAAATGATGGATTTCTTTGATTTTACCAAACTGAAAACCTCTAGAATATAATCAAGAGAAAAATGGATGATCACAAGCCATCAAACCACCAAACTGAACTGCTTTAATTTTTTGCACCAGGAGTAAAGCAGCATAAAGTTATCCAAAAGCAGTGTGTAAGACTGGTGGAGGAGAACATGCCAAGAACCAGGTATTTTCCACCAAATATTGATTTCTGAACTCTTAAAACATATATATGGAAATGAACTTGTTTTCTTTGCATTATTTGAGGTCTGAAAGCTCTGGATCTTTTTTGTTATTTCAGCCATTTCTCATTTTCTGTAAATAAATGCTCTAAATGAGAATATTTTTATATTCAGAGTGATCTTCAGACGCAGGACAGAAGATAACTTGTAGACTTGTTGACTAGATATGATCGCATCATTTGTGAGGAGCACGTAATTCACCCGAGCACCGTAGGATGAAGCGTCCAGGCCATTCCGTATCATTCATTCAGGCCTACACCTCGCCAAACACCGTCCGCAGCGGAGAAATTATTTTACAGTGGTTTACGCCGGCGTATCAATAACCACAACTTCATTACTCCGCTCCCACTTATTCTCTGACATACGTCAGCCTGAGAGATTGCCCGTGATTTCTTATGTAAATGAAATCATCCGCCGGTGAGCGTCGCTTATCCGTGCACCTTCTCAAGGACGAGTTACAATCTGTGCTCTTTCAGTCTTATATAGAAACGTATAGAATAAATCGGTATGAATTATGAGCTCCTGGAACGCTCTTCGCTATTAATCATCCTTTACAGATGAACTACTTCTACTGCTGCTATTATTATGCTTCATCCTACAGATTTAGATGGTGTGGATTTAAAATAATGGATCCATTTATTGAACGATTCGGTTTTGTAGCATCTCATTCGTTAATTGGACAGTTTTTAATTAATTTCCCTCAGGTCTCGTCTATCGTTTAATTTATAAACGGCTAATATGGTGTATACTATCTTTACATTGGCCTATTTTATGGTGTCATGTTTATTTGTAGGTGCGCTAGAGTACTGTATCACAGTATTTTAGAGTATTTCAAGGTGTTTTCACACCAGGAGTTGGTTCCTCTGGTCCGAACTAGTTGATGAGTTTATTTATGGGTTAATTTGCAGCATTTCCCAATCAGTTTGGTTTGTTTTCACACAGGTAAAATCTCCACTGATTGGTCAGACAAGAAAGTAAATACAGAAAGAGTGCATTGCCAATAGAATAGGACTCTCTGGAGCAAATTAACATGAACTCATGGTCTTCCCTTTCTAGGGCGGTCCTGATGAGTGCCAGTTCCATCATTTTAATGTTTTTGATGGTCTTTGCAGTGTCTACACTTGAGAATACAGGCAAAGTTCTTGAAATTCTCTCCAAATCGCAAAATCTTACAGCATTTCATGCTTCACTCTGCTACTGACATCTTTTATGGAGATGTGGATTTCATTTTCCTGCAGGACTTGGTACACTGCCCACACTTCCAAAAGTAACAACTGGTCCGGTTAACAAAAACTCTTTGTTTTTCTGATGGTCCTCTGGAGTCTCGGTCCTGATGAGTGCCAGTTTCATCATTGTTACATTTTTGATGCTCTTTACGGTGACTGCACTTGAGGATACTGACCTTTTTTAGTCTTTATTTAGTTGAGTATTTCTTCTCATAATCTGGATTAGAACATTACTCAGATAAAGCTATTCACTGTATACCTGTAACTCTACCTCTTCACTACTTTACTTTAACTGATGCTCTCAAACACTTTATTAAGAGACAAGAAATTCAAGTAATTAACTCTTGATGAGGCTGTTATTCTGGTTCATTTAAAACTTTTTGTTTATTAAATAACATGTATTTCTTCATTGTTTGGATGATTTAGTATTAATTTACAATGCAGAACATTTTAAAACAATGAGAAAACCCTGAAGACCGATTTAATGTGTCCAATACTAGAGCTTTCATTAATGTTCCTGCACCACCTCAGCAACATTTTGGAGCCAAAATGAAGCTGGAATTTACCTCACACACCTGTGAATCCAGCCTCACACTGCAGCCCTGTGGAGATCCACTGAAGCTGGAGAGAAGACTCTGTCAGTTCAGCCTGAAGTTACATCATTACCAGCCTCTCCAGCCTCTCCAGCCCCTCCAGCCCCTGCCCCCCTCCACTACTGACAGCTCCTCAGTTCCTGAGCTGGAGCCGGCACTGCAGCCCTGCCGGGGATCAGTGACGGCTGATCCGGACTCTGCAGCCGTCAGTCTTTATAGATTATAATCAAGTGATAATACACTCAAGGTTTGTGCTATAATGTCCTATATCATGTAATATAATAGTGGCAATATTACACCTTATAGCACAAACCTCAAGTGTATTATTATCACTGTTTATTTAATGATTTTGTGTTCAAATAGTTCCATTGCTGCTCTGTTTGTAGCTGCACTGTATGGCTTGTAAGTGGTGGAGTAATACATGGAGAGCTTCGGTAACAGTGCATTACCGGCTGATAACAACACTCATAGAATGCCTCTTAGCCAATCAAATTGCAGGGTCAGAAATAACAGTGGTATAATTAGTGTTATCAATGTTAACAGGGTGCGTGTCTGTGCGTGTCTGTGCGTGTCTGTGCGAGTCTGTGCGAGTCTGTGCGTGTCTGTGCGAGCCTGTGCGAGCCTGTGGGAGCCTGTGCGAGCCTGTGCGAGCCTGTGGGAGTCTGTGTGAGTCTGTGCGAGCCTGTGGGAGTCTGTGCGAGCCTGTGGGAGTCTGTGTGAGCCTGTGTGAGCCTGTGTGAGCCTGTGCGAGCCTGTGGGAGTCTGTGCGAGCCTGTGGGAGTCTGTGGGAGTCTGTGCGAGCCTGTGCGAGCCTGTGCGAGCCTGTGCGTGTCTATGGGAGTCTGCGCAAGACTGTGGTAGCCTGTGCATGTCTGTGGGAGCCTGTTGGAGCCTTTGGGAATCTGCTGTGCATTCTGTGTACTGCAGGATTCAGGAGGGACTGATGTGCTACAAAGCCTAATATCAAAGAAGCTTCATATAAAGGGATGCTTTAACAAAGCCTCCGGGACAGGAAGTTCTCCTGGAGTAGTTTCCTTTTAACATACTTAAACTCAACTCTCATTCAGATTCAGTACAGCTGACTGGGTTCATACTGACACTACTATAACCTGATCACTATTAAAAAGGCACCAATACTATATTTAATACAGGTAAACTGCAGTTAATCAGTGTTATTTAAAAATACAGTGCCAAAAGATCTTTAAAGTAGCTCCTCTTGTTTAGATGATCAGTTTTACACATCTCTTCTGGATTTTCTCAGTCAGTTTTATGAGGTAGAGTAACCTGGAATTCAGGCTTTCAGTTAACAGCTGTGCTGAACTCATCAAGAGTTAATTACTTGAATTTCTTGTCTCTTAATAAAGTGTTTGAGAGCATCAGTTAAATTAAAGTAGTGAAGAGGTAGAGTTACAGGTATACAGTCAATAGTGAATATTTGAGTAATGTTTTAATCCAGATTATGATGAGCAACGACTACTCAATGTTATAAAGAAAACATGACTAAGAAAAAAATCAGTCATTCTAAAAAGGGAGAATTTCAAAAACTTTGAGTGCATCCTCAAGTGAAGTAACCGCAAAGACCATCAAAAAACATTATAATGGTGAAACTGGCACTCATCAGGATCGCTTCAGGAAAGGAAGAGCTTAATTAGAGTTAAATCTGTTGCACAGGATTTGTAGTTATTCGCAAGTTAGCACTTTGGTACTCATTTACAAAGACAGAAATAAAAGGGAATGGCTATATATTAACATATTTTCTAGACTATATCACGTGAAATATATTGGGTTTTTACAGTCTGCAATCAAATAAATGTCAAAGGAAGTGTAATATCTCTTTGCATTTTCAATACTGTCTCAACTTTTGTGGGAACTGTAGCTGATTTTATCTATTCTTGGGCTCATTATCCTTGCCTGAACTGTTTCCTCAAGTTGAACCCAGAGACAGTAGCTCTCTAAGAATAATACATTGGCCTTGCTTTGAAGTTCTCCACACTGTTAAGGCCACAGATTGGAGAATTACACCTCACCTCAGCCTCTGTGCCAATCAGTGGCACTGTGTGCTGATCTGGGATTGGTTTACAGCCTTTATTCTACAACAGTCAAAGGAAAACTTTGGTCCAGGAACTCCACGGCCTCTGCTGAGCTGGAGACTGGCCAAGGGCTGGACATAGTAAATGACTGGGCAGTGAGAGCAATCCGTCACTTCCCTCCAAAAAATAGCCTCGTAAGACTGATTGCGAGACAGATAGAGGACGTTGACTGTAGCCGGCCCGTAAGCATAACATTATGACCACCACCCCACTTGTTTCTGCAATCATTGTCCAATATTGTCCAGCTACACTGATCATAGAGGACACTGTTTGTAGTCCTTTCACCCTGTTCTTCAGAACTCAAAACCCTGCAGGATAGAATGGTGGTGGTGTATGAAGTGTTGTCCTGTAGGGAGCATTATGTGGATGGTGTTGCGGTTCTTGGGCCACGGTATCGGTTCGGTTTCGATATATCAATATTAGAGCTTGGATTCTCTGTCAGGCTCCAGGAAATAGTCATAGGCAGGTTTTGTTAATGGTATTTTTATTTTATATAAAGCGCTGGCGTGATGATCACAATTTAGCCAAGTAACCAAGTATTATCGTTAATGAAAAGGAACGAAATAACAAAAACTGAAAGTGAAAAAACATTTTTGTTAACTGAAACTTTATTGTGTGTTTATAAAACTAACTTAAACGGATAGAAATTACAGATAGAAAACGCTTCATTTTCATGTTTAATTGATTGATAAGCACTGTTTCAACTCCCGCACTTTTACAGGGGGCGGTGTTGTGCCGATTCTGCTCTTGAAGTGGAGTCAGATTCTGCTGGGAGACAGATTTCAGCACAACAGCGGCAGCAATTGGCACCTCGTAGTCCGTAGCGTTCGTTCTTGTTTATAGCGCTTGCACTAGCCGCGAAATAACAACAGAAAACACTGAGGAAGCTGTGGAATTCTGTATGGAATTAGAATATGAGTGCGAGGGAGATAAAAATGTGATGAAGCATGTGTTCTGTAGTAGAACAGAAGATACAGTATGCAAAATAAACTCCAATTAGCTATAAGTCCATTTGAGAAGCAGCTGTGAGAGCTGTGTGGCCTCTTGTGGTTGATGTCCTCTGGGCAGTGTCCTGTTAGCACTGTCCTGTGGGCAGTGTCCTGTCGGCTTTGCTCTTTTGGTCGTTTGGGTTTTTGACATAGTTGACATTTTTACATACTGCTTTGGATAGTAGTACGCTGTAATTATGTACATTATGGTGGTGTAACTTTAAATCGTCAGAATTGTGATGTAACAGTTTTGAGGTTTTTAAATCTGCCTGTTTTACAACTGCTCTTTTTTGGTTGTTTTGGATGTTCTTTTAAATCTAAATATTCAACTACACTAAGAAAAATACAGTATCCTCTGTATCCTTTTCCACTCCTTCATGATGACATCATGTAGCTAGTGGATGTTGGAGACAATACTTTACTCTACGTTCTGTTTGAGGATGCCCCACAGATGCTCAATATCTTGTAGTTTTATGTGTGTTTCCTGTAGTTCTGTAGTATCTGATGAAGTACTAGATCTACAGTCTGATTTTACTTTATCTACCGGGTGGAGCAGCTGTAGGTAGGAGTGAGTCTGATCTATCAGTAGTAAGGATGTGGTGGTGGTGGTGGTGGTGGTGGATTGTGTTGTTTGGAGTGCGTGTGGCAGTCTGAAAGGCATTGTTTGGCTTTGATCTTGGCCGCGGCTGCATTTGTCAGCGGCCCGTTTACAGCCATAAATCAGAGCGGGGATGACTGGCTCTTATTAAACATGATTAAATGATCCAGTGGGCTGAGGCCGCATGTGCCCGCCGAGCTCTCTGAATCAATAAGCGCTCTGTAAAGCTGATTTTGAGTGGAAAACAAAGTCATACAAATCCTAATTGGCTATGGGATTCAGCAAACCAAAGGGACACCGGTAATGATCCAGATTCTGCGGCCGCAGGCGCTGGCAGCCCGCTCCACCAGTCAAATCGAAACCCGGGCGAGTCCACGCCAAAACCAAGCTGTTTTCCTGCAGAATGGAGACAAATTCAGGTGCTAAAGCCCAGAGGGAGAGTCGGCCCAGCTGTCTGGGTGCGTTTGGGACTGTGATAGTCGTGGGAATTTAAGTAATACTTCACCCTAAAGTGCTAATATTGATAAAACAACATCTATAACGAGGGCTATTAGCTTAAAATTAGCATTTAGAACAAACATTTCCCCTTCTAAAGTGGCAAAGAATGCATTTAAGTTGTTCTCCAAGAGATTGAAATCGTAAGACATCTCATGAAACGATATTATCACTCTAATAAAATAAAATCTATATTTTCCTACATAGTAAATCAACAATGAAGTGATCTATCAGACTATAAAGGAACACATAAGGAATCATGTAGTAACTTAACTTTGTGTTAAACAAACCAAAATACATCAAATTAGTTGATGAAGTTCTCTTGTAAAAGTAAAAAACACTTACTTACCTAACATGAAGAAGTACATACTTTTAGCATTAAAATTAATACATACTTGAATGCATAGTAAATGTACTATTTCGGAACAACTTACAGCAACTTAAGTATATTTTAATTGTAATTAAGCTTTAAATAAATACAACATAAAAACTTCTTCAAACCTAAGTAGATTTAAGTATGTGTTTTTAATATATACTTAAAATATATTGTAAATTTACTAATTGGCGTATTGATGCACATATCGCGTACACCTGGAAACCTGCAATAAAATGCACTTTAGGCAGTATTTTATGCCCCTGCATATATTTTGTCAACACAAAGTTTAATATAAGCAATTTGGCTTAAATATACATTTTAAGAAATACTTGATGTGTATTTCCATAAAGTATATTAAACTGAAAATGTACTTTTATATTTTTTACCTAATTTCAGCATACGTTTAATGCTCTTAAGTGTTCCCTTTTCACAAGGGTTATTATGTTGCTCTTCCTTTCCTGGGGCGGTCCTGATGAGTGCCAGTTTCACCATTATAAGGTTTTGATGGTTTTTGCTATGACTCCACTTTGAGGATCTTTTCAAAGTTGAAAAATTTGAAATGCTTTGTATTAACTGACCTTATTTTTTTCTTAAATTAATTTTTGTTTCTCATAATCTGGATTAGAGCATTACTCTATAACTATTCACTATTCAGCACAGCTGTTAACTGAAAGCCTGAAATCCAGGTGACTCTACCTCATAAAGCTGACTGAAAAAATCCAGCCAAGACCTTTATTCTGGTTTAAGTCTTTTTTTGTTTGAGCTGACTGGTATTGCATTTTGATTAAATAATAGACAATTTCATTTATATAGCAAATTGTTACTTTAGATTCAATAAAAACATACACACTCATTCTCTCAGTCCAGATTTATTGTTTTTTGGCCTTTTATGTTGTTTACACGGACTCTTGCCTGTTTGTGTATATTATGGTGGTGTAAATGTAACTCGTCAGGACTGTGATGTAACATTTTAGGGTTTTTTTGAATCCGACTGTTTTCCTGCTCTATTCTGGTAGTTTTGGCTGTTCTTCTAAATCTCAGTATCCAAATACAGTTTCTGTATTTTATAAAATATATGAATATATACAATATTATATAAAATAAAATTAAAACTATAGATTTAGCAAATGCTCACTGATTGAAGCTAACAGGCTGCTACATGCTTATGCAGCAGCTAGCCTGTATATAGCGCTAACTGTGCACTGGTTCCTCTCATTCATTATTCTATTGGTTAGCATTTTGAATGAAGCGTATCTTTTAAATTTGACCCTGTTTTTATGCGTGTCCTGAATTAGCCAGATGAAACTGAAGCCTGAATGAATGAAAGCTAATTCACAATACAGTACAAAGTAGCCCACAGAAATGCTAACTAGCCAGTTTTATTCATTAGCACTGCATTCATTAGCATTTTGTGTAAAGTATCTCTTGTTAAATCTGTCCTTTTTTCCAACGTCCTAAACTGCCTGCATAAAACGTGAAGCAGCATTTCTCATAGTAAGCTGAGCTGTCCTGCTTAAAACTTGTATCTCCACTTTGCTGTTTCACTTTATTTGACATAATGTCAATCTGATAGTTGTTCTTTACATTGTATCAGAATTTCACCATAAACAAACCAATAGAAACGCTCCAAAATGACTCAGAATTAAAATAATAAATATTTTAATATTAACTTTTTAGTAACTTTATATATTATAAAAGGTCATGGGATAGCAGGACAATTAAAGCCAGATGCTGCCGGTCACCATCATTACCAGGTGTCGCTGTTGAACTCTACTCGCTTATTTCCACTACCACAGTCTGCTTTTACTAATGCCTTTACTGATGCATCCCATAATAATCCAGTTAAGAGTTTGCATGGACTGGGAAATCTAGTTACCTAGCTAAAATCCAGCTCTCTTAATCTGGTTTCCTGTTTACATTTTTACACTTTAATCTGATCTAAGAAATTATAGTATTAGAGTATTCTGTTTACACAAATACCTAAATAATCAGATAACTACACATATTTAATTACTGAAATTTAATTACTTTGCTAAAATACATTTAGATAGATCAGATTCTTAGTCTGATCCAAGAAATTGAAGAATGTTGTTTATATGGTTTTGAATCATCAACTAACTGCAGACATCTGATTATTGAACTAAAATCGCTCTCTTTATCAAATAAAATCCGATTTTACACCTCACTCTAATCTAAGAAATTGGACAAAAAGGGAGCTGGATTTTAGCTCAGTAATCAGATTTCTGCAGCTATCTGATAATTTAAATATTAATTTTATAATATACCCTAATTTATTAAATCAGTATAGCCGAAAAACAGAATACTCCAATTTCATAGATCAGATTAATCAGGGTTATTGATTTCCAAAGCTGCAACAACTGCAAATCTGGTTACTGAGCTAAAATCCAGCTCTCTTTGTCTGATTTTTTAAATCAGATTTTACACCTCACTCTTTAAAAAAAATCAGAGTATACTAATAAAATGAATACATGAATAGTCAGAAAACTTTTACATCAGATTTTTACATGTTTCTCAAATGAAGAAGATAAAAAAAAGTATATTGTTCACATGACATGAATAATCTGATTACTGATGTTAAATACAAGCTGAAATTAATGCTGCTGAGTATTTTTGTTGCTGGTTTGGAAATCAATAACCCGGACTAATCGCAGTATTAATGCAGCCGCATCTTTTCTCCACGCACAGTTTAATATATAGTATATGTATACGCATGCGTCCATACCTAAACACACACACACACACACACATCAACACAGTAAATTACTGCGAGTCATTTACCTCATTAAATTGAGGGGGGGAAATAAATCCTCGCTATTTGCCAATAATTTCTTGGCGGTGGCGAATGCGCTACCTGCGAGACGCGGCGCTGATTAAACCATGATTGCGGACGAGTTCTGCTATGCATTATTAATGAAGTCCAGGATAATTGTCAAATTTTATGACATGGGGAGAGGTGGAAATTGGTTCCATGGTCAGTTTGAGGAATGATGAGAATTTGCCCCGCGCCGATGCCGCTGATAGCCTGGCATTAGTCACGGCCCTCCCGCGGCCACCGCCGCCGCCCGTGACCGAGCTAATGATAGTCATTCTGGAGCGTGACCGTTCGCAGCAATACATTTACAGGAGCATAAAATGTCAGAAAATCTCTGGGCCTGCACTCTCCTTCACTTCACGCCCTTAACCTTTTTTCCTCTGTGCGTTCTCCCGCGTTTCTCTTCCTAAAGGAGGGATAAGTTGCTAATATCATACGTCGCTTTTAACGCTCCACTGTTGTGCAGGATTAAGAATTAATCCGGCTGTGTTCCAATACGTCTGAGTGCACTTAAACTCTCACTGATAGATGCTTTGTGATGCATCACTCCTATAATATATGACTTCACTGTCCCAGACTATAATCTAGATTGCAAGCATGTACATTTACAGTGCTTTAAAATGTATATTTGATCCTGAGAGACCATGCAAAAAATTACAGAAGCCCTGCACGATGATGCATCAGCAAGTTTAACTGGAAATGTTAATATGTTACTCAGTTTTGCACTTCAACAGTATTGGCAATCAAGCGATTGTCTTGATCAGAATTAACCCGAATAACACTGATCAATCCATCTCTACCAAATAAACCATTAAAAATAACAGGCCCATGTGGTGGTTTGAACTATAATTAACGATGATAAAGAACAAAAAAAAAAAAAAAAAAAAAAAAAAATGCTTTTGTGGAGAGCTTTTGTTTACATCCCTTCCCTGTCTCTCTCACTGTCTCACTCAGCGTGACTTTAGTTTCCACCCGTTCTCGCTTTTCTTCCCATTCTTGGGCTCCCTATCTCCTTATAAGGGTGTTTTTTTTTTCCCAGCCGTGTCCCAATTCACTAACCGGAGCAGCGGTAGTGTATTGGAACGCGACCCTGAAGACACTGGTTCGATCCTGCGTGAGGAGCGATGTGTTTACTTACTTACAGTATTTATTTATTTTTTTTCTTTCTTCTTGGGTTTACCTGCTTTGAGATCAACTGTTCTGCTGTAATTGTAATCTCGCTTTCTACCTCTCCCTCTACTGCCTTAAACTCCAGTCTACTTTGATACATCCTCTTTACTCTATTTTAACTTTTATAATTTTCCGTTTGCCCTCACTTTACCACACTAGCTTACTCTACCTCTCAGTACTTTACTCTACTTGACTCTTTGTTTTACCTAACAGTGTCATGCTCTTTCTCATTCTACCTTACTCTACCCTCATTCTATTTTACTCTTCCTCATTTGCCTCACTCTACTCTCACTCTACCTCCTTTACCTTGCTCTAACTCACTCTACCCTCACTCTACCTCTTTTACCTTGCTCTAACTCACTCTACCCTCACTCTACCTCTTTTACCTTGCTCTAACTCACTCTACCCTCACTCTACCTCCTTTACCTTGCTCTAACTCACTCTACCCTCACTCTACCTCTTTTACCTTGCTCTAACTCACTCTACCCTCACTCTACCTCTTTTACCTTGCTCTAACTCACTCTACCCTCACTCTACCTCTTTTACCTTGCTCTAACTCACTCTACCCTCACTCTACCTCTTTTACCTTGCTCTAACTCACTCTACCCTCACTCTACCTCTTTTACCTTGCTCTAACTCACTCTACCCTCACTCTACCTCTACCTTGCAGTACCTCACTTTACCTCACTCTAGCCTGAGTATAGTTGATGTTATCTGACGTTATGGTGGTAGACCCAGGGTCTCAGCAGTATGTGTTTTTATTCAGCCCTGTCCTGGCTGTGTTTAAAGGCTGGCCGTATTGTTCTTTGTCTCTCTGGGCAGCAGGTTTGGAGGGCGAGCTCTGTGAAAGGAAGCCTAATGACTGTGACTCGGGCTTCTGCGTGAATAATTCCACCTGCATTGACCTGGCAGGGGATTATGCATGCGTCTGCCCCGAGGGATTCGCCGGTAAGTGGCTGATGCAATCAGTCTCTGATTATTCCGATTTCCCTCTTACATAATGTCTATCCAAACTACTCAGCACCGCGCGGGGGTCTGCGCATACCAATGAACAATGACCAAATGCTCGCTAATGACTGGAGAAAAGTGCGGGAAGAAACGGAGGACTGATAGAAAGCGTGTCTCTGGGGGGTGGGGGAGTGGGGGGGAGTGGGCTCGGCGGTAATTCGCCATTTAAGCACATCATTAATAGGAATTGCACCGAAAGTAAATATTTGAACCCTGGGGAAGCAGCAGGTTTTTAAAGCACTGCGCTTTGGAATTGAATCTGAGCAGGCCCACAGGTGCCGTGATGGATTAATTGTAGTTTTAAGAGCCTCTGTGATCAATTCTGTACAGAGAAATGAGCTTATTTGCACACATCCAGCCTCAGACATTCATTCCCTTTCATTTTACAAATGGATTTTTATTAATCCCACTTATATATTTACATATATCTCATACATGTTTTCAGTGAACTGCAGTAATGATCAGATCTGCTCTACTGACTGGATTACCTGTACTGTACCTGTACTGAGAGTTTTTACTGGAAAATCTGCTTTTAGCTTCATATATATATATACTTTACTCTACCTCACTCTATCTCACTCTATCTCACTTTACCTCACTCTACCTCACTCTACCTCGACCTACCCTCACCCTATCTCACTGTACCTCACTTTACCTCACTCTACCTCACTGTACCTCACTTTACCTCACTCTACCTCGTCCTACCCTTACTCTACCTCACTCTACCTCACTCTACCTCACTCTACCTCAAGCTCCCCTCACCCTATCTCACTCTACCTCACTCTACCTCGATCTACCTCGACCTACCCTCACCCTATCTCACTCTACCTCACTCTACCTCCACCTACCCTCACCATATCTCACTCTACCTCACTCTACCTCACCCTACCTCACTCTACCTCACTCTACCTCGACCTACCCTCACCATATCTCACTCTACCTCACTCTACCTCACCCTATCTCACTCTACCTCACTCTACCTCCACCTACCCTCACCATATCTCACTCTACCTCACTCTACCTCACCCTACCTCACTCTACCTCGACCTACCCTCACCATATCTCACTCTACCTCGATCTACCCTCACTCTGCCTCACTCTTTTTTACTCTACCTTAATCTGCTTCAGTCTACTTTAGTATACCTCAGTCTACCCTCACTTTTTTTTTTTACTCTTCCTCCCAGTACCTCACTTTAATTCAATCTATTTTAATTTGCCCACATCTCAATCTTTCCGTACTCTACCTCCATATTCTGCTTCAATATTTACCCTCAAATATCTCACTCTGCTCAATCAACCTCGATCTATCCTCACTCCATCTAACACTACCTCCCTGTACTCTCACTCTGTTTCACTCTACCTCACTCAGCTTTAACCTGCCTCAATCTACCCTCACTCTGTCAAATGTTAAATGTCTATCTACTGAGATTCACTCTGGAAGCTTCTAAAATGTAAAATATGTACAGTCTTTACCCTTTTTAAATGAGCGTTAATACAGTAATATGATTAAATTAATTAGTTTAAAATAATCAAATTACTCAGTTATATATTCAGTATTTGAATATAGGTATAAATGGGGGCTACATTTTGACTATAGATGGTTTAGGAGTAAGCCTCCTAATATAAATGCAAAAATAGTTAATATTCTGAAGATATTATCATTATTATCAGTGTTTTAATGATAGAATAGAAGATCTGATTGGTTGTTTAACTGCTGATCCTGCTGTAATATAGAAGTAGGTCTGCATGAAGCTGGAGAATGATTTAAAGTGAGTGTATACGGGTTGGTGCAGATGTGCTTTGATCACTTGTCACTAATCCATTGGAGAAAAGTGTCTTTGAACAGCTACAAGTTGAGGAAGACGCAGGATGCTTGTTTTCTGCTTTTGATTTGCAGACTTGAGTGTAAAAATAGATCCTATTGGGTGTTTAATTAAAAGTGGGGCGCCTGCGATCTGTCTTGTTTAATATGTAAGAGTCTTATTTTTCTCAACATGTATGTGTTCCGCAATCAAAGCAAATATGAAAGCATGATCTGTCACATTTTTTTATTTAATAGATTTTTTTATGATATTGTTTGCAAAGAACTCGCAGTACAATCTTCTCTTTGAAAAAAATCCCAGAATTAATATCAAACCAGGTCAGAAATATGAGCAGATAGAGAGAACTAACTATTGACTTCTCTTTTATGGGAATTAGAAAAGATTGGCTTATCATTTTAATTGTACTTTTAGGGTTCAAAAATTCATTTGTTTTGTTGTCTACCAATCAGGATTTAATTTATTTCATGGTAGGGTTGGACAATAAGTCAATAGCATTATTTACTGCAATATTGAAAGGAAACCTTTCATTTACTCAGATATTGAATAAATGTGATGGTGTGTGTTTGTTATACTTTGACAGTAGTTTTATTTAAAAAAATAGATTTAAGCAATCACAGAATCACAATATATTATGTTATATTCGTATATAATATACAATATATTCTGATGTAATTTTTAGGTTCAACTGCTCATTATGTAATTTTTTTAAAAATGCATTAAAACTAGGAGTGTAGGGTAATATCAATATATGTGTATATATTTTGATTTTACAGTAATACAGTATCAATTTTAATTATTAGTGTATATATAAAGATTGTTCTGATTGGATAAAAAAAAATTGTTATACTTTGACGTGCATTTATATACTTTAGTTTTATGAAAAAAAAAAAAAAGATTTAAACCATCACAGTATCGCAATATATTTGCTATACTTGTATAAAATATAAAATATATTCTGATATATTTGGAACCCCTGTATCGTGTTTATTTTCCCTTTTTAAAAATTGCGTTAAAATAGTAATTCAATTAATTCAATTATTTGACTAATTTTCTAGCTGATTAGGTGAATCGATTTTCTCCCAGCAACATTTTAGATCAGTACAGAGTTACAGTGCTATTTGACCTTGCCACTTTGTAAAATCATAAATTCAGTTAATTTATTTGAGATTTAGTGCGATTTCCCAATTGTATAATGGGGATTCGATTAATCAACTAATAAGATTTGTTTGATTAGTCTCACCGCAATATCGCAATATTTCAGTGCAGCACACATGGTTACACTTTGTGATGTGACCTTGCTAATTTTATTTTTTGCTAAATTAATTATTTTAATTAATTGATTTACTGTTTTGACAAAATTTAGTGTGATGTTCATAATTGGTTAATGAAGATTTGATTAAGATTTGATTAATTAAATATATATTCAGTGAGTCTCACAGCAATATTTTAGTCCAGTGTGCAAAGTTTTACTTTGCGATGTGACTTTGCTAATTGCTAATTGCTAATGAAAAATTGGTTGATGGAGATTTGATTAATCAACTTATCAAATTTATTTAGTTAATCTTTCAGGAATATTTTAGACCAGTACATAAGGTTACACTCTGCTATTCGACCGTGCTGCTTTTGTGAATGTATAAATTAGTAAATTGTATTTACTTAATTTCTGTTTAAATTAGAATGAATACAATATTCAAATTATATTTTAGAAATTTGATTAATCGAAGAAACCCTGCTGTTGGACCTTTCTGATTTTGTAAATTCATAAATCGGTAAATTCTGTTACTTGAGTTACTATTTACTATTTAATGTGATTTTTATATTGAATAATGAAGATTCGATTCATTGAATATATTCGATTAGTCTCACCGCAGTATTTCAGAGCAGTGCTGTTTGACCTTGCTGATTTTGTAAATTCATAAATTATTGAATTCCATTAACTTAATTACTGTTAAAATTAGATTAAATGTGATTTTTATAACGGATAATAAATATTAAATTAATCCAATGCATTTGATTATTCTCACAGCAGTATTTCAGTCTTCTGTACAGAGTTACACTCTGTTGTTTGACCTTGCTGCTGCTGCTGCTGCTGCTGCTGGTTTCTCCAGTCTCGACTTTCTAGGCTGTTTTCAGCTGTTTTTTTTCTCCAGCATTAGTTCAGCTCTTCTGTTTTTATCAGATAAGAACTGCTCTACGCCGGTCCCGACCTGCACATCTCCGGATAAGACCTGCCCGAACCACGCCGACTGCTGCAGCTGTCCGCCAGGTATAATAAACTCAGAGATTCTGCAGTAAAACGCTGCATTAGTTATTATTAGAGTCTAAACTTAACTATCATTATTTTTTTTCTTAATTGAGCTAAACTGCTGATAACGTGCAGTTTAATCTTATATATAAGCTAAATAATATACTGCTATGAACAAACGCTGTTTCTGCTGCTGCTCCATGCTGTTTACACACGTCTGTACGCAGTCTGTGCAGCGTTTACTGATTGCAGCAGCAAATTTTCAGTGTTCTGTGTTAAATCAGCTACAGCTTCTTACTATATTATACTATATACTACATTTTCTTGCTCCCACACCAGACAGCTCTGACCAATCAGAGGAGATGATGTGCTTGCATGGTTTATTGGTGCGAATTTTGGTGCATTTAAGTTTGTGCCTGTGTGAAAACAAACCAAACAAAGGGACTACGGGTGTGAAAACGCTCCTTTATACTCAGCTAATTAAGATCTAATTCAGAAATCATTACAAACAAGCTGAGATAAAGTTTAAAATAAAGTAAAAAAAAAAAAGTTTCCTCTATCTAATTTATCATGCATTCTTTATTCCAGCGCCCCACGTTACAGCTTAATTAACACTACTAATATAAATATAAATGCATTTTACATTTCTTATATTCATTCTTTAATTTATTTTAAAATATTCACTATAAAAAAAAACTTTAGAGTGTCTGAAGAAGAACAAGTGCGATTAATCGCCGCAGTTAATCACAGAATATTGTGTGATTAATCTAATTGTTTTTTTTTATTAATCGATTGACACCACTAATTATTATGTTAAAGTAACGTGAGGATCTGCATTTATCTTTCTCAAACAGTGAGAATCAGCATCTTCCTTTGTCTGCTGTTTTAAAATGCAATATTATTTAAGGGAACGTAGTTTTTAGAGTTTACGCTAATCGTGTTTCATCATTTGGGAATTTAGCAGGCCATCAGTTTAATGCTTTTTAGTTCTTTGGTCCAGTGCGGTCGTGGCTGCGGGCGATTGGTTTCATGGCCGAGCGACTCGCCGCTGATTCGATGTTAATCCCATTTATTTAGAATACAAAGAGACGCACCAGACTGCTATATCTTTCACATATACTGCAGCTTTTAAAATAAAAACATGCACTGTTCGTATTTATAAATACTTATTTATTGGTGCTTGAGGTTTACAGAATTATAGAGTGTGTAAAATGTCCATAAAAAAAGTTTATTTAAGTAAACTATATTTATTTTATCTTTGATACGACAGTATAAATATAAAGTATAAATTTCATGCTTTCTTGTTGTTTTCCTGGCCCATCATAACCTTTGTACTCTTCGTATCCATGTGTGCAGCATATGGTCTTGTTTGGCATTGTCTTGTTGAAAAATGCAAAGACATCCTTAAAAAGGTTGTGGTCTTGAAGAAAGGCAGCATGTGTTGTTAGAATCAAGTAAATGCATTATTCAATAAATGAGACTGAGTAACTTAAACTCAAGATAAAGTACCAGTCAAAAGTTTGGACATACTTTAAATTAAATGTTTTTTCATTATTTTAAAACGTTCTGCGTTTTAAAATAATGCTCCTCCTGGAATTCAGGCTTTCAGTTAACAGCTGTGCTGAACTCATCAAGAGTTAATTACTTGAATTTCTTGTCTCTTAATAAAGTGTTTAAGAGCATTAAGCATAAGTTTTTTCACTTATATCTATTAGTGTCTCATTAAATCAGTCCTACACACAGTACTGTACAATATCTCTCTGAAGACATGATTCCAAAAACAGCTCTGGAAAAAAAATGAAACCACTTAAAAATGGTGAGTTTCTTTGATTTTACCAAATTAAAAAGAATGATGGAAGATGGATGATCGCACCAGGAGTAAAGCAGCATAAAGTTATCCAAAAGCAGTGTGTAAGACTGGTGGAGGAGAACATGATGCCAAGATGCATAAAAACTGTGATTAAAAACCAACCAGGGTTATTCCATCAAATATTGATTATTTCTGAACTCTTAAATCTTTATGAATATGAACTTGTTTTCTTTGCATTATTTGAGGTCTGAAAGCTCTGCATCTTTTTGTTTTGTTATTTCAGCCGTTTCTCAGTTTCTGCAAAAAATAGCTCTAAATGAGAATATTTTTATGTGGAATTTGGGAGAAATTTTGTCTGTAGTTTATAGAATAAATCTTCATTTTCTTCAGATCTATACATTCTGAAGGTTTAACTGGAACACAGTCAACTCAGGTGATTTCTATTGATTACTTAGTGCACTTTTTAAAAAACGTAAATAACTAAGAGGGGGAGGAGCCTAAAAAGCTCATTTAAGAAAGATGCTGGAGTGTAACGGAGAGCATTTGCTTAAGAATAAAAGTAACAGCGCAGCGCCCGCGACATTTCTCCCACGCTGCAATTTGATAGGCCTGCCTCTCATCCATCACTTTTATTATGGCTGTGCTTTTGGCTGAAGGAAGGTAAATGCGACGCTGCAGCTGAGGATACAGGAGTGATGGGCGAGTTACAGGAGTGTGAAGGCTTAAAGGGCAAATTTCAGCCCAAAATGTTAATGTTAGCGGCTGAAAT
Organism: Astyanax mexicanus; assembly: GCF_023375975.1. Lineage (NCBI taxonomy): Eukaryota > Metazoa > Chordata > Actinopteri > Characiformes > Acestrorhamphidae > Astyanax > Astyanax mexicanus. The sequence goes on from NC_064432.1 coordinate 25,291,538, forward strand.
AAGTCTGAGCTAGCGAAGACCCCATTACAGACTTTCTGCTGGAAGTGGAGCGAAGGATCACTCAGAACTCTGAGGATACCAGGAGCTCTACACCTACAGAGTTTTACAGAGAAATGGATGGATGGATGTATAGTTAACTGAGGTTGACTGGGGTTGACCATGTTTTACAAAGGTTGACCATGGTTAACGATGTTTAAACAGGTTTGACCGAGGTTTATAAAGTCTGATCTGAGTTTTACATAGTTTGATATGATGTAAAGTGATGTTGACAGATGTTTACACTACTCAGTTAACCTCAGTTTTACAGAGTTTGATCTGAGGTTTAAAGACTTTGGTCTGAGGTTTCAGGAGATTTTGCAGAGTTTTGCTAAGGTTTTGCAGTTTGAGTTTTGACTGGGGTTTTGCAGAGTTAGACCAGGTTTGACTGAGATTTTGCAGAGTTTTGTAAAGTTTGACCAAATTTAACCGAGTTTTTGCAGCGTTTTTCAGAGTTCAACAGAAGTTTTGCAGTTTGAATGAGGTTTTATAGAGTTTGACTGAGGTTTTGCAGAGATTGACCAAGTTTGACTGAGGTTTTTTCAAAGTTTGACTGAGGTTTTGCAGAGTTTTGCAGAGATTGACCAAGTTTGACTGAGGTTTTGCAGAGTTTGACTGAGGTTTTGCAGAGTTTGACTGAGGTTTTGCAGAGTTTTGCAGAGATTGACTGAGGTTTTGCAGAGATTGACTGAGGTTTTGCAGAGTTTGACTGAGGTTTTGCTGAGTTTTGCAGAGATTGACTGAGGTTTTGCAGAGTTTGACTGAGGTTTTGCAAAGTTTTGCAGAGATTGACCAAGTTTGACTGAGGTTTTTCAGAGTTTTTCAGAGTTTCACTGTGGTTTTGCAGTTTGACCAAGGTTTTGCAGAGTTTGACCAAGGTTTTGCAGAGTTTGACCAGGTTTGACTGAGGTTTTGCAGAGTTCGGCAGAGTTTAACTCAGGTTTTCCAGAGTTTGACCAGGTTTGCCTGAGGTTTTGCAGATTTTCACCAAGTATTGCAGAGTTTGACCAAGGTTTTAAATATCGCCTTATTTTTTGGGATTAGAGCTGAAAAGAACAAAGCGGAGCTTCCTTGTACATATAAATATACAAAGAATTAGAGATTATATAAAAAAAAAATCATCTGATTTAAGTCTGTAATATTTCTAAGCTCATCAATTCTATTCCACTCCAGGATTCGATGGAGACGACTGCTCCAGAGTGGTGAACAGGTGCCCGTCCGATCAGTGCGACGCCCGAGGAACGTCCACATGCGAGGAGCTGGAGGGCACCTTCAGGTGTATATGCCGGCACGGATTCACTGGGAAACAGTGCGAGACTCCCATCAGCCACTGCGTAAAGGATCTGTGCCACGCCGGGTCCACGTGTGTAGACCTTCCCCGAGGGTTCGAGTGCCAGTGTTTGCCTGGTAAGTGACGTTATTTCCACTTTGTACTTTTCCTGTCATCCTTCTACTCCCACACTCATTTATCCGTACTGCCATCAAATCTGGCCTGAATCTGTCGGTGTGACGGGTCCCCGCTAAACTGATGGAGCTGGGAGGACGACGAGGTACATCATTGTGTTGGCAGAGCTTAAAACATTAGCTGAACCCGTAGCGGCGTAGCGTTCAATGACAGTTTCCTTTAGAGAGCTTGATTAATTAGAGCTTTCCGCAGAACACGGTGGGTTTATGAAAGCAGTAGAAGCTTTATCCTCGGTGTTAAAGCGAAGTATACACGCTCTCCTGCTTTCATGTGGGCGGTCAGGTTATCAGAGGTAGCGTCTGCTGTCAGATCAAAGCCTTTATTCCTTTATTCCTCTCTTTTATTTCCGCCAGGGTTAACCGGACGCTTCTGCGAGATCGACATCGACGACTGCGCCTCGAAACCATGCGGCGCCCTCAGCATCTGTAAAGACGGCCTCAACTCCTACCACTGCTACTGTGCACCTGGATTCATCGGTAGGTTGTGATGCTCATTGCTATTTTAGACCCCTCTAACAGTCTATTTTCACACCTTACACCTGCCTCGTTTAAACACTGCTTCTGAATATATCTACATCCATATCTAACTATAGACATGGTTGTCTTCAAATAAGGTGTGTGTGCCTTTTGCACATTTCCAGCCATGCTAGGTGTACTTTTCCCGCTGTTACGATAGCAAAGACACACTTACACAGGCCCTAAATCAAACTGAACAGTTCACAATTGAGGACTCCTCTAAAGATCGCTAAAGTAGGGCCCTATTTTCTTTCTTTATAAAGTGTATATAAAGTTGTATCCTAATTTAGTCAAAAAAAAGTTATCTCAAAGTAATGATGTCGAAGTCAGAGTAATGATGTGGTTTTGTAAGATAATGAGGTTATAATTACTTAGTATCTCAAATTACATACAACTATCACAAAGAAATGACTCTCAACATTATTAGTATAATACTAATATAATAATATAATACTGCTAGAGCATCCTCCTCCATCTCAATCAGTAAGAGTTTCCTCTCAGACTCTTCCGCAGCATCAGGACCGCTCTCTGATACCCGTCTGACTGGAGGTGGAGATAAGAGGTTTTTCTGCACATCATTACCTGTAGTTTCCTCTTCCTCCTCCTCCTCTTCTTTTAGGTAATAACTGTGAGACGGAGGTAAACGAGTGTCTGAGTCAGCCCTGCCACAACGGCGCCGCCTGCTCCGACGAGCTCAACGCCTTCAGCTGCAGCTGCCCCAACGGAACCGCAGGTACCGAACCCCCAGCACCACCCGAAACACCACCAGAACCACCACCTCTCAGATTTCAAAACAGTTCTTCACCAGAACCTGAAGTGGATCTTAATCAACATTCTCAACCCTCAAAAAACTACATGCAACACCTTTATTTTAAGAGCATATATAAAATTAATAACGTGGAAAAAGCGCTGAAATCTGCGTAAGTATGATAACAGTGTCTCAGTCTAATGGTAGTATCTCGAAATTTAAAAAAAAAAAAAGTTTTTATCATCTCAAAATAATTATCTATATCTTAAAATATTTAATATTACAAAGTCAGGACATAGGATCTAAAATAATTACTGAATCTATCACAGTAATGTATCTCAAAATATTTACTAAGTATAATAAACTTAATTAATAACTACTTAATACTATAAAATATTTACTAACTATCTAAAATATATTATTTAGTGTATCAAAATGGTTACTTAATATCTAAAAACAATGACCTAATATCTCAAAGTATTGACATGGTATCTCCGAGTGATAATATAGTATTTCCAAGTTATGGCATTTTTCAAAATAAGGACTCAGTATATCAAAGTAATGAGGTTTTAAAAATGTCATTATTTTAATATATATATATATATATATATATATCTTTTTTTAAATAGGCACCTACAACCTTTTAAAAAAATAAATTAAAATCCCAAAGTAGTGACAATGTTTTCACATGATGACAAACTCTCAATGACTTAGTGTCTCAAAAAAAAAAAAAGATTTAATATGTTAAGATGATTTATTATCTCAAAGTAATTAATCTTAAATCTTAAAATTATGACTTGGTATCTCAATGTAATGACTTATGATCTCAAATCAATGACTTAATATCTCAAGATAATTACAGTATCAAAATGATACTATGTATCTCAAAGTAATTATTTGGTATCTCAAAATAATGACTGTACATCTTGAAATAACATTCTATAAAATTTTGTATCATTAAAAAAATTATCTAGTATCTCAATGTAATTATTGGTACCTACTATCCCTAATAATACCTATGTATCTCAAAGTAATAATTTGGTATCTCAGAATAATGACTTGACATCTCAAAATAACTTATATTAAATACAGTATCACAAAATAACCATGTAGCATCTCAATATCATGACTTATTATCTAATGGGTACCTATTATATCTAATAATTACTCTGAAATATATCTCAAAATAACATTCTATAAAATATATTATTCTGGTTACTAAGTATCTCAACATAATTATTAATCACCTCAGACAAAAGACTGTGAATCTTATCTTTAAAACTTTTGACTTATTGTTATAATCTACATTTTAATATATCAAAATAATGATTTAGTATCTTTATTTTTAGTTGCTAAAAATAAGTACTTAGTATTTTAATGGAAAGATTTAAGATTTCAGTATTTTAAGTATTTTATTTCACTTCTAATAGGTTTATATTGAGATAGTGAGCAGAGCTGTCGGACTGTGTAAGTGTCTGTACTGTACTGAGTGAGCTCACACATGAAATGCAGATTTTACACCGGATTTATTCTGCATATCTCCTGTTTCCCCTGTTTAAAGTTCACTGCAGACACTTTGAAGACGTACAGTCTGCGGCGCTTCATGTCCTGCCAAATTAACTTTATATTTTCTACTGTCATTTTACCCTGTAATTCTTTCATGTTCATGTAAATTGGAAGGGAAGCGAGCTCATTTAGCTCTGCTGCTGTAGCTCACAGTGCATATTGTACTAACCTCTTGCCCGGCATATACAGTGCGGGAAAATAATTATTTGATCTCCTGCTGATCTTATAAGTTTACCCCCTTACAAAGACATGAAAAGTCTATATATTTTTATGGCCGCTTTATTTTAACAGATAGAGACAGAATATCAACAACAACAAAAAAAAACACAGAACAAAAACATCAAACAAAGGCTATACATTAATTTATAGGCACAAAAATAAGTCCTGTCCCTTTAAGAAAGTAGTCTTAATCTCACCTCATTATGTATGTAAAGACCTGTCACAGAATCATCATACAATACAAGATAACCACCCTTTCTCTTGAGCTCTCTGCAAGATCTCACCTTGTGGGGTGAGGTTAATGATCTCAAGGGAGCTGGGAGCACATGTTAAAACAAACTCCGTGGGACGAACCGCTAGCTGTTAGTGCTAGCTGTTAGTGCTAGCTTTTGGCTTACCAGAACACTGTGTTCTTCAGTATAGCGCTATCTGGTGGCAGTTATTAGCACTATGCACTGCTGCTAATCATGCTGTTGAAAATATTGGAAATCTTAGCTTACTGTAAATAAACAGAAGCGCTTTACTCACCCAAATTAACAGTTTTCAGGAGAGACATCTCTGTAAATTAACATCCAGCACTCGTTTAAATTAAAAAAGATGTATTTTTTGTAAGGATTACAGTTTTGTTTGCATAGGCTCCTTATAATACAGTTCAACTTATAATGCATTAAATAAGGTAATCTTATTTATATTCATTATATCCATTACATTTCTATGATTTCTATATTGTTGTCACTTTAACAGATATAATAACATATATTCGCAGAAATGTGAAGGTTATACTCACATTATATAAGCTTATGACAGTCATTATTAGGCATCACGTATGCTATATAATGCATTATACATGCAATACAGGATTTTTCTTTTCTCTTTTCAGACAGATAATATCTGTCTGACTTTGTAATAAAATAAAATGAAGTCATCCTCCACAAAGAACCACAAGGTAAAGATGGGGTTTCCTTTTCTTCTCCATCTGCGTTTCCTCAGAACGTCTGATTATAATTGGCTGGCATGGGAATTTCACTCGAGCTTCTCCTCCTTGTGTTCTATCACTCTTTCTTCTCTTTCTTCTCTCTCGTTTTCTCTCTCTATTCAGGCCGATTATGTGAAATCAATGTGAACGAATGCCAGTCGTCTCCATGCCTTAACAACGGCACGTGCCTGGACCTGGCCAACGGCTTCCACTGCAGCTGCCCTCCAGGCTTCACCGGTACGTCACACACATATTTCTCCTTTATGCAAATTACTGTCCGGAATTCCTCTTCATAGAGGTCAAATCCTCCTACGTTATTCTAGCGCCGTATGTTTCCACGCTTCCCCAAGGTCCACTTATGACTATTTGAGGTTTTACATTCCAAAAATGATAAAAAGGAACGTCATAAATCGTTTTTATGTGGTAATTTTACAATCTTTTAAATTCGATACTATAGCGTTCCCATGTGCCTGGGAAAATCTGGAAAACGCAGACTTTTACAGTCAGTTTTACAGTCAGTTTTCCCAGAAATGTGAAATGTGAAAACTGACACAGATGTCCTTCAAATGTTCAAAAAAAGGAGTTGAGATATTGGTCCATCCAGAATGTGTAATTCATGATTTCTATATACAGCACACCTTCACATTTAGTATCTTTCTTCTTTTCTACATACAGCTCTGGAAAAAAAAAATAAATAAATAAATAAATAAATAATAATAAAAATTATGAGTTTCTTTAATTTTACCAAATTGAAAACCTCTGGAATTTAATCAAGAGGAAGATGGATGATCAAAAGCCATCAAACCACCAAACTGAACTGCTTGAATTTTTGCACCAGGAGTAAAGCAGCGTAAAGTTATCCAAAAACAGTGTGTAAGACTGGTGGAGGAGAACATGATGCCAAGATGCATAAAAAAAAAACTGTGATTAAAAACCATGGTTATTCCAACAAATATTGATTTCTGAAGCTCTGCATCTTTTTATTTTATTTCAAAAAAGCATATTTTGGTTTACTGGTTTTTTTGTTTATTAAATAATTCCATATGTTTTTTTTTTTTTTTTTTTTAGAGTTTGGATGACTTTAGTATTAATTTACAATAAAGAACATTTTAAAATAATGAAAAACACTGAATTTAAAGTGTGTCCAAAAAATTGACTGGTACTGTATGTTGGAAAATTATTGCACACGTTTACCTTCTGTGTGAACGTAGGCGAGGAGAGGTGAGGCGGTAACTGTGCACCATGCAGCTTGATTTAGGGTGTCATTGTGTCTTTGCCATCATAATGACGGGAAAAGTACACAGTGCACGGTTCACAATGAGCAAAAGGCATGTACTAATTCTCTTAATTATTCATGGGTGTAGCCCCCCTCACTGTGAATGTTAACATGTTGTGTTCTATAAAACCATGCAAACATATATAATGTTTTGTGTGGTATTAGTTTAAGCAGACTGTGTTTGTCTATTATTGTGACTGGACTGTTGGTGTGGTGTAAGATAAGACCCCAGCGGCATGGTATTTGCGTAGCGTAGTTTTGAGTTGAGTACTTCTCGTTTGGAAATGCTTGTGTTTTGTGTGTGTAGGATAACTGGCGTTAGGTATATAAGAGCCGTGTTACGGCGGAGAGGCTCTGCAGCTTTATAGTCTGGTTTATTTGTTCCTCTCTTTGTGTTTCTCTCTCTGAAAGGACCTGAGTGTGAGCTGGACGTTGATGAGTGCTCCTCTTCTCCCTGCAAGAATGGGGGCACTTGCATTGACCAGCCGGGTAATTACTACTGCCAGTGTGCGGCTCCATTTAAAGGTAATAAGTACTGAGGGAGTGGGGCATTGGTGGGAGGAGGGTGTGATGAGCAAAAAAAATATATATATAAAAGTGAGAGAGAGAGAAAAAGCCCTGAGTTAATTAAGTTCAGAAAGCTTTCCTCTCACCTGTCTGAACCCATTTCACCAGCGCCGCCACATTCGCTACATCTCCATTCTCCGGACGCGCTCACAGACACAGGAAATAGAGCTCAAATCACACAAATCACACAAATCACACAGGCCAGTGCTATCACATTTCAGACCAGGCCCTCTTTCTGGGCTTCGAGTGCTCCATTGGACGGAGGTGCTGCCTCTATAATCTAAAGATCAAGAGCCTCTTTTATACTCCAGAGCCGCCAAATGGTTGCTACGGCTTTGCTGTACCTGTATCAGCGCTGAAGTACTAAAATACTGCGTTACGTTACTTTTCTCGTACTCTTTACTTACTTACTTTTTCTCACTATAAAGTGCACCGAATTATCAATCAATCAATTAACCTTTTTTTTGACAGTAAATAAAAGATAGATTATAATCTAAAAATAGATAATAATAATAATAATAATAATAATAATAATAATAAGTATAATCAAACTTGGTTTAATTGATAATAAATTAAGATCAAATGAAGATTAGATTTATACAACAAAAAACAGTTAAAATTAAGCTAAAACTAACTTTTTTTTAGTAAAATAAATAAAGGAATTATATGGTGCACTGGTTTGTCTATCAGTCAATAAATTAACCTTTATTTTTGATATGAAGGTACATTAAAGGCAACCCTTATTTTGCCTCAAAGTATTTACAAAAACAGGGACTGACATGCTTAAACATGCTTAAACTACACATTAAACTCTGGTAATATAGTGGTAAAAATAAATATTTGTGGGTTTCTTGGTGGGGGTTGGGAGGTAACTAAGTTAAGTAAAGTTAAGCTAAGTAAGCAAAATTGTAATTCTTACACAGATTTCTCTCCTGAAACTGTTTATTTGGGTAAGAAAAGCTTTCTACTGTAGTAAAATGCTACAGTTTGTAAAAACAACAGCGTCATCACTCTTGTTTTTAATCTGTGATTAATTCATAGTATAAAAAACACTTAATAATAATAATAATAATAATAATAATAATAATAACAATCTCTCCTTCAGAGTTTATTTCACAGTAAGTTTCTGTGGTTTCTTGGTTTACTGCTTTTCTGAGTGTTCAGTTCTATAGTTTAATCCAGTGTCTGAGGAGAGCTCTGTGTCGTCTCTGAGTTTCCCCAAGGCTGTGTTTTACGCCAGATCAGAGCCTCATATCAACCCATGGGCTTCTATACACTGTTTAGAATCATTGATTCCAATATGCAACGATTTGTGATCTGATTTACTCAATGAATCTCTAAACGTCCACACACCACAAAAATCACAAAAATGATCACATGGTCACAATTCACATATCAGGGGATTTAAAAATGTAAATGTCTCCTAGCTTTTAAACACATTTTCATTTCTTTTTCATTCAGATTTCTGGACTTATTGAACTGAAGGTTAATAAAACATAAATCATTTTTAGTTCCATGTTAGATCTTCTATTATTGCATTTATATCTAATGTTTTAGTTTTTTGCCGTGGCATGGTTTTAGTATCGGTATTGAGATATTTAGACAGGTATCATATATAACTTTAATGTATGTATATACATTAAATATTGATGTATAGTGCACAAACTGAACAGAGAATAGTCTCGTAATCACAAAGGGCAATACTATCAGATTTCAGCAGAGCTCTCCAGTGTGGCACCGTGATAAAGAAACATCAGGACAATGTAAAAAAAAAAAAAAAAAAAAAGAGAAAAGACTCAAGGACAGGTTTGAGGAGGCCTGGTAGCGAGGGGGTACTTTAAACAAATAATTGCCCAGCTAAACCTGGGTCTGAGAATCAGGTGCGCCATAAAGTGGCACTCAGACTGATTGGCATCATTATGGGATTGATTTGAGGGGTCAGAGGGAAGCTCTCGCTGGCTGCTGTTCACACTCACAGATTCTTCTAGCTTTTGTTTATCTGATTCTACGGAGTCTCACAACCGTACCCTTCACCTGATACCAATAAAACAACTCTCATTTAGTTTAGTTTCAGTTAATTAACCATTTATGGGTTCTCACATACAGTATAACATCACCTAAAGAAGTTAACATCTATCTAACATCAGCTAGAGCATTTAACGTCTAACCAATGTAAGTAAAAATAAAAGTAGCTTTTTAATGTCAATAAAATCAGAAATTGTCTAACTTGCTTTATGTAGAGGGTTTAATATCTAATGCCATGTAGAGTAAACATCAACCTAACAAAAGACAGAGTTCTTAACATCTATCTAACATCAGCTAGAGTACTTAACATTGGTCCTTTACCATTAGCTAGAGTAGCTGTTATCTATCTTACATCAGCTAGAGTTCTTAACATCTAACTAACATCAGCTAGAGTTCCTAACATCTATCTAACATCAGCTAGAGTTCTTAACATCTAACTAACATCAGCTAGAGTTCCTAACATCTATCTAAAATCAGGTAGAGTTCATAACATCTATCTAACATCAGGTAGAGTTCTTAGCATCTATCTAACATCAGCTAGAGTTCCTAGCATCTATCTAACATCAGCTAGAGTTCTTAGCATCTATCTAACATCAGGTAGAGTTCTTAACATTGGTACTTTACCATTAGCTAGAGTAGCTGTTATCTAACTAACATCAGCTAGAATTCTTAACATCTAACTAACATCAGGTAGAGTTCTTAACATTGGTACTTTACCATTAGCTAGAGTAGCTGTTATCTAACTAACATCAGCTAGAATTCTTAACATCTAACTAACATCAGCTAGAGTTCCTAACATCTGTCTAACATCAGCTAGAATTCCTAACATCTATCGAACATCAGCTAGAGTAGTTAACTTCTAAATAACATAAGTTAAAGTACTTAAAATCTAACTAGTGTCAGATTAAATTAGATAATGTCCAGTTAACCTCAGCTAAAGTGTGTAACATCTACTTAACATCAGTTAGAGCAGTTGACATCTACCTAATGTAACATCAGCAGAGTAGTTAAGGCCTATTTAACAATAGTTAGAAAAGATAACACTTGGCCAACATTAGCTGATGTAGTAAACATCTACCTAATGTTGGTTTGAGTATTTTGAAGTACTTTTTTTTATTTCAGCAACAGTGAACTATTTGGTAAAGCTGACAACATAACAATAAAACAATATAAAGTGATATTAATTGAAATGTTTTTAATTGTGACCATCTAAACATCTACACTATGCATTAAGTAAGGATTTATGACCCTATTTTACTCCCTCACTCGTTTATTGCAGAAATGATGAAATGTATGAGTTAGGTGTTGTTTTTGTTTTGTATGAAAATGCGTGTGCTTAATCTCAGCATGCATGTCCTAATTCTGCTTTCCGTTTTTATTTTTAGTGAAAGAATGCATGTTATTTCCGTTTTGCGCAGGTTTTTATGTATCTGATTTTAGGATGATGCAGTGTGTCGGGGTGGTGACGGTGTGGAGTTGAGCTCGGGGGGAGGCGGGGGTGGAGCTATTTTCTGCGCTGTGTAAACAGATGTAGCGCTGATGAGTTTCCAGGCTGCTGTTGTTGCATCGCAGGTGTGCCCCCACCCACCTTCCCTTAAAAACATGTTTCAGAAATGAGCTCCAACACAGGGTGAAGTCAACAACCCTGCATGCCTCTCTGTGTGTGTCTGTCTAACATTAGCTAGAGTACTTAACATCTAACAAACACAATCAAAAATAGACTACATAGACTATGGACATTAGCTAGAGTAGAACAACATACCAGCTAACTCCAGGTAGAGTAGTTGACATTTAACCAACATCAGCTAGAATAGTTAACATCTAGCTAATATCAGTGACCGTAGTTAATATCTAACTTATAATAGCTGTAGACGTAAAGATTCAACCAACGTCAGCTTAAATATTTGACATCGTAATAATGTCAGTTAGATAACAACTACCTGACATCCGCTAAAGTACTTAACATCTACTTAACATCTGCTGAAGTACTTAACATCTACCTAACTTCTGCTGACGTACTTAACATCTACCTAACTTCTGCTGACGTACTTAACATCTACCTAACATCTGCTGAAGTACTTAACATCTGCCTAACTTCTGCTGAAGTACTTAACATCTACCTAACTTCTGCTGAAGTACTTAACATCTACCTAACATCTGCTGAAGTACTTAACATCTACCTAACATCTGCTGAAGTACTTAACATCTACCTAACATCTGCTGAAGTACTTAACATGTACCTTACATCTGCTGGCGTACTTAACATCTACTTAACTTCTGCTGACATACTTAACATCTACCTAACTTCTGCTGACATACTTAATGTCTACCTAACATCTGCTGACGTACTTAACATCTACCTAACATCTGCTGACATACTTAACATCTACCTAACTTCTGCTGACGTACTTAACATCTACCTAACTTCTGCTGAAGTACTTAACATCTACCTAACTTCTGCTGACGTACTTAACATCTACCTAACATCTGCTGAAGTACTTAACATCTACCTAACATCTGCTGAAGTACTTAACATCTACCTAACATCTGCTGAAGTACTTAACATGTACCTTACATCTGCTGGCGTACTTAACATCTACTTAACTTCTGCTGACATACTTAACATCTACCTAACTTCTGCTGAAGTACTTAACATCTACCTAACATCTGCTGACATACTTAACGTCTACCTAACATCTGCTTGCGTACTTAACATCTAACTAACTTCTGCTGACATACTTAACGTCTACCTAACATCTGCTGGCGTACTTAACATCTACCTAACTTCTGCTGACGTACTTAACATCTACTGAACATCTGCTGAAGTACTTAACATCTACCTAACTTCTGCTGGCGTACTTAACATCTATTTAACATCTGCTGAAGTACTTAACATCTACCTAACATCTGCTGGCATACTTAACATCTACCTAACTTCTGCTGACGTACTTAACATCTACCTAACATCTGCTGAAGTACTTAACATCTACCTAACTTCTGCTGACGTACTTAACATCTATTTAACATCTGCTGAAGTACTTAACATCTACCTAACATCTGCTGGCATACTTAACATCTACCTAACATCTGCTGGCGTACTTAACATCTACCTAACTTCTGCTGGCATACTTAACATCTACCTAACATCTGCTGTCGTACTTAACATCTAACTAACTTCTTCTGGTGTACTTAACATCTACCTAACATCTGCTGTCGTACTTAACATCTACCTAACATCTGCTGGCATACTTAACATCTACCTAACATCTGCTGTCGTACTTAACATCTAACTAACTTCTTCTGGTGTACTTAACATCTACTTAACGTTAGCTAAAGTAGTTAATATCTAATCAACATCAGCTAGAGCTGTTAACATCTAACTGACTTCAGCTAGAATTGGTAGAAATTACGTAAAAAAATCACAAACAGTAGTTAGTTATTCATGTTTAATCTAATATATATGATTTAATATAAGAAGATTGACAGTGCTGATAAAGATATAACAGTTCCCATACTGTATATTGATTTTAAGACATTTTCTTTAAACCATAACTGTGTTTTTACACACACACACACACTCTGATTGTTTGGCTGTTGGCGTGTGGATGATGTACAGCAGTGGTTGAGCTGGGAGCTGACCTATATGTTAGGCTGGATTCCCCGGGTGGTGCTGGGCTGCTATATATTATTTTTCTCGCTAAAAGTTGAACTTTTGACATAAATGGTCCATTCATTCAACGCGTCCACTGCCAACATCACCTGCAGTAAAGTGTGTACAGCTTGGGCTGGATTGGCTTTGTGTGCTGAAAGTGTTCTGCAGATATAAGTGAAATAACTGCTAGAGTAGATAACATCTAACAGACGTTAGAGGAATTATTTATTAACTAATATCAGCTAGAGTAGGATAAATGCTGTTAGAATAGTCAATATCTATCTGATCTCTTGGTCTTTGTGGTCTATTACATCTAACTAACATTAGCAGTAATTAACCGTTAACATCAACTAGAGTATTAAACATCTAGGAAACACTGGTAAATGTCCTAACATTTAGCTAACATCAGCTAACATTAGCTAAAATAGTTAACTTCTAACATCAGCTAGAGACCTAAAATAACAAGCACCAGCTATAGTACATAGATGTTGTTAGAGTAGTCAACATCTAAAATTAGCTAGAGTAGATAACATTTATCTAACATTAGCTAAAATAGTTCATATCCATGGGAACAATGGTGGTATTTCTTAACATTTAGCTAACATTAGCTGGAGTACATAACATCAAAATAACATCAGCAAGAGTATCTAACATCTAATGTCAGCTAGAGTACTTGAGTACATCCAGGGAACACTGGTAAAGTTTCTAACATTTAGCTAACATCAGGTAAAATAGTTAACATCTAACTAACATCAGCTAGAGTACTTAAAGAGGCAGTAAGCCCTAAACGATATATATATTTTTTTGTTTGTTTTTACGTTTCTTAAACTTAACACTGCTGCTGCTCTCCTTTTTGTCCCAGCCCTAAACCCATACATCACCCAGTGCCCCTCCTAAACTACGCCCATTTTTTAAAGCAGTTTTTAAATTTGATCTGCTAAAATCGGAGGGGTTTAGTCACCCTTTATTAACTTACTATCAGCTAGAGTAGGATAAATATTGTTAGGGTAGTAAACATCTATCTAACTTTGTGTGTGTTGGTCTCTGTTGGTCTATTATAAGGTAATAATTCAGAGTTTTGGCTTTAGATTAATCTTTAAGATTAATAGTAGATGATTTGTGCTGATATTACAGTTTTATTACAGTTTGATTCTCTAGATTTTATCGTTTTTCTCAGACGTAATTAAATAATGTAACTTGTCAGATACAGCAAACCCATTACCTCAGTGCTGTATATTATATCATTACATCAATGTTTTAAACCCCAGACTCTCACAGATATAGCTCCAGTCCCACCCCGGCTCCATCCCGTCCTCCGTCTTCATCCGCGGGTCGTTAATTTTAAGTGGCAGTCCACGAGATTCACGCTGGTTAATTGACCGCGCTCGCGCCTCGCACGCTCGTTTACGACAGCCTTGAACGCAGCGGTGCACTGTGGGTAATTGCGCAGGCCAGTGCACGATTGTATGCATTTTTTAATTGTGCAAACATCTGAAAGACATCTCCACATCCCCTCGTTCACGCCGTGAACTCGGCCCGACTCTGCGGATCGCTCAGCGTGTGTTCCCGCACTGTACCGTACATATTCATGAATTATCGGAATGAGCGATTTGCATAGCACTCACTTCTCTGCGCGGCGCTACGCCCGTCCATTTGCATGACTTCCTGATGAGTTCTTCCGGCTCTGACTTTCGGGGCTCTTCTCAGAAGTCTGCAGTGAAATGTCATGAAACTTTTGAGGAAGTACGTTAATAAGAGCGCCGTCTCCTTCAGCTCCGACCGCTGGGGAGTTGAACCCTGCCCACACCACTGAGCCTCTGAGCCCCCAGTTCAGCTCGACTTTTCTCCAAGGGTTCAGCTGGTGTTCATTAGTTTGCGACTCTCTCTGACCTCACTGTGAATCCAAGCTCCAGCCCCGTTATTAAAAACACACTTATATACAGCATAAAACACTCAATCACTCTCAGCACTGCAGTGCTTAACACTGAACAGCATGGTGGTGGTGCATGAGGTGTTAGTGTGTGTTTTGCTGGTATAGTGCCTACAGGACACTGCCCGCAATACACTACCTACAGGACACTGCCCTTAGGACACTGTCCACATTATGCTACCTACAGGATGCTGCCCACAGGACACTGTCCACAATACGCTACCTCCGGGACGTTGCCCGCAGGACACTACCCGCAATGTTCTACCTACAGGAAGCTAACCACAGGTCTTGCCTACAGGACACTACCTACAGTACGCTGCCTACAGCATGCTACCCACAAGATGTTGCCCACAGGATGTTACCCATAGGACACTGCCTGCAATACACTACCCACAGGACGCTGCCCACTATACACTGCCTACAGGATCCTGTACCAGCACAACACACACCAACACCTCATACACCACCACCATGCTAATCAGTGCTAATCACTGCTAATTACTGCAGTTCTGAGAGTAATTAAGAACAGGGTGAATGTAGGAGAATCTATATGGTATAAAAGTTGTACAATTATTATAAACTACAAAGTGGTGTCCTGTATCATCAGTGGAGCTGAATGAAGGTAGTGGTCATAATGTTATGCTTGGTTTTATTTATGTAACAAGTTGAGAACTAATTTTCCTACCACCAGTTTTATCCTGCGGGTCCTGTTTTGAGTTAAACTGTATTATAAATAATAAATAATGAAGAAGGGCCGGCCTTTCCCTCAGTCGCAGCTAATCAAACAGACCACCCATCACTTGATTGCATTAGGACTGTATATGCTGCTCATGAATTAAAAGCTTAACGTTATTAGCGTAGCCACTTTGCTGCACAGGAGAAGACCTGCTATTTTATGCCTCCGCAAGACGACAGCCCATAATTTAAAAATATACTGATGTACTGTAGTCTTTTTATTAGAGTAGATACTGTACTAACATGTCATTGGTGGGCATTGCAGTGTGAAAATAGATCAAATGCAGCCCTATTTTAGCAATTTATAAACTAGCCCTGTCCCACGCACTGTGCAGTTTGATTTAAGGTGTGTCAGTGTGTCTTTGCTATCATAACGACGGGAAAAGTACATCTCGAAATGCAGCACAAAAGTCATGTACTAATTCTCCTAATAAATCAAGGGTGTGGTTAATTTTGGGCAGAACGTGAAATAAACCAATCAGAGTATTATTTAAGTCAGGTGAGCTCTGACTTTGGTGGATTGCTATTTTAACGGTGCAGCTACCTGGATATGTCCAACAAACGCTTCTCAACAGAGGAAACTGACGTTTTTACGGGAACAGTAATGTTATTTTATTTACTATTCTGTTTATTGCTGATGTTAAAGTTGGGTTTGTGGACGCATGTCAGTGTCTCAGAAAATTATAACATTATATAAGACCAATTGGTACTTTTGGTACAGTGTGGGCAGTGTGCCAAGTCCTGCTGGAAAATGAAATTCACATCTCTATAAAAGAGACACAGTCCATTATGTATTGTATATTAATGATCAGACGTGTTTTAAATAAATTAAAATACTTAAACTATTTCAAAAATCAACTAAAACTAAAGCTATAACATCTCTTAGAACATTAAAACACAAAATGACTACTAAACATCCTTTCTTTCTAACTAAAAACAAACCCAAAAGCGTTGTGGCAATAATACACTTTATTGTCAAAATTAATGTTAAATTGATGAAATGTGACCGTATTTCTCTTTTTGACACAGAAATTGTTAACTGACACAAAAGATTGCCCGTTAAAAGCTCATGCATGACACAACTTTTAAATGATCAACTTTAATAGTTGAAATTTACTGGGGAAAGTTGTAAAAACTTTGTTGTAGAAACTGTACAGTTTCTTTTTACAGTGGTCTCATCTAAAGGTCTGTTTGTAGCACTTTTAGCTTTAAGATTGTTGAAGTTTGGGATGAATTGGGTAACTGCTGAGTTCTGATCTTCTCCTCAGTGATTTTCTGTGATGTCCTGATGAACCTGAACCTCTCCCAATTAATTTTCCAGATGTTTTCTCGTTTTACGTCGATTTTCACCGACCCTCGCTCTCCCGCCAGGTGTGAACTGCGAGTTCCTGCCGTGCGAAGCCAACAACCCGTGTGAGAACGGGGCAGAGTGCGTGGAGGAGGCCGATCGGGCGAGCTTCCCACTGGGCTTCCGATGCCGCTGCGCTCGGGGCTTCGCCGGCCCCCGCTGCGAACTGAACATCGACGAGTGCGCCTCCAGCCCCTGCCAACACGGCTACTGCCACGACGGTAATCACCTCAGCCTCCTTACTTTACACACTTTCATACAGCGTTAGATACTGTGTCTTTACATCTGTTACACTGCGTTCTGTACATTTAGTTTCAGTTTCACACTGCGGTGACAATAAACACCTATGTGGGAGGAGTCTCACTATACTGCTTCACTCTGATTGGTTTGTAGAATGAGTGTAGGGCCATTTCACCCTCTCCAAATTAAATTAGGTTGTAAATGCCTTTAAAATCCTTAGTAATCAGTTATAACACATACGTAGTGTTATAACTGATTATTAATGATTTTTAAGGCATTTACAACCTAATTAGTTACCATTAATAAACTAATTGTAAACCATTTATAAACCCTTTATAAAGGTAATCTTATTTTAAAGTGGTACCAAAAGTCATGTAAAAATCATGAAAATCACTGAAAATCATTTAATTTCAACAAAAAAGGGAACTCTTGCTTTTCAGTCCTTTCCTGGGGCACTCCTGGTGAGTGCCAGTTTAATCATTATAATGTTTTGATAGAATTAGTGTTGACTTCATATTCTTCGGACTTTGAGGTGCAACAGATTATTAGACATACTTTGCGACACTAGTAAGGAGCAGGGGTGTCGCCATGCTTCCCTTCTAATTTAACACTGCGTGGCTAGACCTGTAAAGCTAAGCTAAGTAAACAAAGCTGTAATTCTTAAAAAAAAAAAATAATAATAATAATTTAAAGTTAATCAAGTGCTGGATGTTAATCTACACAGATTTTTCTCCTGAAAACTGTTTATTTGGGTGAGATAAATGCTTCCGTTTATTTACAGTAAGTTTAGATTTTGAGGTTTCCTCTAAAGCTGGAGCATTAGCATTAGCTGCTAATCACTAGTGGACATTTGTTGGTTAATAGATGTATAAAACCCTGTAATTAGTGATTCTTTATTAAATCATTTAAAAGTGCATTAAAAAGCTGTTGAATTATATTATAACTACTATATTATAACTATAACTTTAATTGAAAGGATCCAAAAGCCAGGAGGTAGCATAGACATGAGTGGTCCCTATAATACTTTAATGCCGTGCTACATGTTTCAGTACAGTACTGGCCTATATTTCATATTCCATATTTCATATTTGATATTTCACATGTTCAGGACCTCCCAGACCGTGTTAAACAAACTGGAGCAGACTGGCTGTCTGTTTAAATTAAAGCACTGCGTTAAAACGTCGCCTCCTATATGTACGGAGAGCGCACTTCCCAGAACTCCAGGGAGAAACAGGGCGAAACTTATGTTCCGTAAAATGTTCCCTGTTCCGTCAGTTAGAGCCCGACTTTCATCTGAGCCCGTTATGATTCATTCATCTCCTGTAAAACAAAAAAATACTTGAATTAATGAAATAAATAAATAAAAAATGTGTTTCCGTGCGACGACGCCTAAATAATTTAGCGCTCTGCGACGTGTAATCCTTGACCTACAACATCTCTTTGATCTGTTGCTTTCTTAATGATTCATGCCGGAGACGAATCGCAGAAGAGGGAGAGAAAAGATTACGGGATTGCCGAGGGAGGAAAAACAACACGCCGCCGTCGGGCTTTGATTGTATTAACTCTGTCATTTATCATCCATTATTAAAATTACAGTGCACCATTTAGGCCTAATTGATCCGCTCTCGCAGCCATATGCAAACATACTCATGCAGCCACGCTAATATGGCTTATAGTGGGTCACACTGGATGGAGGAACTGCGAGGAACTCTCGAGAAGGTCCTTGTTAATTTTTAAAAACTGTAAAGTCTTGTCTTTTAGTCGAAACATACGAAAAAACACAAATATGTCATGATATTTCATGTTTTGTCCTCTTAAAATAATTTAATTTCGACAAAAAAGGGAGCTTTTGCTTTTGCCATCCTTTTCTGGGGCAGTCTTGATAAGTGCCAGTTCCATCATTATAATGTTTTGATGGTCTTAACTGTGACTTACTGCTTATTTTTTGGCACTGTAAGGCGCACCGGATTATAAGGCGCACTTTGCGACACTAGTAAGAAATAGGGACGCTGCCATGTTTTCCTTCTAAAATTAAAAAAGTTAAAAAAAAATGTCAACCCTTTCATGGTGTGAAATGATTAAAAAAGCATTTAGGTGGATATAATCTGTGGTGCTGTTAACGTGCGGTTTCTGAGGCTGATAACTTGACCTTCTTTTCCTGGGATGGCCCTGATGAGTGCCAGTTTTATCATATAGTTTTTGGTGGTTTGGATTGACTGACCTTACATTTTCTTTTCTTTTTTTTCTTTACTTAGTTGAGTAGTTTTAGGAGAGAAATCTGTGTAGATTAACATCCAGCACTCGATTTGTTTATTTAGGCACTTACTCCAGCATCCCCATTAGAAATAAGGGATACATGGCGACACTCTTGCTCCCTTTAATTTAGGCATCCTTACTAGTGTCGCTTAATACGCCTTACAATCCGGTTCGCCTTATAGTCCGAAAAATACGGTAATTTACTCTTGACTAGGCACAGCTGTTAACTAAAAGCCTGAATTCCAGATGAATGGAAAAAGCATAAAACAGATTCTTGTTTGTTTAACACTTATTTTTAGTTCTCTAGATTACCCCATATGTTTTTCTTCATAGTCTAAATGACTTGAGTCTAAAGGATTAATCTACATTGCAGAACATTGTAAAAACATAATGTAAAATCACTGTATATACGTATATATGTGTATATATGTATATATGTGTAAGTGTACGCGTGGGGATGAGGAGGTGCTCTGGGAGGAGGAGGTGGTGGTGGTGGTTCTTGGCGGCAGCTGTTATGAGTAATGCGGCTGCCACCCAGGACCCCGAGCAGTTAATGAGAGCAATAGCAGCTACACTGGCGGAGCCGGAGTGACAGGGCAGATTACGCGCTAAATCTTTGGCATAATGAAGAATCCTGGGACGCGAGAGCCAGCCCGGCAATAAATTCGCTCCTGGAAGAAGCTCACAATTACCTCTGTCACCGTCTGCACGCGTCCCGCCGCCAAACAGCCCAACACGCGCCTCTGTTTAACAGCGCTAATGATTAGAGCCTGAGCAATGGCTTTAGTGGCCTGTGCTGAGGCAGGTGAAGCTCTCGAGTGGCAGCTGAACAGGGTGAAGACAGTAAAGAGAGTGTGTGTGTGTGTGTGTGTGACGTTTGTGTGTGACGTGTGTTTAATGCCACCTCATGTTCAGTCAGTGTGTGTCAGTATAGCTGTAGAAATGAGAAAGGAAGTTTCTCTGATTTTGCTATTTATAGGTTTATGAGTGAAATGAACATTGTTGTTTTATTCTATAAACTACAGACAACATTTCTCCCAAATTCCAAATAAAACATTGAAATAACAACAAAAGATTCAGAGCTTTCAGACCTCAAATAATGCAAAGAAGAAAACAAGTTCATATTCATAAAGTTTTAAGAGTTCAGAAATCAATATTTGGTGGAATAACCCTGGTTTTTAATCACAGTTTTCATGCATCTTGGCATCATGTTCTCCTCCACCAGTCTTATACACTGCTTTTGGATAACTTTATGCCACTCCTGGTGATCATCTATGTTCCTTTTAATTATATTCCAGAGGTTTTCAATTTGGTAAAATCATCAAGAAACTCATCTTTTTTAAGTGCTCTCATTTTTTTCCAGAGCTTTTTTTTTCAGCAAATGAAAATTAGAATATTATATAAAACCAATTGGTACTTTTGGAGCAGTATGGGCAGTGTGCCAAGTCCTGCTGGAGAATGAAATCCATCACTGATAGTTGAATTTTACTAACAACTTTTATGGAGATGCGGATTTTATTTTCTAGCAGCACTTGGCACACTGCCAAAAGTACCAGTTGGTCTTATATAATATTCTAAGTTTCTGAAACACTGTTTTTTTTATTTATTTTTTATTCATCTTCAACAATAAAATAAATAAACGCTTAAAATAGATCACTTCGTGTTTAATACATCTATATAATATATAAGAGTTTCACATTTTGAACTGATTTACTGAAATTAAGTAACTTTTCAATGATATTCAAATTGGTTAGACATGCACTAATGAAATATATGAGTGGATCAGATACAGCAGCAGTGCTGCTGGAGTTTTTAAACACCTCAGTGTCACTGCTGGACTAAGAAAATACTCCACCAACTATGGGCGATGTCCTGTGGATAAAGGGTGTATAAACACAGAAATGGTCATAATGTTGTGCTTGTTTCTGTGTATCTCTTATCTCCTGCAGTGGTGGACGGGTTCTACTGCCTGTGTAACCCGGGCTACGCCGGCGTGCGGTGCGAGCAGGGTATCGATGACTGTGTCGGAAACATGTGCCAGAACAACTCCACCTGTGTTGACCTTCACCTGGTGAGTCTGGATTAATTCAGTTCTCCACACGTTCCTTCAGGAATTAAACGGTTACCGTGATCTCGGAAATCTTGTGGAGTTCTGTTGCTTTTTCATACCTGGAAAAGTTGGGAAAGTGGTAAAAACTCTGTCTGAACCTGTGATTTTTGAGCCCCAACAGGTTCCTGTCATAGTTTATTAGTTTACACGATGATAAACAACAAGCTATATCTACCGTCTTTACTGAACTTTAGTATTTAGTGTTAAAGTTTTATTAATTTTAGGCTCAAAGACCATTACAAACATTATAATGGTGAAACTGGCACTCATCAGTGTTACCAGCCTCAGAAACCACAAGTTAACAGCATCCCAGATAGGAGCATCTAAATACTCTAAATGAGTATTTTGGTTTGTTTAACATTTTTAAAGTGAATGAGAAGGTGTGTCCAAACTTTTGATCTGTACTGTAATTGCGATAAACTATATTATTTTACTTTTTTGGACGTTTTGTGCCTCTGATATAACAATAATTTAAGAATTACAAAAATACACCTTTTTAGCTACAACATTTTTTTTTCAATTTTTAAAACTTGTCAGACAGTCGAGATTTTTTTTTTTTAGTTTAAATACCTTAATATACAGCTTTTGAAACAATTAAAAGACCACTTCAGTTTCTGAATCAGTTTCTCTGATTTTGCTATTTATAGGTTTATGTTTGAGTAAAATGAACATTGTTGTTTTATTCTATAAACTACAGACAACATTTCTCCCAAATTCCAAATAAAAATATTCTCATTTAGAGCATTTATTTACAGAAAATGAGAAATAAATATAAAACAAGTTCATATTCATAAAATTCTAAAAAATCAATATTTGGTGGAATAACCCTGTTTTTTAATCACAGTTTTTTTCATGCATCTTGGCATCATGTTCTCCTCCACCAGTCTTACACACTGCTTTTGGATAACTTTATGCTGCTTTACTCCTGGTGCAAAAATTCAAGCAGTTCAGTTTGGTGGTTTGATGGTTTGTGATCATCCATCTTCCTCTTGATTATATTCCAGAGGTTTTTAATTTGGTAAAATCAAAGAAACTCATCATTTTTAAGTCTCTTATTTTTTTCCAGAGCTGTTTAATAAAATTTATGAAATAAAGCAACTGTTTTTTTTAGCTCACATACTGATTATTGAATTATAATGAACTCTCCTCACATGAAGTAAACACAATGTGCAATATTTATTTATTTGCTTGATGGTCATGCATAGCATGCCTTTTATTCAGAAAAATATTATAAACATAATTGTGTTTTAATTGAAACCTGTCTTAAAATTGAAAGACTAAAACTATTTTATTCTATTAATGTAATCAATCTTTTTACTGAGCATGTTTATTAAACATTACATTTTTTAAATTAAACAGTTTTAGGACATTCTGGATTCCCTTAAAACGAGTTTTCTAGTTTTTTTCTTCTTGTTGAGTATCTGTTCTATATCTGTACTGATATCTCCACTGATTTAGGAGGTATATACGAGCGATATGAACCCTGACGTGGGTTAGATATCCTCAGGTAATAAAATGTGACCGTGAGCTATAACTCCTATATAATCTATAGCTCCGGTAGAGTTGAGTGTGGGGTGTTGTTTGAGGAGGTGATTTAGTGGAACAGGTTGCTGTACAGTTGAGCTGAGATGGGATCTGTTGGGAAATGACTCAGCTAGAGATATTTAATAGCATTTTCAGCAGCCGCCTTCCAGCACAGCATCAACTCAAATCACAATGAAGAGCTTTTATATACTCAATTCCCTCTTTTTCTTATTATCCTTAACAAAAAATGTGTAAATTTACAGATTTTTTTCAGTTAATTAATTAAGAGCTAGTTTGATAAATCTCATTTTGCTGCATTTCTAATTGAGACATTCATGGATTTTTCAACAAGACAATGCAAAACCACATGCCTCTTACATTATGAGAATCTACTCAATAATAGCTTTTAATTACAAAGACAGTGCAGCATTAATAAAATCAATTTTAGCTTTAAAATGGCCTTCAGTCCAAATAACATGCATTTAATTTTATTTTCCTTTAGAATATGTCACTTTTTCTTTTTCATGACTAATATCTGTATTTTTTTTGGTTGATAAATCTTAACCTACAAACAAGTTTCATTTTGGTGCGTCTGCAATTCAGACATTTGTGTTTTTTTCGATGCGAAGCCACATACTGCTCACATTACAAGAATCTATTCATAAGAAAAGCTTTTAATTATAAACACAAAAATTTCTACTTTTTTTATTCGTTTTTTTATGTTCTTATTTAATTATTATTCATTTCATTATTTATCATTCGTATCATTATCACTTTACTTTTATTATTATTATTATTATTATTATTATTATTATTTTATTTGTTTATTTATTTATTTTTAAGCAGGACTGGTAGGTTTTATTACTTCAAACAAAGACGTTTCAGCTACTAATGCAAAATATATGGTTTAGGGTTTAGTACCTCTTTAAACCCTTTGAAATAGGCCTTGAATTCTACTTTACTCTCATTAAAATCATTCATTTAATTTACTGTACCCTACTATAGAATCCTATAGGACTCCACAAATACACTGAATGTTTAGCAAATTATTCATAGTAGTTTTTAACCTGATCTTATACATATATAAATATCCTTAGACCCTGTGCATAAGACTACAATCCTACAGTTGTTCAGTTCTTCACCCTTATAACTACTTTACTCTCATTAAAACTATTAGTTTAATATTTCCTACAATATAATCCTCATGACTCCACAAATACACATAATGTTTACCCAGTAATCCACAGTAGTTTCCACTTTAATAAAATAAATCAATAGCACAATAGACATAAGGATTAAGTGGTTAATTACTTAATCATAATTAAATTATCTTTTATTTTAATTATGAACACAAGTATATCTTTATAACCTGATCGTCTTCTCTTTCGTCCTCTTCTTCTGGAAGATTCATCCTCTGCTCCGGCCTCCCTTCGGCCCAGCTGAACTAATAGGCGGAGGGAAAGAAATAGTGACCTCCTCCGTCTTTCCACCCTCCTCCTCCTCCTGCTCTCCCTCTCCGGCGCCCCCATCCATCCATCCTGATACACTTTCTCCCCTCTCTTTCTATTTTTATTCTGTACCTCACCCCCCTCCCCCATTATCCCTCCATCCCTCCGTCCCCCCCATCCCCCAGCTACTGCTTTGTTCACTTGTCTCTTCTCTTAGTCTCTCTCTCTCTCTCTCTCTCTCTCTCTCTGTCCGCCCGGCATGCAGGGCAGTCCTCCGTCCGCTAAATTATAAACAAGGTGTTGGGAATGGTACACGTGTTCCTGCGCTCCGTACAGTACGAGGAAACTAGCGTATCATTTATTCCTGCTGAATTATGCAGGTCCAGGCCTTTATTGGAGACTGGAATGGAGGTCTGAGGTGCGGGTGGATGTTAGCGAAGCCGATAAAATAAAAAGAGCGTCCAGTTCCTCAAGAGTTTCTGCTTTTAGCTCACCTTTCTGTAGAACCGTACAGCGATTATGTGCTGAGGCGTGTTCTCTGGAGTTCGTTTGTTGCGAGGAGAACAGTACTTGTTTGGCTGCATTGTGCCAAGTGTAAAGTTTGGTTGAGGGGGGGATCATCATTAGGGTGTGGGATTGTTTTTCAAAAGATTGTCCAGTTTGCAAAAAAAATGTGTTTCACCTCACGTTTATGTAGGACCTTACTACGATTACATGGTGGGAGGTGAACCAATGAACAGAGGTGTTACCACATTGTAAAGTCTGGCTTTTGCAGTTGGCATTGTGCCAAGTGTAAGGTTTGGTAGAGCGGGATCATCATTATGGTGTGGGATTGTTTTTAGGAGTTAGCCACAGTCGCTAAAAATGAAAAGATTGTCCAGTTCCCCAAGAGTTTCTGTGTTTCAGCTCACGTTTCTAAAGCACTGTACATCGATTACGTGTCGAGGCATGTTCTGAGGTTTGTGTAAGGTTTGGTGGAGGGGGGATCATCATTATGGTACGGGACTGTTTTTCAGGAGTTAGCTAAAATGAAAAGATTGTCCAGTTTGCCAAGAGTTTCTGCATTTTAGCTCACGTTTCTTATTGGTGTAGCCCAGCATTCAGTCACCCAGACCAGGAATTGAACCGCAGTCTCCCACACAGAATGTGGTGGTTAGCTCACTGGGAGATAGTGATGTTATCCACTGCACCGTTTCACCCACACTCTTTGAGGAGTGAATAGCTGTATAAATGAGTAAGTAGGCGGTTGTACAGTTAGAGTTTGTGAAATCAGGCCAGAGTTGAATCAGAATGCGAAAACTTTGCAGGTTTTCATTTCTTTTATTGACTTGCGTTGTTGTTATTATTTGCGATTGTGAGGAAGACTGAGAACAGATAACGTAATGCGACAGATGATTCTTTTGAGCTCTACAGCCTGAAATAACGAGACATTTCGCTCAGGGAGGAAAAACAAAAGCGAAGATCTCTATCTCTCAGATGCATGTAAACAGAGTAGTTAATAAGGCAGCGAGTATCACAGGAGCGTGTTTATGACCTGCGATATGGATTTCGAATAGCAGGAACGCATTAATAGCCACTCTATATGCTCAGTGGTCAGAGCGTTGCATGAGTGCTTTAAGGGATTTTATAACCCCACAGGCCTGAAATCACTGAGTACGAAATGGCCTGCCCAGCGTGTAATTGAGCGCTTTAATGGTACACTTCCCCGCGGCGATTATGACGGGATGTGAAGCGGCAGCGCTGTGTAAAAGAGTAAAAAATAACCCGCGATTGCATTAAACAGCGTGCCAATCGCGTCACTTCTCATACAGTCAGTAAATACGACTGACCTTTCACTCTCCGTGAGACCGGGAACACCGCGGAGCGACGGACGTCCTCGCCCAGACCCTACAGGACAGATAACGCTGACTAACGAGGCCTTTTCACGCTTTTCTCTTTCTCTAACTTGTTGAGTCACCAGTGCTTTTACAAGCTTTTAAAAGCTTTTCAAACAGCGTTTAGAACTTATTCTCAATACTTAAACTAGCGAAAACACAGGAGAGTTTTTTCACCACTTTCCTCAGGCTTTTTATCTTATATGAAGCTAAGAGACCATTTAAAATGATGAGTTTATTTTATTTTACCGAATTGAAAACCTCAGGAATATAATCAAGAGGAAGATGGATGATCACAAGCCATCAAACCACCAAACTGAACTGCTTGAATTTTTGCACCAGGAGTAAAGCAGCATAAAGTTATCCAAAAGCAGTGCGTAAGACTGGTGGAGGAGAACATGATGCCAAGATGCATGAAAAAACTGTGATTAAAAAACACCAGGGTTATTCCACCAAATATTGATTTCTGAACTCTTAAAACTTTAATATGAATATGAACTTGTTTTCTTTGCATTATTTGATAATTTGATGAACGTTGATAAACTTTTCTTGTGCAACAACAGAGGGAACTTTTGCTATTTCTGGACTCCTGGGACACCCTGGACTCCTGGGGTGGTCCTGATGAGTGCCAGTTTCATCATTATAATGGCAGTTTCATCGTTGCACTAGAGGAGAGTTTCAAACTTGTTGATTTATTTATTTATTTATTTATTTAGTTGTGACAATTGATAAAAGAAATATATATATCAGATTAATCACAATCACAATATTCTGTGAGTAATTTTTGGAGTGTGTAGACAAGAAATTCAAGTAATTAACTCTTGATGAGTTCAGCACAGCTGTTAACTGAAAGCCTGAATTCCAGGTGACTCTACCTCATAAAGCTGACTGAGACAATCCATATGTTGTTCTTCATAGTTTGGATAACTTTAGTATTAATCTACAATACAAAACATTATAAAATAGTGAATAATTTTTCAAACCCAACTTTTGACTGGAACCATTCAGATGTTGATGTTAAAAAGTTAAAAGAAATTACGTAAAACAGCTTTTTTTATTTTTCATTTAGTGTTGAGCAGTAAAAAAGCTTTGCTATGGGCTGAATGGGTTAATTTTCCTTAATTGATTTCCTTAATCACAAGTCTTGCGATTGTTATTGCGATACTCAATCGATATATCGTGCAGCCCTACTTCTTTTTTTCGAGTGTTTAGTTTAGTTTCTCGTCTTGTTGATGCGAATCGTCTGAAATAGATAAAGCGATGCTTTGAATACGTTTTCTTTTTTGCTCAGTGGAGTTATGCTCCATCCTCTGTGGCATTTTATTTTTATTCATTCATTTTTTTTTTGCTGGTATTTACTCCAGCTTCTGCGGTGCATTTCTTTTTCTTTTTCTTTTTTTCCGTGCACTGGGACGCGTTTTATTTTTTTATTTTTTATTTTTTATAAAGATCGAATCGGGCCTCAGCCCTGGTGAACAGATTTATGGCTTATTATTGAGCCGTGCGCTGAATTCCCTTTTATCTGTGATCTAATATTTCTTCATAAGCAGATAGTTTTGCTCTTTTTTTTCTCCTCCCTGAGCAGAAATAATCAGTGAGCTGCAGCTCCTATTCATTTAATAGAAATTCAGGCCGGTATTATTCGTATAAAAGCGGCTGAAAGCAGGGCAGGCTGCCCGGGAGGAGGAGGGAAGGTGAGGGTGGTAAATGTCTGTTTTTCACGCCTTTCGCATTAAATCTGGGCCTCGGTATGGTAAGAGAAAGCGAGAGTTGCACTGGTGGTTTATGTACGGCCGCCTGCTTTCGCCACTGTTCGTTTTTATGAGCTTGTTTTTATTGAGAACACTGTGAAGAGTGGGTTTAAAGACGCTTCAGATTGGATCCCTGAACGCTGTTCTACTGTGCGTTATTAGGCAGGATAGGGTTATATCCAGGGATTAGGTGATACAGGGATGAGCCAAAACATTAGGACCACTAATTGGCGTAATAGTGAGAAGGTCATGTGCCCAGATAACATGCCAAAGTGCCCAACTTAGAAGGGATCCATGTAAAATATGTATTCCGATATATCGTATAGTTGTCCATATTTTTTGCGCTATAACATGGTTCCCGCAGGTCCTTAAAAAAGTCCTAAATCGTCTTAAATATACTGTAAATTTGTGGTAATAAAGTTTCAGGCAGTGCGTTTAATGCCGGGGGAAAATGGCATACTAACTTTAGCGACTCATTAGCTAATGTTACCAGGGAGAGAACTAAGGGTAGCGGAGAGCTAGCTAACAGTAACGGTGAACTAGCTAATGTTACTGGGGAGATAACTAAGGTTAGCAGAGAGCATGCTAACATTAGCGGTGAACTAGCTAATGTTCCGTTAAAATGGCTTAAAAAACATTTCAATTTACCTTTCAAAGTGTTGCAAGAACCCTGTATTAAAATTCTTCAATTTTCCCAAAAATCATCAAAGCTCCTTATAATCCGGTGCTCCTTATGTATGAATTCTACCAGTCAGGTATTAAGGAGCAGTAAAGCCACTCTGCTGAAGTACAGAGCTATACAGGAGTTTCAGTTTAGTTCTTCAGCACTGAGACTGGAGCAGCATTAGCATTAGCCGCTGACTGTGCTATCTCACCACCTGCAAGTTTTCGGATTGTGTCCAAACGCATGACTGTACATTTTTTGTACTTTGAAAACGGTACATTAATTTTCAGATATTTGAGATATTCGGTTGTGTTTTGAGACTGTAGAAGTTGTACAAAATGATTCCACGTCCCACAGAATGTCCAAGATTGCTTTATTTCTTATTAATTTAGACGTACTTAAGACTCCATATTCCACTCTACACGTGTGTTCCTCATTAAACAGTGCCCGCGGTTCCTCTGAACCATCACCCAGAGTCAATTCAGACCATCCCCTTCTTACCAGTATGAAATATTCACAATTCAATTAACGCAATCGGCTCTCTGTGTGCCGCAGCCGATGGGAAGTTTGAGCTCGTCTTTATTATTTCTGAAGTCTCGATTGGAACAGCGTTCCCCGGCCGTCGTTTTCCTCATTATTTTTCTTTGAGTGCGTCTTGGTGTTTGTTTTTGCGTGGATTCTGCGTTAAAACTCCCCCTCAGAGCCGGCTTTACCGGCAAGCGCCACCGCAGGTGATTGAGCCGCTGAAATGGAAAGATTACGCTGTGCGTTCGCCGGAGGTTCGAGGACGGGAGTCTCCCGCAGGCGTCTAATTTACCGGCCCACGCCGGAATTATTCCTCCTTCATTATGAATAAGTCCCGCAGTGTACAAATCATATCAGACGGAGCGGAGCGGCGAAGAGATGAACCTCCGGTGCATTAAAATACACATTAACCCGGCTCTCAGACAGTCCCAGCCGAGACCCAAACTCCAAATCGCCGGTGACCTTTTGACCTCTGCCTCATTTTCAGTGTGAAAAATTAGCATTTGATATAATTCATGTTTTTTATTATAGTAATACTATATTTTACCACTGAAGCCTTTCAACTATGAGATTTGAAAGTATGTATATTTTGTCACCTTCAACCACAAACCTTTTTATTCAGATTTTACAGTGGCTTGCCCTTGAACCTTAACTTTTCCACATTTTGTCACTTTACAACCACAAACTTAAATGTATTTTATTTAGATTTTATTGCGAACTTGTGAAGTGGAACAAAAAAAATACACGGGTTTCAAAATTTTAATTAAAAAAATCTGAAAGATATTGAGTTCAGAGAAGCAGCCAGGCTAAGTATTGATATAGGGGTCTGAATGCTTTTGCATGTCACACTTTTCAGATTTTTATTGGCTAACATTTTTAAAATCTATGTATCATTTTTGTTCCACTTCACACTTATGCAGTCCTTTGTTTTTATCACTTTAAATGTCAATAAAATACATCTAAGTTAGTGGTTGTAAAATGACAAAATGTGGAAAAGTTCAAGGGGTATGAATACTTTTGCAAGCCACTGTAAGTGATAGACCAACACAAAGTAGCACATCACTGTGAAGTGAAACGAAAAATTCTACTTGCTTTTCAACATCTAAAAAGTGTATATTATTAGTACAGGACTGAGTACCTGTTACTGAAACTCAGTCCTGTTACTGACGGTCACTCCCAGTACTGTAACTCAGTCCTGTTACTGTAACTCAATTCTGTTACTGAAACTCAGTCCTGTTACTGAAACTCAATCCTGTTACTGGAACTCAGTCCTGTTACTGAAACTCAATTCTGTTACTGAAACTCAGTCCTGTTACTGAAACTCAGTCCTGTTACTGTAACTCAATTCTGTTACTGAAACTCAGTCCTGTTACTGAAACTCAATCCTGTTACTGAAACTCAGTCCTGTTACTGGCACTCACTCCCATTACTGAAACTTAGTCCCGTTACTGAAACTCAGTCCTGTTACTGGCACTCACTCCCATTCCTGAAACTCAGTCCTGTTACTGAAACTCAGTCCTGTTACTGGCACTCACTCCCATTACTGAAACTCAGTCCTGTTACTGGCACTCACTCCCATTACTGAAACTCAGTCCTGTTACTGAAACTCAGTCCTGTTACTGGCACTCACTCCCGTTACTGAAACTCAGTCCTGTTACTGAAACTCAGTCCTGTTACTGGCACTAACTCCCATTCCTGAAACTCAATCCTGTTACTGAAACTCAGTCCTGTTACTGAAAATCTCTCCTGTTCTTGAGTTAATCTGAAGCTGCATGAATTTTGGAGTTCTGTAGTGTTTCACTCTGCAGACACATGCTTTAAACAGGTTGTTTAAACAATGTCTAAGAACTCCAGCAGCACTTCTGCATTTGATGCACGCATTGTGTGTTTTTAAATGGCCATTGTAATAACTAATATTGAAATTATTATAAGTGGTTTCTGCGTAACGGACCCCAAATTATGTGGTAATTGAGACCACACTGAATAAGGATTAGCACATAGTGAATCACCCTGGATAACAATACGTGTGTTTTTCACTTCATTAAAGGACAGTTTCTATTCGCCGGGTCCTACATGTAGATTACAATTACAATATGGTGTTTAATTCATATCCTGTAGCTTTTGTTCGTCCTTCTTTATTTCAAACAAATGCTAACAAAAACCTACAGGCTGTATTTTTCCTCTTTTTTCTTCAGTGTTGTGAGCATTAAAAGGGTGCATCAGCTCATCAGGGGTGGCAGAATGTATTTGATCCACTCCGGCTCCTGTTTATTTCAGTGCACTGTGTAATTTGGACGATTTGCCTGGCGCAGGTCGCTTTAGTAATTTATGCTGAAATTATTGGTTTGCATGGCTTTAAACATATGCCTGAATATTTGATGCTGGCTGGTGGGAGGCTGAAGGAGTATATTTGCATAGCAATGGTTGCACTTGCAGTGAAACGCTGAGAGACTGTAGCTCTTTTAAATGCATTCTGAACTGTTTTCTTTTCTCTTTTCTTTTCCTGGCTGTTAGTGGGTTGAAGCGTTTTTGGCATTTTTTCACGAAAATGTTAATTTAATGAATTATTTTGCTCCCTACTCTGCACTCTCCTACAGAACATGCTTTTATTCGCAGTGCAGATAGATTCTAGACTGCATACAGTTATACATATCTTTTGAATTTTTCACTTTTTTTTTTACCTTACAACCTAAATATAATTTACCATATTTTTCTCACTATAAGGCGCACTTAAAATCCTTTAATTGTCCCAAAAATCGACATAAAATTTCCTATAATCCGGCGCTCCTTATGTATGAATTCTACCAGTCAGGTATTAAGGATAAAGTATAAAGCCATTCTGATGAAGTACAGAGTTATACAGGTTATACAGAGTTTCGGTTAAAATCTCCAGCACTATTAGCATTAGCTGCTAACCAAGCTAAGCGCTAGCTCTTTGGGCCTTCCAGAGGCGAGTATTATTGGCCTGTACCCTAGTGCTAACTCTGGCTAGCACAGCTGGAGCATCATTAGCATTGATCACTAA
The DNA here is from genome assembly GCF_023375975.1 of Astyanax mexicanus. Lineage (NCBI taxonomy): Eukaryota > Metazoa > Chordata > Actinopteri > Characiformes > Acestrorhamphidae > Astyanax > Astyanax mexicanus. Next base: position 25,324,013 of record NC_064432.1, read on the forward strand.
TCGCATTAAGCACTAGCTGTTTGGCCACTCAGAGGTGAGTATATCAGACTGTACCCTGCTGCTTACCCTGGCTTGCACGGCTGGAGCAGCATTAGCATGAGCCGCTATATAATTGAGTGTATTGGACTGTAGTCTACGATGTTTTACAAAAGTTTTAAAATAAGCTAAGTGAGACAAACCCACTCAGGTTTCCTAAGTGTAGCTCTGTCAGGTGCCGTTAGCCACGATTGCTAAAATATGCATGGAAAAGATGGAAGATGTGGATTTTATACTATTAAATTGTATTAATTGGTTAAGCCAAAAGGTGACAACATGTCAAACTCTACCGTCTCTGTAAATTGGCTTCTCTTTGATTTTCCGGCGACGAGATGAAATGAATAAATGAATGAATGAATGAATAAATGAATGGATGGGATAACAAAAGCCTTGGAAGCGACAGGGAGTTTAACCTTTACGTGGATGAGAGCAGGTTGTTTGAACTTTATGCTTTATGTACACGAGGATGTTCAGCAGCTGAGTGTAGAGTTCAGAGCAAAATAATATATTGAAGTTACATTTTTCTGAAGAAATATCAAACCACTTCAACACACACAGTTCAGAATGCAGTAAAGTACACTGAGACCTTAAAGCAACAGCCATTCAGCTGCTACTCAGCTGTATATCCCCTGTATATCACTAGTAAAGACTAGCACATGCCTCCTCCGATACATGTGAAGTCAGTCTCCGCCTCTTTTTGAACTGTTAGCATCTATGAGCTAGTAGCATCACAGCGCTAATGCTCGGAGGAAAGCGCAGCGACTCGGTTCTGATACAGCAGCTCACAGACGCAGCCTTGTGCTGATCCACATCACCCTAGGAGTGATGAGGGGAAAGAGCGAGTGCCATCTACTGCTACTGTACCCACCCAGAGAGAGCAAGGCCAATTGTGCTCTCTCAGGGCTCCGGCAGCTGATGGCGATCTGCATGACCAGGATTCGAACCAGCGATCTTCCAATCATAGTGGCAGCAATTTAAACTGCTGGAACTCTCGGAAACCCTTCCTATATTTATTTACTGTATTTACTTTAAAACAAAAATTAGATTTTTCCAGAGCTTCACAATATTTTTCCCATTTAGGACCAATCATTTTTTTCCACTGATATAATAATGAGATAATAGCATAATAATTATTTTATCCGATAAATCACAACAGTATTCTGTGATTAACTGTGATTAATCACACTTTTCCTTCTTAAGATGCTCTTCTTAAGTTTTTAATAGTGGATACTGAAATGCTTATAATAGAATGAATGTAAAAAATGTATAATGGATTTATATTTATATTAGTGGTGTTATAATAAGAATACTAGTATATTTATATATGTTTGAGGGGAGATCAAGATAAAAGAATGCATGATAAATTGGATACAGGAAACTTTTTTTTTTTTTACTTTATTATGAACATCTCAGCTTGGTTGTAAGAATTTCTGATTTAGAACTTAATTAGCTGAGTAAAAAAGAGCGTTTTAACACCTGTAGTTGTAGTGTCTACTTTCTATGATCCGGATCTGTTGATAAGTTTGTTTATGCGGAGTGTTTCTCCCTTTGTTTGGTTTGTTTTCACACAGGCATAAAAACCTAAACGCACCAAAATGCGCAATAATAAACCATGCAGGCACATCAGAGTCTCTTCTGATTGGTCAGAGCTGTATAGTGAGAAGATTCTGTGTTACAGCTTGTATATTTGTATTTATAGCAGTGTGAAGCTGATTTAACACAGAACGCTTTTAATTAAACACAGTGTTTTTAGTGGGACACGCAGCGCAGATGTGAGCAGTGAACGCAGCACATACTGCGCTCTTAGTGTGTGTAAACAGCACGGAGCAGCAGCCGAGACAGTGTTTATTCTGATATATTAGCCAGATAATAAACTGCTATGAACAAACTGCACATTTTTAGCAGTTTAGCTCAAATAAAAAGAAGTATATTTGTTTATTAATGTCTTGTCCTCCTGTTTGCTTCATAGAGTTACCAGTGTCTGTGTGGTCCGGGTTGGGAGGGGAACTTCTGTGAGCGTCAAACGGACGAGTGCAAATCAAACCCCTGCAAAAATAACGCCACCTGCACCGACCTGCCCAACGCCTACAGGTAGATCCAGCTCATTTTCATCATCCAATAAAACCCCTATCCAGATAAATCTCTCCATCCAGATAGAGTGAATCTGATTGTGATTGGATGTAGAGAAATATAAACATCTACCATTCCGACTCCCTATTGGTTTATACTGTGATCCATCACACCTGCACAAAAAGTCGAATTTCAAGAACTTTGAAAGTGTCCTCAAGTGCAGTCACTGCAAAGATCTTCAAAAACGTTGTAATGATGGAACTGGCACTCATCAGTACCTTCCCAGGAGAGGCTATGTAGAACAACAGAAGCGTAAGATTTTCTTCTGTTACATAGAATAAGTTAATCAGAGTTACCAGCCTCAGAAACCATTTCTAAATGATTACGACATGATTATAAACTGTTGTAATGAATATTATGCAGCTCTGAAAAAAAAATGAGACCAATGAGTTTCTCTGATTTTGCTATTTATAGGTTTATGTTTGAGTAAAAATAGCATTGTTGTTTTATTCTATAAACTACAGACAACATTTCTCCCAAATTCCAAATAAAAATATTCTCATTTAGAGCATTTATTTACAGAAAATGAGAAATGACTGAAATAACAAAAAAGATGCAGAACTTTCAGACCTCAAATAATGCAAAGAAAACAAGTTCATATTCATAAAGTTTTAAGAGTTCAGAAATCAATATTTGGTGCAATAACCCTGGTTTTTAATTTTTTAATTTTTAAGTTTTCATGCATCTTAGCATCATGTTCTCCTCCACCAGTCTTACACACTGCTTTTGGATAACTTTATGCTGCTTTACTCCTGGTGCAAAAATTCAAGCAGTTCAGTTTGGTGGTTTGATGGCTTGTGATCATCCATCTTCCTCTTGATTATATAACAGAGGTTTTCAATTTGGTAAAATCAAAGAAACTTTTAAGTGGTCTCTTATATATTTACAGTGCTGTATATTGTATTAAATGTAATAAAAGGTAATTTGGCCGTTTGTAAGTGTTGTAAACACATCCAGCAGATAACCGGCGGGTTGTTAGTTCGGGTTCTGGCTGAAGTAAGGTGTTAATTGTCTGTTATCGTTATCGACCCAGAAATTGTGTATCCGGAGCGGGGGGATTTGGCAGCATTCGCAGCGTTTCTCGCTGCGCCGGAGCCGGAGAAGCCCCCGCTCTGAGATTAGCATTCGCAAATGGCCGAGATAATGAATGGCAGATGGCAGGTAAAACAAATGAATCAATCAGTGACACTCAGCGGGGAGACGGGTTCGGATCTGTGACTCAGTACAGGGTGGAAAAAACTGCTGTCGCGCTCACACACTCACACACACACACACACACACACACACACAAATATATACACACTCCCTCTCTCGGAGGGCGCGAGAGCGGGAAAGAGAGAGCGGTGGGGGATGGGAGAAGATGAAGGGCTGGTGCCAGGGCTGTGAGCTCACTGCCACCAAGTGGAGCCCACATTCCTCCAGTGCTCATCCTCTCGCGCCTTTTCCCTTCCTCTCCCTCTCGCGCTCGCACTCACACAAACTAACACTGGTTTCACACACACTTTAGTTTTGCTATTCTTGTGAGGACCTTCCATTCACAGTATATAATAGAGTTCCATAGCGAATTTATTCAACACAAACACCTTATTCTTAGTCTTTAAATTCATTATTATTTTTGTATATTTATCTTGATATCTGTTTTGTCCTATTCTATATTTAATTGTGTTTTATTGTTTGATTTTTTTATTTTATTTATCTATATTTATCTATTTAACAATTGCTCTTGGATTTAAGCTGGACCTCGAGATCACAATTTCGTTCCACCTCATGTACCGCATGTGATAAGAATGGCAATAAATAATAAAGTCTCCTTGAATCCTTGAAAAAACACTGAATTTAAAGTGTACAAACTTTTGACTGGTACTGTAATTCATACTACGCCTATTAAAAGTATTTTTAAAGAAGTTACAAAAATTGAGCACCACCAAAATGTTTTAAATGTTATTTTGAGGACATTCTATTCACATAATAATGACAACAGTATTAGTTTATACTACATCTAACCCTAAACTTTAACCTCAGTGGTCATTTATGTTTTTGTTTTTTTAATTAAACTACCAATTTTTGTAAAAATGGCTTCAAAGCTATGAGGACCACCACAGTGTCCTCACACACCAGCAAATGATCACACACCACCGTGCTTCTGAGGACATTTGGTCCTTATCTAGGTAGCAATACACTCTCTTACACTCTCTCAAACACTCACACACACTCACATGCTTTCTGTAAATATATAATCCCAGCTCAGTGCTTTCACCTCCCACTGTCCTACTTCCAGCTGTCTGCAGAGTGAATTCTCCTCAGACCAACACTGCAATTAACCTGTTAATCCCCTCAACTGTTCATCCAGCCTCCTCTCATACAGGAGCTTTCATTAAACTCCGCGCTTTCTAAACTGCTTTTCTAAAAGTCTCCAAAAATACAAATAAACCCAAACACAAGCTGCACTTCAGTTTACTAGAGCTGGAGGTGAGAATAGGATTATCTCTATTGTAGTTCTTTACATTTCCTCTTTTTATTTTTCACCTCATATTTTCCTGGGCAATAATACACAGTCAACACACCGGCGCACCGACAAACCAACGGTCCGATAAACCAACACACCAATAAACCAACGCACTGTTAAAAAACACACACTGTTAAACCAACACACCGACAAACCAACGCTCCGATGAACCAACGCACCGTTAAACCAACTCACCGGTAAACTAATGCACCAATAAACCAACGCACTGTTAAATCAACGCACTGCTAAACCAACACAGCGTTAAACCAACTCACCGGTAAACTAATGCACCATTTAAACCAACGCACCGACAAACCAACACACCTATAAACCAACACACCGATAAACCAACGCACCATTACACCAACGCACTGATAAACCAACTCACCACTAAACCAACGCACCAATAAACCAATGTACCAATAGACCAACACAGCAATAAACGAATGCAGCAGTAAACCAACTCAACACTAAACCAATGCGGCAATAAACAGGTTAGGCTGGTTGGTAAGCTTATTAGTGCTTCTGATAATCTACTGAATTAAAGATCTGTATTACTTTGTTGATTTATTGATATTGGGGTTTTTTTTGTTTTTCTTTTGGTTTGTTGAGTTTGTGTTTATTTGTTTTTGTTCCTTGTCAGTACGTATGATTGATTGTTAAATTGTAAATATCTTATTGTCTGATAATAGAAGAAGGAGGTTACCTGCATGACCCATAAAGTGTTCCCTACCTTCCCTAACCCTTACTGAATCCCATCACAGCAGGGTTCGGGGTTTGGTCTCTGTTCCAGCTGTAATTTGGTTCTGCTGGATTTTCTGATTGAGGTTTATGAACTCTCGTTATTCAGATGTAATAAGAATAATAGCAGAGGATTTTATTTTAGTTATGTGTTGATATGTCGGGTTTTAGCAGTGATGTGAATGTGAAATTGAATCATATGGAAAGTAACAGGATATTGATTTTATTTTTGGTGTTGTGCAGGTGCGAGTGCGCTCGGGGCTGGGCCGGTCCCGACTGCGGTGATGACGAGCAGGAGTGCGCCTCCTCGCCCTGCTATAACGGAGCGCAGTGTGTGGAGTCGGACGTCCCGGGGGAGTTCTCCTGCACCTGCCCCCCTTTCTTCACCGGCCCACTCTGCAGGACCTCCTACGACCCCTGCGACCTCTACAGTGACCCCTGCCTGCACAACTCCACCTGCAGCCCCCGGCCGGACGGCAGCGCCGAATGCGCTTGCCCCGCAGGTGAGTCGGGATATCGAGCGGCTGCGCAGCAGCGGGGGGAGGGGGGGGGTGTTCAATATTCCTGCTAGGTGTGATTGTGTTCTGCGGTTTCTGCTGTGATAAAAACTGATGTTATAGTGCGCTTCTGATGAAGCATCTCTTTTCCACTAAAATACAGCACTCTTTATGGTTGTTTTAGGGATTTTCCTAAAGTTTCAGTCATCAACTGCTGCGGTTTTCCATGGTCTACCTGTTTAATATTTGTTACCTACTACAAGAGTGACGACTTTCTTCTTCAGGACATTCCAAACTGTTGTACTGGCTATGGCCAATATTTGCGCAATTACTCCGATTGATTGGATCCGTATAAAGGCAGACCTGAGTTTCTATTGGTTTGAGACCCAAACGATTGCGTCCAGTACCAACAAAAGATTTGTACACTCATTTTACATTGTAAATTTAATATTGAAGACTGTATTACAGCTATACAGGAACACATGTATAATTATTTAAATGATTTAAACTATTAAAAAAGTGTGAAACAATCCAGGGTGCGTTTCCCAAAATCGAAAAATCTTAGCGAATAACAAACTAGCGAATAACGCAGAATGTGATAAAAGAACAAGCCAGATCTGTTAATGTTTCCCAAAGAGATTCACAAAACAAAAATTAACTTTATAACTCCTCTCACGATTCAGTGCCGCTCAATCAACCCACAAAGATTGATTTACCACTGCCAAATATACAGTATTAACTCCAGTGTTTTCTACTGGAGTTAAATGAGCCTAAAATAAAACCTTAAATGAAAAAAGTTAAAAAACCCTTTTAGTTTCTGAATCAGTTTTCCTGATTTTGCTATTTATAGGTTTATGTTTGAGTAAAATGAACATTGTTGTTTTATTCTATAAACTACAGACAACATTTCTCCCAAATTCCTAATAAAAATATTCTCATTTAGAGCATTTATTTACAGAAAATGAGTTCAGAAATCAATATTTGGTGGAATAACCCTGGTTGTTAATCACAGCTTTTTTTATGCATCTTGGCATCATGTTCTCCTCCACCAGTCTTACACACTGCTTTTGGATAACTTTATGCTGCTTTACTCCTGGTGAGCAGTTCAGTTTGGTGGTTTGATGGTTTGTGATCATCCATCTTCCTCTTGATTATATTCCAGAGGTTTTCAATTTGGTAAAATTAAAGAAACATTTCATATATAAAGACTGTAAACACTAACCGGTTTTGTAAACCTGAGCGAGTGAGTGGTTGGTGATCTAATCTCTATTTAGCGAAAAGCTCTTCTATTTTTCCTGCTCTTTCCAGCACTTCTCCCGTCCTGTAGTCCCGGTGTTGTGTGTATTTTAGTGAACACACCTGCTTCAGCTCATCAGATAATTACCAACCCCATCATGAACCGAGTCAGGTGCCGTTAGAACAGAGAAAACACTAAAACCTGCAGAAAATCACGTCCCGCTCTGCAAATACCAGCCAAAGCTTTATTTAGCTGATGCAGTTCTGTTTATAGAGCAGAACTGTTTAGAGTTTTCATTCATGGGGATTCAAATAAAGTAAGGTTTATTGATTGATTCTCAGTATTTAAAAAATATTATATTATGTGATTAGCATTACAGACAATTAAATCAAATACATACAGCTCTGTAAAAAATAAGAGACTTAAAAATAATGAGTTTCTTTGATTTTACCAAATTAAAAACCTCTGGAATATAATCAAGAGAAAGATGGATGATCACAAACCATCAAACCACCAAACTGAACTGCTTGTTGAATTTTTGCACCAGGAGTAAAGCAGCATAAAGTTATCCAAAAGCAGTGTGTAAGACTGGTGGAGGAGAACATGATGCCAAGATGCGTGATTAAAAAACTGTGATTAAAAACCACCAGGGTTATTCCACCAAATATTGATTTCTGAACTCTTAAAACTTAGCTTAAACATGCTTTATCTTGGATTAATTGCGACAGTGAGCTTAAACTTCTATATCATTGATTGATTGTGAAAATAACCTAAAACTTCCAGTATCGTGGTATGAGCATACACAATGAACTTAAATGAGCTTAAACTTTTGTTAATTGTGGAATATTTTGAAATAAGTGTGAAAACTGAAGTCAACTTGCCCTCTCATGGGATAAGCTGGAAAACATGTTTGACCTTGCCTGGTCATGAGATGAATGTGAAAATGAACTTAAACTTGCAGTATTATGGTATGTGTGTGAACATGATCTTGAACTTATACTTAAGACTATGTTATTATAGTATATTATAAGGTAAAAATATAAAAATACACTATAGCTCAGGCTTCCAGCTAACTTTTGCTTTGGCTACAGGTGCTTACCAGCACAGGGGCAGATGTATTTGCCGAACGGGGTTAACGTGGTGCCGCAGAGTGGCTCCTCTGCTGTCCGTGGAGTGTGTTTTTATACACGCGTGTGCACACTTGGCTTGCTTGCGGTGGTTATGTATTTTTTCCGCTGCGGCCCCTGAGCTGAGATTAGATCTTATCGTGCGAGAGGCAGATTGGTAACTCCCCGCTGCTGATGCTGCCGGTCGTTTCCGGCCGGTTCTGATGGAAGTTTTGAGATGGAGAGCTTCTGGAGAGCGTGGAGAAGAAAGGTCCAGTTTTTTTAGTGCGTTTGATTTTGGTGTGGTTACTGCAGTGACCTTAGCATGACTCTCAGCATCTGCAGCACTGGATCGATACGTAGCCTTTCAGGTGAAATGAAGCTGCTACAAAGAACATAGAAGATGTGTTTGTAGAAGATGTTTGAGGGAAAAAATCTTTAAAAGGTTTGTTGCGGATCAAACTGAACCTTTTAAAAATGTTCTTAAAACATTTACAATTCAGCAAAGCTCAGAAAAGAACATGTAAATGTTAAATTATAAAAACAAAAAAATGTTATGCATGATGATATATGGCATGTTAATATTACACACATTGTTTTGGGTAATTGTAATGTGTTTTTCTGTTAAAATTGACTGTTTACGTTTAGTTTTTAGAAATTATCATTTGTTTCTATTTAGGGTAGTAAAGGAGAAATAGGTTTTAATATATGTTTAAATTTTCTAATTTGTCATTTCTGCCCCTTGAAATCTGAATTTCAGGAAGAAAAACGAAGCAAAAAAATCTTTACTCAATTCTCTAAATTTCCGTTTTGTATCTTCTAACAAAAGTAGGTTGAATTATAATCAGCAGATTGGGGTGAAAATCTGATAATCAAATAAAAATGGAAAAAATATATAATTTTTAATGAATTTACATAAAATTGGGGAAAAACTATGACAACTCAATTATAAAACCCTAACTATAAAAAATAAAAAGGATTATTTAAATTCTATAACTAATTTTATACTTTAAATTTAGCCTCAATCAGAAAATTTTACTGACAAACGAGACAATGACTTTTTCTGGTCAAATTGCCGTTAGTGACAATTTGAGGCTTCCAAGTTGAAAGAACAAAACAAAAAATATTTTATTAATAAATAATTATTTTGTTTTTTTTTGTGAATTAAGTAACTAATGAGCTTTTTTTATATAAAATTGGAAATAACATTTGTAAAAAAAGAAATACGTTTGAGTAAAATTAACATTGTTGTTTTATTTTGTAAACTTCTTTATTCTATAAACTGTGAAATGGCTGAAATAACAAAAAAAAAAGATGCAGAGCTTTCAGACCTCAAATAATGCAAGGAAAACAAGTTCATATTCATAAAGTTTTAATAGTTCAGAAATAATCAATATTTGGTGGAATAATCCTGGTTTTTAATCACATAGTCAAAGTGATGCAAAGAAATCACTAATTTGGTACCATTAACCAACATAAAAAATGAGAGCTTCCTATGGGTTCTGCATATTTGAAAAACATGCAGTTTTGAAGCTGAGAGAAGATAAAAAAAATATATATATATTCTGAGCCATTAGAGCACAAATATTGGCCTAGAATGTCCTGAAGAAGAAAGTCGTCACTGGTGTACTGCACAGATATCGAACACAAGTAGACGACAGCAGTTGATGACAAAAACATTGTTTTTTTTTTTTGTTTTTTTTTTAAGACTCCAAAACAACTGTAAGTGAAGTGTATCACCATGTACTGTTATCAGAAGACTTCATGAACAGAAGTACAGATGCTTCACCAGAAGATGTAGAAGAACTACTAATAAGCAAAAGAGTAGAATTAGTTGCCAAGTAGTACAGTACAGAGACAAGCCACGGAAACCTGAAATCTGATTACAAGACCTTCCTGATGTTCTTAAGATGTTCTCGTCTCTCAGAATCTTTCTCTTGTCTTATATATTCCAGACACACTGTACACTGAGTATATTTGTCAGTAGTTCTGGCTGAAGTATTATCCCAGGGACTGATTCATTCAGCCCTTTGAAATCACCCTCCCACACGTTATCATATAGCAAATTTATTATTTCAATTATCCACACATTTACACCCACACGCCTTTACAAGTGCAACCGAGAGAACAAATAAATAGGTCATCTTGGGAACGTGTGATGGGAGCGCTGCTAGGAACGCCGCTGCCACATTTCTATCGATCCCGATTTAAAATCGCCCCCCGGATTAACTTCTGCTCGTTACGAAAGCGACTCGTTGCAGTCGAAGCTCAGCGATGTGGAGTGTTCCTCGTCTAAGGGTGAAGGAAGGTGGTCTGTGGAGCAGCTAAGGTCTAAGGCAGCGTCGGTTGCACGAGTTTCTCTGTATATTATATTTATACTGAGGCGTAACTGGTGGGCGTGTAAGCAGGGAAATGAAACGAATGTTGGGCAGGATAAAAATAGAGCACTTTGGCAGCCATGCAAGCCTTTTTCTTGGGGAGAGGAATAGGAAATTAGCTTCTACTGCTGCATACATTACTGCTCCAGAACTGTGCGTGGGTTCATCCCTCTCTCTCTCTCTCTCTCTCTATCTCTTTCTTTTCCTCCCTCTCTCACCCATCATATATATATATATATATATATATATATATATATATATATATATATATATATATATATATATATATATATATACTGCATCGTCTGAAGATACGCTCTTCAAATCTGCAGTACAGGGGTCACCTGGCAAACAGCACCGCTATTACACAACCTGCGGTTTGATCTCCAACCAGCGTCTCCCACAGACCTGACTTATGACTTGCTTTGTAGGCAAAAAAACATCACATCACATCATGCAACACAACCCCTTATTAAATTACAGCTCATAAACTTATCTCCAAAAGCGTGAGACTCTGGAGACTTACACATGAAGGAAAATACAGTACATGATGATCATGATGTAGGTAAGAGGCATGGACTCCACAAGACATCTGGAAGTTGGGTTTAGTTGGTTTGGTTTGGTTTGCTTTTGGATGGATGTTTTGGGTGCGTTTGGTGTAGAGCTTAGATCCTGACCTGGCCCGAGCCCGAGCTCGACCCATCAACGGTCATTATGAGCCTGAGCCTGATTTAAACCCCACTTTTTTTATATATTGAGCTTAAAAACACTAAAAAAAACCAGAAATACGGCTGTACACTGCACAATCATTTAATCCAAATAGACCAGCGACAATAACATCATTTACAATAACTTTCATCTACTCTGATTTAGGTTGGTTTGGACAGGTTTGATCTGTGTTGGGATGGGTATGTTTGGCGTAGTTAGACACAATGCCCATTGCAAGTGGTGCAAGTGTCCACCAACCTGATGTAGGTACGATGCATGGGTTGGTTTAGTTTGGGCTAGTTTGGATTGGATTGGTTGGTTGTAGTTATGGTTGGATTGTGTAGGTTTGGTGTAGTTAGGTTCGGTTTGGTGTGGTTTGGGTTGTGTTGGGTAAGTTTGGTGTAGTTCAGTTTGGTTTGGTCTAGAAAAGTTTGGGTCTGGTCTAGTCGTGGTTTGGTGGCGTTTGCTTTGGGCTAGTTTGAATTGGTTTGGGTTGTGGTAGTTTGGTCTGATCTGATTTAGGTTGGTCTGGGTTAAGTAGTTAGATTTGGTAGATCTAGTCTGATTTTGGTTGATCTGGTCAGGTTTGGTTTAACTTTGATTGGTTAAGACAGGTTTGGTTTGGTTCAGATTGGGTTGGTATGTTGTAGTTTGGTTTGGTTTGGGCTAGTATGGATTGGGTTGGTTTGGGTTGGATTGTGTAGATTTGTTGTAGTTATGGTTGGATTGTGTAGGTTTGGTGTAGTTAGGTTAGGTTTGGTCTATTTTGGGTTGGGCTTGTTGGGAGTAGGTTTGGTGTAGTTCAGTTTGGTTTGGTCTAGAAAGGTTTGGATCTGGTCTAGTCTTGGTTTGATGGTGTTTGGTTTGCTTTGGGCTAGTTTGAATTGGTTTGGTTTGTGGTAGTTTGGTCTGATCTGATTTAGGTTGGTCTGGGTTAGGTAGTTAGATGTGGTAGATTGATCTAGTCTGATTTGGGTTGGTATTGACAGGTCTGGTCACGTCTGGTTTGACTTTGATTGGTTTGAACAGGTTTGGTTTTTTTGAGATTGGGTTGGTATGTTGTAGTTCAGTCAGGTTTAGGTTTAGGTTGCTTTGGTTTGGTGTAGTTAGATTTGGTTTGATTAAGTAGGTCTGGACAGGTTTAGGACTGGTCTAGTTTGGTGTGGTCTCTCTTTATATTATATAGCTCCTACATGTTTCGTCTAAAGCGTTCTGACCTCCTACGTGGAACCACCATAGCTATAATTGGTTTTCTCTGATCCAAATCAGTTTTTGATCCAGATCAGTCTTGGTCTGATCTGGTTAGGAAGCAGCTTATGAGTTCTTTGTCCTGTTGTGAATAAATTCCAGGTCTTGGAAATGTGTTAACTGTTGCTTTTTGTTTTATACAGATTCTGTTGTGTAAGTGTATATATAAAACCACTTCCTTTACTGAAGAGCCCTTAAAGAGTCATTGAAGATCGCCTTGTGTTGTTTTAAAAGTGGATAAACACAATAATATGAATTTAAACAGCTGTGTAACCACTTGAGGAAGATGGCCGGGCTGAGCTGAGAGCGTACAAGGCTAAAGAGTCTGAGAGATAGAAGATGACAGTTGGCAGCACGTCTGGTCCCATGTAGACGTAGAGTTCATGCAACATTTATCGTAACGTTGGAGCTCGGCCACGAGGCCACCTCCTGCCCTCTTTTAGCGAGCTCAGCCTTCGTCGCCGGCCCGATGACTGTGATGCCTGTAAATGTCGCAGAACGAAGACGAAGCTAACACTGCAATAGCGGCACCCACCTGAGGGCAGCCAGGAGTCAACCGTAAGCTTACGTCAGTCACAGTGCCCTGAATAACCAGGGGTGGAGGGCAGGGCTGCTGGAGGGTAGGGGTTGGTTTAGAGGTTGAGAGGCGGAGACAGCGAGCTGAGCAATCATGGCTATGATGCAGCACAGCTGATGATGATGATGAAGACGGACACGCCGGCCCCAGCTCTCGCTTCTCTCGTCTTCTGCCTGCCGCCACTCTTCTTTACGAACATCTCTCTGACGTTTACTGACACTCGCTACTTTGACGACATGCTGTTTTACGGGTGGATGTTCCTTTCACTCGAGTGCGGAAGTGTATTGCTGCCCATAAATATTCAATATAAAATAAATATTCAGCGTGTCGTTACGAGATCTTATTTGAAAATGATGAAATAAACATCTTCTTTGTATGGAAGGCCAGTTCTGTACCTGCCATGCTGTTGCTTTGCAATGTGTGCAGCTTGTGGTTTTGCATTATCTTGTTGAATAATGCATTCTGTTTGGGTTAGTTGGTTTGGTTTGCCTTTTGGTTGGGTTGGGTTGGGTAGGTTTGGACAGGTTTGGTATGGTGTGGGTTGTGTAGATTTGGTGTAGTTGGGTTTGGGTTTGTTTGATATAGTTTGGTTTGGTATGGGTTGGGCTGGGTAGGTTTGCTGTAGTTAGGTTTGGGTTTGTTTGATGTAGTTTGGTTGGGTATGGTTTGGGTTGTGTAGATTTGGTGTAGTTAGGGTAGTTTTGGTTGGGTTGGGTAGGTCTGGTGTAGTTTGTTTGATGTAGTTTGGTGTGGTATGATTTAGCTTTTGTGTTTAGTTTGGTTCGGGCTTGTTTGTTTTTGTTTGGTCTGGTTTCATTTAGGTTTGGTTGGGTTTGTTTGATGTAGTTTGGTTTGCTCTGATATAGGTTTGGTTTAGGTTTGGTTGGGTGAGTTTGATGTAGTTTGGTGTGGTATGATTTAGGTTTGGTTTAATTTTGGTTGGGTGAGGTTGTTTGATGTAGTTTGGTTCACTCTGATTTTGGTTTGGTTGGGTGAGTTTGATGCAGTTTTGTGTGGTATGATTTAGGTTTGGTTGGGTGAGTTTGATGCAGTTTGGTGTGGTATGATTTAGGTTTGGTTTAGGTTTGGTTGGGTGAGTTTGATGCAGTTTAGTGTGGTATGATTTAGGTTTGGTTTAGGTTTGGTTGGGTGAGTTTGATGCAGTTTGGTGTGGTATGATTTAGGTTTGGTTTAATTTTGGTTGGGTGAGGTTGTTTGATGTAGTTTGGTTCGCTCTGATTTAGGTTTGGTTGGGTGAGTTTGATGCAGTTTAGTGTGGTATGATTTAGGTTTGGTTTAGGTTTGGTTGGGTGAGTTTGATGCAGTTTGGTGTGGTATGATTTAGGTTTGGTGTAGGTTACTTTGGGTTTGTTTATTTTAGTTTGGTCCTTTATGATTTAGGTTTGGCTGGGGTTGGGTTTGTTTGATGTAGTTTGGTTTTCTCTGATTTAAGTTTGGTTTGGGTTGTATAGGTTAAGTGTAGTTTGGTTTGGGTTTGTTTTATGCAGTTTGGTCTGGTCTGATTTAGGTTGGGTTGGGTTTGGTTTTAGGTTAGACAACTAGATGGGACCAACCTGGTGGCAGTTGTATAGATAAAGAAATTCGAGGAAATGTGAATCGGATGTTTCTGAAGGAAGGAAAACAGGTGTGATTACAGGTGTTTTAGAGACAGGTGGAAGCTGTTGATTGGTTGAGTTAAGGCAGATCAGAGATTACGGGTATTCAACTCAGGCTTGACCAGATAAAAACACACTGACTGTAATAAAATAAAAATGTAATCCCTCGCCTTCCACAGGTGTTCACACTGGCACTAAACAACCGGTCTGCTGAATCAGACTGGAGTAACATGATGATGATGATGATGAAGCTGTTTTATGCCCCGGAGAGTCTGTATGCAAATTTGCTGGTCCTGTCTCACTTTGTCTCGTTAGGTTAATTTAGTCATAGCCTGGCCATGTAGTACCTGCCACTCTGAACAGCGTCGAGAGCTATTTACTGCCAGAAACATCAGATACGTCTTTGGAAATGAGGGAATGAGATTTTCCAAAGTGGCGAAGGATCGCTCGGAATCCCCTCCCTCTCCGTCTCTCCGTCTCGGGAAAAACAATTTGCTGCCATAACGTAGCTTATGGTGGAAATCCTCCGAGGCGTTCCGGACGCTGATGGAAAACGGACGCATTCTCTATCTCTTTTTTCCCTCCTTCGTGTTTTTCTGATTCTTTTTGTTTGTTATTTTCGCTCCTTTGCTTTGCACCGCGTCCCGAACCCCCCCTGCCTGAGATTGAGACTGTGTCCCATTCACAGTGCTGGTGAAACGGCCTCCCTCAGCAGCGCTGCTTATCTGCGGCTGCTGATTGTATCTGGGCTGCAATATTGTACAGCAGTGCTGAGTGTGTGGCGGGGGTCTCGGGGTGGGGGAGTTGTGTATGGGGTTTGCAGAACTCTTCTTTTTTCTGATCTTTTGTTCTAATCTTGGCGTGACGGGGTGATTTCAGCAGGTCAGAGTTATCAGTAGTAAGCTGAATGTGTGCAGAAACTGCATTCAGAACCATCCATCAATAGGAAATGAGCATTATGGGATCACCACAGACCACCCTGTTATACTGAATTATCTGTATCCGTCCATCTGCCTTTCAGACCGTCTGAACTTTCAACTGCCTTCCGTCTGTCCAAATGTCCAGTTGTCTATTCATCCAAGCATCTGTCTGTCTCTCTACCTTTCCACTATCCATCCCATCCATCCAGTTGTCAATCTGTCTGTCTCTTTGTCTGTTTCTGTCTGTTTCTGTTCATCTGCCCTTGTCCATCCCATCTATACAGTTGTCCATCTATCTCTCTCTCTGTCTGTCTGTCTGTCTGTCTGTCTGTCTGTATCTGTTAATTTCCCTTTCCCACTGTCCATCCTCTCCATCCAGTCATATCTCTCTCTGTCTTTCTGTCTGTCTGTCTCTGTTTCTGTTCATTTCCCTTTCCCGCTGTCCATCCCATCCATCCAGTCGTCTGTCTATGTGTCTGTCTGTCTGTCTGTCCACTTGCCAGCCCTTGTACCACCCTTCAGTCTATCCTTCTGTCCATCCAGCATTCTGTCTATCTGTCCATTTTTCTGTCCATCTGTATGTCCATTTATCTATTAGTCTCTTTGTCTGCCCTTCCCCCTGTCCATCTGATTTCTTGCTCTTCCTTCCCTCCTTTCTTCTGTACATTTATTTATATATCTCTTCATCTGTCCATCTGTCTGTCTGATACAAAGGCCTGAATGGGTGGTTATCTGCTGTATATCTGTTGTCTGCTATGTAGATTAAAGCTACAGTATAGATATATATATATATGTATTATAGGAAACACAGTGTAGATGGACAGTCAGACACGCTGCATATCTTCAGTACTATTTTTCTGGTTTGTTGTAAGGTGTACAGTGTGAATAATGTAGTGAGTGTTGTTTTATTGCTGTAAACAGACTTGTTTTTTATTTTCTGCAGTATAACAGTGCGCTGTGTGAGTGTGTAGAGTTTATTTCCTACTAAACTCATTCAGATTTAATTGTGAAATGAAGAAAGCGCTGTAATCTCTTGCCCACCCGGTCCTCCAGCGCTCAGAGGAGCTGTGACAATGCAGTGTGTGTACGCCAACAAATTACATCTCTGTAAAGAAGAGTGTAACAGCTGGAGGAAAACCACGCTTCCTGCTTCCTCTTTTCAGGGGTTTGGTGATTTGTAATTGGAGCCGACTGCGCTGTTCCACAACGCTGTTAATGCGTGTGTTTAAAGGTCGAGTCTGAGACGAGTTAAACATCACCTGAACCTCAGGATTACTCAGGCTTTCTCCGGCACTCTGTACTGTGCTGCTCTTATATACAGATATTTAATTTAACTTTACTTCTAGAAGATTGATTACATTCATTCTTCATACCAACAATTCATCCTTCTATCCGCCATCAATTCATCTTGTTTCTCTACTGTCTCCAACCGTCTATCCTCTTTTTATTACACATTCTTCCATCATCCATTCATCCATTCTTCTACCTGTCCTTCCATCCATCTGCCTGGCCATCTGTTCATTGTTCCATCTATCCAAACATCTATACATCTGTCTTTCTGTCTGTCCATCCATTTTCTATCTCTCATCTATATGTCCATCCATCTATACAACCAACCACCCAAGCTTCCATTCACCTATCTTTCCATTCCTCTATTCATTAATGCAACAACCCATAGATCCATCCATCTATAAATTTGTGCATCCATCCATCCAACCACCTATAGATCCGTACACCTCTGCCAATCCATTCATACATTTAACAACCCGTAGATCCATCCATCTATCTATCAATTTGTGCATCCATCCCTTCATATACCCAGCCACCCATATATCCATCCATCCACCTGTCAGTCTATTTATACATTCAACCACCTATAGATCCATCCATCTGTCCATTCATTCACACACATAGATCCATCTATCCATCTGTATATCCATCCATCCATTCATACAGCCAACCACCCATAGATCCACCCATACATTTATATGTCCAACCATCCATAAATCCACCCATTCATACATCCAACCACCTACAGGTCCATCGATCTATCCATCCATACATCCAACCACCCATAGATCCATCCATCCATTCATACAGCCAGCCACCCATAGATCCACCCGTACATTTATATATTTGGTGTAAAGTGAATTTTCATTTCTATTTAAACTGACAATAGAGTCTAACATCTTTTCTGATGTCAGATTTTTGTCCAGTTTTTGCTGGATTAGTTTTTTATTTTTATTATTATTATTATCATAGATTGCGTTCAGACTGCCTCCACTGCGTCCCACAGTGCACTTTATTTAGTCCAGATTTGCCAGCCATCATAAAAAGCTTAGCTTTGTGCCTCCATTTCTGTCCTGTCAGTCAGATTAATGATTATGGGCCAAGGCTAATTACCAGCATTGTGTTGCTTAAGGACTGTGCGCATAAATCTTGGTTATTTTTAAAGATTGTTAATAATAGGAAGGACTGCGGTTCACCTTGATAAATATATGGGCCTGGGTAACGACCCTTTCGGCACAGAACCGTAAAGAATAAGCCTCCCGGCGAGCGATCAAACCCGACCCGGTGCGCTCCGGCGTTCGCAGTGATTAGCCGATTGATTCTGGCACCTTTATCACCGAGTTAAAGACGCAGAATGTGAAAACACAAATTGGGGTTTAATTAATTTCAGTAAATGTGAGTGAATTTCGTGGAGGGCACTGTGTCTACCGCTGTGAAAATTGATTTAACATTGGGACATCTCTTTATACACTGTTTCTTCTGAAATCAAGGCTCTTAAAAATAGTTTATCCTCTACTAATGAGTGCCAGTTTCATCATTATAATGTTTTTGATGGTCTTTGCGTCAACTGCACTTAAGAAGTACCAACTCTACATCTTCACTGATAATCAACTTTACAACTGATGCTCTCAAACTAACATTAAGAGACAAGAAATTCAAGTAATTAACTCTTGATGAGTTCAGCACTGCTGTTAACTGAAAATCTGAATTACAGGAGACTCTACCTCATAAAACTGACTGAGAAAATCCAGCCAGTGTTTTTAAGAATGTAAAATATAACATATTCTGGTTTGTTTAACACTTTTTTGTTTAATACACAAGTTCATATGTTTTTCTTCATGGTTTAGATTAGTTTAGAGTTTAGCATTAATCTTTAATTCAGTATATTATAATATAAAGAAAAACACTGAAACTCTGAAACTGTTTGGAAGAGTTGTGACGGTAGAAAGAGGAAGTTGTCGTGGTTGTTTTTGTGAGTTAAAGCTGAGTCTGGTTGTGTAATCAGTGTTTATGTGGAAGATTGTGGGTGAAGACTCTGAGCTGAGGTCAGTGATGTTCAGACTGAGCTCCAGCGTCTCTGTAGATGATTGATAAATTCTCTGAGGGAGAGATGTCTCTGTATTTTACATTAAATATGAATAAATACGCAGTGTATCATAAACACACTGTGATTACTCTTATTAGATGATGATGTTGGGAGAGTTTTGCAGAGCAGAGATTGGGATATTTATTGCTAATTTGCTAATGTAATATATACTGCAGCTCACAGTAAATACTATATTATCTATCCATACATAGATCTGTATCTGTCTATCTCTATACATCTGTCCATCTGTCTACCCATCCATCTGTACATCCATCCATGCATATATTGATTCAGCCATATACATTTCCATGTCAGTCAAATATCCATTCATTTATTTATCTGTTATTCATCCATCCATTTTACACATCCATTTTTCTATCCTATATATTTGTCCATCCCTCCATCTATCCATCGTACACATTTCTCTACCCATCCATCCATCTTAAACATTTGTCCTTCCATCCATCCATCCATCCTCCACATTTGTCCAACCTTCCATTTTACACATTTGTCCATCCATCCATCTGCTCAATTTGTCTATCCATCCATCCATTTTACACATCCATCCTTCCTTCCTGCAAATTTTTCCATCCATCCATTCTACACATTTGTCCATCCATCCATCCATCCATCCATCCATTATACACATTTATCCATCCGTCCATTATACACATTTGTCTATCCATTTATCCATCCATTCATCCATCTTACACATCTATCCATCTTACACATCTATCCATCATCCATCTTCCATATTTGTTTATCCATCTGTCCATTAATCCATATTACATATTTGTCTATACATCCATTCATCCATCCATCTATCCATTCATCTGTCTATCCGTCAGTCTTACACATTTGTCTATCAATCCATCCACCTTACATATTTGTCTATCCATTTGTCCAATCATCCCTATTACATGTTAGTTTATTCATCCATTCATCTTTCACATCTGTCCATTCGTCCATCTTACACATTTTTCCGTCCATCCATTCTCATTCTATTTATCCATCCTTACACCCAACCATCCATTTGTCTGTCTATCCATTAATCCATTTATCTGTTTTTCCAGCTCTCTATTGTTTCTCTGTGTGTGTGTGTGTGTGTGTGTGTGTAGAGGATGAGTAAACAGATAGTGGTGATGTCCTCGGTTGGTTAAGCAGAAGTGAAGATGGCACTGGGAGAAGGACAGTAGGAGGCTGTTTGTTGGTGTAATTGTTCTCCTGCAGTGTTTGGTGGTCCTGTTTTTGGGTGGTGGGCTGATGGTTGGGATGGGTGGAGATCAGATGCTGGTGTGAGTGTGTGTGCAGTATAGCTGGGGTTGTAAACGCTCCCAGTAGCTCCATTCCCGGTTAGAGCACTGGGAGAGGGGGGCTTACTGGCCATAAACTCTACGGTTATGGTCCCCAGATGTTCTATCCAGAGCTGCTACTGGGAGATGACTCCACTAACTGGCTGATTACCAGTCCATTTCTTACAGCCCCCTCAACACTCTGCCTGAGTTACTGTGTGTCTATTCCAATACAGTGCTGTGAAAAAGTATTTGCCCCTTACAGAATTAGAATTAAAGAGTTTTTAAATGAATTATTTTTTTTTTAAAGGAAAAAATCTATTCAAACCAACATAATTGTGCCAATCTTGGCGTCAACAACTGCAATCAAGCTTTACTAATAACTGGCAATGAGTCTTTCACATTCTTTTGGGACCTCCTGGATGAGTTGTCCATGCCCTTTTGGAGTAACTTTGGTCAGCCGGCCATCCTTGCAGCTCTTTTGTTGGGATTGCAAATGATCTTTGACTGATATAGAAGTTTTCCTTATATAGTATATAGTAAGTATATATTTTCTTTTACACTATCTTGCTCTGGGGCGTTTATTATGAAGTCCAACATGGCTGATCAATCATTATGGTTAACAGCTAATTTAAGTTTTCAGAGCTGAATCAGTGAGGCTAACTAAGATTTCCAAAATTTACTGATGGTCAGTTGATGGTTTGGAGAGACATGTCATCTGCTGGTGTTGGACAACTTTTATGGAGATGTGGATTTCATTTTCCAGCAGGACTTACTGCTGGCAAAAGTACAGACTGGTCTTACATAATATTACAATTTTCTCAAATAATGATTTTGACTTTTTTTTTTTTTATTGGCTGTAAGCCATCAACATTAAATTAAATAAACGCTTAAATAGATCACTCTGTGTTTAATACATCTATATAATATATTAGTTTCACACTTTCAACAACTGAATTACTGAAATAAAGTAACTTTTGAATGATATTGTAATTTTTTGAGATGCACTGGTATTTAATACTCTCTCCAGCGCTGACCTCATGTTGGCTCAGTCCATCGTTGGCGCTGAGGTGTTATCGCAGTGCCCTCGGCGCTCTGATGAGATAGTGTGAGTTGGCGGTCCCGGCGGGACGAGCGGCGGTGTGGTGGATGGTGGAGCGTTTCCATTAAGAGAGCATTCGCCGCGGGCCTTTGTTAGCATTGATCCTTCCTCTTTCAGGCTGTAACCGGACTCGCTGATCCGTGACCATCTCATCTATCTCACAGGGTTCCAGGGATCCCGCTGTGAAATCGACACCAATGAGTGCGGCTCCAGTCCATGCCAGAACCAGGGCCACTGCGTGGACGGGGTCAACACTTACTAGTAAGAACTGGATGCAATCATTTCTCTCTCTCTTAGTTTTATCTGACTTATTTAACTTGTATGACTGTGAAGAAACACAAAATGAATCATGTAGTAACTTAAAAGTGTTAAACAAACCAAAAAAAGCTCTGTGAAGAAGCATTTAGATTCTCTTATCTGGGGAGCTGGTAACTGGTAACTCTGATAAACTCTTACTTTCCTGGGGCAGTCCTGATGAGTGCCAGTTCCATCATTATAGTGTTTTTGATCATGTTTTTTTGATGGTTTTGGTGGCGACTGCATTTGAGGATACATTCAAAGTTCTTGAAATTCAATCACTAATGATCTCCAAACTATGCAGCTCCATCCAATCTTTACATCATATATTTATATATATGGAAAAAATAAAGAGAGAACTTCAGTTCAGTGCTATTTATAGGTTTATGTTTGAGTAAAATGAACATTGTTGTTTTATTCTATAAACTACAGACAACATTTCTCCCAAATTCCAAATAAAAATATTCTCATTTAGAGCATTAATTTGCAGAAAATGAGAAATGAAATGTTTTAAGAGTTCAGAAATCAATATTTGGTGGAATAACCCTGGTGGTTTTTAATCAGTTTTTTTTATGCATCTTGGCATCATGTTCTCCTCCACCAGTCTTACACACTGCTTTTGGATAACTTTATGCTGCTTTACTCCTGGTGCAAAAATTCAAGCAGTTCAGTTTGGTTTGATGGCTTGTGATCATCCATCTTCCTCTTGATCTCTGCTGGATCTTCTAAGTCAGTTTTATGAGGTTGAGTCACCTGGAATTCAGGCTTTCAGTTAACAGCTGTGCTGAACTCATCAAGAGTTAATTACTTTAATTTCTTGTCTCTTAATAAAGTGTTTGAGAGCATCAGTTAAAGTAAAGTAGTGAAGAGGTAGAGTTACAGGTATACAGTGAATAGTAAATATTTGAATAATGTTCTAATCCAGATTATGAGAAGCAACAACTAAAGCTACCCAACTAAGTAAGAAAAAACATTTTTTTAAAAAGTCAGTCAATCCAAAAAGAAGAATTTCACAAACTTTCAAAAAAGTATTCTCAAGTGCAGTCACTGCAAAGGCCATGAAAAACATTATAATGATGGAACTGGCACTTATCAGGACTGCCCCAGGAAAGGAATAGCAAAAGATACTTCTGTTGCACTGGAAAACATGCTGTAGTATTGTATTCTAGTAAAAGTCAAATGTAAATAACTGTTTTTGGCATTTTTCATAGGTTTTGTTTTACTTTAATGTAATAATAATGTATTTATAATTAAACACATTTTTAAAATGTATGGTCCACGCTCACTTTATATAGAAGTATTAGGATAATAAAAAAAAAATCTAAGCATGCCCAATCAGCAGCATGGCTCCCTGGAGGTGGGCGGGGTCTGATATGGCGGTGAGTTGAAAGCGTGGATGTAAAGGCTGCAGCGTCACCAGGCAGTAAAAGAGATCTGAGTGCATGTTCTCCTCCGAGACTCTCTGCTATTGATCTGCAGACGCTCAGGTGTTGTGGGTGAAGATAATTAGCGTGTGGAGAAGATCCTCCTCTGTTCATTGACTGTGGAGAAGACTTCACCTGAGATCTTTAATAAGAGCTGCAGGTTCAGTATCGACCCGCGTCTGCTAAACTGTCCTTCTGACTCAATACATGCAAGAAATACTGCCGGAGTTAATGCAGGGAAACCAGTACACACTGTACATGACTTCCAAATACAGTATTTTCTCACTATAAAACGCACTTAAAGTCCTTTAATTTTCACAAAAATGCCAGTGCTTCTTATAATCCGGTGCTCCTTATGTATGAATTCTACCAGTCAGGTATTAAGGAGCAGTAAAGCCACTCTGCTGAAGTACAGAGTTATACAGGAGTTTCAGTTTAGTTCTCCAGCACTAAGACTGGAGTAGCATTAGCATTAGCCGCTAACCGTGCTAAGCGCTAGCTCTTTCACCGTTCAGAGGTGAGTATATTAGATTGTATTCTACGCGTTTACCGTGTTAAAATGAGCTAGCTTACTGAAACACTCAGCAAATTCCTCAGTGTAGTGCTGTCAGGCAGCATTTACAAGTGATTAGCCGCTAAAGCTAATGCTGATGCACCTAGCCCTAGTGTACTAGTTAATTGTAAATAATGAGAACATTTCTCCTTTGACTTTAAAATAGTTTTTAAAAATTTAAAGTTTTTTTTTTTTTTTAAGAATTAATGCTCTTTTATACTAAGCAAATTAATTCAGAAATTCTTACAACCAAAAGTTTCCTCTATCCAATTTATCATGCATTCTTTATTCCAGCGCCCTACGTTACGGTTTTATCTTTATCTCCCCTCAAACAATACAAGTATATACTAGTATTTGAATTAACACCACTAATATAAATATAATTACATTTTACATTACTTTTATTTGCATTTAAATATCTATTATCGAAACTTTTAGCGTCTTAAGAAGAAGAACAAGTGCGATTAATCGCAGTTAATCACAGAATATTGCCATGATTAATCTAATTTATTTTTTTATAATCAATTGACACCACTAGTGTAAATACAGCTCTGAAAAAAAAGTAAGAGACCATTTAAAAATTATGATTTTCTTTGATTTTACTAAATTGAAAACCTCTGGAATATAATCAAGAGGAAGATGGATGATCACAAGCCATCAAACCACCAAACTGAACTGCTTGAATTTTTGCACCAGGAGTAAAGCAGCATAAAGTTATCCAAAAGCAGTGTGTAAGACTGGTGGAGGAAAAGAACATGATGCCAAGATGCATAAAAAACTGTGATTTAAAAACCAGGGTTATTCCACCAAATATTGATTTCTGAACTCTTAAAACTTAATGAATTTGAACTTGTTTTCTTTGTATTATTTGAGGTCTAAAAGCTCTTCCATCCATTTATGATTTTCTGCAAATAAATGCTCTAAATGACTATAATATTTTTATTTAAATGTGGTAGAAATATTGTCTGTAGTTTATACAATAAAACAACAATGTTCATTTTACTCAAACTAATATAATTCCTGTCGAATCTTGTTTTTTATTTTATTTATTTTTCATTAAGCTGCTACTGCAAGCCGGGTTTTTCAGGGCAGCACTGTGAGGAAGACATCAACGAGTGTCGCTCCAACCCCTGTCTGAACCGCGGCGTGTGCCAGGACCTCGTGAACAGGTAAGCACCACCGTGTTCCCGCCGCCTGAACTCACCTGAGCCGGGGGGTGTAAATTGAGGATGACACCGCGGTGAGGATAGCTATCTCCTAGCTATTAGTTTTAGCGAGCGCTGCAGTGGGAGGACTGAGAGGAGCCGGGGTCTGAAGGAAGCCCCGCCCGGAGCCGGGGGGTGTTATTCTCGCCGGCGCTCCGGCTGAACGTGACACACATACGCCGGCTGCACCGGATTCGGCGGGGAACCCATCATGGCCGTAGATTGGCCTCCCCGCGCCGGAGCTTCTCCTCGCAGGCTTAATAAGCACCCCGGGGCCTCGGCGCCGCCGGCCGACAGATGGGCCGAGGAGTCCCAGGGCCAATTTAGGTCCTAAATGGTTTGTCTTCGCCCCGTCTCCCATCGTCACGGCGACTCCCGCGCGACCGCCCGCTCCGCAACGTAGCGCCCCCTCCCCCCCAAATCGCCTGGGCCCTGGGAGTTCACTGCAGGTGGAGTTCACGTCTCGCCTGGTTTCCCCCGCGACGGTTATCTCTGATAGAAACCAGACCACACCGAAGCTTAAGAGATCACTTCAGTTTCTAAATCAGTTTCCCTGATTTTGCTATTTATAGGTTTATGTTTGAGTAAAATGAACATTGTTGTTTTATTCTATAAACTACAGACAACATTTCTCCCAAATTACAAATAAAAATATTCTCATTTAGAGCATTTATTTACAGAAAATGAGAAATGGCTGAAATAACAACAAAAAAAAAGGTGCAGAACTTTCAGACCTCAAATAATGCAAAGAAAACAAGTTCATATTCATAAAGTTTTAAGAGGAACATAAATACCAGAGATAATCAGAAGTGTGAGAATCAGCTCTATAGGCTTCTAAAAGATAAAAAATAAAAGCCTAACAGTGAATATTTTCCTTTATTTTTCTTTATTTCGAGTGTTTTTGTGAAGGATGCTCGTTAAGCCGTTCCCAGCTTTCTGCTGTTGGTTTCTAAACTGTAAAATCTCTGGACGGATCGGCAGCCGGAGGGGTCAGAGCACCGGGCCAAGCGAGGGCAACACTAACTGCTTTCTGTAGCTTTATGGAGGGTTATTTATTTATTTACTCTACACAATGATTAACCACACGAGAGAACGCAGGGGTGAATACATTAACGCACTGCAGCTTTTGATCAGCTATGCACTTTGCTATACCGGCGTGGTTCGAGCAGCGACGGCCATGTGTGATGTTGATGTTGACCGTGGGTCTCCATTCGTTAGTGTTTGAATGGCAGTCAGTGCTTGTTTAAAAACTCTTTATTTCAGCTTTATGCATAGTCACAACAAAATGTTGTTAAATGCATAAATACTAACAGTTTGTGAACCCTTTAAATAAATGTTCGATATTTCTGCATAAACATGACCTAAAAAAGTCCTAAAAGTGCATAAAGAGAGTCCAGTTAAATAAATGAGACACAAAATATTATACTTTTTAATTTATTTATTGAGGAAAATGACTCAATATTGCATATCTGTGAGTGGTAAAAGTGTGTTTTTATTTTTTTATTCTGTTATTTGAAGGCAGAAATAAAAAAATCCAATGATAGGAAAACAGACACATTTCTTCTGCACCAGAGTAAATGGAAAATTTTAAAAAGTAAATAAGTTTTATACCCAAATTTCTAAGTTCAAATTTAGCCTGAAACGGTCAGAAAATTGAACTGAAATGTTACACTGACCCTCTAGGATTAGCAGTTATTTTAAAAGTGAAATTAGAAGGTGGATCATGCACCAGGACAATGACCCTAACTAAGCATACAAGTCATTCTAAGTGATCTAATATTGCATATTTGTGAGTGGTAGAAGTAGGTGAACCTAGGATTACCAGTTAGTTTAAAAGTAAAATTAGAAGCTTCTACTAATACTCTGCAGTACTGCATTGTGCTGAGTGTAAAATTTGGTAGAGGGGGGATCATTATGATTATGGTGTGGGGTTGTTTTTTCAGAATTTGGGCTCTGTCCTTAGTTCCAGTGAAAAGAACTCTTAATGCTTCAGCTGATCAAGAGATTTTGGTCAATTTCAAGCTACATAAAGACATTAATGAGAACTTTGAAATCCAGCTTAAAACTCTCCTAAACCTTGTGCAAAGCCTTCCCAGAAGAGTTGAAGCTATTATAGCATTAAAGTGTGGACCAATTGTTTTAAACCAAAAGTATGGATTAAGAATGGCATGCACCTCAAATTCATGTGTGTGAATTCAGACAAAATAATAGTTTTTGCAATATAATAAAAATGATATATAATATTTTGTTTTTTTTAGCTTCCGATGCTCCTGCCCGCCTGGATTCTTCGGAGCCCTGTGTGATTTGGATGTGGACGAGTGTGAGATCTCGCCCTGCCTCCACGATGGAGTGTGTATCAACCAACCTGGCAACTTCATGTGTGTGTGCAGTCCCGGCTTTACTGGTAGGTCTCCACCAAACACATTAGAACATAGTAAACTACACTAGACCACATTAGCGGGATTAGAAAACCCACAGATTATCGGAAAGATTTCCCACATCATTTAATCAAACAGAAAACTTTATTGTGGTGGTCTTTAGAGACAAAATTACAAAACAACTGTGTGAAACATCACTGTACAAACATTTCCATTACGCTCATAATGGCATTATTTATGTATTCTCTGTCTGGCACTCTGATGGACGAGTCTGGGTTTTACGATGAAAATAAATGCAAAGAAAACGGTACTGAAAACGGCTGATTAGGCTGTGGATCGTTGTTTGCATTGTGTTTTATTTAATCTTTCAGAGATCTGTTCTTAATAAACAATGTTCTTAAATAATAGGTCTGTGCTTCTTCAGTGTTGCAATGTTAATGAACATCATTCTGAACTCTGAACAGATTTTGCTAATTTAAATAGCTCGGAAATGTTTTTAAAAAGCTCAGATTTAACGCTCTACTTACTTAAAAAAAAAATGTCGGGTTTAAATCTGGTTCGGGCTCATATTAACAGGTTTGGGGCGGGTTAAGTTTAGTTGGACTGGATTTTTTGGGCCCGATCTAAGCTGTAGTGCTGACTGGATTCTGTTCCACTGGAATAAACACAGTTAACCGTTCTTTTCTGCTATTATTGTTTTGGTACCACTTTAAAATAAGACTACCTTTATAAAGGGTTTATGAATGGTTTATTATCGAGTTTATTAATGGTTATTAATTGGGTTGCAAATACTTAAAAAAACTCAGATCTTCCAAAATACTGATCTTACTTTGTGTTTTCCATAAACCTGTCATATTAATATATTTGTAAGCATGATTAACTATTTACTATAAATTAAATGACTAAGTTGAATTAAATAAATAAGCAAACGACGGATCACTGTTGCCTTTTTAATTGATGTGTTGTAACTGTTAATCAGTGATTTTTAAAGCATTTACAACCTAATCAATAATACCTATTTTAGTCTTATTTTAAACTGGTACCATTTGTTTTTTTTTTATTTTCTTCTCCCAGACTTTTGTTCTTTTGTTTATTTACTCTCTTTCCTATCCGGATAGAGGGATATCGACGCTCTCTATAGTTAAGACCACCTAATCTTGACCGCTGTCAGCCTGAGCCCAAGATTAATTTCATTTGTCCTCAGCACTGCATCATCAATTTATCCTTTTCCTCCAGGAGAGAGCAGAAACCCTCTCAGAGGAACAGGCGCTCATCCTGACACACCAGCCCCAATTCCCCAAGAAGCAGCTTTTATTATTAGGCCCCCTGTTCAGCCTCGTACCAGTCATTACTTTCTCCCCTCGCAGGAGAGACGTGTCCCCCGAGAGCCCGGACACGCCACCTATTCCACATTGGCTCGGCCGACCGGAGCTTCACAGGAAATATTTGCCCTAATAAAACGCGCCGCGCTGCCGCAAAACGCAAAGAAAGAGGAATAAAGAAAGTGCGTATGAAAAAACTCAATATACTTATATACCGGTGCCACTCCAGCCACTTCAATTCCTGCAGTACTGCTGCGTTTCTAAATAGTGCACTATAAACACTCTTAAAACATACTTATACTGCATATACAGATCTGTAATATAATCGAGAGGAAGGTGGATAATAAAGTTATCCAAAAGCAGTGTGTAAGACTGGTGGAGGAGGAGAACATGATGCCAAGATGCATGAAAAAAACTGTGATTAAAAACCAGGGTTATTCCACCAAATATTGATTATTTCTGAACTCTTAAAACTTTATGAATATGAACTTGATTTCTTTTCATTATTTGAGGTCTGAAAGCTCTGCATCTTTCTCTCTACCCCTTTTAATTTCTCACTCTTGCTTTCTGTTTTTTCTCTCTCTCTCTCAATTTCTATTTCTCTCTATTTTTGTTTCTTGTTTTCTATCTGTCTCTCTGTCTTGATTTCTGTCTCACTTGCTTTCTTTTTCTCTCTCGTTTTCTATTTCTCTCTTTTGACTTGCTATTTCTCTTGTTTTCTGTTTCTCTCTCTTGATTTATATTTCCCTCTCCATTCAATTTCTCTCTTTCTTGCTTTCTATTTCTCTCTCTCTCTTGCTTTCTTTTTCTCTCTTTCTCTTTTGCTTTCTATTCCTCTCTCTCTTTTTATCTCTTTTTTTCTTTCTTGCTTTTTTCCTCTTTCTCCCCCTCTCTCTCTACCTGTCTCTTTGTCTTTTTATCTGTCTCTATTTTTTCTCTCTCTTTTTATCTATTTTGCTCCACCTCTCTCTCGTTCTCTTTTTATCTCTGTCTCTGTCTCTCTCTCTCTTTTTATCTTTGTATCTCTCTTTCAATTTCTCTCTTTCTCTTTATCTCTCTCTCCCATTCTCTTTCCATCTCACTTTCTTTCTCTTTGTATGTCTCTCTGTTTTATCTCTCTGTTTTCTCTCTCTCTCTCTCTCTCTCTCTCTCTCTCTCTCTCTGTCAGTATGAATAGATGCAGATGTTTGTGGTGTAGATTATACAGGACTGAATGCAGTATAAAACCTCAGCAGTGCTTCTATCTCTGATACTGTATTCCCTCTCTCTCTCTTTCTTTTTTCTTTTTTCTCTCTGCTCTGTTGTTCTCTGTGTCTCTCTCAGAGTGGATTTAGGAGGTTTGTGTGGAGAGGGGTAATTGAGGCAGGGGGAGGAGATTAGGTGGTTTGGTAGATGAGCGCTGTGCTGTTCTTTAAGAAACTGAACGCTGGGATTAAACATTACTGATCCATAATCTCACCCCCCAACCCTCACCACCCCCCGCCCCCGCTCCTCACTTTCCATCACTACGCTTTATTTATCCACCCGTCAGAGAACTTCCCATAATCCCATTAACCCTCAACACTGCTGCTGTAAATCTAATGCTAATGTGTGTTAATATGTACATTTTTTACTAAACATAGCTATTTTTACTTGATTATCTTGTCTTAAACCTAATTGTTATATGTAGGAACATAAAGTTTGATGAAAACTGAAAATCTGAATTGGAAAAAATGAATTAGCAGAACAAATCAACTTGATTATAGATTTCCTGGGCCCTATAAAATGGAAATATACAAACAAGATTGCAAGATTGTAAATGTAGACTTGCCTTGGCTAAGGGTACAAAAAATTTAAAGAAAAAGTAAAAAAAAAAAAAAGGTTAGTATTTGATTAAAACAATAAAAAAAACTGAAAAAAATTCATTAGAATTTCAAGACCATCAAAAACATTACAATGATTGAACTGGCACTCATCAGGACAGGATAAGTTAATTACCGGTATTACCAACCTTGGAAAGCACAAGTTATTTTGGAACATTTGGGGTTTGTTTAACACTTTTAAGTTACTATATGATTCCTTATGTGCTCCTTCATAGTCTGGATCACTTCACTATTCATTTACTATGTAGAAAAACAATAAATAAAAATATTTTAATGTTACGACTGAATAGTCTAGACATTTTTTTTCTTTTTTGTTTAAATAAATAACTAAAACTAATAAACACTCTGTAAGAAGCTCCATCAATACCAGAGAAAACACCAAAATCCACTTTACTCTTTTTCCCGGGTTAATTTAAGCTTCACAGCAATAATTCATGGCGGGTCAATACCGTAACACTCCGTCATCATTGTTTGTGCAGCAGCTCGCCTGACAGAAATAAATTCATTACAACTTAAATGGCGTGTCCGTACTGAGGGAATTAGCGGCTCCTGTGAACGGGCAGCCGGGAGAAACCTTTTAATTATAAAATGTTAATGATGTGCCTCATTGTTATTTTTCCCGCTCGTTTATTTATTTATTTACTCTGCCTGCGAGGCTCCGAACAACACGACGGGTCGAGAGACGCCGCCCGAATCAAACTCTGTTCTTTACGCTGCGTGTTCAGCCCGGAGTTACTGAAATAAACTTTAATTAATCGCTGCTGACCAGCGTCAACAGTGTCGACCTTGATCTCAGCGCAGAATCCAGATTTTCACAATCCATTTACCTGAGTAGTGCTGTTTTTTCCATAAGTTTACCTCAGCAATGCTATTGTAATCATATACTATCGTTTACTGTAACTCAGCATTGCTATTCTAATCATACATTTACTGTATCTCAACAATGCTATTCTAATCATGAATTTACCTCGGCAGTGCTATACTAGTAATACATATATTTGAATACTGTTTACTGAACTGCTTTTTATTGAAGTTTTCATTAAATTTGCTAAACAAACATGAAAAGTTTTATGGCTATAATATATATATATATTTTTTTAAGAAAAAGCCAACACAAAACTACAATTTAGTCCCAACAAAGCAAAATACATTTCACGCAGCAGTGCTACCCTAATCATGTGTTTCTTTCAGTAGTGTTGTTCTAGTCACACGTGTGTAGAACATATAGAACATATATATAATAAAGGGTGTATAAAGGAGGAGGTGTTTATAAAGTTAATGTTAATGTAACGTGTATCTCTCTCCGCAGGTCCACGGTGCGAGCTGAACGTGGACGAGTGTATCTCCAGTCCGTGCCGTAACGGCGGGCGCTGTGTGGACGGGCAGAACGGGTACCAGTGCCTGTGCTCCGGCGGGTACATGGGCTCGGACTGCGGCAGCGACATTGACGAATGCGCCTCCGGCCCCTGCGTTCACGGGAGGTGCGTGAGCCTGTCCGTACCCTATCAAACACGCCGCCGCGTGATGAAGCGCTTCCTAATTGACCGTCGCGCCGCGGCCGCAAGCTTCCCGGCACCAATTAAACACGCCCGAGTCCCTGTCAGCTCCGTCTCAATTAGCTGTTTGCCAGTCTGCTAGCACTCGGCAAACAAGCCCAAATAACTCATTACCACCTGCCTCTGCCTCCTGGAGGCTCCAGCCAAGTTCAACATTTGACTTAACTGAGACGTGCTAATGCCGCTAATGCTAAGTGTTTCCGATGGAGCCAGTATAGGGGGGTGTGTGTGTGTGTGTGTGTGTGTGTGTTCTCTCGGTAAACCCAGATTATTTAATACAATAAAGGAGTGGGATTTCCCAGCAGCACTGAGTCTGTATAAAAAAAAAAATACCTGACTGCTGGAAAAACAACATCAAAATCTTATATTTCCAAACAAGCAACTTTATAGGAAAAGGAAAAATGCTCTAAACTTAACAGTGTAAAAAAGATTTTATCCTAAACTTAAAAACGATATAACAGGTGTCTGTGATTAGTACTCAGGAGATGATGAGTTGGGAGGATGGTAGATGAGGTTGCTGAAAGTTTTGTCAGGTTTATACTATACATATACAACACATAAATAAAGGAACAGGTGTCTGTGATTAGTACTCAGGAGATGATGAGTTGGGAGGATGGTAGATGAGGTTGCTGAAAGTTTTGTCAGGTTTATACTATACATATACAACACATAAATAAAGGAACAGGTGTCTGTGATTAGTACTCAGGAGATGATGAGTTGGGATAATGATTAAACAGGTGGGAAGCAGATTAATATCAGTACTTTTCTGAACTTTCAGGTGATGAACAGGCTCTGTACGGTTATATACGGTCAGAAATGACTCAGGTGATTGTGTAATGATCTCCTAAAATGACCCGACGTTATTGAACAGCTGCTATTATGTAAAATGCGGGCGTCTGGGAGCAGCTGATCCTCAGACAGACGTCTGCCGGCGGTCGAAGCTGGTGATTGGTGGCCTCATCTGTTTTGACAATCATCTCTAATAAATCATCCTGCATAAAGCTGGAGTTTGAAGTTGTCTGAGAGCATTAAGCACAGCTTTCTCTCTGCAGCTGCACGGACGGGATCGACGGGTACCGCTGTCACTGTGAGACGGGATGGAGTGGACTCAGATGCGAGACTAATGTTGATGTGAGTCTCATCAGATTCTTCATTCTTCAGGGTTTGTTTACTGAGAGCAGGATGATGCCTCTGGGTTTAGCACTGCAGTTACTGTATGTTATGTAATGGATTCTTATTATTCAGACGCAGAATTTCTATAATATTCAAAAGATTTTCATGGATTTGTTTCACATGAATCATTTCAGATCTGAATTATGCTGTTTTCTGGTATTTAATAACAAGATTCAGTTAATAAATACATAATATAACAAATAAGTTAAAAGAAATAAAATATATGGTCCAATCCACCGAATGGGTGCATTTGCTTGTTGTAACTCTTCCAAATTAAAAAAATAAATTTTTTATCCTTGTTTAACTTAGTTCAACATGTACTGGTTAATCTCAGGTTTCTAATCTGAAGATGTGACATTTAAAAAAGAAAAGCATGTTTAAAAGCAAGTCCACTAATTCTTTAGATTTTCTCTCAAAAAAAATCTTTATTTTAAAGAAATGGTTGACTGCATCTTTAAATAATTGATATTTAAGACAAAAAAATGACTCCTGTTAATGGAACTCACTCCTGTTAGTTTAATATTTCTGAAGGATTTTAATAATTATATTTCATGGTAAAGTTTACAGTTATAGAGTGGTGACAGGTAACAAATGCTATTTTTTCAGTGTTTTAAGTAGTTTCTATTAATGTTTATAATTATATATGTTACTTTTGCAATTAGTTAAATTTACAAAACAGTTATAGTTTAAAGTTATTTTGTTTGCACATTTATACATGGAATTTATTATTATTTTTTTATTACATTATTTATGTACGTTTTCCTAAACAGCATTCCTGGTATCAAAAGTTACAAAAAAGCATTTTTTTGGGCCCTAATATAATTTAACAATATTTCAGGATATTTTTTGTTGATATGACACAACATATCTAAAGAATAATTTCTGAAAAAGTATTAAATTCATCTCCTAAAGGTCTTTAAAATGACACAGTGGCTAAAGAAACCGTTCCAATGTAAATGAAAGTAGTGTAAGTAGTGTTTGCGTTGATTCATTTTATCTGAAATAAGAGAAAAACTGAGCAATTCTACCGAAATACGTCTAATTTAGCCAATAGTTCCAATGTTAAAGTATTGTTTGGGTCTTGGTTCATTAATTTGATTTTGCAAATGCAAAAAAAATGCAAAGTAGTGCTTCTACCACAATTACTTCTACTTTAGGCAATAGTTCCGGTGTAAAAGTAGGGTTTTTGTGTTTTGTTTGATTGATTATATTTGAAATAAGGGAAAAACTGAGCCATTCTACCAAAATACTTCAACTTTAGCCAATAGTTCCAATAGAAAACTGGTGTTTGTATCTTAGCTGAAGTAAAAATGACTGAGAAACTCTCTCTGTATAATAATAATAATCATAATAATGACTTCAGCCCACCTCCCTGTGTAAAACTAATCCCATCCGAACGGAGCTTAACTGTCATTTAGCGGTAATTGAGATCCAGTACAGGATAGCCAGGAACAGCTGTCATGTTTTGCTGTTTCTTCAGTAAAATCCCATTAAAATTCATTAGAATTCGCTATTGAAAGAGTCTCTTACATCAAACCTGCGCGGCTGTTATGCAGCAGATTATACTGGCCTGCTGTACCGGACCGTTCTCCGGTTCCCCCAGAGGACCGTTCCTCCTCCGGCGGCGGCAGTGCCACAGTAATTACACTGCATTATTATTCATCATTACGCACTGTCAATACCGGCTGTATAGACCGTACATCATAACCCGGCGCCGCCGCTCGGCTGAGTGACGGGCTTTGTTCCGGGTGTCTCGGGCTCAGGACGGCGATGCCGGCGCAGCGCGAGCGCGGTGAACGCTCTGTACGCGGCCCTGATTAGAGAGCGAGAGCTGCTCGAACGCTTAATTGATTTAAAACTCACCACAACCTCAAACGGACCCTGGAGATAAAACAATGGTCTTCTTACTGAGGCCGAGAGGAACTTCCTCAGGAGTAAATCATTAGCTGCTGCTGCTGCTGCTTCCCCACCTAATGACTCATTCTGCAGCATGCACCTTCCCTAAGCCTCACGTTTTACCCATTTATTTATTATTAGATTGGGTGGATTAATTAGTATTAAGCCTCTAATTTAATAAGGCCGCCGTAAATCACAGGAACGCTGGAAGTGTTGGAAAATAGGGGTGTACCGGTACAGAAAATTCACGGTATTTTGGTACGTCTTTGGTGCGTTTTCGATACGTTTGGTGGAAAAACGTTTGGCTTTCTGTGCATCCTCACCTTTATTAACTTATTAAAATTAAGAGAGAGCGAGCATAAGAGAGACAGACAGACGGCACAAGCAAAAGAGAGCTAAAGAGAGAGAGAGACAGATGATGCAAGTTAAAGAGAGAGAGCAAAAGAGAGGGGGACAGACAGATGGCGCGAGCAAAAAAGAGAGAACGAAAGAGAGAGGGACAGACAGACGGCGCAAGTGAAAGAGAGAGAGCGAAAGAGAGAGGGACAGACAGACGGCGCAAGTGAAAGAGAGAGAGCGAAAGAGAGAGGGACAGACAGATGGCGCAAGTGAAAGAGAGAGAGCGAAAAAGAGAGGGACAGACAGATGGCGCAAGTGAAAGAGCGAGAACGAGAGAGAGAGAGAGAGACAGACAGATGGCGCAAGTGAAAGAGCGAGAACGAGAGAGAGAGAGACAGACAGATGGCGCAAGTGAAAGAGAGAGAGCGAAAGAGAGAGGGACAGACAGACGGCGCAAGTGAAAGAGAGAGAGTGAAAGTGAGAGGGAGAGACAGATGGCGCAAGTGAAGGATAGAGAACGAGAGAGAGAGGAACAGACAGACAGCATGAGAGAGAGAGAGACAGATAGACAGACAGCATGAGAGAGAGAGAGAGAGGGAGAGAGACAGCGATGTCGCAAGCAAAAGAGAGCGGGACAGACAGACGGCGTAAGTGAGAGAGAGAGAGAGAGAGAGAGAGAGAGAGACAAACAGATAGACAGACATGAGAGCGAAAGAGAGAGTGAGAGACATACAGACAGATGGTGCGAGTAAAAAAGAGAGAGAGAGAGACAGACAGACAGATGGCACAAGCAAAAGAGAGAGAGTAAGAGACAGACCCATTTCTTCTTCTTTATTTTGAATTGATCTTGATACAGTCAGATAATGAAACTGCTATTTGTTACACAGACTGTTGAGTCTTGATTGATTGATTATTTCTGAATAAAGTACGTTTCAGTGTTCAGTTCCTCCAAACCCCTGATTCTGTAGCTCCATATCTCCAGTGGAAAACAGGGTTTTGGGTTTTGTGGTTTAGCTGGGTCACTAATCTATAAGTAAAGGTAAAGCTGTGTAAAGTTGATAGGTCTGGTGTTTTCTCTGTTGGTTTGTCTGCAGGAGTGTGGCTCTCGGCCCTGTCTGAACGGCGGCTCCTGCGTGGACTTGCTGGATAAATACGCCTGTATCTGTATCCAGGGCTACAGCGGTAAACACTGTGAGCTGGACCTGGACGTCTGCCTGCAGAAGCTCTCTAACTTCTCGCTCTGCTTTAACGGCGGGACCTGCGTGGACGGCCCGGGGTCCAATTTTACATGCAGGTGAACAAACGCTTCACCGTCGTCTGGATCACTGATTTATAAACGCCTGTAATTGCTTTCTCCTCCAGTCTGGAAACATCTGGTCTTAGCTTCGGTCGTGTTTAATCACCGCTCCGTACGCCTCGTCCTAATTCCTCAGGCCTTTCGAGAGGGCAGCGTACATCCCAATCTATTTCCCTGCCTTCTCTCCAATTAAACGTCTGCTGGGTTGCCAGAGTGATGATTATGAAGCAGCTGCTGCGGTGCAATCGTTTAAGTGTGCTGGAGTAAAACGGCACCGTGGCGTGTATCCGAACTCGCCCAGTACTCCCTCATTACGGCCTTTTAGCCATAACAAAATATCCTCAGGGGATTGATTCCTTCCCCTCTGTCCAGACCTGCTGATTAGCTAAGCGCTAATGCTGTCTGCTGTTCCCCCGTCGCCACACAAATACAGATATCTGAAGACCGGGGGGACGCGTCGTCCATCCGAATAAAACCATTACGATATTTCCCTCAAACATAAAACTGAAATCCTTCCCTCTCCACTTTTATACCAATAATGTTGAACGATCGGTAGTGCTTACCAAAGCACTACCGATCGTTCAACAACCACCTGTAGCACACATCTAGCTAGAATCACCTGAAACCACCTAGCAACACCTTAGCAACCAACAACTTCACCATAACGTCATCAAGGAATCTCCTAGTAGCAACTAAATGTTAGCAACTGCCTTAACATCACGTTAGAAAGTGCTTGTCAGAACACAAGTTACCATAGCAACCACATAATGAATCATTAGCAACCACAAAGTCCTTAGTGACCAACAGCTATACCAGTAGGCCAATACCTCAGCAACAGCCTAGCAATGCCTTAGCATCCAACAGCCATACCAGCAGAGCAACGCCTCAGCAACAGCCTGGCAACGCCTTAGCAACCAACATCAGCTATACCTGCAGAGCAAGGCCTCAGCAACAGCCTAGCAATGCCTTAGCAATCAACAGCTATACCAGCAGAACAACGCTTCAGCACCAGCCTAGTAATACCTTAAAAGTCAGCTACCCACAGCCTTAGCGACAGCCTTAGCAACCAACTGTTAACATAGCAAACACATAATAAAATATTAGCAGCTACAAAGCAACCAACAGCTGCAGTATAGTAACACCTTGCCAACCGCAGATAAAAACCTCAGCAACAGCCTAGAAACACCTAAGAAACTAACTGCCTACTAGCAACCACCATGTATACCATAGCTACATCTATTAGCAGCTTAGCAACTACAATATAGTAATTAGATTAGTAGAATTAGTAAAAGCATTAGAACCCTCCCACCTCTACCCTAGCAACCAGCAACACCTCAGAAACACTTTAGCCACCTTTCAAAATTGCTCTGCATTTTTTATTACTTTAATTTAGAAAATTCACATTTCTCTTTATTATTATTTTCTGTTTTAATGTGAATTTTACATTCATTTTAAATAATCTTAATAAAGTGCCTTTTAATATATTGACATATGCGTATTTATCAAAGGCTTGAGCCCGTATCCATAGAAACACGACACAAGCTTCATCCTATTTCCCTAAAATTGCATGTTGGGTACTATCTGTGTGTAAATGATGGGACAGCACAGCGCAGTGATACTCCTGCAGAATGCTCTGTACTCCTGGCCTCAGACTCTCAGGCTTGCTGCAGGCATGGCTGTGAGACGGGCGTCTCGCTGCGCACCCAGAAGCCCTGGGGGTGAGTGTGGAAACAGCAGTGCTGTGTTTCATCACTGTTAGCAGTCTGTTCTGTCTCACTTCCTGTCAACACTGACGGTTCTTATATAGTACAGTACAATCTGCAACAGCGCTAACCCTCTGATCCTACACCACCGAAAGATCTGCTCATCTCCGTCTGATCTCTGTCTGATCTCTATCTCTTCCCCCTCTGATGTCTGTCTGATCTCTATCTCATCCCCCTCTGATGTCTGTCTGATCTCTATCTCATCCCCTTCTGATCTCCGTCTGATCTCCATCTGATCTCAGTCTGATCTCCGAGTAATCTCCGTATTATTTCCGTCTGATCTCCGAGGGATCTCTGTCTGATCTCCGTCTGATCTCCGTCTGATCTCCGTCTGATCTCTGTCTGATCTCCGTCTGATCTCCGTCTGATCTCCGTCTGATCTCCGTCTGATCTCTGTCTGATTTCTGTCTGATCTCTGTCTGATCACTGTTAGATCTCGCTCTGATCTGATCTAATAATTAGTTTTGATTTTATTAAATTGAAAACCTCTGGAATATAATGGAATATAACAAGAGGAAGATGGATGATCACAAGCCATCAAACCAAACTGAACTGCTTAAATATTTGCACCACTAGTGAGTAGCATAAAGTTATCCAAAAGCAGTGTGTAAGACTGGTGGAGGAGAACATGATGTGAAGATGCATGAAAAAAAAATGTGATTAAAAATCAGGGTTATTCCACCAAATATTGATTTCTGAACTCCTAAAACTTTATGAATATGAACTTGTTTTTTTCTTTGCATTATTTGAGATCTGAAAGCTCTGCATCTTTACTCATTTTCTGTAAATAAATGCTCTAAATATATAATATTTTTATTTGTAATTTGGGAGAAATGTTGTCTGTAGTTTATAGAATAAAACATGTTAATTTTACTCAAACATAAACCTATAAATAGCAAAATCAGAGAAACTGATTGAGAAACTGAAGTGGTCTGGAGCTGTATATTATACAGTATGTATCTGACTCAGTGCAGTCATATTAATGCGCTGAGTTCACACAGACTGGTGCATTGTTTAAGACTTTAAAATATGCAGTGAAAAAGTGGAGCTGTCAACAAACTGTGATCAAAAGAAGCGAGGCGAGCTCGGTAACGAAGATACCGCAGCGTTAATCAGCGTATTCTTCCCTCCACACGTTATACAATACAGCATTGTATTATACAACACTCACAGCCGCTCAGAAAATAGAATGTAGAAAACAATAACCGGCGTCTGCAGCAAACACTGCTGCTGTATCAAGGCCTGTAGAGCTCTGGATCTTCTCACCCACGTACTCAGAGCCTCTCAGAGCGTTCTGAGGGCTGAACCAGGTTCTCTGCTGCAGGTACAGGTGGGTAAAGGTGGTCTTACTGTGATACACTAACTTATTATTCACACCTGTTTCTCATAAATACAAGGTGTAGAACGTGTTCATGCAGAACTGGCCATATGCCACAATGTATAAATCATGCAATCTTCATTCGTTTCCATAAATTTCTACATATTCCGCCCACGAATAGCACAATCTGAACTACTAAATTAGAATATCATTGAAAAGTTACTTTATTTCAGTAATTCAGTTGAAAATGTGAACCTCGTATATCTTATATAGATGTATTACACACAGAGTGATCTATTTTAAGCGTTTATTTCTTGATGATTATGGCTTACTGCCAATGAAAACCCAAAAAGTGTGGGCAGTGTGCCAAGTCCTGCTGGAAAATGAAATCCACGTCTCCATAAAAGTTGTCATCAGCAGAGGGAAGCATGAAGTTCTGTAAGATTTTGTGGGAAAACAAAACTGCACTGACTTTAGACTTGATAATAAAACACAGTGGATCAACACCAGCAGATGACAGACATGACTCTCCAAACAAACCATCACTGATCATCAGTACATTTTACATTTCATTTGAAGTAAATCAGG
Source organism: Astyanax mexicanus (assembly GCF_023375975.1). Taxonomy (NCBI): domain Eukaryota; kingdom Metazoa; phylum Chordata; class Actinopteri; order Characiformes; family Acestrorhamphidae; genus Astyanax; species Astyanax mexicanus. Next base: position 25,364,454 of record NC_064432.1, read on the forward strand.
GGATCAGAGTCTGGAGGAAGAGTGGAGAGACACACAGTCCAAACTGCTCGAGGTCTAGTGTGAAGTTTCCACCAATCAGTGATGGATTTCATTTTCCAGCAGAACTTGGCACACTGCCCACACTGCCAGAAGTACCAATTGGTCTTAATATAATATTCTAATTTTCGGAGACACTGATTTTTGGGGTTTTCATTGGCTGTAAGTCATAATCATCAACAATAAAATAAATAAACGCCTAAAATAGATCACTCTGTGTGTAATAAATCTATATAATGTATGAGTTTCACATTTTTAACTAAATTACTAAAATAAAATAACTTAAAGATATTCAAATTTTTGTGATGCACCTGTAGCAAATTTGCATTTAAAAATAATTCATTCCGGAGTTTCCGTGAAGATACGCAGATACTATGGCATGTGTGCTATGAAGCTCAGGGGGATGTGGGTCATGCAGCAAGACAACGACCCTAAGCAGACAAGTCATTCCTTTAAACATCGGTAGATAAAAGAAGACAATAAAGTTAATGTTGCGGAATTTGAATCAGTTCCACAACATTGTTCCACAACAAGGGGACATATAAAGCTTTGAGACTACTTACAAATGATGAGTTTCTTTGATTTGACCCAATTGAAAACCTCTGCAATATAATCAAACGGAAGGTGGATGATCACAAGTCATCAAACTAAAAACTGAACTTCTAATAACTAAGTTATCCAAAAGCAGTGTGTAAGACTGGTGAAGGAGAACATGATGCCAAGATGCTTGAAAAAAACTGATTAAAAACCAGGGTTATTCCACCAAATATTGATTTCTGAACTCTTAAAACTTTATGAATATGAACTTGTTTTCTGCATTATTTGAGGTCTGAAAGCCATTTCTCATTTTCTGTAAATAAATGCTCTAAATGAGAATATTTTTATGTGGAATTTGGGAGAAATGTTGTCTGTAGTTTATAGAATAAAACAACAATGTTCATTTTACTCAAACATAAACCTATAAATAGCAAAATCAGAGAAACTGATTCAGAATAGGGCTCTTATTTTATGTGATTAGGGAGTAAAAATTAACGTATACCTATTTAAAATAGGATATCTTAATTTCATACATTACGTCTCATATGTTTTACAGAGCGTCAGCGTCAGCCGAGGAGCGTCAGTATCAGCGCTCATCTCATCGTTTGCAGTCAGATAATTGAGGCCCATCTTCATCGTTTGAAGAGACGCTTTAATGTTGGCTGTTTTCTGACAAACTTTTCACTAATGAGGTGTTTCTCAGCTTGAGCACCATCTGGGAGGTACAGCTTCCACCAGCTTACCGGACCATATGTCTCCAATTCCGTCCCCCCCACCTTCTTTTTGAGCTTTCTCCGGCTCTGGCAGGCTCGCGGCTGTGGCGCGACACGTCGTAACCGCTCTCTTTCATCTTCATTCAGGAGGAGAGAGAGAGTTTATTTTGACAGGCTGGCTCTTCTTCCCGCGCTCTTTAACGCCGGGTCTCTTTGCCGCAGGTGTCCGGCGGGGTTCGCGGGGGATTTCTGCGAGGTGGACGTGAACGAGTGCTGCTCCGAGCCATGCTTCCACGGAGCCATCTGCCAAGACCTCATCAACGGCTACCGGTGCCACTGCAGACCAGGTGAGCCACCTTCACTCCAGCTCCCATTCATCCAAAGACAAACAATTATGCATATATACAGGACCAGTGAAAAGTTTGGACACATGATTTTAAAATGTTTGTAGATCATCAAAATTATCAAAGAAAACATAGGGATTTAGTCACCTGGAATTCAGTCTTTCAGTTAACAGCTGTGCCTTGTCAAGAGGTTTTACCTCCTAATGTGTTTGAGAGCATCAGTTGTGAAGTTGTAAAGAGGTAGAGTTGGCAATAACTACTCAACTAAGTAAAGAAAAAAAACTTGAGTCAATCCAAAAAGAAGAATTTTAAGAACTTTGAAAGTATCCCAAAATGCAGGCGGCGCAAACAACATCAATACTGATGAAACTGGCACTCATCAGGGCCAACTAAAGAAAGAATAGAAGCACAAGAGTTACGTTTGTTGAACAGGATATTATTAGTGATAAAGTGACTATGTTTCCCTGTGTTCTTTAATAATCTGGATCACTTCACTATTCATTTACAAAGTAATTAAAATTAAAAAAGAAGATGTCCAGGTAGCTGCGCTGTTAAAATAGCAATCTGCCAAACTCAGAACTCACCTGACTCTTAAAGGGAATGATGAGCAAGAGACACTCTGATTGGCTTATTTCACATAAGGCCCAAAATGAATTAACCACACCCATGATTGATTAAGAGAATTAGTACATGACTGAGGTGTACTTTCCCTGTCATTATGATAGCAAAGACACTAAATCAAGCTGCGTGGTGCACGGTTGATAGATGTTGGCCTATAGATCACTAAAATAGGACCCCCTTAGCTTGTTTTAAGAAATGTTGTTTCTACGAAAAAACGGTGTTTAAAAACTCCAGCAGCACTGCTGCAAAAATAAGTCTAACACTAATATTGACCTAAAACTTTTAAAAGGTAAGGTTAGGGTATAGGTTTAGAGTTCAATGTATAGAATAATTTACATTTAACTAAGATTTCTGTTGCATTTAATGGACATTTAGGTGATGTGAATTGAGCATCTGTGGGGCATCATCAATAACGGTGTTCTTTTACAAAATTGATCATTTGGATTCAAACTAGGCAATTTTTTTGTTTGTTTATACAACCACCTGTTTTTGGATATTTAAGAGATGTTATGGTTAATTATTTATTTATTTTAAATTATCGTCTACAGAGTAAAAATGAAGGTTGAACCATTTTTTCTTTGCTGGTGTTCGAAAAATCACTTACATGCACCCACCCCTCCCTGCCCCGCCCAATCCCCCTCGGGAGTAATTCACTCTGTAAGGTTACTGAGGCAGACTTAGTCCTGCCAGAACATTAAAATGCATTCAGCTCCTGCGCGAGAGAGAGAGTGAGAGAGAGTGAGAGAGTGCGCAAGAGCACGAGTTTGTACGAGCCCCCGAATCCAGCGCGCCAAATCAATGTAGAGTAACTCCATTGATATTCACTTCAGAGTGGGGGAAAGGAGAGAAAGTGGAGCGAGAGAGCGAGGGGGGGGGGGGGTGACTGGCGCTCTCTCGCTCTCTCTCTTTTCATGCCACTCTGTTTTTCTTCTTCATCTCTTTCGTTTTTTTCCTCACTTCTCTTTTTTAACATCTTGTTCCTGGCAGGTTGGACAGGCCTTCACTGTGAGGATGACATTAATGAGTGCCTGCCGCAGCCGTGCGACCAGGGGATGTGCATCCAGAACCAGCCGGGCCACGGCTACACCTGTTTCTGTCGGCCTGGATTTGTGGTGAGCGCCTCTTCCTCCTCCTCCTCCTCCTCCTCCTCTTTTTCTTCTTCCTCCTCTTCGTCTTCTTCTTCCTCTTCCTTCCTCTTGATCTGGTCTGGAAGATCTTTAGATGATAAATATCTGTTTGGCCTTTTCTCGTGCACAATCGCAGTGGCTGATTATTTATGCCTTATAATTAATTAATTAGTTAATTGATTAATTAAACAATTACACTTTTTTGTTTCTTTACCTTGTGTTAGAATGTCTGTGCAGAAGCAGATCATCGATATAGATAATAATCACAGTGATGATAAACCCACAGAACGTGCAGTCACATTCCACAGAGGAGGAGCTGCATCTGTGGTTGAAGACCCACCCAAACATGTCTGTCTATCTGTATGTCTGTCTTTGTCTGTCTTTCTTTCTGTCTATCACTTCATCTCTCTCCCAATCTCTTTCTCAACCTCTCTTTCAAAATCTTTTTTTTAAATCTAACAAAATCTCTCTCAATGTCTTTCTATCTCTCGATCTCTCTCAATCTAGCTCAATGTCTCTTAAAATCTCTCCTTCTCAATCTTTCTCAATATTTCTCTTTCAACCTCTGAATCTCTAAAAAAAATCTTTCTCAATCTCTCTCTTAAACTCTCGATCTCTTTTAATCTGTCTCTCTCTTAATCTCTCAATCTTTCTTTCTCAATGTCATTTAATCTATCTCTCTCAATCGCTTTCTCTCAATCTGTCTCATTCCCTATAAAAAATCTCTTTCCCAATCTCTCTCTGTCAAATTCTCTCTCTAAAATCTGTTTCTCCCAGTCTCTCAATCACTCTTTCAAAATCTCTCACTCTCTCTCTCAGTCTCTCCTAATTTATTAGTCTCTCTCTTAATCTCTATCTTAATCTTTAGCTCAATCTCTCCCTTTCAATTTCTCTAAAAATCTCTCTCAATGTATCTCAGAAACTCTCTTTTTCTTTACTCTTTCTCAATCTCAATCTCTTTTTTTTAATGTCTTATCTCTCAATCTCTCTCTTGCAATATCTCTCTCAATCTCTCAAAATTCCCTTCTCAACCTCTCTCTCTCTCTCTCTTTCTCTCTCTTTCTCTTTCTCTCTCTGTTTGAACTGGGCTGTGAGTGGTCTTTCTCTGGTTGTCATCTGCTGTGTAATTTCGGTGTGAAACGCTGTGATTTATAAAACCCCTCTTACTCCTCGGTCTGTCTGTCTGTCCGGCGGGTTAAAGCTCTCGCGCACTTACCGACCGGACCCCCGACGCACCCCCCTCCGGACCCCCTCTCTCACTCCCAGTCTAACAGTAGTGTTACTGTGTGTGCAGGGCAGGAACTGCCAGTATAATTATGATGACTGTCTGCTCCAGCCGTGTCCTGAGGGCTTCTTCTGCGTGGACGGGATCAACACGGTCAGCTGTGTTCCTGTGGAGACTGATGGCGTCTCGGTCCCGCCGCCGTGGGGATTTACTCCCGGCGTTCCCACCATTCCCAGCTTTCCCAGCTTTCCCATCACCGTATCGCCAGTGGACGACCTGCTCGAAGTCCAGCATTCAGAAGGTAGGCCGGAGAAGTTCGAAAACTGATCAAGCGTAACATAGCACAGGACCAACACAGAGAAGCTGCTATTATTTGGGCGCTATCTAGTGAATACATTAGTGCCCATTCCATCAGTAGTGAAATTACACCTAACATAAACTTTAACAAATAGTAAAATTATATATAACAAATTATATATATATAATGGTTTTGACCAATGACTAGCCATGTGTGAACCTTAAGCACTAATACTAGTTTTATAGGACTCAGAATCTGGTTTATGCAACATCAAATAGACATTTTTCCTAAGTTTGACCTCCAATAACTCTAAAATGCTACAGTAAAATCAATTGATACTTATACTATTAATAGTATAGAAAGGCTTCTTCATGTAATGTAATGGTGTCATTTCATTACATCTTGATTTGCAGCTTTTATAAGACCCTAAAATCAGTTTTATGCACAACTGAATAGACATTTTTGCTAGATTCGACCTCCCATTAGTTTAAATTACTACAGTATCATCACTTAAAACATAAACCTTTTAATACATGACAAAAAGATATTTACTACTTTAGTGGTGTGATATGAAAATCATTTGTTTTTTATGTTTAATAGGAGTCTAAACTGTGGTCTATATACAACCAATTTTCCTGTTTTTACCATCCCATTAGTTCAACTTACATTTATTGAAACATACATAATGAATATTATTACAAATGTTCTTCAAGTATTCAGTGATTTTAATTGATAATACTTTGATTTTCTTATTTTATATGAGTCTAAATCCTGCTCTATATACAACCAAATAGACATGTTGTCTAATTTTGCCATCCAATAACACCAAATTCCTACAGTAGAACAATTTGAAATGAAACATGATTAACACTAGAACGTGTTTTTTAGAAAAGCAATGGTTTTAGTTGATAACACTTTGATTTTTCTCTTTAATCAGACTTTAAACTGTGGTCTACGCATGACACAATATGTAAAATATAGTGGATTTAACCTGAAAACAAGAGAAAACTCCTTTTTAAAGTGTTTCACTGTTCTATAGATGGGTAGTAGTTGTGTTCCTGGTGTATATGTGTTGATTAGAGCTGGTTAAATGATATTTATTCAACTGTTTCTCCCCCAGCTCCGCTGTGCACACGACTACTGTAATACACAGTTTAGATGTGTACCAAATATGTTACTTTTGTGTTGCTTAAATCTATTGACATGAATTACTCATTTTTTTATTTTAAATTTGTTGCTATTATGAGTTTTTACGAGCAATTCCAGCGTCTAGTTGTCCGATTTTGGCTCCAGCACCTTATAATTCCAATATAATTTTAATGTGGACATGGTCTCTACATACTATAGGCCATATAGTGTATATATAATACTTTTTAGAGTTTATTTTACATTCCAAACACACTATTGTTTTTTTCTACCGTCCTTTAATATCTTAATGTAATTCCCATTCGCCCCAGTGCACCTTTACACACTCTTGGCATTCCCTCAAGCAGCTCTATGAGGAGCCACCTGGGAAGCGTTTTCAGCAGGCTGGAGAATGTTCTGCATACGTTCAACACTTGTTGGATGCAGTTCTTTCATGCTGTGAATCTCCTGTTCTACCAACATCCCAAAGGGGTTCTGCTGGATTCAGATCCAATGACTGGGAAGAACACTCACTGAAGAGCTCAGAGCACACAGTCACGTTCTCCAAACCAGTCTGAGATCACTTCTGCTGTGTGTGACAGTGCTTCGTCATGCCACGTCTTCAAATCACTATTTTCTAATCTAATTGTAATCTTTATCTCCACATTTTTCTTTATTTTCACCCTAGAATTCAGTTTTTAAACCTGATTTCTTCTGCTCTATGGTTTATTATGGATGCACAATGCAACATAAATATTATTATTACCGTATTTTTTGCACTATAAAGCACGCTTAAAATACTTTTTTAATTTTCCCCCAAAAATTGTCAGTGCTTCTTATAATCCGGTGCTTTCTATGTATGAATTCTATCAGTCAGGTATTAAGGAGCAGTAAAGCCACTCTGCTGAAGTACAGAGTTATACAGGAGTTTTAAGTTTAGTTCTCCAGCACCGAGACTGGAGCAGCATTAGCATTAGCCGCTAGCCGTGCTAAGCTTTGGCTGTTCAGAGGTGAGTATATCGGACTGTAGTCTGCGGGTTTACTGTGTTGTTTAAAGAATCTACTTGGGACAAACACTAGAACCCCAGTGTAGCACAGTCAGCGGCATTAGCTGCTAACTGTGGCTAGCGCTAGCGGTTAGCTGATAATGCTAATTCTGCTGCACACAGCCTTAGTGGAAATCTGTAAATCAAAGCTTACTGTAAATAAACAGAAGCGCTTTACTTACCAAAATAAACAGTAGATTAACATCCAGCGCTCGTTTGACTTCGTTTGAAAATCTATTTTTAAGAATTACAGTTTTATTTGGTTTTGCCTGCTATGTTATAAGAAAAACACCCCTGTTCCTTACTGTTGTTGCATAGATTTGTGTCAGAAGTGGTTCATACAGTGTTGGGTTTAAATCCCACCCACTAGATAACAGCATTTTAGTCTGTTGTTAGATCCCACTGTTTTGATTGGATAGAAAGTAAACCTTTTTTATTTTGATTTTATAAATACAGTATGATGGCATGAACATTGATTAAATTTTTTCGAAAGTCTTAAAGAGTTTTAAAACATTAACCAGATAGCCCTCTCTAGAGTGCGTCCATTTCCATATAAACTATTTACTATCTTACTTAAGCTGCTTTTATTGTTTAATTTTAAGCGATATAATCCAATCTATTGGCGCATAATTACAATCATTTGAATTGTATCGCGATTTGTATCATGTCGCCAAGTTTTTACGAACACACAGACCTACTTTTCTATTAAATAAAATGGAGTTAAACCAGGAAATCCAAGCTATACACAGTTTTTGGTGATTAATTGCACTGTAAAGGCTTTAAAGCACTGCTGTATTCATCACGTCTCCTTCCGCTTACTTCATTTCACCCAATTATTGCTCCTTCTTAACGAATGAAGAGCAAGTTCTTGTCTTTTCAGTGAACCTGAGTAATTATTTTCCCATACGGACACGAGCCAAAGCAGAGTTCTCGCTTTTCTGAGGAGACAAAGAGCTATTATATTATGTAAATCACATGCTGTTTGTTCAAGCTTTGAATTTAGACATTGTTGGGATTACTTTTCCTCACTCTGGGTTGGGTTTGTGGTATGGGCGCGTGTGGATAGCTGTGGATGGACTGCGTATTGTAGCGCTGCCTGCTGAACGGCGAAATCCTTTAATCCTTTAATTTAATTGTTTTCAGTAATTAGTCCCATCAGTTTTAGCGTTATTATTTTTCTCTTGCTTTGAGGCTGCAGTATCCTGCCAGCGCTCAAGCGGCTTCAGCCAGTCATCGAGGGAGGGGTGTCTTTAAAACCCAGCGGAGCGTTGCAGCTTAGCGGATAATCAGCGAATAATAAACGAGGAAATGTGTCAGTCAGTCAGTCACGTTACGCTTGAAAAGAACCTGATTCCGGTTCAGATGAAGCAGCTTTATCTGATTTCTGCCTCTGCCTCATTGTCCTCGTAAAGCGTAACGCGTTCTCTCGTAGCTGCAGTATCGACACGCTGTTAAATAACCTGTAAACAAGGAAATTCAGGTTCAAACAGAGACCGGCGGCTCATAAATCACGTATATTGAGATGTAGATATTACATACTGTCAGTGGAGTCTGGTGAAAGGTATGAAATCTGATTAAAAAACAACCTGTAAGCAAAACTGAGCCAAACTTAAAATATATCCCCTAACGGCAACTTCAGGGCCCAAGCGTGAACATACAAGAAGAGACAACTCGGGGGAAGTCTGTATAAGTATAAGTTATTTTGTGTCTGTAATTGATTAATAAATATGTTAATTGCTTCTTGGCATTTATACTCTCCAGCAAATCCATCTGAAAAATAAAACCCTTAGAATTTGATTCAGCCAACATGAAAATATCTGCATTGATTTTCGTGGGGGACAAATGTCAGCCGTAGGAATGCGAGGCAGTTCCTGAACCGAGCGCTCGGGTCCTGGTGTTATTCTTCTGGAAGTGTATCTAAGATTGTGCGAGTTATTTAAGTTGAAGCAAAAATCAATAGAGTCTGCAATTACATCTCAAACACAATTCCAGTATGAATCTGAACGCCGTGCTGGAGTTCCACCATCATGAATTCTTTACCAAAGCACATAAAATATATAAAACACACACAAAACTAACTAAAACAAACATGCATATTAAGAGTGTACCAAATTCTCTCTTATGCATCTTTTACTTTTGCTTGTTTTGTTTTATTTATGCATTGTTAATATCATGAAATGTTGGAACATTGACTTGAAATCTGGTGGAAACCTCTATTAGGAGGTAGAGATGGGACCGATCCGATACAATATCGGTATCGGGGCCGATATTGACGTAATCCGACGAATCGGTTATCGGGCGGGCGCTGCCGATCCACTTACCGATCCATATTCCAGTCCAAAGCTTGAGCTGAACAATAAACCCGCCATAACGTTAACACAAAACGCATCCCTGATCAGGATTCCAGTTTAACAGTTTACCCTGAACCCCCAGCAGCTTCAGTCTGCGGCTGACTGAGTAACTTTAGCTGTTTATCTACAAAAAAAAGTCCATTATCTGGAGAGTTTTCACTTTGGAAACGCTGTACAGCAGAACGGTACACGTAAAGTCAGCGTCTGAGAGGTAAACAGATTAACACCAGCAGTCTGTTAGCCTAGCTAGCATTAGCACTGAACTGACAGCAGCTGCATTCCGGTGTTGTGAAGGTATTATAACTACAGACTGGAGTAAACTATATTCATAATCCACGTATCCTATAAAACCACATCATCTACAAACACTAACCAGCACAAACACACCCATCTGTTATTAAAAAACAGTCATTAATTTAGTTCGGAAATACAGTTAGCATTGCCACTTAGCCGTTAGCCATCTCCATTAAGATCTGCAGTCTGTTAGCCTAGCTAGCAAAATCATTCCGGCATTGTGAATGTAATAAATAACTATCTTAAGTGAACTACAGCCATAATCCACATCTAATATCAAACCACAGATCCTACCAACCCTAACCAGCACTAAGAAATCAATCTGTTATTAAAAAACAGTGATCAATTTAGCTCGGAAATACAGTTAGCATCGCCAGTTAGCCGTTAGCTATTGCAGCTAATCCTCTACGCTACCTGTCAAAATAAAAGTCTCCTGCACAACCGTTGCAAAAAATGCCCTGAATTTAATATTTAACGTATTTAATATTTTACTTTTTTTTATATTTAATAAAAATTCAAACATTTTATTTGAAAGGAAACTATTGTGTAATTGCATATGCAGTGTGTCAAATAAATGACTTTTGAATGCATTTACATTAAATGCACCTATGGACACTCTTAAAAGGGCTGTGTGGTCTGTTTCAGCCTCATTATTTAACCTTAATCATAGTACTATTAATAAACTAAAAGTATCGGTATTTGTATCGGTATCGGATCGGAGCTGAAAAAAGTGTATCGTCCCATCACTATTAGGAGGTTCAACTCATCCCCAACTCCTCAACTAGTCTCCAACTAATCCCAAATGCTACAACTCACCCCAACTAATCCCCAACTCCCTAACTCATCCTCAACTCTACAACTAATTTCCAAATCAGCCCTAAATCTCCCAACTCGTCCCAAACTTATCTCCAACTCTTAAACTCCACAATTCTCCAACTCATCCCCAATTTCCAAACTCGTCTCTTACTCTCCAACTCACCCCCAAATCTCCAACTAATCCCCAGCTGTCCTGCTTATCCCCCACTCCTCATTTCACCCCTACTCTCCAACTAATTTATTTAATGTGCTTGTTTCTTGAGCTAACCCCCAACTCATCCTCAACTCTCCAACTCATCCCCAACTCTCCAACTTATTTATTTCATGTGCTCTACTCTCTGACTAACCCCCAACTCTTCAGCTCATCCCCAACTCTCCAACTAATTCCCAACACATCCTCAATTCTCCAACTCATCCCCAACTTTCAAGTCACCCCAACTAATCTCCAACCCATCCCCAGCTCTCCAACTAATCCCCAACACATCCTCAATTCTCCAACTCATCCCCAACTTTCAAGGCACCCCAACTAATCCCCAACCCATCCCCAACCCTCCAACTAATCCCCAACACATCCTCAATTCTCCAACCCATCCCCAACTCTCCAACTAATCCCCAACACATCCTCAATTCTCCAACTCTACAACTTATCCCCAATCCTCCAAATAACCCCTAACTCATCAGCAACTCTCCAAGTCATTCCCATTTACCAATTTCAAATATATTTGATTTTTCCAATTGAATGTTTTATGTCCATTATCTGCTCCAGGGAGTCCCATTCTATTGGCAGTTTCTTCTTCTTGACAGGGAATAGACAAGCTTTATTTGTGCATTTGCACATCAGCAATGGGTTCTTAACCTAAATTGTCCAGAGGAGGGTCCACATACTTTTGGACGCATGGTCTTCAGTTCCTTTACAGTGGTCAACAGAACCTGGAGCAGATGGATCAATTTCATCATCAGTAACGGCTACATAATAAAGAAGAGCGTCTGCTTCTGAAGGACATCCCTCAACACTTCAAAGCTCTTTCATTGTCAGTGTCCTGCGAGTTCTGTTTGTTCCGGTACAGACGAGTCTTTCAGAAGACCAGCCTGAAGCTCCATATCTGTAATGAGATGGTCCTCCTGCACCTGCTACATATACTCCTCCTCCATACATGAGCTTTCCACAGTCTTCCTTTCATCCGCACCACCACACCTGGGGCTACGACCCGACACGTGGTGCTTGTAGCAGTCAGTGAACTGGTCCCTCGTTACCGTTTAAGATTTTGGGGTCAGATCTCCTTTAAATGTTGCAAGATATTGCAATATGTTTTCTTAATTTCGTTTGATACAATATATAATTCAGATATGAAAAAGAAACAGTATTAAAGCCATAACCTGTGGTGTACATCTGCCAGACTACAATAGTCTATAGTGTTCTGCCCTTTGTGCTCAGCTTGAATGCTGTGAACTGGCTGCAATCACTACCCTGTAATGAACATCATTCAGTAATATATATATATATATATATAGCATTTAATTTTTTTTTTTTTTTTTTACTCAGGTTATTTTATAATAAAGTTTGTTTGATAATCTGAGAAATGAACATATAATAAAGAAATGTAAAAACATAAGAAATCTGCGAGGGTAGAAATCTGTATATTGGTGGAAACTACCAATAAAATAGGACTCCCTGGAGCAGATAATGAACGTTAAACCGCTCAATTGGAATGATCAAATGGGTTTGGAATTGGTCAATGGAAACGAGTTGGAGGGTTGGGGATGAGTTGGAGATTAAGGGATTAGTTTTTTTGACCTCTTGGATAAGTTGTCCATGGCCTTTCAGAATAATTTAGGTCGGATGGCCACTCCTGGGAAGGTTCACCAGTGTTCTGTTTTTTTTTTTTTTTTTTTTTTTCTCCATTTGTGAATAATAGCTCTCACTATCATTAGCATTTAAACATTGTTTTTTTTAGAGTAGATTTGTTCATTTAAAAATAAAATAAAAAATCAGACAAAATAAAATGATTATTTAATACTATTTACAAAGTATCCAAATTTTCTTTTATTTTGTTGTATTTTACAAAAAAAACTCTTTACAATGAAATGCAAGTACACTATATAAAGAAGAAAGAAGGAGGAAAAATATTAGAAACATTTTCTATGATATGCATATTTTTTGTGCAAACATACCCATAACACACAATTTTAAGGCATTCATTTTTATATATATTTATTCAGGTTATCTTTGTCTAATGTTAAAGTTTATTTGATGTAATAAAAATGTGAATATAAACAAAAATGCAAAAACATAAGAAATGATACCTTTCATGGTACTCTATATATTCTATCGTGATAAATATCGATATCAAATTATTGTCCAGTTCTCTAACGCTAACGAGTGGGCACGGCTGAGTCGTTAATTAACGGTTCTCTTCAGTTCGTTAGCCCTGCGGTCAGTCCGCCCCGCCCTCGTCAGCTTGATGAAAACACAACTCGACCACAGTGCCGGTTCCACACATCTGCAGCCGCAGCGCGGCGTGGGATAAATACCGATAGCATTGCGGAGCGACTAACGAGGTCTCATGAATGTGTCTATGTAGGTCGCTCTCTAAAAACATCCAGTGCCCTAGGTGCAGCTAAGAATAGCATCAGCGCGAGGCTCCGAGTTAAAACCTCCTCTTTGCTCTTTGTGCGATCACCCTCGGCTCCGCTACCTACCCGACACGCCGGGCACCCAACCCACTTCAGAACCAGAGAGAGAGAGAGAGAGAGAGGAAAAAGAGGAATAAAGACTTATAGCACTTATTTCACTCCTCATCTATCATCATCTTACAAATGAGAATAGAATATAATAGAGATATAGACGGGTTGGCGTTGTCGGCAGGATTTAGGCACTTTGCAGTTGGAAAGCGTGAGAATGTGATTTTGAGGTAGTGGGGTGATAGTTAAAGAAAAAAGGTCCTTATACTGTAAAAAAGAATGATTTTTTTGTAGTTTTTCTTGCATTTTGAAAATGTTGCAATTTTGTGAAAATGTTATGTGCAATTGAAATAAATGCATGTTTTAGATTAGATTTGTTCATCTTTAATTTGAAAAGTATCCAAATTGTTGTTCTATTTAGTTTTATTTTACATAAAAGCACTGTTAATTTTATATATGCACTTTCTACTTAAATGCAAGTGCACTTAAAAAAAAAAAATAGGAAAAAAAACCTATGATGTGCATATTTATTGTATAAACGTACTAATAACACAAGTATATGACATTCATAAGGCATTATAAACATGGATATAATTATTTATGAGAATGTGTAACACATTATAGTTATGTTTATTCGGCAAATAGTAAATAAATAGTGATTATAATGCACAAGAAGCTGTGTTTGTAAATAAATTACATTACTCAAAACAAAATTTCTAAAAAAAAAAATAATAAAAAATAAAAATAAATAAAACAAGCAAAAAAAAAATTTTTTTTTTCTCTGTATTTTTTTTATTTAAATGTTATTTTAAATGAAAATGTTCATGGAACACATACATTTGTTTTAACAACTAATTAGAATTAAACTAAAAAACTAATGTAGCAAGGTTATGTTTTGTAATTTGACACAAAAGTACAGTTAGAGTAAAGAAAAGGAGAAAAAAGAGGAATAAAGACTTTTATGTCTTCTTCCTTCAAATGAGAGTGTTAAAAATAACGCTTCATGGCAAGGGTACATTAATTAACTTTAATTATGTCAGATGTCTCAACTAATTATTAATTGACACTAGTTAAGACTTTAATTACTATTACAGCATTTTTTTTAAATTTACAACATTTTTAAAGATTAATCATGTCTAAACTAGTGTCAGTTATTAATTAGATATATTACTTTATCATTGCGCATTACTGTTTAATGCTGTTATTTTTACATTGTGGGCAGGATTTATACTACAGTAGTTGGTATTTTAAAGCATGGAGTCGGTTTTGTCGTTTTTACAATATAATTCCAGTATTTTTTTCTGTGGAATATCTTATTTAAATTACAAAAATATACTGCTCACTGAAATGTTATTACAATTACAATCTTAACAAAAGTTGAACAAAAATCTGTTTTTAACAGCTTTTAGCTGACAATTAAAAAAATAGAAACACAACTTTAAGAGGAGCTACAAATGCAATTTGAGGAGGATGACATAATAATGACTGGGATAACATAGCTTCCTCAATATGTGTTAAATCTGCTGGACAAAGATTAAAATTGCTAAACTTAACCCAAATATAATAATCTTGGTGATTAATGTTCCCAGGCTGATTGAAAATCTTTTTGGCACTCTGTATTTAGCTGAAATCTTTTTTATTTAGGATTTTTAAATTGAAACTTGTTCTTTTGTTGCTATGTTTAGTATTTTACCTAAAACTAAACCTAGGAGGAGTTAAGGTGAGCTAAGTAACAAATAGGAACTGTTGTACAAAATCCATGTATGTGCCTCTTTCCATCTTGATAACCTAATAGACAGAATGGAAAAATAAAAACGAAACAAATTTAAGCTACTTTGGCTTTATATATATATATATATATATATTTTTTTTTTTTTTTTTTTTCTTGATAGTTTTTCTGATTTTACTATTTATAGGTTTATGTTTGAGTAAAATGAACATTGTTGTTTTATTCTATAAACTACAGACAACATTTCTCCCAAATTCCAAATAAAAATATTATCATTTAGAGCATTTATATTTACAGAAAATGAGAAATAGCTGAAATAACAAAAAAAAAAAAGATGCAGAGCTTTCAGACCTCAAATAATGCAAAGAAAACAAGTTCATATTCATAAAGTTTTAAGAGTTCAGAAATCAATATTTGGTGGAATAACCCTGGTTGGTTTTTAATCACAGTTTTTTTTTATGCATCTTGGCATCATGTTCTCCTCCACCAGTCTTACACACTGCTTTTGGATAACTTTATGCTGCTTTACTCCTGGGGCAAAAATTCAAGCTGTTCAGTTTGGTGAAGGAAAAGCATGATTATTAAGTGGTCTCTTGTTTTTTATTCCAGTGCTGTATATATAAATGTAGACTGCTGTTTAAAAATACCACTTTTAATGAAAACCTGTTTTGTTCAGTTTCGGTGTAATTTCAGTGCACTTATTTAAAGTTACAATTTATTCTTTTTCAGTTGCCAGGCAAAAAGAAAGACGGTAATCAATTCAGGCTGTTTATTTATGAGTATATTATTAATTTTATAACTTTAGTGCATTCATGAGGTCATATTATATTTTTCTTTTTCTTGTACAGGTCTCATTTTTTGAAATAAGATTTTTTTACTTGGCAGCAACAATAAGCTGGAGTATGAACCGGTCCCGGTGGAGAGGCTGAGAGGGTAAGTGAGGGAATTCTGTTGGGTCTGGCCGGCGCTGGAGCTTAGTGGAGATTAATTACAGCACGAGAGGCCTTTCCTGAAGTGATCACCGCGGTGCACGGAGACCCGCCGTCACCTGCCACCGACAGCGCCGGGAGATTAAATGACATAAACCGTGCCCCTTCAAATCAGCGTGTCGGGAGGGTGGAGTGACTGAGAGCATCTCCTGGCCGGTCACCCGCCGGACAGATCCATTCTGAGCGCTGTCGGCGCGCCGCGGCGGAGACCGGTTTAATTTTCAGCCCGAGCGACAAACCGGCAGACTCACCTAACTGAGGGCTTTTATTTATTTATTAATTTATTTTTTACGCAACGAGACCCCCGTAATTAGACGCAGCGACGCAGTAAACTGGGTCAGCGGCTTGTTTACACGTGTAGCGCTCTTGTCTAATTGTTGGGTGTGTTTATTTGTTTGGTTAATGTTTGTGAGGTGCGCTGTTGCATGGCCCGGCTCTTATGAAACACGCTGTCATGCTAATGTTGCCAGAGCACATGCATATTCATGAGCTCCGTTCAGGAGCTGGAGCCTGACTTCACAGTTGTGTCCTGAGTGTCGCCTCCAGGGTGTCGTGTCTCATTAGCGTCGTGTCCTGGACGTCTCCTCACGGTTTTCACGTCAACGTCTCGTTTAACCTCGTTGACACCCAGGACACATCACTGTTTTATTCTAGATCAAAGGACAGTAGTGTCCAAGCTGTCGCGTTTAGGCTGTTGCCTCCTGAATGTCGCGTCAATGATGAGTCCTGGGTTTTGTCCCAGGTGTTGCATTACAGTTGTGTCCTAGATATTGCGTCCAGGATGTCACATTCAGGCTCTCTTTTCCCTATTGTCATGTCTGTGTTGAGTCCCGGGTGGCGAGTCTCTGGTGTTACATTACTGTTGTGTCAAAATGTTTTGCCAGGCTTTCGCATTTGGCTTTCGTTTCCTGGATGTCATGTTGGTGTCGCAGGTGTTAAGTTCTGGCTGTCGAGTTCTGGGTGTTGAGTCCGGGGTATTGAATTCTGGGCGTTAAGTCCTGAGTGTCGAAATCTATGTTTTGAGATCTGGGTGTCGAGTTCTGATTGTTGAGTTCTGGGTGCTGAGTCCTAGGTGTTTGGTTTTGGGTGTTGAGTTCTGGGAATTGAGTCCTGGGTGTCTAATGATGGGTGTGATGGGGAGCTATGTGTTGAATCCTGAGTGTTGAGTTCTGAGTGTTTAGTCTTGTGTGTCGAGTCCTGGGAGTTAAGATCTGGGTGTTGAGTTCTGGGTGTCGAGTTCCGAGTGTTGAATTCTGGCTGTTGAGTCCCAGGTGTTCTGAGTTCTGAGTGTCGATTCCCGGGTGTCGATTCCTGGGTGTCGATTTCTGTGTGCAGAGTCTGGTTGTTTTGACTTCTGAGTGTCAAGTCCTAGGTGTTGAGTTTTGTGTGTTAAATCCTAGTTGTTGAGTCCTGGGTGTTGAGTCCTGGGTGTTGAGTCCTGGACGCCGAGGCCTGGGCGTCGAGTCCTTGTTGCCAAGTATCGTGTGTTGAGTCTCAGGTATTGAGTCCTTGGTGTTCTGGGCGTCCTTGTGTCTCAAATGTTCAGGCTGTAAAGTCCAGCTGTATTCTTCCAGTTTTATGTCCGTGAAAATGGGTTCATAACAGACCCTTCGACAGTTGTTTGTTTCTATGTAATTTATTTATATATGTATACCTTAATTGCAAGCAAAGAATGTTATTGTGTATTACAGTGCACTCTCTAATCCGTCTGACAGTCTGTCCAGTTCTGATCCGATTCTGATTGGGTTTGATTGGTACTAAAGGCAGTTTTCTAAATGTGTCCTCTGGTATCTGGTGCGTCCCAGGCTAACGATCAGAGTTCTACACAATCCTTCGCTTATTTTCTGACGGTGCATGAATCAGACGACAATAAAGGAAAATGCTCATTACTTTAATTGCGTAACTATCATTGAATTATTCATACCGGTTCAATCTGCTCGATCTGTATTTCATTACAGTGAGTTATGGGCTCTCAGCCTGAAACTTTAATGTAAAGGCTGCCTGTCTGTTAGCACAGCTGCGTTTAGCCATGTAGCATGTATTAGCATTAGCGTGTGTGTTTTACTGAACATTTACACATCATTATACTACCATCACTGTCTTACCTTTTACACAGAACCCATTAGAGCTTCGGCTTTATGTATCCTATATACATTCACCGTCATTTTGCGTTATTAATTTATGGTTATAGCAAGTATAGATGTACTAATGGATGTCGTTTTAGGCCATTTCATATTTTGTGATTTGAATTTATAACTAAAATAGACACCAGAAAAGTGATTTTCCTAAAGGAAACACAGAATGGCTGCAAAGCTAAAGTGGTTGCAGGTGGGTTGCTAGGATGTTTCTGAAGTGATGTTATGCTACAATTGCTGTAACATTAGCACAACTCACTGCTAAAGTTTAAAGCATTGATTTATCTTAAGCTACAGTGGCTTCCGAAGTTGATGGACCCTATCTTACACTCTGCACAAGGTGTGTTACCATGCTTATTGCTACCTTACACCCCGCCAACAGCCTATTTTCACTATTTTCACCCTTCCAGTTTTATCGTTTTAATAGCAACAGTGCTTGTAAATATATCTACACTGATAGGCGGGGTGGTCTGAAAAAATTCTTGAGTATTGCTGTCTTGGCAACGAAAAACACATGTGCACTACTGACTGAATACAACCGAGACAGACGCCAAAAAACAAAAGTAACAAAAACAAAAAATCTAAATACTAAATAAAATAACGTTGCTGAGCATCAGTTTAGGTCCTATTGGATATTGTTTGCAATAAAAAGTAAGGTGTGAACTAGGGTTGTCACGATATACGCATTTTGATTTGGTACTGATACCAACTGTAGAATCACGATTCTCGAAAAACAAAACATTTAGTAATGTTATGTTAAGTTGAACACTCCTTGCTCAGTTTTATTAATAAACATTTTACAGTTTTAAATGAGCTCACACTCAATACAACAATCGAGCAGACTACGTGTCTGACTTTCAATTACAATGGAAACACAAAAACCTGAACATCTCGAGTTCACCCTGCAAGACGGGAGTCTGTCTCACGCTGCTGGCTTGCATGTGCATGTGTCGCTTAACCAAGTCAAATTAGGCCACGCAAATTGATTGATTTGTTCAGAATACTAGGTTTACCTTAATCCTTAATCAGTTTTTATGAAGTGAATCAAAATGTGCTAATTTGACTCTTTTGAAGCTAATTACTGGGCTTTATACAGTATTGAAAGCATCAAACCCTACAGATTATAATCGTTTGTGACAACATAGTTCTGAAAAAGCATTAAACATTTCAACTCTAGTCTGAACTCTGACAGTCAGCAAAGCATCATATTTGGGTGGGAAAATCAAATATGTGCCACGTTCACCTGCTGTGTGAACAACTGTAGCCAGTGTGGCTCCTCCCTCCACCACCACCACTTTTCTAGAGATTATCCAGAGCTTTCCAAACGCAACTTAGCGTTGTTACTTTTCACAAGGGAAGGACAGATGAATTATGGGAGTTGAAGTGAGGGCTGATTGCAGATAACATTCCTCTATCCAATATAGAAAGCTAATTTCACCACCCACAGTGGACCGACCGAGCAGTTGGGGGTAATGATGGTGACCGGCGGAATCTGGCTGGAATTGACCATGTGAACAGACAAGCGACTCAATCCAAATGCAGCAAAACCGACGAAGCTGAAACTTTGTGACTTCATTGTTTTTTGGAGCATGAGCATCAGTTTAGGGGCTTGCACTATTTAAGATGAATGTTGGATATAGTTCGCATTAAAAAGTAAGGTGTGAACACTCTGGAAAGAATCGGATTTTGTCGGGAAAATCGAATTTGCGCCAAGTTTACCTGTTGTGTGAACATACTCTAGCCAATGTTTCAAAACGCAACTTATCGTCTAAAGTAGAGTCTGGGGATGGCGAGCCGGCACTAACTGCTAATGAGGCATGCCACTGCCTGCTGGCAGCTGCCGTTGACTGCATCAAAGCCTTACATCCGTCCAAACAAGGAGCTGGAATTAATGAATGGCTGCGTCTCTGATGGCAAATTTTCCGTCATCATCGCTGCCTAAACTGTGTGGAGAAGCTGTGAGACCGGGAGGGAGACGGGGACGGCGGCAGCGGCGACGGCGTACCTTCACCGCCGCCCCGCATTCATCCTCATTAATTTGGAGATCATAGCCTCTGTGTTGGCTGTAATTCCCTGTACTTTTGCATTACGGACGGAGCGCTCCTTTTGTGCCGTACAGCAGAGGGACCGGCAACGGCTCGGCCATTTCTCCCACAATTACTCCACCGCTTTCATCCCCGTCAAAGCAGCCGCCGCCCGCTAAAAACACGCCTGCATTATAAAGATTTAAAGGCAAATATCCGTAGATGCCTTTTGTAGACACCAGCTTTTTAATCTTCTGCAGCAATTATTTAAAAAGCAAAGTGTCCCAGGTGTACTTCAGTGTCTTCAGTTGGGGGCGGGATCTATACTGCTGGGGATTGGTTGTATATTGATATAAAACTTAAAATAAATCCTGCAAATAATATGTTAAAACTAATTTTACGTCAAAAACATCCAGAGATTTTTAACCAAAAATATTAGTTTTTCTTTTTTCCCCACAGGTTTGCATTGCCATTTTTCAAAGACAAAGCAATCACTAGACTACTATTTACTTATATCCCAGCAGACCAACCAACAAAGCATAATACATTTACCCCAGCAGTGCTATTCTAATCATTAATTTACCTCAGCAGTGCTATTCTAATCATTAATTTACCTCAGTGTTATTCTTCAGGAATTTGTGTCAGTAGTTCTTATCTAATCAAAGATTTACCCCAATGAATTCCCCTCAGCAATGCTATTATAATCATGAATTTACTTCAGCAGTACTGTTCTAATCACACATTTACCTCATTGGTACTATTCTAATAATTTATTTACCTCAGTGTTATTCTTCTGGAATTTGTGTTAGTAGTTCTTATCTAATCAAAGATTTACCCTTATTGCGCTGTTCTAATTATGAATTCACCTCAGCAATGCTATTATAATCATAAATTTACTTCAGCAGTGCTGTTCTAATCACATATTTACATAAATAGTGCAATTCTTATTATAAATTTACCTAAGCAGTTCTATTCAAAATTTACATTCATCTCAGCAGTGCGTTTCTAATCATGAATTTACCTCAGTACCGCTATTTTAATCATGCATTCACATCAGTAGTGCAAATCTAATCTTGAAGTGCTATTCTAATCACAAATTTACATGACCAGTGCTGTTTTAATGATGAATTTACCTAAGTAGTACTATTCTAATAATGCATTTACATTATCAGTGCTGTACTAATTTTAAATTTACCCTATCAGTGCTATTCTAATCATGAATTTACCTTAGTAGTGCTATTCGAATCATGCATTTACCTCAGTAGGGCTGTTCTAATTGTTTCTAATTTATAAATGTATACATTCCATTAGAAGGTTGTCTTATTCCATGAACTCTATTAAATATGTTTTGTGTAGCATCGCGGCTACGTTAGCGGAGAGTGATGCATGAAGTATATTATTATGATTTGACGCTACATCTCCCACGCCTGCGTTCAGCAGCCCTGAGCTACAAACCGCACAGTTCAATCTAAAAAGCTCAGAGGACTGAAATACTGGAGACTGAAGCAAATGACTGCATGTCAACCCGGAGCCCCCTCTAGTGCACCAATCAGATTGATCGAGTCGCAGGTGGTCTTTCAGGTCCGACCGAGTCGCTCTGTAATTCCCGATTGTGGTACAGGATAAAGAGCGGCGGTGGCATGCAGTAAATGTGCACTATTTTAAAAGGTTAACCTAAAGTGGTAAACAGGAAGTGGATTGTGAGAAGTGCCAAACGCCAGTTAGCATGAAGTCAGGCTGTGAGCTGCCAGGTCACGCTGTTCCTTTTGGACTGAATAGTCGCGGGTTCCTTTTAAAAAAACAAAGTTTTAGAACATTCTGTCAGAGTGATGGAAAAGTAAATGTTGAGTTGGGTTGTAGAGTGTTTTAAAGTGACTAAACATCATGCTTTTTTCTGGACTTGCCATCTAAATTACTTAAAATATCTTGATTTTTCTCAGTGTGGTCATACAATTATCCCTGTAGTGCTATTCTAATCATACATTTACATTTAGTTTTCCAGTGCTATTCTAATCATACATGTACATTTACTTTAGCAGTAAATGTTCTTATCATACATTAACATTTACCTCAGAAGTGCTTTTCTGATTATACATTATGCATTTACCTTAGCAGTGCTATTTTAATCTTACATTTCATTCAGCAGTGCTATTATAATCATACATATACATTTACCTCTGTAGTGGTATTTTAATCATATAGTTACATTAAACTCAGTAGTGCTATTCTAATCATGCATTGACCCCAGCAGTGCAATATTCTAATCATACATTTACATTAACCTCATTAGTGCTATTATAATCATACATTCACTGTATCTCAGCAGTGCTATTGTAATTATACATTTACCTCATCAGTTTTATTCTAACAATATATTTACCTCAGCAGTGCTGTTCTAATCCTAAATTTACCTCGACAGTGCCATTCTATTAATATATTTACCTCAGTAGTGCTATTGTAATCATACATTTTGAATTTACCTCAGCAGTGCTATTTTGTTAATTTCGTTAGCAAAATGTTTGACCAAAAATCTTAGAAAACAACAAGAAAACAAGACGAGAACTAAATAAAAAGTAATATTTGATACTGAAAACTTTGTTAAACTTCACCAATTAATAACATTTGACTAAATCAATAAAATAGGGCTTTTAGTCTCTGAATGCAATTTTTTTTTTCATGATTTCAGATTTTACACAGTTTCTGCCTGTTCAGACTATCAATTAGTCAATCTGGATACATTTAAAAACACTTCTGTCAGCCTTTGTTTGAGGGTGAAACTCTTAGTTGATGACGTTAAACTGGTGCTGTAGTCCCTGCTTTACCATATTCAGAGTATATTAAAGCTTTATTCATTTGTAGTCTTTAATTCCTTATTTCTATTGAACGTCTTCTCATACAGATCTTACCTGCATTGTTAAATATAAAATACATCTGTTTTCAGCTTAAATAGGCTGTATTTTAAACGTTACGTTCTGTATAGAACACAATTTAAAGTTCAGAGTATTGCAAAGCTTTATTCATTTTTAATCTTTAATTCTTAATTCCTATTAAACGTCTATTTGGTGTGATTGCAGGAATGTTTTATACAGATATGAAGATCACAGGAAACACTGTGATGGTGGAACACAGTCCACTATTACTGCTGTTCAGGTTCTTCAGGCCTCAGGATGCCTTTGAAACTTTGCTCTGAATATCTGATGCTCTTGTTTTATTGGTGTTCGGATCTCCTCGTTATTACCCGTGTTTGAACATGATAGGTGGACTTCCCCGGTCGAGGCGTGATGAGTTGGGCCGCGGCGGCTTTGAACGACGCGTTTAAAGCAGCGGCATGAGACAACCTACTTTCCCAGAGCCATGGCTAATTAGAATAAAACACAAGACCTAGTCTCGAGTCCCCCAATTAGAGCCGAACCAAAGCCGGCGTTTTTTTATTTTTTACTTTTTATTTAAAGGAATGTATTAAGTGAAGCCAGGTAATGGGTCACTTTCGGCTCTGCTGGCTTTGATCATAGTCTAGTGCGAAAGAAAGAACTACAGTATGAGCCGTATTGATGATGGAAGGCCTTTTGATTGGACGTTTCTCTGATTCGGACGGGTTTTTAAGTTGAAAGTTCTCTTATTTCGGTTGCCAGTTTGTTCTTGTGTGTTTGTGAGAACAATGCTGTTGTATTTGTGTTGTGGGAATTTTAGCCCATTCTTCTGTACAGAACAACTTCAACTCAAGCTTTCCTCACATTTAACTGCTCGCTTCAGGTGTTTTTTCAGAACATGTAGACTGGATTAAGGTTTAAGGGTTGAGGATTTGACTTAGTCATTCCGAAACATTAAATTCTTCTTTATTCTTCTTAATCTATTCTTTGGTAGTACGACTTAGAGTTGCTTAGGGTCGTTGTCCTGCTGCATGACCCAACAACATCGCTACAATAGATCTGCTATAATAGACCGCTGGACCACTCAGCGCCCCTCACCTTTCCCCTTTTAAAAAAATAACTAAACCTGTTTTCAGCGTTTTTTTTCATAGTTTAACTAGAAAAGTGCATTTCCTGAAGTTTCCTAAAATTGCTCCCACCGTTTACTATGGTGGTTCCTTTGGCGTTGCTAAGGTGATTGCTAAGTTGTTGCCCGGTGGTTGCTATGGTGTTGTTATGGTATTTGTGTCCATTGCTAAGTAGTTTCTAAGTGGTTGCTTGGTGGTTGCTAAAGTTTTGCTAGGTGATTGCTAAGGTGTTGCCCAGTGGTTGCTAGGTGGTTGCTATGGTATTTGTGTCCATTGCTAAGTAATTTCTAAGTGGTTGCTAGATGGTTGCTGAAGTGTTGCTATGCTAGGTGATTGCTAAGGTGTTGATACGGTGTCCATGGTGGTTGCTATGCAGTTGCTAAGCAGTTTCTCAGAAAGAACGTGAAAAGTTCTGTAGGCTTTCTGAATTTATTCTTCGTATTCTTAAAATTGTGATCTATATGGGTGTTAAAATTTCTCCCCATTTATTTTCAATGGGCAAAAAATCTGAAATATATGATTTTTTTTGTTTAATAAATTTATTGAGGGAGCAAGAGAAGAGGAACAAAAAAACAATGAAACTATATCCAGTGTAAAAGCACAGAAATAATATACAAAAAAATAAATGTACAAAACTAAATAAAGGGACCCAACACAAAATGTAGCATATTTTTTGTTACCTTTTCCTTCTTCTTCTTCCTTCTTACCCCCCCCCCCCCCTTTAAACCCCATAAGGCCCTCCCATCTGTTTACGAAGTTTTTACAAAAAACAAACGTCCAATCAAAAAGCTGTATACTGCGCTTTGCAACGCACAACTATAATAATAATAATAATAATAATAATAATAATAATAATAATAATAATAATAATACCGCAGAATAACAGTGTAGTTGCACAACTATATTAATAATCTTAGAATTCAGTTTATCAGTATTTCAGCACAGTTTTACAGTTCCTCATGCAGATTATCCCAAATCCATCCGTCATATCTCTCCTCGGGGTGTAGTTTCTGTTCTGCCGGAGTTATTTTCTCTTCATGTCACTGTCCCCCTCAGAATATAAATGGGGGAACCCACTGTTTTATGGAGCTTTAACACAATGGGAGCTCTCTGATGTTGATGCCCTCTGTGCCACGCTACAACACGATGCCATCTCTGCTGTAATGATGGAAGATAAAGTATCAAACCCTTCAGTTCAACATCCAACCCTCAGACTCCGCAGAGAACAATCCCACTCCTCTCCAAATTACATAAAAAAATCATTTGCATCAGGAATTTGGAAAGATCGGCTGATTTTATTGGGTTTTGATGGATATTCAGGTAAGGTTTTGTTGGAAACCCGTGTTTTGGCTCCACGCTTTGTCTTTAAATTGCTTTATAGTGAAGAACAGGGTAATCAATATCAATTATATTTGTAACCAAGTAATTAATCTTCTCATCATTGAGATCTGATCAAGAGTTGAAGGTCCACAATGCAAATTCGCCTATATAGTGGTGTGTGGAAATTTGTGGACCTTTTACAATTTTGTTTCAAAAATTTATATTTCTGCATAAATTGGACCTTGGAAATTAGAAAATTTAATCAAATTCCAAGAGCCTTATAAAAAAAACAAGACAAAAATATCTATAAATCATATAATGTTAGATATTGTCTACGTTTACACTAAGCGGTTACCACGCGTTAGTGGTAGGTTTTTATTTGAAAGTACTCACATCACTCTCATCTGCTGACTTGCCACAGACAGTAGGTACAGATCCCTCCCTCAGACAAAGTCTGCTGGCTAATACTGCTGTGTACTGTCTGAGGTTCTTAACTAGCAGACTGAAATCAAAATGTTTCTTTAACTGATCTAGTGAGTGGTTGATGGGTGAAGGCGTGGAGCCAGGGTGGTTCTGTTCTGGTTTCCTTAGTGTGACATCACAATAAGGGAGAAGCCATCCAAACATACATTATCTGATGTAGGGCGTGTCAGTGTGTCTTTGCTATCGTAACGACGGGAAAAGTACACCTTGCTCAGCTCGAAGCGCAAAGCAAAAGGCATGTACTAATTCTATTAATTAATCATGGGTGTGGTTAATTTTGGGCATAACGTGAAATAAACCAATCTTTGTGTCACTTGCTCATCATTCTCTTTAAGAGTCAGGTGAACTCTGACTTTGGTGGATTGCTATTTTAACAGCGCAGCTACCTGGACGTGTACAACAAACGCTTTCCAGCAGAGGAAAGTGAAGTGAAAGGAGCTCCAGCAGCTCACTTACAAGAACAGTATTATTATTTTATTTAGTATTCTGTTTATTGTTGATGTAAAAGTTTGCCTGTGTTGCCAAGATAGTGATGAACGTCTGACTGTTGGCTTCTGTCTAGGTTGTACTCAGTCAGTGGAGCTCCTGTGTTTTCTTTTACCACCACGTCTATCAGTGTAGATATATTCAGAAGCTCTGTTACTATTTGAAAAAGGCAGGTGGAAGGTGTGAAAATAGACTGCTGGTGGGGTTTTAGATAGCAATAAGCATCGCAATGCATCACAACAGAAATAGTGTTTTATAACCACTGTAAAAAAAAGGGAATTTTGACACAGTTTTTGGTATTAAAAATTGCTGAAACATCCGTGCTCTCTCTTTATTGCAGATATAGAGTATGGAAGATACTCTGGTGATTCTTTTCTGGAGTTTGATGGTATAGATCTGGGGGCTGTGAGTAATATCACACTACGCTTCCAAACTTGGGCTCAGAACGGAACCCTGCTGTATATAGACCAGGGGCGTGTCCACCGAGGCTTCTTCTTCATCAAGCTCCACCTCTTAAACAGGAAGCTACAGGTGAGAAACGATTATTGGTTATTTTTAGGGCTTTTTTTGTTTTGTTTTGTGTTTTTTGGCTCTAGTTTTTCATTATTTTTTTTTTATTCCAGTATGATTTCTCCTGTAATCAAGAGGAAGGAATTCGGAGGATAAATACTGACATACAGGTCAATAACGGCAACGAGTACCTGGTGCATGTGAGGTAAGACTCTTTACGTGGTGACAAACAGTACCAGTTAAATGTATGCATTTTTCTCATACTGCCAAATTGCTAGAGGCGCTGTGGAGCACTTTGTAGAAAAGCACCACCAAAGAAGCAGATACAGCTCGCTAGATAACTCTAGCCAGTTAGCATAACAAGCTAACGCACTGGAGTAGCTGTAGCTCAGCTCTGTGAAGTCAAACGCTCATCTCGCTCCGTCCTGCCTGGAGGGAAATGAGAACAACACTTTATCTGAGGAGCTCCTGCTGCTGTTCGTCTAAGCAAAGAAAGAAATTACTTGAAAAAAAATGAAGGTCAGTCAGTCTGAAAAAGAAGAATTTCATGAACTTTGAAAGTATCCTTAAGTGCAGTCACCCAAAGACCGTCAAAAACATTGTTAATGGTGAAACTGGCACTCATCAGGACCGCCACAGGAAAGGAAAATCAAGAGCTACCTCTGTTGCACAGGAAAAGTTAATCAGAGAAAGCAGCACAGCATTTATGAATGTATTTTTTTAGAATTACTACTTATCTTTAATTGGAGATTTACTTTCCTGTTTATTTAAATCGTAGTAGTAACCTTAAATAAATATGGTAAATTCATTTATTTACACTAGATTCTTAATTCACAGCCATAATTAATTTTACAATAGAGAATTCTTAAAAAAAATAAACAAATATAAAAGTAAATAGATAAATAAATAAGAAATAGGACCATACTGTCGGCACTGGCTGCTATTCTGCACAAATTAATGTTTTTTCTTTCAGTATGGAATTCTAATGATATGTCGATAGAACGGGCATGCTATGAACATATAGAATCATCCGTATAGATTTTGCATAACCTTCGTCCTTTCAGCCCTTTCAGCGCAGTGCATTAAACCTGTTCCATAAATGTCTGAATATTTTCTATTCTTCTGTTGCTTCATGATCGCGAATCCTACATGAATTGCTAATATAATGTATATAAAGAACTGGTGGGTGGCCACGCTGGAGGAGATGAATCATTCCATGCGCTCAAATCAATGCTCGCTTTGATGTTGTTCAATAGATTTATGCCGACTTGATTCGGACTCTAGCCTAAAGAGTTGTCAGCTAATTTGTGATTTTGTTGGACTTTAACCTAAAGACTTAGTTTGAATACAGTTCTAGATTAAAGATTTGTGACTTAATTTGTACTGAAGGCTGAAGATTTATGCCTTGGCAAGGAGTCTAGCCAGAAGAATGTGTGCCTTGTCTAGCCTGAAGACTTTTGATAAAATGATTGGAAAGACTGAATGTGTGAATTGAGTAAAACCCTTATATGAGCTACATATAATTTGTCTGAATGCCCTTCGGCTTCAGCGATGGACCCCCGGTTTCTTCTATTAAAGCCCCTCGCCAGTCTCTTCTATGCACAAGACATCATTTAAATTCCTGGCAAATGCAACGCTTTTGAAAATGGGCTTAAATGGTCTTAATAAATGTTTTCAAAACTCCATTCAGGGCTGATTATTTCCAGAACACATCAGTTTGAAAGCTCATCTCGCTCTGAAGAAAGCAGTTCGGCCTCGATTGTGAGCGGCGTTGATTCATTCGCGCTGATGTTCGGGAAGAAAAAAAGGAGAAGTAATCAAATTAGTCGTGGCATCATTGATGTTTCAGCACTGTACTTTTGCAAGGTCTTTTTTATGTCTGGACATAAAATTTCACCCCCCGAATAACAGCGGAAATGTTTATTTACAATACACATGACAGACCACGAAGTACGTGACCATAAAATCTTCTGAAATTTATGATTAGGCCCTCAAAGATCAGCAAACTAACGGCGGCGCTTCAGAGCCCGTCACTTAAGCCTGTCGCTCTCTGGGTCCCGGCCAACTTTTCATTTTAACACCATTAATCTGCCACGTTTATTTTTTGCCAACAAATTTGACAAAGCAGCAGCGCTGAATATCCAAACAGCTGCACAGATCAGTCATTACCGCCGGCCATTTCACCACGTGAATAAGCGACTGTCAAACACAGCGCTATATAGAGAGAGAGAGACGCCTGATTTTCAACCTTTTTATAGTTATTGCTGTTGTTTTGTAGTTGAATTTATATGCTTTGCACATAATTGCACAATTAATTATATAGCAAATTATATTTACATTCTGTTTAACAATTTTGAGCGTGCATATCGATAAGTTAACACAAAAAGCATTGCAGAGTTGATACCCCAGTTTAAATTATAACTTTAATCAGCTTAATTTAACATATTTTAAAGCTTTAACTTCAAGCATGCAAAGCTAATTTAAAATATATTTTTTTGTTTTTGTTTTATAAGTGTTTTATAAGTGTTAATTTTTATTTAATCGATACAGCACCTGGCAAACAACATTGTTACGTTTATTGATAGTTTTAAAGTATTAATGCAATCATTTATACATATAGACGCATGCAAAATATGTTTTGTCGTGTTTTGGTATTGGTATTTAAGCAATAGAGGAAGTGAAACTACAATAATACTACAAAAATATATTATAGATATTTAATAAGAAAGCGCATAGTTACATCTCCAGAGAAGTGCGCATTAAGCTATGGGGTAGGGTATGCAGCAATACGCCGAAGTATAAATCAGTGATTAAATGAAATCGGCCCAAAATAGAACAAATTTATTTAGGTTTAGCGCAAAAAGGGAGGCATGTAAACAAAAGCTCACCAGAGAAGCATTATATTATTTTCATTATCATTAATTTTAATGTAGTTCCAACAACGCCTGTTAATCGACCCCTTGATATATAGAATTTATATATTATATGTATAGAATTACATTCATGGATGTTCGTAAGAGATGCATTAAATGTGACTTCTCAGAGTTTAAATTATGCGTCCATCTCTGAAGAGCTGTCCCACCTAGAGTTCGCCCTCTAAACCGCCGAGACGCTCTCCATCTCCGTCTCCAGCCTTTTTAATATCTGTCCGTCCAAAACAATTCTCTTTAAAGGCGATGTTCTTCAGGGACGAGTGGACTGTAGGACTCTGGGAGCCGGCCGCCCTCTGGCGAGGAGCCAGGCCGCTCTGCCAGAGCGCTCCTAAATTAACCGCCTCTCCGGAGCCATTCTGGAGGAAGGACTTTGGGGAGCGCGGAGGTGCGTGGCCCTGAGCGGCGGGCGGAGCCGGAGACCGCCGGTTACGGGCTTAACAAATCAGCCCGGATCGCCTCTCCTCGAACCCTCCCTCCTCGAGGGCCCGGCAGGACGCGGGTCTGATGGGGCCCGAGCATCTGCGAGCACACTGAGCCTCCAGCTGCACATAGTTAGCCCAGAATCCGCACTTAGGTAATTATCTTTCCTCCCCTGTTGTTTCGGCCGGGGCCGAATTAGCTTTGGAAATCTCCCAAGACTCGGGAACTGGCTCAAGTACAGCAGGTCCAATATATGAAAGATATCCGTTAACTCGTTAATGTCTCCTCAAAGAAAAACCCAGCAATTTCTGCATCAGCGTTGCAAATAATCAAGGAAAAATAAGCAAAAATGATCTCCTGTTTAAGCCCCTTTAAATATGTAAAGAAATACATTTTATTAGACGCTTTCATGCACTTCTCTTTTTTACAACATGCTTTACTTCACAGCAGTACATCAGAATTTGATTAGTTTGGCAGTAAACCGAACACCTAGGCATCTAGTGAGCAACCTGTGGGTTTGTTTTTACACTTAAAGGCAGCTTATCCATGAATCAAATCAGGGATTCAAACTGGCAACCTTCTGATCGCTAACCTTAAGACTACAACTAAAAGCTTAAGCCTCTGACCCCTTTTTTGTGGACCCCAAAACATTTATTGTACTTTTCTCTCTCTCAATCCCTAGTACTTGTTTGATTAGAGAATCGAACCAATAACCTTCTAGTCTCTAACCTTAAGACTTCAACTGATAGATGGGTCTTAAGAACCTTTTTGGACCCCCCCAAAAACATACTGTACTTCACTCCCACAATCCACAATACCAGAAAATTAAACCAAAAACATTTTGGTCTCTAACCTTTACACTACAACTAAAAGCTCAGTCTCAAGCATTTTTTTTTTTGGAGCCCAAAAATGTACTGTACACCATTCCCTCAATCCCCAGTTCCTGATTGTCTAGATAATTGAACCAATAACCTTCTGGTCCCTAACTCTTAGACTACAACTGAAAGTTGGGCCTCTAACAACTTCTTCTTGGACCCCAAGAAACGTACTTTATCCGTTCATGATTGTCTAGAGAATTTAACCAAAGCTAATTCTCAATCCCTTTTTTCTTGGACCCTAAAAAACATAATTGACTTCCTAAATCCCCAGTTCTTGATTGTCCAGGGAATTGAACCAATAACCTTCTGGACAGTAACCTTCTGGTCTCCAATCTTTAGATTACAACTGAAGATGGGTTTTAATCCCCTGTTTTTGGACCGCAATACTCCATCACCAGTTCCGGATTGTCCAGGGAGTTGATCTAATAACCTTCTGTTCTTGAACCTTTTAGAGTACAACTGAAACGTTTTCTTAGGATTCCCATACATTTACATCACTAACCTTGTCCTCACCTCCCACTGGTCCAGAGAGATCAACCAAGCAACCAAGCTTCCAGATGATTTAGGGGACTGAACCAACAACCTTCTGGTTTCTAATCTTCCCCCAATCCCTGTTTCATTCTTGGCCAAAGGCTCCAACATTCTGGTCTCTATCTTTTTTAAACTATGACTGTTAAGACCCAAGCTCACATCTTTCTGCTGGGTTCCGAACCCTATTCTTCTTTGAGTTTGGGTTCTTACTTTTGTTTTCTAGTGGTTTAGGAATTTAAACCAATAACATTCTAGTCCTTTAACTCTTATCTACTGTAAAATTATTGAATTATGGTTTAAATATGCATGTTTCTAGATAGTTGCTGGGCATTTTTTATTTGCGTCTTGTTTTAGGGGCAGATTTGAATGAGTTATAAAGTTGACCCCACTAAAGATTGTACTCTAAATGTAATGATCGCTGAGTATACATTAGGTACTGTAAGGGTTAAAGGTCCCCTTTGGGGACGGTGGAGAATAAGGGACGAGCGAGTTCTAGGTGAGGGATGGCCTCAAAGCTCCGACATCGTTTGTTTTGCTGTCCTCTTTTTATGACACACCATTAATAGCTTGTCACTGGCTTGACGCTATCTGACAGTTTTTAATATAGCGGTCGCAGCACAATAAAACCGTATTTATTAGCCAAGATACACGGCCATGTTGGATATGTGGTGCGCGGCGGCGTGCGGGACCCGGAGACGGGTCAGGGTTTTTACAGCAGGCCGCTGTTCATATCCCTACACATAAAGTAAAGCCGGTCGGACGCTTCACCGCTCATCCCTTTCATGTCCTGCTGTAATAGCGTGTCAGCGGTGTCATCTCCATACCTGCAGACGCATGTTTACCCTTGTATCATTTCACATCAATAACAGCAGCGTAAATGCAGTTCAGGGGAAGATATACTGTATACATGTGAGTATGGACTGGGCTTGTTTCTGTTCAGGATGAAAGGATAAGTCATGTTCGTATTTCTGCATATGCTGTATACAGAAAAGCCATTCACCTTCATCCCTATATGACATATATGTTTGATGTTCTGCCGTTATAATGTGTACCTTAGGCATGAATGACACTGGGTCTATACGTAGTCTCTCAATATTCCCCTTAGAGATTACCAATACAGCTCTGAAATACTAAAAATAAGAGAGCACTTAAAATTGTTGAGTTTCTTTGATTTTACCAAATGTAAAACCTCTGGAATATAATCAAGAGGAAGATAGATGATTACAAGCCATCAAACCATAAAGTTATCCAAAAGCAGTGTGTAAGACTGGTGGAGGAGAACATGATGCCAAGATGAAACATGAAAACTTTTGGTTATTCTACCAAATATTGATTATTTCTGAACTCTTAAAACTTTATGAATATAAACT
This sequence comes from Astyanax mexicanus, assembly GCF_023375975.1. NCBI lineage: Eukaryota > Metazoa > Chordata > Actinopteri > Characiformes > Acestrorhamphidae > Astyanax > Astyanax mexicanus. Next base: position 25,397,474 of record NC_064432.1, read on the forward strand.
TGTTTTCTTTGTATTATTTGAGGTCTGAAAGTTCTGCATCTTTTTTGTTATTTCAGTCATTTCTCATTTTCTGTAAATAAATGCTCTAAATGAGAATATTTTTATTTGTAATTTAGGAGAAATGTTGTCTGTAGTTTATAGAATAAAACAACAATGTTCATTTTACTCAAACATAAACCTATAAATAGCAAAATCAGAGAAACTGATTCAGAAACTGAAGTGCTCTCTTCATTGTGATATAGTGCAATACTGTAAGCAAGGCGATGTTTTGTGATTGTTTGCAATCAAATTTTTGAAAAACATCAAATTTATAAAATCTGAGTAAAAGGAAAGTCATCTTTTTATCCAATCAGAACAATAGAATTCAGTGGCAGAGTACAGCACTGATATTTAGTGGGTGAGGTTTTAATTACTAAACAAACTAAGTCGCTCTGGATAAAAGTGTTCGCTATATGCTAAGAGCTTTGTTGCTACCCATAGGTAATGCAATTTGAGTTTGCTGTTTTTTTAAAAGAGGCACTGTGTTCTAATCCTGCTTAAAAGTTCCTAAACTTCTTAAAAACGCTTTTATTGTGTTAATTTTCGCCTCTCCAGCGTCCTCTCAGGTTCAGCTGTGCTATAGGCGAGGATAATGTGTCCGTGTACTTTGGTACGTGGGCACGTCACAATGTGCAAATCAGTCAATGCTCAGCCCAATCAGCTCTCCATTCTGCTCCACCCCTAAACCCATACATCACCCAGAGCTCCTCCTTTTTTTTTTTTTTTTGCTATTTTCTAATTTGAGCTTAGGGTGGAGTCAGCTAAAAAGAGTGTGTTTAGTTACCTTTTAGGCATTAGTGCAGCTCGTTTGATGTTTTTACTGTGAAAACTTACATTGTGATAATGTTTGTAATGCAGTTTTAGCTGTGTATAAAGTATTATTATGTGGTGTGTTGTGACCCGGCTGTATTAAACAGCCTGTAAAGCAGGTGGAAATGGGTTTTCCTCTCTGTTAAGAACCGAGGCTGATCCTGCAGAAACCGGAGGTGCATCCAGCGCAGAGGCAGAAGTGAAGACTTCAAAGTCGAAACTCGCTGCTAAAACTCAACCGGCCGCGTTTTGCAGGAATAATGAATAACCAATTCATTGTGTACCCTGCCTCGCTCTCTCCCAGTATCCATGGAAACACTGCATCTATTCCCAACAACCTGTTTTGGGTCTGAATATTTTAAAACCGGAGATAAAAAAATAATAATAATAGACATAAAATGAGAGCTGGAACTGAGCTTTAAAGCAATCGTGAGTTCTGGAGGCGAGCGGGAGTTAGGGGGTTATTTTATTAGCATAATTCTGAGACCGTTACAGCGCTTTAGTGGTGTTTATGATAAACAGCATCATTAATTTAGCGTGTTTACTACAGCTGTACGATAAATCATGTTTTTATCGTTAAAACGATGAGAGTTTTCATGATAAAACAGTGAAAAAGCTGTGATAAATGAAATTAACAGCAAGTCATGACAAGGTATAACGAGGTAGAACGAGGTATAATGAGGTAGAGTGAGGTTTAATGAGGTATAATGAGGTAGAGTGAGGTTTAATATGGTAGAGTGAGGTATAATGAGGTAGAAAGAGGTATAATGAGGTAGAGAGGTATAATGAGGTAGAAAGAGGTATAATGAGGTAGAGTGAGGTTTAATGAGGTAGAAAGAGGTATAATGAGGTAGAGTGAGGTTTAATGAGGTAGAAAGAGGTATAATGAGGTAGAGTGAGGTTTAATGAGGTAGAAAGAGGTATAATGAGGTAGAGTGAGGTTTAATGAGGTATAATGAGGTAGAGTGAGGTTTAATATGGTAGAGTGAGGTATAATGAGGTAGAAAGAGGTATAATGAGGTAGAGTGAGGTTTAATGAGGTATAATGAGGTAGAGTGAGGTTTAATATGGTAGAGTGAGGTATAATGAGGTAGAAAGAGGTATAATGAGGTAGAGAGGTATAATGAGGTAGAAAGAGGTATAATGAGGTAGAGTGAGGTTTAATGAGGTAGAAAGAGGTATAATGAGGTAGAGTGAGGTTTAATGAGGTAGAAAGAGGTATAATGAGGTAGAGTGAGGTTTAATGAGGTAGAAAGAGGTATAATGAGGTAGAGTGAGGTTTAATGAGGTAGAAAGAGGTATAATGAGGTAGAGTGAGGTTTAATGAGGTAGAGTGAGGTATAATGAGGTAGAAAGAGGTATAATGAGGTAGAGTGAGGTTTAATGAGGTAGAAAGAGGTATAATGAGGTAGAGTGAGGTTTAATGAGGTAGAAAGAGGTATAATGAGGTAGAGTGAGGTATAATGAGGTAGAAAGAGGTATAATGAGGTAGAGTGAGGTTTAATGAGGTAGAAAGAGGTATAATGAGGTAGAGTGAGGTTTAATGAGGTAGAAAGAGGTATAATGAGGTAGAACGAGGTAGAGTGAGGCAGTGTGAGGTATAATGAGGTATAGCGAGGAAGAAAGATGTATAAAAAAACAGAGTAATCTAGAGTGAGGTATATCAGAGTATTACAAGGCAGAGTGAGCCATAGCAAAGTGAGGTAAAGTGAGGTACACCTTAGGCATAACGAGGCAGAGCAAGGTATAATGAGGTAGACAGAGGTAAAAGGGTAGAGGGAGGAGTAACGAAGGAGAGTGAGGTACAGCAAGGCAAAATAAGCTGGAGTGAGCTATATAAAGGGCATAATAAGGCAGAGTGAAGGGTAACGAGGTAGAGCAAGTCATAGTGAGGCAGGGTGAGCCATAGCGAAGTGAGGGAGAGCGAGGTATAAGAAGGTACACTGAGGTATAACGAGGCAGATCAAGGTACAATGAGGTTTAAGAAGGTAGATGAAGGCATAACAAGGTGCATCGAGACAGAGTTTAAACAAGGTAGTGTTGGGTTAGGGTTGTAGTGAAGACTGAGACCAGATTAAGATTTAAAATAAATTTTCAAATCAATCAAATTCTATTTATTTTTATTATAAAATGTAAAAAAAAAAACAAAAAAAAACAGGTTAACTAGCTTGCATCTAAGGTAACATTAATATTGTAGCTAGCTGGCCGCTAATCTCAGCTCGTCGCTAAGCTCAGTGCTCTCCCTGATAAGTATGTTAGCTAGTTCACTGCTAACATTAGTTATCTCGCTAGTTTATACTTATTTTTTTTCTGAAGCTCTGGAAAAATTAGGCGAGACCAAGACAAGACTAATAGTCAAGGCCGAGACGTTTTTCTCATTTTTTAGGTCTCGAACACTACTGTGAGGCATAGTGAAGTAGAGTGAGGTAGACTGAGGTATAGCAAGGTTATATGAGGTAAAACGAGGCAGGCCAAACTATAAAGAGGTAGAAAGAACTACTTCTTATCCTGGGAAAAATGAGTGCAGATAATCCAAGTGCTGAAAAACCTTCAAGAAGATTAAACTAATTAAGGATATTAATTTTTTGTGTTTTAAATTATCGTTTTAATGGAAGTTCTGTTTTGTTTTGTTTTTTTTTAACACCACAGACAGTATCTGGCTCCTTGTGAAGCGGAGATCCTCGTGTCCGGCTTCCAGCGAATCAGAAGCGTCCCGAGTAACTACTGGTCGGGGCTGAGCGTTCAGAGGACAGGACATGTCTTCGTAGGAGGTCTTCCACTCAGTCGTCCTCCATACAAGGTACGACTAGACCCTGAATTCAGTTTTAAGCGATATCTTTCAGAATATCATTACTGTTTTTACAGGACAATGCTCGTCCACATGCTGCTGCTGCTGCTGCTGCTTTCTCAAGAGCCCCTGTGATAATCCATCCCATAATAACTCCAATATTCTCACACAGTTCCTCCATTAGATTGTGCAGTAGGGGTCTAGCAGTGTTTATAGAGTGTCAGTTAATTAGTAGTTCTGTAACACCATAACAACCACCTGTGATAGCTTATTTACTTTGTGACACCATACCGTAGCGACCACCTGAAGTGAAGTGCTACTTCTAACTACTTAGCAACACCATAGTAACCACTGAGCAGCACTGTTGGAACCACCTTGTAACACCATTACCACCACCTGGGATAACTTTTATTACTTTGTGACACCATAGCAACCACCTAGCAATATCATATTAAGTTCTAAAGTTCTTTTTCAAATAGAGCTATTTATATAGTTATTCACTGTATACCTGTAACTCTACCTCTTCACTACTTTACTTTAACTGATGCTCTCAAACTAATATTAAGAGACAAGAAATTTAAGTAATTAACTCTTTATTCTGTTATACTATTATACTATATTCCTGAAATGAATTAATTATTTCATTTTTCCTATATTGCCAAGTATATCGTTATCGCAAAAATACCCTGAAATATCGTGATATTATTTTAGAGCCATATCGCCCACCCCTACTGTTTTGTTCACTAAATAATTCCATGTTTTTCCTCATCTTCATCTTCGTCTGGATGACTTTAGTATTAATCTACAATACAGAACATTTTAAAATAATGAACAAAAAACACTGGATTTAAGGTGTGTCCAGATTTTTGTCTGATACTGTGTGTACAGTATATATAATATGTGCATATATACAGTATGTGCATGGTACTGTAGATGTGTGAATGATATAAGATGAGTGGGGTGAAGAGATATAGGAGAGTATATAAATATACTGTATATAAATATACTGTACACGCAGAACACGACTTAACATTTCAGACTGACTGCAGCTCGTCTTGTTCATCAGAGCTTGTTTAAAGTGGTGTAACTTTCTTTCAGTGCCACACAGTCGTGGAATAGCTGAGTGTGTGTGTGTGTGTACGCTCTGAGCCTGGGGCGTGAGTTGTTTTTGCTGCTTTCTTCTTCTAGAAAAACAGCCTCTGACTCCTCTCCTGTTCCCTCAGGGAGCCGAGCCCTTCTACAACTACAGCGGCTGTATCCAAATCATCGAAATTAATAAGCTGCGAGGATTCCGCTCATCCGCCGCCCTCGCCGTCAACAACCTCGACAACTGCAGGTACGCCTCATCTCTTTACTGCAATAGGATTGGTTTCACAACACTTCAGAGACGTTTGATCATTGGCTGCTTTTCCACTGCAGGGCTGAGCGCTTCTGAGGACGAAGGGTTAATGTTCTGTTGAATTCTGGTGGTTTTAGCACAGTTAGCTAACCGTACTTAAAGAGTAAGGGCTGTGCTAACGCTGCGGTAGCGATGTCCGACAAGTCCTTTAGACAATGCTAAAAAGTTGTAGCGATGTCACACATTGTGTTACATTAGCAATAGTTGATGAGCCCAGTAGTCATTGTGCTAAATCTGCTGTAACGTTGTTGAAAAAAGCCAATAGTAATGTGGGAAGAAGCCTGTAGCTAGCGTGCTAGCACTTAGCTAGCAATGTTAAATAAGCCCAGTAGTCATTGTGCTAATTCTGCAGTAACATTGTTGAACAAGGCCAAAAGTAATGTGGGAAGAGGCCTGTATCCAGCGTGCTAACATTTAGCGACTGATGTTAGATGAGCCCATTAGCTGGCGTGCTAATTGCAGTAGCTATGTTGGACCAGACTCATAGTAATGTAGAATGCGGCCCTTAGTCAGTGTGCTAACACTGTAGTAGCGATGTTTGTATGTTACATTGTATATTACATTAGCCGCTGTGCTAATTCTGCAGTAACGTTGTTGAACGAGGCCCATAGTAATGTGGAAAAGAGGCCTGTAGCCAGCATGCTAGCACTTAGCTAGCTATGTTAAATGAGCCCAGTAGCTGGCATGCTAATGCAATAGCGATGTTGGATGAGACCCATAGTAATGTGGTGTTAGCAACTATAGCATAAACATGAAATACAGTGCCAGCCATGTAGCAACACCACAGCAACCACTTAGCATCTGCTTTGTAACACTATTGAAATCACCTTTTAACACCATAACAGCCACCTGGGATAACTTATTACTTTGTGACACCATATCAACCACCTAGCAAGCATTTAGCAATACCATATTAACCACCTGGAATACAGTGCCAACTACTTAGCAACACCACAGCAACACTATTGAAACCACCTTGTAACACCATAACAGCCGCCTGGGATAACATTATTTTTTGTGACACCATGTCAACCACCCAGCAAGCATTTAGCAATACCATATCAACCAAGCCTATTGCGTTTTCTCTCTTTTATAACTGGAGATAGAGTAGTTACACTAATCGTATAATTATGGGATGTTGCTCTTTATTTGTCTGTTTTCTCTTACTGGCTCATGCATCCACTCTGAAGCTCTGGCTGCTATGGAAACTAATCAGATCTGATGGTGTTACTGGTGTCAACAGATGTCAAAACATCATCTTATGCAAAAGAGCAGATGTGGTTGTGTGAAGAGCTCACAGCCGATTAGTTACCGTTACCGGGGCGATAACGAAGATACAGCAGCTGTTAACGAAGCGTAGATATTCAGCAACCTTGGTGCTTAGCTCGCAAAAAGGACAAGACCTTAAAGTCAACCACCTACCAACACCATAGAAAACACAGTGCAACACCATAGCAACCACTTAACAACACTGTAGGAGCCACCCAGTGCAACACCATAGCAACCATCCAGGTTAACATAGCAACCTAGCATCCATAGCATCAGTACCATAGCAACCTAAGTGGTTGCCAAGTGGTTACTAAGTGGTTGCAACCGCCTGCCAACACCATTGCAACCACCTGGGATATATATCATAGCAACCACCTAGCAATGATGGCACTTAACAAAAACTGTACTATGATTTAGCATCAGCATAGCAACAACCTGGAACTGATGTTGACCTTTTAACTACTTTGCAATATCATAGCAACCACCTAGCAGCCACTAATCAATGCCGGGGCTATGATGGCAACATTATTAGCAACACAGCACTATTGGGAATCCCCAAGTAACACTGTAACCACTACTTTGGATAACATGTCAACTATTTTGCAATGTCATAGCAACCACCTAGCAACCACTTGATGGCAACATTTAATTAAGCAGCACCATAGCAACACCTCGAACACTATTAGCAATGCTGTTACCCACATGGGATGACATGCAGTATCAGCAATTTTGCAACACCTTAACAGATAACTGGAATATTGTAACAAGCACTTAAAAACCTCTTAGCAACACCATAGCAACCACATAGTCACAGTTTAGCAGCTGTCTGGCAGTGAGAATCACATTATCCCGCTCAGATCGGCCAAGGCCGGTCAGCCTTTGTGCTGCGTTCAGTTCATCTGTGAATATTGATGAGGTCAGACGTGAGATCTTTTCTTTGTGCTTTTGTTTTTTTGTTATTTTTATTTTTATTTTTTTTGGTTACCTGACTTCATCAACATGCAGGAAATCTGCTTCACAAAGCGGGATGTGTTTTATCAGGGCATGAATGAGTATCAGGAGGCGCTCTCTGAATGGCTGATGAGGAGATGAATATTGAGCAGCTGAAGAGCATCTGCTGGAGAACGTGTTCCGGACAAAGGCCAGCAGAAGATCAGCGCTCGGCTCCGTGTTTCCTGAGCTCGGGTTATTCGTTTGACTTTTTGATTTGTGGACACTTGAGCTGAACATGCAACATTAATACTGGCTAATATATATACAGACGATCACACCCAGAATAGCACAAACTGTTCAATTCACTATTCTATTTATTTATTAAGTGTATTTTACAATGATTGTTGTTGTGCTTTAGAGATTCCAGTCCAAGGCCGTTTCTTAGTACCATATTTTTCACATAGTAAGACGAAGGGGATTATTATAAAACGCATTTTGCGACACTACTAAGGAACAGGGGTGTCGCCATGTTTCCCTTCTAATTCAGTGGTGAGACCTGTAAAACTAAGCTAAGTAAAGTAAACAAAACTGTAATTCTTAAAAAAAAATAGCATTAGCATTATCATTAGCAACTATATCACCCTGTCTTACCAGTACACTCATGGTTTCTTAGTGTAGCGTTATCAGGCAGCATTAGCGGCTAACTGTGGTACACTGAGAAACCCTGAGTGTACTGGTAAGACAGGGCGATATTAGCTAGAGGTCCGTCCCACGTAGCTTGTTTTAACACGATAAACTTTGTCCTATATGATCAGTGAAGCTGGTATTATAATTAATTCATAATGTTATGCTAGCTGAAAATGGGTTAATATTTGGGGGTAATCTTCTTTAAGTTATTTTTTTTTTCTGGTTCTCCTGTGTTGCTGTGTTTCTCTGAACGCTGCGCTGGAGCCAGCAGCTCGAGGGCCGAGCCGGGTTGATGAATTGCTCGTTCAGCCCAGCTGCCACACAGCCAAGCTCAAAAACATGAAGTATAAAAGTGAAGTATAAAATGATAGGCTGCATTCCTGCAGCTGTAGATGATAAACAGGTCAGGGCTGTGCTGTTCTGTGTGGGTTTATGTATCAAACAGCTGTTTTGCCATCCTATCTAGTGTAAATACATTTAAAATGGTATCAAATAATATTACATTTATATTTATTTACACTTTAGTACATTACATTATACAGTGTCCCAATTTGTAATGGGGTTTACACATAGTTTCCTTTATTAACATCATTACTTCCTGTTTCTACAGGATGCTGCTATTAATTGACTGTTAGACCTTCAGTTTATATGTAGTTTATATATGTATAATGTGTATGTAGTGAGTGCATCATTATCAGAATATTGCCCCTTTTTGTACTCAAAACTGGAGGATTTAAAAGACTTTATACTACGTACAATTGTAGCTAAATAGTTTTTATTTCACTTTTTATTTCCTGTCATACAAACATCCACCCTTTTCTGGCAATCTGTGGGACATGGTGGGCAATATCAGGGATGGACATCAACAGGATGCACTATAACAGGGTGGACAATGACACAGACAGTGTCAAGATGGACAATAGCCGAGTGGACAAGGTTGACAGCGTGGAGAGTGACACAGTGGACATTATCAGGGTGGGCAAGAATAGGATAAACAATATCAGGGTGGACAAGGTGGTCAGTTGGACATACAGATATGTTTTACCAGGTGGTTGTTATGGTGTTATGGTGAGTCATTGCTAAGTGGTTGCTATGGTATTGCTAATTGGTTGAAGTAGTGGTTTTTTTATGCCTTCTGCATAAAATATGCACATTGGACACTATCTGGGTAGACTGTGACTGAGTGGATTGTAACTGGGTGGACAATAAAAGGATTAACAATATCAGGGTGGACAATTTCAGGGTGGACAAGGTGTTAAGTGGTAGGGTGTACAATGATCCAGATAGTGTCAAGATGGACAATAACAGAGTGGAAATGGTGGAGAGGGACACAGTGGACATTATCAGAGTGGACAGTGAGAGGGAGGATAGGGTGGAAAATGACAGGGTGGACAATGATCAAGAAAGCGTCAAGATGGACAGCAAGGAGAGTAACACAGTGGACAGTGTCAGGTGGACCATGACTGGGTGAACAAAGTGGTCAATGATAGGGTAGACAATTTCAGACTGGACAGTAACAGGGTGGAACTGGGATTCCATATCTAGCTACTCTTCGATCAGTGTAACTTTAAATACCATATGATTCTAACACTAAAAATGCGTAAATAATGACATTTTTCATAGTGGGCGTGGCCGGATTAGGCAAATAGAGAACTTTAAAATGTGTCGCTTGTCTTTTCTTTACTTTGCATGTAGTATCTTGTCTCTGGTGTTGGGATGAGCGTGCAGTAGCGTGTTTTGGGTCGTATATCAGTTTTAAGTATGTAGTAAAATATAGCGTTAGTGGTCAGGAAGGGGAAACTCCCGGCGTTCTCTCACTGAAGCGATCGATACTCACTTCATCATCCCGCTGTAAATCCGGCTCGTCCTCACGGCACAAACGGCTGGAGATGGATGCCTTCATATTCCAGTTTAGGCTGGGGAACGTGACTGGTGGAGCAGCGGCGCTGAAGCTGCGCATGGTTTATGATTTTAATTTTACAAATGGGCCGAGTGAGGACCTTTCCTCCACGCTGCTGCTGCTGTCTGGAGTTAATTACAGTGTCGCTGGATACGGAGGGGTTACCCCGCACGCCCACGACTCGCCCCGATAATACCATGCTGCAGTACAGGAACTGAATTAACTACAAACTCCAAAAAACTAATCAGGAAAAAACCTCATGGTTTATCTGCTCACCTTAATTTATTACCAATACAATACAATATTAATATACATCTTTTAATATACACTCCATTTTAGCCCTGTAAGACATTCAGAAAAAGTTGTGACGTAGCTAATTTAGGGCTAGTATCGAGAAAAAAATGAAATAAATAAACAATGTTGTTATATTAATTAGGTCATTTTAATCATGATTTCGTACAAAAACACTATACGGTATCCAGGAAAGGCTGATAATCTGAGGAGCAAACAGCTATTCTGTTACAACACCACAGCAACCACCTAGCAACAGTGTAAGCAGTCAACAGATATCCAGTTACAAGACCACAGCAACCACTAGGATACTGCTTAAGAGTTAACAGATATTCTGTTACAACCCCACAGCAACCAATCAACAGATATTCTATAGTAATACCATAGTACCATAGTAACCACCTGGCAACATCCTAGTAACTATGTGGCAACACCATAGGAACACATGGCAACACCATAGTAACCACTTAGCCACACCATAGTAACCACTTTGCAACAAAAACAGGGATTGACGTGCCAATGAAAATGATAACTACACTTAATCATTTTAAAATAACAGTGAATAAAAGATAAAGATAGATAAAAATGAAACTCGAGGTTTAACTGATAAGAAATTAAGATAAAAAAGAGGATAGGAGATTAATAAAAAACAGTAAAAATTAACCTAAAACAGGCATACATAATACAGTAATAATAATAATAATAATAATAATAATAATAATAATAATAATAATAATAAAAGAAACAAATAGATATCTAAAAGTTAAAAAGTAATAATACAAAATATAAAAAAATGAGATAGTGAAAGAAATAAAAAAAAAAAAACTAAGAGAAGAACTAAAACAAGAAATCAAACTGAGAATAAATAAGATTAAGTAAACGAGGTACAGGCTGTTAAAAGTTTAAAACGACTACATTACATTGCATTTAGCGGACGCTTCTATCCAAAGCGACTTAAAATAAGGATTATTACTAATAATGATAACCACAATGTAATAAAATATATATTAGATTAATATTATAACAAAAAATATTATCTATAATGTCATATTCCCAAATATAACAGTGTGGTTCTGGAATAACTATGAAATATCACTGTTATTAATGAAACCCTTTAATCCGTACAGCACTCTGTAACTCCACTACAATCACTGCAGCCCCTTAACGTGCCCGGCTTTGTGTCTGGCAGGTCTCTGTGGCACCAGGACCCCCCGGCGGGCACCACCGCTCCCCCTCCTGTATCCAGCGCATTAGAGACCACCCCCAGCGGCGCTGACAGCACGAAACCCCTCCCCACGGCCCCGCCCTCGCCCTGCGCCGACGGGCCCTGCCGCAACGGGGGCACCTGCCAGCCGCTGTCGCTGCCCAGCGGGGCGGCAGCCTTCCTCTGCGACTGCCCCCTGCACTTCACCGGCCGTCTGTGTGAGAAAGGTAAGCTTCTCTCCTTTTTTACAGCTTTTTTCTCCAGGTTTCAGCCCATTTTTACTCGTCTATTTTTTTACCTGACTGGAAAACATAACACCTTCTGAGTAGAATCAGATCTGTTGATTAAAACTCGTTACCTCCAAAGCTCCTACAAAAAAATGCATGTAACACCTTAGCAACCACCTACTTACATCTCAAGAACACACAGCTGCAGTATAGCAACCAGCCTATTAACAAAGTAACTGTCTTAGGGACGGAGCTACCTTAGCAAATCAACAGCTATTCTGTTACAATGCCACAGCAACCAGCTGGCAACAGCTGTTCTGTTAGTGGTAACACCCAAACAACTTTTTACCTACACCATAGCAACCCACTTCTGCAATATAACAACTTATTACAAATAAACATAGCACCATTATTACACTACTACTATGTAAAACATATTTACAGTATTTCAAATGTAGTATTCGTAATTATAATAAAATTGTTTACAAATGCTACATTTTTGTAAGTAGTGTATCCGAGTGTCGGATAAAAAGTCTTTGGCAAATATTTGCTACTGCAGGTAAAATCTGGCAACCCTTACAGTACACTTAACACTTAATGAGAGGAGCTGCACTACTAGCACTAGCTAACCCTGCTGATGCCCGTGTGAATAATCAGGCTGAACTGTATACAGTATATCAAGCCTATCAGCTGTGTCTATCTGTGGCCGAGGCTAATTACTGCAGTTTAGATGCTGGAGGCTCATTACGTTAGCGGTGCTGCAGCCTCCATGCTCTCGTACCCACAGATACCATCGTTCCTGAAGACCAGAGTCCAGATTACGGGATGATCTGTAGATACAGATAACAGCAGCGGGACATTTAACACATTTAGCAGCACTATGCAGCTTCTATTTACTGTAGAAATTAATTTTCCCACTGCTGCACTGCTGTATGGTGTATACTAATGTATTTAATATTCAAATGTTGCTTAAATAAACTTAAATAAACTCTTTCAAAATTACTCAAATTACTCTCACATAAAAATAAATATTCAACCAGCTCTATTCTTACTAATTTCATAGCAGCGTATGATTCCTGACACCAAACTCTGATTCACAGTAAACACATGAATGGATTGTTTTGGTGTTTATAATGTTTATAGTGTTTATGGGGCAATCGAGGCCGGAAAAACAAAACAAACAAAAATTTATTTTTATGGAATTTATATAGATATTTACAGTCACTGTCAAAATATTTGTTTATTAAGAAGTATATTGGATTAGAATGTATATTTAATGCTTAATTTTACTTTTTGTTGCACATAAAATACTATTATAATGTGTATTTAATACTGCAAATACAACATTTTGAACAGATTCTTTTTAAACAGACGTAATTTGCTAGAAATAGTTTTTCCAGTCATGGAAATGCCTGGAAAATTAAACAAATGCACAAATGCTAGAAGTGTGATTGATAGAAAACTTGAGCTACTGAGCTTATATTTGAGAGTTGCAAAAATTCCTTGTAAAAACTTGTAAAACCAGAACATTTAAAGTTTTTTTTTTTAGTTGTTGAAAAGAATGTCAAGAAATGTCATGGGAATGTTAGTAAAAAGTTTTTTTTTTTTTTTTTTTGTTTTAAGTCGCATAAATTTGTTTTTGCAATTATTTCTGCAAATAAATGCTCTAAATGACAATATTTTTATTTGGAATTTGGGAGAAATGTTGTCTGTAGTTTATAGAATAAAACAACAATGTTCATTTTACTCAAACATACAGTATATCTATACATTGCAATAGTTTGATTCTTATAATTGTAATTAATCAGCTCTCATGCACTCTGCGGTTAGAGAGGTTTTTAAGTGTGGGTTCTGTCAGGTGAAACTTTACCCTGGACTTGCGTAACTCACTCCATTTTCAGCCTCATCTCGCTCTCGCGCCGAGAGAAACTACCTCCTTAATCATGACTGACACCCGGCGTACTGAGCTGCTTTAAAAGCTTGCTTAGCATGTAGCGGCTTCCGCAGTGTTACTGTCAGTCTCCATCTGAACCGTGGCGTCATCAATTATGAGTTAAGTGCGATACGCGGTGTGAACATGGCCGGGCCGGCGTTCCTCTCTCTCTCTCGCCGCTGTTCTCGGGCTCCTGTTCCTCGGGAACGCTAATTGAGTTTTCATTGCGTTTCCCGCCGCCTCCTGCTGAGGCTACACTTTGGGCCCGGTGTCGATAAGCCGATGCTCAGGTACAGAGCTAATTTGCTGAGCCTCCAAGTTCATTCATCTCCATCGATGGAGCGTTCAGATCTTCTGGCGGCAGAAAATCGGGCGACAAATTAATTAAAAATCATTAATCCCCCTCCTGCATGTGAGCTCGCTGTGTTTTTGTAGCGGCTTTAGCGGCCCGTGGTTTTGAGTGGGTTACTGGATCACGTACTCGAGTTATCAGAGGGATTTGAGTTGTTGTTGTGATGTTAAGTAGATTAGCTTTTGTGTAAATAATGATAAACATACCTGAAGTCACTGTAAATGTGCTACATTTGACCATAGTGCTAACAAGTACACTACTCAGGGTTGGTGCAAAAATGCTAAATAACTTGGCAGGCCTGCAAATAGGTATTTAGCAATGTAGCACCAACCCTGAGTAGCAGGGTTGCAGTGGGTTAGCCACAGTGCTAATAGCTAGTCTCGACTGGGTCGGAGCTACAATGCTGTCAGTCAGCTGTGATGTTAACAGTGGGATCATCACTGTCTGTGGAGAAGGTTAGCCACAAAAGGACAGCCAAGCTTGTCAGGGATCGACCCGCGATTCTAACAGAAATGGCAGCCAGACTTAGTAAGGTTGTCTCAAATTAACTGCAATGCTTATAGCAGGGCTCAGCAGGTTTTTAGAAAGTTAACCACAATGCTAACAGCCAGGATTGTCACGGTTCGACCCACAATGATAACAGACATGGCAGCCGGTCTTAGTAGGGTTGGAACTGGTTAACTGCGATGCTTATAGTAGGGCTTAGCTGGTTTGAAGAGGTTTAGCCACAATGCTAACAGCCAGGCTTTTAAATTTTCGACCCGCAATGATAACAGATATGGCAGCCAGGCTTTGTAGAGTTTGAATTAGTTAACTGTGATGCTCATAGCGAGGCTTAGCAGGTTTTTAGAGAGTTAGCTGCAATGCTAACAGCCAGGCTTTTTAAGGTTTACCTGCAATAATAACAGACATGGAAGCTAGGCTCTGCAGGTTTGGAGAGGGTTAGCCGCAATGCTAACAGCCAGGGTTGTCAGGGATTGACCCACAATGATAACAGACATGTCTTAAAAAAAGTCTTAAAGCCTGAATTTTATTAGCTTTTATCTTTATTTCTGTATGTTAACTTACGTCAAACAGTTTCAGAAACGTCTTAAATAAGTGTTTTAAAGTTCTGCAGATCTCAGATCTACACTGCTGCCTGACTTAGCCAGCTAAACATTTGACTGAACAAAGTTGAGTTAATTTTAAAAGCTCTCTTTAATCAGTTACTCTATCAGTTTTAGTTCAGTTTAACTTTAGATTATTTAGTGTTTCTGTATCTTATGGAGTTTTTGGGAGTATTGGAGGAGGCGTGTGTTGCCAGCTAAGAGAAATCCTCCTCTAAACACGGCGCAGCAGCAGATCATTATTCACCCGGCCCATACAGTGATTTATTCCACTCTGATAAAAATCAGCCAGATCAGAACCAGGATAACGTCTCCCCAAAGAGCCGGAGCTGGATCTCTTTTAGCCGCTGTTTTAATCGCAAATGTATTGGAAATAACGAGATCTTTTTACTCGTTTGTGGACACGTGGAGGTTTACAGTTAAACTGTAGTAACGTTAAATAGGACCACGTTGTGTCCCTTGACTTTTGCCATGTCTTTTGTCCACTGCATGTCTATGCAACTCCCAAAATCCAAGTGTTTTCAAGTTATGATGATATGAGTACCATGCTGTCTGTCTGATGTAGTGTGCGGTGAGGTATAGTGAGGTATGATTGGGGTATAGTGAGTTTCAGTGAGGTATGGATGGGGTATATATGAGGTATGGTTTGGGTATGGTGAGGTAAAATGGGTTATAAAGAGGTACCATTGGGATATAGTGAGGTATGGTTGGGGTATCGAGAGGTAGGTTTGGGGTACGGTGAGGTATAGAGAGATATGGTGAAGTATAGAGAGATATGGTGAAGTATAGAGTGATATGGTAAGGTTTAGAGAGGTATGGTTGGGGTATGGTGAGGTTTATAAAGGTTTGGTTGGGGTATGGTGAGGTTTAGAGAGGTTTGGTTGGGGTATGGTGAGGTTTAGAGAGGTTTGGTTGGGGTATGGTGAGGTTTAGAGAGGTTTGGTTGGGGTATGGTGATGTATAGAGAGATATGGTGAGGTTTAGAGAGGTATGGTGAGGTTTAGAGAGGTATGGTGAGGTATAGAGTGATATGGTAAGGTTTAGAGAGGTATGGTTGGGGTATGGTGAGGTTTATAAAGGTTTGGTTGGGGTATGGTGAGGTTTAGAGAGGTTTGGTTGGGGTATGGTGAGGTTTAGAGAGGTTTGGTTGGGGTATGGTGAGGTTTAGAGAGGTTTGGTTGGGGTATGGTGATGTATAGAGAGATATGGTGAGGTTTAGAGAGGTATGGTGAGGTTTAGAGAGGTATGGTGAGGTATAGAGAGATATAGTGAGGTATGACTGGTATGGTGAGGTGAAATGAGATTAGAGAGTTATAGAAGTTGGTGTATAATGAGAATATGGTAAGATACAGTAAGATAATGAGAATATGGTGAGGTACAGAACTACAGTCTGTAACTATAGAATTAGAGAATGTTCTATATGATCAGTAAAGCTGATAAATATTGGATATGGATAACGGGTGTAGAAACAAGAAGGAGGTGGTCATAATGTTATGCTTGGTCGGTGTATAACAGAAACTGCATTACTACTAGTTTTAAAGTTGTGCTGATCTCAGTGCAGTCTGTGTTAGGGAGCTCTGAGCCTGTGAGCGCTGTGTTGTGCCAGGCAGCAGTTCATCCTGAGTATTAAGTCCCAATTAATTTGATAACGCTGGCCTATCAGTCATCGCCGTGCTGAACAGGGTAAATATTATTAGCGCCGTGTCCTCCTGACCGGCGGGATAGACCTGTTACCCTGCACCAGTGGACGGGGAGGTGAGGGGCGCTATCTACACAAGATAATGCCGACCCTCCGGTGCGAGGCACGCTTGCCACTTTAATTCACTTGCCTTTGTACTTGATGGCTGAGCAGTGGCAGCATCAGTGGCAGCGTCAGCAGCAGCATCAGTGACGGAGTGAAGGGGGCATCGTCTGCAGTTTTTTACGCTTGGGGGCTCCTCAGGGTGAACGAGGGTGCATGTACACTGTGTGTCCAAATGTTTGTGGACATGTCTTCTAATGAATGCATTGCTGACACAGATGTGCAAATGCACACAATATGCCACAGCACTAAGAATAGCTTAGTTTCTTACTTAGTACTTTGAATTCAGTTAAACTCTTACACCTTTCCACCTGTTTGCATACTGATAGTGTCCTCTTGTCACTCACACTTAACATTCAAAAGAGTTCAAAAGGGGACAAATTGTTGGTGCACGTCTTGCTGGCGCTGGATCTTCTCCAGGCTTCACACTGAGCTGCACTTCTGGAGGCAGCAAGTCTGGAATCTTTGCACTTCTATGCGGGCCGCTGACACCGGCGCCGGATCCGAATGATGTTAGCAGCGTGAGCTGACTGAATTAGGGCAGCCATAACAGCGCACCATATGCCAAACACTGCGGACCAATGGGAACGGCTGCAGACTTTCCTCCACCAGTACACAGGAAGTCCTATTCATCAACTAACGCTCAACAAATCATGGGTTTCCAAATCCACAGAAACCATCAGAAACGCTGGCATTCACTCATCTAGCACATCCCTCATGTTATAGATTAACATGGTTTTAATGCATTCGCAATGGAAAAGCATACAGAGCTGATAAAAAATAAAGAGAGCACTTCAGTTTCTGAATCAGTTTCTCTGATTCTGCTATTTATAGGTTTATATTTGAGTAAAATGAACATTGTTGTTTTATTCTATAAACTACAGACAACATTTCTCTCAAATTCCCCCCAAAAATAGTGTCATTTAGAGCATTTTTAACAAAAAAGATGCAGAGCTTTCAGACCTCAAATAATGCAAAGAAAACAAGTTCATATTCATTAAGTTTTAAGAGTTCAGAAATTATCAATATTTGGTGGAATAACCCTGGTGGTTTTTAATCACAGTTTTTATGCATCTTGGTATCATGTCCTCCTCCACCAGTCTTACACACTGCTTTACTCCTGGTGCAAAAATTCAAGCAGATTAGCTTGGTTTGATGGCTTGTGATCATCCATCTTCCTCTTGTTGGTAAAATCAAAGAAACTCATAATTTTTAAGAGCTGTAAATTGAATATTCTTAAAATATTCTGCCAACATTGCAGAAATTTCACATATTTAAAGTAGATTTAAGAGGATTTAACTAAATGAGATTTTAGTTTTTTTGCAGGCTGCTGACCAAAATGACTTGTTTTCTCACAAAAACAGCGTCCAAAACCAACAAAAGCAGCAGCATCGCGTCCAATTCACTCGTCCAGCTCATTCCTCCCCTCAGCCCGAGCCGTTATTTACTCTGGGGTTTTACAGAGCATTAAATATTTGATACTTTACTGCCACAGTATACACACTAAGAAAAGTAAGTACAGATTTGTACTTAAAAGAGTACAAAGCTTGTCGCTGGGGCTGTACCTTATATTGAGGTACAAAAAAGTACCTTTCAGTGAAAGTCCTTTTTTGTACCCATGGTTTTTATGCAAGTATAGATCATATAGATTATAAACATTATCATCAACTAAATATGTGTCAAGAACTTAATGATGCAAAATTGTCTGGCTTTCAAATAAAAAAATGTGCAAATAAAATATATATTGTTTATTAGTACAGTGGTACAGAATACTGAATGTACCCTTTGGCTGGTTAAATGGTACAAATTTGTACTTATTGCTGTTAGAAATTACTTTGTACTTCAGAGGGCACAAATCTGACCCTGTTAAGACCAATATTATACCTTTGTGGGTACAATTATGAAGAGTGTACCTTTGAGTACAAAAAAGTACTCGTTTCGTACCTCTGTTTTTTAGAGTGTAACATGCAGAGCATGTGAGCGACTGTCAATAAAGCTCGCCAGCTTTATACCCACATACACAAACAGCAACGGCCATGTTTACGCTTTATGAAGCGGCTTTGATTGAGCTATTTGGGCTGAGTGGTTGAGTGAGCGCAGTCTGACCGCTTTATTTCCTTCAGGTGGTTAAGCCTGAGATATACAGCAGCGTTCAGCTGTTTTACAGCCCATATTCACCATCATTCTCCCATATTACACTAAATACGTAAGAATGGGACACCACAGCAACCCCAAAGCAATCAACATCATTGTGGCAACCACTTGTTTTTTTTGTGTGTTTTTTATGTTTGCCTAAAATCTGTGAGTGAGTGCACATAACAAAACACCACAGCAACCCCAAAGCAACCAAATGTCAAACCCAAAGTAACCACCTGGACAACCCCACAGCAGCCACCTTGGACATCGCAACAACCCCACAGCAACCACCTTGGACATCGCAACAACCCCACAGCAACCATCTAGGACACAGTACAGCAACCCTATAGCAATCAACTTGGAGGCCACCACAAGCCTACAGCAACCACGTGGGATACCACAGCAACCATCTGGAACAATATATATATCAGTAGTCTATTTCAGCAGATTCACTATTTAAATTTCTGCTGGCAGAATAAACAAATGCACTGTTTGAATCATTTTTTGTTTGGTTTAAAACATTTTAAATAGCTTTTTCCAGTGGAATATTTTGATACTTCATATTTTACGTTCCATAATTGATGGAGTATTAGTTTAATGTGTTAATATATAGTTAATAAAAGCGAGGCGTTGGATTGGCTGATTGTGTAAGTAAGGATGTGGTGTGTAGGGGTGGGTTATTGTTTTCTGCAGGTGGCGTAGTTGCGTAGTCGTGTTAGTAGTAAAGTTGGATGTCAGCAGTGTGATGTCAGGCGCTGGTGAAGATGAACCGGCTTTGTTTCTGCTCTTGTGGAATTTTCTGCAGCTCGGTCCGATGCCGGGCTCCTCCGGGACGCGGTAAGACTGATACCGCGGGCCGGGCCGAGTGTCAGGGCATTAGTAAAGTATATATGCTGCTGCTCCTCTGAGAAAACTGCCCAGCTCACTTTCCAGGGGATTTCAGGGATTTGTTGGCACCCTGCAGCCTGCAGTGGGTGCAGGGCTGTGTCTCCTCTACAGCACTTTATTTTACTTTAGTGAGAAGAAGTAGAAAAACATCTGCTTTAACCTACATCTGAACTTATTTCAGATTTTCAATTTAGACCTTTTTCAGCTTTATTAATTATGATTTTTAATAGTGGAAATCATGCATCACATTATTATATGTAAAAATTCACATTAAACACTTTAAAACACTCTCACACAGATTATTAAGCATAAAATCCGACATAAATAAAGGTTACCCATTCGTTTTATGTAAATCAGCTGAAAGCCACCCTGGCTCCACCCCCTATCTGTCAACCCCCACCGGAGCCCCACCCACTAGATCAGTTGAAGAAACTTTTCCATTTCGTTCTGCTGATTGACAAGCTCAGACACTACACAGCAGGATCAGCCAGCAGACTTTGTCTGAGGGAGGGATCTATACCTACTGTCCGTAGTATGTCAGCAGATGAGGTTTGTGCTTCTGTTGCAGTTACAGTAACACTTTCTAACCACTGTGCTCCACATATTATTGAGCATAAATAACGTTTAAACATTATCAAAACTTGATGTATTTTTATTTAAAGTAAATAATCAAGCTTATTTGTGCTTTATCGCACAAATTTTAATTTATACAAACATAAATCAACAGTTTTGCACAAAAAAAAAAAAAATGAGTTGAGTGTTCTGTTACATCAATAAAGCTAACTGGCATGAATTGCACATTTGGAAACTGTAAAATGCAAAAATAGAAGAGAAAAAAAAAAAAAAAACTATTTACTATTTAAAATTTTAAGGAAGTTAAATCCTCCTAAATCTATTTAACTTATATAATTGATATTTTTGTTGTGCCAAGATAGCAGTGAACATCTGTCTAAGATGTGGCATGCAGGATGTAGTCAGTTGATTTATGCGTTTGTCATAAAAAAGGATTAAAACGCCAAATGGTCCAGCGGTCTAAAGTGCTGCCCCTGTGATCGGGAGATCAATAGCTGATTCAGATTCCAGTCATGCAGCTTGCCATCAGCTGCCGGAGCCCTGAGAGAGCAGAGTCATCCTTGCTCTCTCTGGGTGGGTACAGAGTAGATGGCGCTCTTTCTCCTCATCACTCCTAGGGTGATGTGGATCAGCACAAGGCTGCGTCTGTGAGCTGATGTATCAGAACTTTCCTCCGAGCATTCCTCGGCAATGCTGCTTTAAAAAGAGGCGGAGTCTGAGTTTGCATGTGTCGTATGAGTCTTCAGTGATGGGTGAAGATATAGATATACAGCTGAGTAGCAGCTGAATAGGTGAGACAAAAAAAATATATAAGATTTAAAAAAGCATAACAATTGACTTTTTATTTTGTCTTATTTTCTTTTAAACAGTTTTCTATGCATTTTTTTCTGCTTTTTTTTTTCCTGCAGTTTTACGGCTCGCGCTCTCTGAAGCCGCTGATGAATTGGCCTAATTAATTGTAGCTGCATCCACTAAAGCTACATAATTGAACGCTAACATTTCGAGAATAGAAAGAGAGCAGGCTGAGAAAATTGGAACACTAGTTACTCATAAATCTTAATGAGGCTCGCCGCCGTCGTGTCTTAAATCAATGTTTCTCTTCTTTTTCTTTTCCTCCGACTCGATCTGAGTCGAGGTCTGATTGAGCTTAAATCTATACTCCATCAAAAGGCTGAAAGTCAAACGTCAAACAGTGCCCTCTTCCCTTCGGTAACTCGCCCGCCGCCGCCGCCGTGCACCGCGCCCTTTCACCGGCACCTCCGCTATTTATTCTCACAGTGCTAATTTGCAGATAATTAAGTAATCCTCTGGTAATGCTATTCGTCTCTGTGGGCGCGGGGAAGGCGGCGGGGGTGCTATATTTGGGGGCTAGGCTCATTTGTCGTGCCCCGTGGGAAATATCACATAATCATGCGGGCAGACTCTATTCTTATTTGTTTATTTAATCCATTCCTTCTGGATGAAGACGTACCGAATTATTATTATTATTCCCGGATTCACGCTCTGCACTGCTGCACTGTGGACCTCGCACAGATGCTACTGTTCCTTTTTCTGATTATTTAGTTCTAATTTTACCCCATTTATAATTTTCTCCCCGATTTGAAAGTCCAATTAATAAAACTCGCTCATTCGAACTCCCATATCATCATCGTATAGCATCATATAGCTCCAATATCATCATATAGCATTATATAGTTCCTATATTATTTAGAATTATATAGCTCATATATCATGTAGCTCCCATATTATCATATCTCATATATCATTATATAGCATTATATAGTTCCTATATCATATAGAAATATATAGCTCCCATTGCATCATATAGAAATATATAGCTCCTATATCATCATATAGCATTATATAGTTCCTGTATTACATAGAATGATATAGCTCATATGTCATCATGTAGCTCCTATATCAAACAGAAATATATAACTCCTATATCATCATATAGCCCCATATAGCCGTTCATTGCTATCTTGGCAGTATAGGAAGGCAAAATGCCCCTAGAATAATATAATGTTTTTTAACATTTTAGGATTTTTTTGCGTTTGACAATATTCTTGGCTATATGACAAAACACTTACATTTAGAAAAAAAAAAATATCTTAAGAATATATTATTGCATAACTGAATAAATGTTATGGTTTTAGTTATTATAAATAGTATTGAAAGTTTCAACAGTAACTGGCCAAGATTTTGTACCCATCAGTGTAGATATATTCAGAAGCACTGCTGCTATTTAAATTATGCAAGTCTAATCAGTGAAAATAGGCTGTTTGCGGGATGTAAGATAGCAATGAGCATTCTGCGGTGCACCTTGCACTAAATCACATAAAACAAGTATGAGGAAGTTTTCAGTAAGTTGTTAACTCTTTAAATATTATTAGTTTAAGAGAATTTCACTTTTTAGGCTTTAGAACTAAACTTTTTAAGATTTTAGTCTATTAAAAAAGTGCTAATTTGTCACATGTTACATTTGATAACTTTGAAAAACAATTTTTCTATATATTGAAGTGAGCTAAAACGTTTGTTATATTATTTCTAGATGAAGATGAGCTGAATTATTCCAGAAATGCTGCTGTTCTGATAACTATAGATGAATTGACCTGTTTTAATGAGCTGGTGGAAGAAGAAATCTGTGCTCTGACTCGAGGGGTGGTCTAATTTATAATTTATAATATCGACTCCACGCTGAGTCTGGACTGGATTAGATTGTGGGAATGTGTGTAGAAGCTTCATACTTCTGTAAATCGTGAAATATAACCAGAAATTTATTCATTTATTCATCCGTTTATTCATTCATTCATTCATTCATTCATGAAACTGTAATCGGTGGGCGAAAGGCAGGAATATACCCAATATTTTCATTTTTCTTACTAAAAAAAAAATCATGTAACCGGCTCTTTAATCCCAGAGAGCAGAGTTTATCCTTATTTATTAATTTAACCCGTTGCCTCCAGATGAAGACGTACAGACGCTACAGCTCCCAGTTGTGGTTTTAGAGGTAAGTTGACCTGTATTAATGAGCTGGTAGATGTTTGCCGGTGGAGTATAAATCCTTGCTCGGACTCGGGGGAGTGGCCTGATTGCCCACACCATGTTTTAAAGCCACGTTTTCAACACCATGTTTTCACCACACTGGGTCTGCGCTGGATTAGTTTGTGGGTTTGAGTATTAAAAGCTCCAAACGACTATAAATCATCAATCATAATCAACAATTCATCCATTTATTCCTCCATTTATCTGTTCATTCATTCATCTTTACATCCACGCCAAACGCTTGCTGTGAATGAAGACCTTAAGATCAAAAACCTGTAATGGCCAGTCCAATCTCCGGAACTGAACCCCACTGACCACACACCTCTGGAATGTAATCAAGAGGAAGATGGATGATCACAAACCATCAAACAAAAATTCATTTCTTGAATTGTCTAAAAGCAGTGTGTAAGACTGGTGGAGGAGAACATGATGCCAAGATGCATGAAAAAACTGTGATTAAAAAACAGGGTCATTCCACCAAAAAAAAAAAATATATATATATATATACATATACATATGTATATATATATATATTTTTTTTTTTTTTCGGTAGTTTATATAATAAAACAACAATGTTCATTTTACTCAAACATATATGTAATGCACTTTTTAAATTACATTTTTATTTATTAAAGGGGAAAAAAAACTATATCCAAACCAATCTAGCCCTGTGTTGAAAAAGTATTAGTCCCATTTCTTTTATAATAATGTGCTGCTTTTTGAGATCTTTTATCTGCTTCATGTTGTCAGACAGCTTCTATTTAAGTGATTTATTGATTCTACAGGTCTGGCAGTAATCAGGTCTGGTTGTGGTTAGTAGTGAAATTTAACTCAGCTTTACAAACAGACTGCTTTGAATATTTTTTCCCCTTAATAAATGATATTCTAATTTAAAAAGTGCTTTTCATATTTACTCAGGCTATATTTGTATAAAATGTAAGTATGAAAAAATGCAAGAAAGCTTTATATTGTACCCTTAGTAAAAATGATAGAAAGTCACGTCCTGTTTTTAAAGCGTGAGCGATGTTGTAGCGTCGCCACCAGCCCAGCAACATCTACCAAAAGTTTTCAGCTACATCACGACGGCGTGACCCGATGTGAGTGATGGTGTGATTTAAAGTGAAGGACGCCGGAGTGTCCGAACCTGCAGACTCGCTAAAATAACTCTTATCTCAGGACTTTGTCAGCACGTAAACAGCCGCTGGAAGTTTCTCAGTGTCCCCCGGTCCTCAGAAGTGCTGCCACCACCCAACCGTACGAGGAGAGGACCCAGAGACCGGCCGCAGACAGACTGATGGAGCCTTTCAAACCGCCGCCGCCGTTTGTTCTCACTCAGCGAAAAATAGCGCACACTCCCCGGACGAGCGTTTAACGGAGGGAGGGAGCGGAGAGAAAGCTTTACGAGAGCGATGAACCGTGAGATAAGCGCAGATACTCTCCAGATGGATAGACGGAGAGGAAGAAAAGCAAACATGACGTGCTGGAAGAAGCCACCATGATTAAGGGCCCTGCTGGAAAAGCCTGGAACAAAAAATAAATGAAAAAACAAAAGAGAAAAGACTGTAGTGAGTAAAACACTGCGGCGCACGCATCTATCACACGCTACCCACCCTTATTCTAAAGCTTACTGACTGTGGAAGCATGGTGGAATTTTACACTGATGTACAGAACCAACATATATCTATTTTAATCATACATTTACCTCAGCAGTGCTAAAATTATCATACATTTACCTCAGAAGTACTATTCTAATAACACCTTTACCTAAACAGAGCGTCGTAATGGTATCTCTTTAGTGCTGTTTTTGGTCATGAATTTACCTCAGCAGTGCTGTTCTAATCATGCATTTACTGTATCTTAGCAGTGCTTTTCTAATCATACACTTACTGTATTTCAGCTGTGCTATTATAATCATGGCTCAAGCATTGCTATTCTATTCAAACTTTTACATACACAGTTCTAATCATACATTTACCTCAGCATTTCTATTGTAATCATACATTTATTTCAGCAGTGTTTTTCTAATTATACGTTTACATGTGCTCTTATGTTCTAATCACATAGTGCTCTTCTAATTCTGAAGTTACCTTAGCAGTGCTACTCTAATCATACATTCATCTCAGAATTTCTATTGTAATCTTACATTTACCTTAGCTTTACCTTATTCTAATCATATGTTTACCTCAGTAGTGCTGTTCTAATCACATATTTACCTCAGAATTGCTTTTTTATTAATCATATGTTTTACCTTAGCAGTACTTTTCTAATCACACATTAATTGTATCTCAGCTGTGCTACTCGAATTACGGATTTACTTCAGCAGTGCTGTTCTAACCATACAGTTTCTGTATCTCAGCAGTGCTATTCTAATTCTAAATTTACTTAGGCAGTGCTGCTCTATTTATATTTTTACTTCAACAATTCTAATCTTATCATACATTTACCCCTGCAGTGCAATTCTAATCATACATTTGCCTGAGCAGTGCTGTTATAATTATGACTTTACCTCAGCAGTGTTATTCTATTAATACATCTACCTCAGCTCTTCTATTCTTATCATACATTAACTGTATCTCAGCTGTGCTATTTCACGATTTCATTATGATGTTTCACTTCAATTCCTGACATGATCTGATTCACTCAATTAGGCGGACAGCACCCTTCACCTTTTGATAAAGCTAAAACTACACCGCGGGTCACAGGCCAGGCCTGGTTCTCGTATTGATCACGACCTCCTGAAACGCCTCATTAACGCTGCCTTCTCTCTTCATAAACGTCTGAATAACCTCTGTAGGAAACGCCAGCGTCTTAAACCATCGTCTATTCTTACTATATATACTATATATACTTAGATTAATAACTTTAATCTGATTACTGGATTGGAAACAGTAACGCATTAGAGCAATCGTTACTGAAAAAAAAACGTTTATTCATGATTCCCTCTACTGACAACTTTTATGGAGATGCGGATTTCATTTTCCAGCAGGACTTGGCACACTGCCCACACTGCTTACCAAAAGTACCAATTGGTCTTATATAATATAATATTTTAATTTTCTGAGACACTGATTTTTTTTTTGTTTTGGTTTTTTTTTATTGGCTGTAAGCTATAATTATCAAGAATAAAGAAATACATGCATAAAATAGATCACTCTGTGTGTAACACATATATACACTATATATACTGTATATATCTGATGAGTGCCAGTTCCATCATTATGATTTTGAGGATTTTTTTCTTTTTCATTTTTCTTTATTTATTTAATTGATCATTTTTTGTAGTTCTCATAATATGGATTTTATAACATAGACATTACTCAAATAGAGCTGTTATTCACTGTATACCTGTAACTCTACCTCTTCCCTACTTTACTTTAACTGATGCTCTGAAACACTTTATTAAGAGACAAGAAATTCAAGTAATTAACTCTTGATCAGTTCAGCACAGCTGTTAACTGAAAGCCTGAATTCCAGGTGACTCTACCTCATAAAGCTGACTGAGAAAATCCAGCAGAGATGTGTGAAGCTGTTTAAAATGTCTAAAATGTATTAGTTTATTCAGCATTATTGGATGAGTTTAGTGTTAATCTACAATACAGAACATTTTATTTTTATTTTAAATAATGTAAAACTCTGAAGGTTTAGAGGTTAAAGTGCCCGTGCTTCATGTTTGGCATGGTCTGCTCAGCTCAGACCCGGTGCCATCTCCTGATAGGGTGGCACGGCTGCTCTGCCGGCACTGGCCTTTGTGTAAAGCTAACGGATCATTACTGCCACTGAGGAGCCCACCCTCGACCGGAGCCAGACCCTCCTCACGGTCATGTGATCCGTCATCCTGAGGGAGATAACGGCAGCGTCACGCTGCTCCTGACGGGGGTCCTCCTGCCGCTGGCGTGGGGGCTGAATGTCAGAAAGCTGGGCTGGATTGTGGAGCTGCTGTAGGAGATATGGCTCCAGCCTGCAGTGGAGTAACATATACAGCACACTGAGTCCTGTCACTCTGAATAGCACTGTCAGGATTTACTGTACTGCTGTAGAAATATACAATATTACATTAATATTACAGAATTTTTGAAGCTCTTCAGCAATAAAATTATTTTGGACAATCAGCAAAATGCAATCATTTACGACACTGTAAATCTATTATTACAGATTAATGCTTGTGTTAGTGCATTTATTTATGGATACAGGACCATTCTGAGAGAGAAAACCTGATAGAGTCTAAAAAAGACCAGAGACTGGGACGGAGATTTATCTTCCGACAAGACAATGACCCAAAACATAAAGCTGCTAAAATCTACAATGTAACGGTTCACAAATAAACATATTTAGTTCGAATTTCCAAGTCAAAGTCTAGACCTGAATCTAATGGAGAATCTGTGGAAATCCAACCTCACTGAGCTCCAGCTGTTTTGCAAAGAAGAATGGGCAAAAATTTCAGTCTCTCGATGTGCAAAACTGATCGAGACAAACCCCAAGTGACCTTTTGCAGCTGTAATCAAAGCAAAAGTTGGAGCTACAGAGTATTAACGCAAAGGGGATGAATAATATTACACGCCCCACTTTTCAGTTTTTTATTTCTAAAAAAAAGTTAAAAATATCCAATACATTTTGTTTCACTTTACAATTGTGTCCCACTTGTTGTTGATTCTTCACAAAAAATTACAATTTCATATCTTTATGTTTGAAGCCTGAAATGTGGCAAAAAGTTTGAAAAGTTCAAAGGGGGGGTGAATACTTTTGCATGTATATGTATACTGTATATGTATATATAAATTAAGAGACCATTTAATTGTTTTAGTTTCTGAATCAGTTTCTCTGATTTTGCTATTTATAGGTTTATGTTTGAGTAAAATGAACATTGTTGTTTTATTCTATAAACTACAAACAACATTTCTGTTTTCATGCATCTCTGTATGTTCCCCTGCACCAGTCTTACACACTGCTTTTGGATAACTTTTTTCAAGCAGTTCAGTTTGGTGGTTTGATGGTTTGTGATCATCCATCTTCCTCTTGATTATATTCCAGATATTTTTGATTTGGTAAATTATTTTTAAGTGCTCTCTTTTTTTTCAGAGCTGTATTTGTGTGTTATTTGCTGCTCCTGTAAAGCTGCTGTTTTGGAGACTCTCTATAGAAGAAAAAATGATGCATTGCTCTGTGTTTTTATGTGCTTGGTCTGTAAAAACAGTGTAATTTTCTGTATGTCAACATTACAGTAGAATGCGTGGATTTTCAGCAGCAGTGCTCTGTCAGCAGTAAGCAAATCAGAGCGCGAAGAACGCTGTAGATATTTGATTTGCATTTATTTACCTTTCCTTTCTTTTCCTTTCAGAAATCTCTGTGTTCTTCCCTTCGTTCAGCGGATCTTCCTTCCTGGAGCTCCAGACCCTCACTGCTCTGATTTCCTCTGAGTTTGAAGCTTCATCTGCTGCAGATACAGTGAGCATTTACCTCACTGTAAAAACCAGAGCCGAGCACGGAACTATACTGTACAGTGAGTATTAATCACTTGCAACAGAGGAAATGCTGAGTTCTCCCTGTTTATTTTAACTTTTAATGATTGCACACAGTGTGAACCCAATCTAGTTCATGTTTTATCTTCTCAACTTCATTTCACACTACAGGAATTTTAACTACTGTTATTACTACTACTTTTAATACTAATTGCACTTCTAGTACTACATTAATTCTACTGTTACTAAAACTATTAAATAACACTGCTAGTACTACTTATAACAAAACTACTGTTACTAAAACTACCAATTACACTGCTAGTACTACTAATATTAATACTACTGTTACTAAAACTACCAATTACACTGCTAGTACTACTAATATTAATACTACTGTTACTAAAACTACCAATTACACTGCTAGTACTACTAATATTAATACTACTGTTACTAAAACTACCAATTACACTGCTAGTACTACTAATATTAATACTACTGTTACTAAAACTACCAATTACACTGCTAGTACTACTAATATTAATACTACTGTTACTAAAACTACCAATTACACTGCTAGTACTACTAATATTAATACTACTGTTACTAAAACTACCAATTACACTGCTAGTACTACTAATATTAATACTACTGTTACTAAAACTACCAATTACACTGCTAGTGCTACTAATATTAATACTACTCTTACTACTAATACTGTTAATACTAATTGTACTACTAGTACTACTAACAATCATACTACTGTTATTAAAACTACCAGTTGCACTGCCAGTGCTACTAATATTAATACTATTGTTACAACCACTACTGTTACTACTAATTACCCTACTAGTATAACTAATATTAATACTACTGTTACTAAAACTACCAATAACAGTGCTGCTGCTACTAATATTAATACTGCTCTTACTACTACTGTTACTTCTAATTGCACTGCTAGTACCACTAATTTTAATACTACTGTTACTAAAACTACCAATTACACTGCTCACTACTAAAACGCTACTAAAACATGTTTATATTACTCAAATATTCAAAGAGCAGATTTAAACACTTAGGTCAGCTCACAGTTTCTTTAGTGTTTTAATGATATTTGTATGAAATTGATAAAAATAGTATTTTCAGCACTTTTTTTCTGATTGTTTTGACGTCTGCGGTTCTTTGTTTTTCTATTGGAGCTCAGTCGACATTCAGATCCTGCCCTGACCGTGTTCTGGACCTCCTCCAGCTTTCTCCAGCTTTCCTCTGTCTCAGAGAATAGAACAGCCTCGTTTTACACCACCATCACACCATCCCATCACCCCCCCCCACACACACTTCAGCCTGATCTAATTTCACCATAGAAACCCTTTCAGAGATCCCAACAATGTGTGGCGGAGAAGGTCAACACAGATGACATTCATTAACCGCCTTCATTTAGTGCAGAACTCTTATTTCAGTGGCGCTGACATGCTCTTAATGAACTATACGTTTCTATGGGCACCTCCTCTCTGCTGCTGACGGGTGGAGAGAGGTGGAGGAGCCCGGCCGGCAGGGTGGCCTCTTTCTCCTCATAACAACACAGCTTTTTACAGGATAAACCCAGAAATAGTTCTCCCTCAGCCTGACAATTAGACCACTGCTGAACCCACATCCTGCAGAACTGAAACAGAGATCACCCACCTGATTAAATATCATTTATTATTATTATTATTATTATTATTATTATTATTATACGGAGCAGAGTGACATTTTATTGGGTTCTGTAGTGTTAAATGTTAAAGCCACTGTATTACATTTTCTACTATTACTACTACTACTACTACTACTAATTACACTGCTAAAACTACTGCTATTACTGGTATCAATTACATTTCTTGTACTACTACTTTAATTACTACTACTACTGTTGCTGTTAAAAAAATTACTAATTACACTGCTAGTACTACTAATATCAATCCTACTACTAATAATAATTAGACTTTTAGTTCTACTACTAATTACACTGCTTGTACTATCATTACTACTACTACTAATTAGACTTTTAGTTATACTGCTAATTACACTTCTATTACTACTATCAATACAACTACTAATTACACTGCTAGTATTTCTAATATAAATCATACTACTAATTGGACAGTTAGTTCTACTACTAATTACACTTCTAGTAATACTAATATCAGTACTTCTACTGCTACTAATTACACTGCTAATGTTGCTAATATCAATATTACTACTAATTACACAGCTAGTAATACTAATATCAATACCACTTCTACTAATTACACTGCTGGTACTACTTATCAATTCTACTGCTAGTAATACTGTCAATACTACTACTACTAATTACACTGTTAATACTACTATTAATATTATACTACTAATTACACTACTAATAATACTAATCTCAATATTACTACTATTATTACACTGCTAGTACTAATAGAAATACTAATATTACTAATTGTACTGCTAGTACTACTAATAATACTGCTACTACTAATTATACTGCTCGCACAGCTAATATCAATATTTCTAATAATATTAATTACACTGTTAGTACAGCTAATATAAATACTACTACTATTACTAATTACACTGCTAGTACTACGATAACTACTACTACTACTACTACTACTACTACTTCTACTAGTACAACTACAACTAATTACTCTGCTAGTAATACTAATATCAATACTACTACTACTAATTACTCTGCTAGTAATACTAATATCAATACTACTACTGCTACTACTAATTACTCTGCTAGTAATACTAATATCAATACTACTACTACTAATTACTCTGCTAGTAATACTAATATCAATACTACTACTACTACTACTAATTACTCTGCTAGTAATACTAATATCAATACTACTACTACTACTACTAATTACTCTGCTAGTAATACTAATATCAATACTACTACTACTACTACTACTACTACTACTAATTACTCTGCTAGTAATACTAATATCAATACTACTACTGCTACTACTAATTACTCTGCTAGTAATACTAATATCAATACTACTACTACTAATTACTCTGCTAGTAATACTAATATCAATACTACTACTACTACTACTAATTACTCTGCTAGTAATACTAATATCAATACTACTACTACTACTACTAATTACTCTGCTAGTAATACTAATATCAATACTACTACTACTACTAATTACTCTGCTAGTAATACTAATATCAATACTACTACTACTACTAATTACTCTGCTAGTAATACTAATATCAATACTACTACTACTACTAATTACTCTGCTAGTAATACTAATATCAATACTACTACTACTACTACTAATTACTCTGCTAGTAATACTAATATCAATACTACTACTACTACTACTACTACTACTACTAATTACTCTGCTAGTAATACTAATATCAATACTACTACTACTACTACTACTTATTACACTGCTAGTACTACTATTAATATTTTTACTACTAATTGCACTACTAACAATACTAATCTCAATATTACTACTACTTTTTACACTGCTAGTATGACTAATAGCAATACCACTACTGCTACTAATTACACTGCTAGTACTACTACAGTAACTGAAATGCATTTGATTTATTGTCCATTAAAAGAACAGTTCTTGTGCGAGACCTACTTGTGAGATACGTGTGAGATACGAGTGAGACGTGTGGTGGATGAGCGCTGATGTGAGGCGACAGTAAACAGATCAGAGACCCGTCAGCATCGTTTCCTTCCACACTGAGGAGAAAATCCACGTATTTTCCCTGATTTCTCTCTCTGTAACTGGGAGCCGGAGCTCTAAACAGAATATTAGTCATCAGTGGGTCTCAGACGCTGTTCTGAGGCTGTAATTGCTCTGTTTACTGCAGATTGAATAATGAATGTTGTTCTCTCAGTTCTGAAGAGCAGAGTGAGCAGAGTGTACTCCTGACAGGACGTCTCCGAGAGGAGTCTTCAAAAACAAGCGCTGGTGAACACAGATCACGTCTACGTTTACTCACGTTCACTTTTATTTACATTAAACACACCGTTCACACCAATTACTGTAGAGAAGCGCGGACGCCATGCTGACATTCCCTTCTGTTCTAGTGTAGGCTTTCAGTCACATGACTTATTTTTGTTGTGCCGCCATATTTGAGGCCTAATTTCTGGTTTCAGCTCTGGAAAAAAATAAGAAACCACTTCAAAATTATCAGTTTCTCTGATTTTGCCATTTATAGGTTTATATTTGAGTAAAATCAACATTGTTGTTTTATTCTATGAAGTACAGACAACATTTCTCCCAAATTCCAAATACAGCATATTGTTATTTAGAACATTTATTTACAGAAAATAAAACAAATAATAAATAATACAAAAATAAAAGTTCATATTAATTTAGAAACAACAATGCTAATGTTTTAAAGGTTCAGAAATTAATATTTGGTGGAATTACCTTGCTGAAATTATTCTAAATGTTTTTAAAAATGTAAGGAGTATTACAGTGCTGGTGATTCTGTATCTACTGTAACTGTAGATTAAACTTTATTTGTGAAAGAAGCACTAAGGCTGGGAGCAGCAGTACTAGCATAGTGCTAGCTCTTTTGGCATTCAGATGTGAGTATATCAGACTGTATTCTACATGTTAAAACAAGCTACATGTGACAAACCACTGGCTTATAGCGCCCCGTGTTACCGGAACACTCAGTGTTTCTCATTGTAGCCCTGTTACTAGCGCTAAGTGCTGCTAACCGCGCTGTTGAACTTAGATGCTGTCTAAGCTTACTGTAAATAAACGTAAATGATTTCAGGAGAGAAATCTGTGTAGATTAACAATATGGTGACACCATTGTTCCTTACTAGTGTCACTTAAAAAAGTCACCTTATATATGAAAATAGACCAGAAAATAGATGTTCATTGATGGTGCACCATATAATGCAGTGTGCCTTATAGTGCTAAAAATACGGTAATTTAATGTAAGTTTGTCCACTTTATCCACATTAATAACTGTTCTGGATGTAAGTTGACCCCTAAATAAAGCGTTAATCAGATGAGTGGTGTCTGTAATTGCCGGTTGGGCTGGTTTGGGTCGGTGTTATCAGAACCAGATCGCTCTTGATGTCGAGTTAGCTGATTGGTTTTTAACTCCACCCTGTCAGATTAGCTGCAGCGAGAGCAGCTCACCTGCCATTGGCTGTCTGACAGCGTTTATCTCGTGTCGCTGTCTGTCATCAATTCCCTTTATAGATTATCTCTGGTTTGGTGGCGTTATATATCTCCTGCCTTTTCTCGTAACTTTGGCCTCTGGTCTTATCGGAGCGCTCGGTTTAATTTAGCGCTCCCGCTTCTCCGGACTTTTCCCAGCGGTGAACAGTAATGAGCTTGATGGATGAACAGCCGAGTGAATTCAGGAATTAAGGTGAATAATTTCACCCTAAGAGGTCAAAGTTTAGGGTAATTAATGGAAAAAACACCCAGTTCTGCCATAACATTAAAGCGGTGAGGTAAATTACATTTATTATTTACCTCAGTATTGCTAACTTGGTCAAAAACATTAACATTTTTGTTTAATTCTTTAAATAAATATCTTAATAATAAAATTTAAATTATTTAATCAAATATCTTGATCAGCGCTGTTGTTCTATTTCAAAATTAACCTAAGCAGTACTATTCTAATCTTGTATATACTTTAGCAGTGCTGTCCTAATCACACATTTACCTATGCAGTGCTATTCTAATCATAAGTTTACCCCAGAAGTGCTATTAAAATTGTACATTTACCTCAACAGTGCTATTCTAATCATGCATTTACCTCAGCGGAGCCATTCTAATCGTAAATCGTTCTGTATAAATTATACAATTATCGGTTGCCAAGTATTCGGATACCTAAATAACAGGCAGGTGGTTTTTACAGAGCATTTGTTTTTAATGCTAATGCTAATGCTAAACATCGGTTGTTTACGAACGCCACAAATGTGAGCTGTCAAAACATAAAAAACAGGAGGAGTATCTTCTCTGTAGATCTTCGTATCTCTCTTTTCCAACATATCTACCCCACCCCTGCCTGAACACGGCACCGCCGACTCCCCCCGGGTCCCACCTGTCAGCCCGAGGGTGGGGGGGCGTGTGGGGCGTGAGGACGGGTGGAGGAGGTGGATGGGGAGAACAGGTGACGGCTACTGAGGAAAAGGACGAACGCTCGGTTAGGCCCGGCGCCGGGTAAAGGGGCCATTGGGACACTGAGCAGTAATTCGTCATTTCCTCGTCCCGCGAGCGAAGAAAGGAGGAAATGTGGTGAAGAAATGAGCGGGGAGTTGCGGGGAGCAGCTGTCCTGGAGGAAATGTAATTGTTTTCAAAACACTGCGCCGCAAAGGGAAGGTGACAGGTGGGCGCCGGAACCGGCGATGGATTTGAAGCGTGCAGCGATTCTGTAGCGTGCAGCGGCGTATCCTCCTGCCTCAGCCCTTTATTGCCTAAGCAGTTCCCACATCGCTCCTGCTAATCCAAGCATATCTACACCCTACATCTATCAAACGCCTTGCTTAATGGACGTCTACATCAATCTGTTATCGGCCATCGTCTACCAGAACCAGCCATGTTACAGTCTACACACTAATCGAGCATAACATTACAACCGTTACCCTTATTTAATATTATTTCAGCTACACTAATCGTATAGGACAGTGTGTAGTTCTTTAATAATTACAGACTGTAGTCCTGTATCTGTTTTTCTATATAATATATGTTCATCTGTTCTTCAGTGCGATGTGATGCAATGCTTAAAGTTCCACAAGTATCTTTAAGGGTTCTTCAATTTGAGACTCCTTAAAGGAGAACTACGGTGTAAAATGGACTTTTGGTATAGTAAAACATGATAAAAAGTATTTACTTTCTTCTTTAATATATTTACATTCTACTAAAATACATTCATTTACAATGGGGCATATATGCAACTGAAACACTAGGGAACAGCCTGGTGCATCCCAAATTATACTATAAACATTATCATTTTAATATTTTAACATTATATAGTCATTATGGCTTTAAGAAAAATGCGTTTTAAAGAAGGTGGGAGTGCACTATAGGACTCTGTGGGTGTGGCCTAAGCTTTTGTTCTTAATGGCTTTATATTTTCCGCTTACATTACTTTTACTTTTATACTTTAAGTAGTTTCGAAACCAATACTTTTACACTTTTACTTAAAGAGTAAAAAGCTTGAGATGCCTTCTGTTCACCATGTCCAGAGGCACCGGTCACTTCTCTACTGAGCTATTTAGGAAAGAACTGACCTTGTGAGCTCTAAACCAAAAATTATAAGGACCATGCAGACAGTTCATTGTAGGCAAGCCATCAACCGTGCACCGTGCAGCTTGATTTAGGGCGTCGGTGTGTCTTTGCTATCATAACGACAGAATAAAGTAGACCTTGCGTATCTCAAAATGAGCAAAAGGCATATACTAATTCAATTAATTACTTGAAATAAACCAATCAGTGTGTCACTTGTCATTTCTTTTAAGAGCCAGGTGAGCTCAGACTTTGGCAGATTGCTATTTTAATGGTGCAGCTACCTGGATGTGTGTTTGACTGTTGGTGTCTGTCTGGGTTGTATTCAGTCAGTGGGGCTCCTGTGTTTTCTGTTACCAAGATAAACAAGCAAAACTCCAGAAATGTACCTGAACACACCTCATTTCCAGAA
Organism: Astyanax mexicanus; assembly: GCF_023375975.1. Lineage (NCBI taxonomy): Eukaryota > Metazoa > Chordata > Actinopteri > Characiformes > Acestrorhamphidae > Astyanax > Astyanax mexicanus. The sequence goes on from NC_064432.1 coordinate 25,433,998, forward strand.
CACCACGCCCATGAGTGTAGATATATTCAGAAGCTCTGCTGCTGTTTAAACGCCACAGATGGAAGATGTGAAAATAGACTATTGGCAAGGTGAAAGGTAGCAATTCGCATCACAAGGCGTGTGAAAGTATCGTCTATAAGTATCTTTGTAGTACAAAAATCTATTTTAATGTCTTTTTTTATGTTTTCAGCTCAGGAGCAGAACTTCGGCGATCGCTTCCTCCACATTTTCCTCCAAGATGGCCGCCCAACTGCCAGACTGGGCTGCGGTGGCGTCCACGTCCTGCACAGCGCTGCCAGTCAGAACATTGAGAATAACACCGTGGTGCCGATAACAGTGAGGTGAGTGCTGCTGCTCTTTTTTGAATATTTAGCATCATTCACTTTTTCAAAAATAAGAATTTTTAGTTGAGGGAGTTCAGGAGGTGGGGTACTAAGGTACTTAAGTGTAATTAATTCAGTGCCGGGTAATACTACAGATTTTACAGCACATCAATAAAAATGTTTGTATAGCATTTTGACAAATTCCAGGCAAAAATACATAATAATACATTTAGAAACGGTCTGATTTCTGTTAAACCAATTGTATAATTCTTACACAAAATCAAAAATCCTATAAAACCTTCACCTCCTCTTATTCAATATCACACAGGTTATTAGGATCTTAATCAGTGATTCCAGTTTAATTTTATACGAACGATAGATAGATAGATAGATAGATAGATAGATAGATAGATAGATAGATAGATAGATAGATAGATAGATAGATAGATAGATAGATAGATAGATAGATAGATAGATAGATAGATAGATAGATAGATAGATAGATAGATAGATCAGTAAATAAATAGTGGACAGTTAATAAACTAGTTGTGCAAAATATGGTAAAACTATAAAAATGATATAATGTATTATAATAGGGAACTTCAGAGGGTGTGATTATTGAGTGACCAGAGTGGCCAGAATGAAGAAGTGCAGTATCCTCTGCTGAGATGTGCAAAATTGCCGCGCTGTTAAGATACGAACGTGCCAAAGTCAGAGCTCACCTGGTTCTTAAAGGAAGTAGACAAGTGGTACACTGACTGGTTTATTTCACATTACACCCAAAATTAAACACACCCATGATTAATTAAGATAATTAGTACATGCCTTTTGCACATTTCAAACCGTGGAAAGTTTATTTTTTTGCGCCTTTATGATACTAAAGATACAGGACACTGTAGATCACTAAAATTGGGCCCAATGCACTCTGTAGGTCTCTGAACAGAGAGTAGATTTTAGGGGAGAGTGTGCAGGGTGTAGGGAGTGATTTGGGACGGGTCTGTAAAAGCTAATATATGAAATGCATTAAATGAGAAGTGAGTGAACTAAACCTGACAGAAAATATGTGACTTTTCTACAAATATTACGTTTGAGCCTCGTTAAAATCTGTTCAGGACTATAACCCCGGAAGCTCAGGCCAGGCGACGCCTCTGGCACCTTCCACTGCAAACTATAAAATCTCACTGCAGGTACCAAACTAAAAAAACTAAAAAATCCTACTGATGATCTGCATCTGTGAGTTTGTGTAGCAGAGAGACGCTAGGCTAAGGCTGCTAACAAATCCTGGACTTTATTCTATTCTAAAGAAATGCCCTTATAGTGTTTTTACTGAACTGATTCTGATTTTAGCTTCAGAGCAGCACCAGAGAGCTGGAATTCACTACAGGAAACACTAAAACTAAAACTAAAGCTCACTGGAGTCACTAAATCATTTTTAACTTTTAATATCTAACCACTTTCAGACAGACTGTACCTGATTTATTTTTTCTCTTAGTACCCATTTTACTTAATCTTATTTATTCTTACCTTTTAGTTCTTCTCTTAGCACCTGTTTTACTTAATCCTATTTATTTTTAACTTTTAGTTCTTGTTTTAGTATCTATTTTACTTAATCTTATTTATTCATAACTTTTATTTCTTATTTTAGTTCTTCTTGAAGTACCTGTTTTACTCAATCTTATTTAACTTTTATTTCTTGTTTTAGTTCTTCTCTTAGTTCTTTATTTCCTTTTTATTTTTTTATTTTTTATTATTTTAGTTTTGTATTATTACTTTTTAACTTATTTTAATGTGTTTATTATTAATATTATTATTACTGATTTATTAATTTTATTTTATACTATGTAAAAGTTGTTTTTAGTTCAAATTTAACTGATGTTTATTGTATTAATCTTCTTTTGATCGTAATCGGTTATATTAAGTTGTATACTTCTTACTTTTCTTCTTATTTTTTTATTTTTATCTATTTTTATCTTTTATTTACTGTTATTTAAAAATGATTAAATGTAGTTATTCCCCTTAATGTACTTCTGAATCTAAATTAATCTGATTGATATCAGATACTAAACACTGTTGGTATATCAGCTCAGTGCAGTAATCTCAGTTTTATTATGTCTCTGCGTATTTTAAACAATGCGGATTATGAATTTGAACACGCGGCGCTGCTGGTTTTCATCATGTGAATTCTTTCTTATTGGAGTTTTGATGTCTTGTGGATGAAGCATCAAAGCTGTGTTTAACTTTTCATGCGCTCCCAGCCTGACTCCTCCATACCAGTTACATAATGGTGAAACATCTGTGACAAAAGTGCTCTTATTTCATATTTCATAAGCTCTCGTTTGTTTTGACAGAAACATTCCTAATTGCTTCTGATATAAACAGGGTTTAAAGTGCTCAGGCTTGTGGAAAAGGGCATTTTTACCTCAGTATGGGGGTGAAATTTTATATAATTTGGATTTGTTTGCTATTCATAGCTAAACATGTGGTTCAAACTGCAGTGAGATCCAATCTGTGACTTTTATTTAATACTACTAGCTATATGTTCAGTACTAAAAATGCACTTAAAATCCATTAATTTCCCTAAAATCATCTGTGCTTCTTATAATCCGGTGCTCCTTATGTATGAATTTTACCAATCTTAAGTATTAAGTAGCAGTAAAGCAACTCCACTGAAGTACAACATTATAAACGAGTTTCAGTAAAGTTTCTCCAGCACCGAGGCTGGAGCAGTATTAGCATTAGCTGCTAACTGTGCTAAGCGCTAGCTCTTTTACCAGAGTTTTTAGGAGAAAAATCTGTGTAGTGATTAACATACAGCACTCGCTTGACTCTAAAAGAAAATGTAATTTTTTTTTAAGAATTATAATTTTGTTTATTCAACTTAGCTTAGCTTTTGATCTGCTGAATTAGAAGGGAAACACGGTGACCCCTGTTCCTTACTAGTGTCGCATAAAATGTGCTTTATAATCTACTTAAGCTAAAAGGCAAGAGCCTCCTATTGGATTATAATAATTGCAGTGGTGATTAATATGTTTCAGCTGGCAACAACTTACTGTATTTAACCCGAACTGATGCAGGGAGTGGAAAGACTTAATTAATTATTAGTATGCATCAATAATGCAGAGTAAACATCTAAGGAGATTGATCACCTGAAACTACTAAAATCAGGTTAAGAACTGTCCAACGTATTATTAAAAAGTAAAAGGACAGTAAGGAAACATCTTCCAGGAAGGAATTGGTAGTAAAACAACACAACTTATGTTTAATAGTGAAAGCAAGAGCATGTCCATTTACTCAATCTTAATGAAGTTCTTTGCACAGAATCACTCTTACGTAAAGATAAAAATCTCACCAGCTCTATTTATTTTATTTTATTTTTTACCAGTTTTAGTCCCTTTCAGAACGAGCTGTTGTAAGGGCTCTGTCACTTTTATGCAAATAAGCACACTAGCATTAACACTAGCATTAACGTTAGTGTTAGCTTGTGCTAAATTGCAAAGCATGAACAAGCTAGTTCATGCTAACAAGTTCTTACACGTCCCTCATCTGCTGACTTGCCACAAACAGTAGGTCCAGATCCCTTCCTCAGAAGAAGTCTGCTGGCTAATCCTAAAGCTGTGTACTGAGGTCTGAGGTTTACAGTAAACAGACTGGGTCTCTGGTGGGGGTTGACAGAAACAGTTTTGCATAATATATTGCCTTTAAATTGAAGAAATAGTTAATTTTGCTGTTGAACACAGTAGCTCTATGCATTATTTTGTTTAATTATTGGTCATTTTCAGCAGGATTAAAGCAAAATCACACTTTCGTTGTTTTGTTGTCTATTTAAAACTTAGTCATTTTACATTTTTAAGCTCTCCTTCATTTTATAAGCACTGTTTTTAATTATTCTCTTTCAGACCTACTCTAAAGTGCTCTGCTTTGTTGAATATCTATTTTTATTATCCCAGTTTGATGGTGGCAGAGAGAAAAAGTACAATAATCAGAATTTAGCGCGTACGGCCGCTTGACCACAGCGTGAAACGCTTACGTTTCAGGATGGTTTCTAATTATAACCGCTCTCCAAAGATCAGTAATAGCAATAATCAATTAGGTTTTTATTATTTATTTCAGCTTGTTGTCATCGTAGAACAAATGTACTTCATTATCATAATCAGAGCGGTATTGCGTAATATGTTCAGATGACCTTAATGTGACCCTTCGCTGAGAAAGAGGAGGGGTTGCCTGGCAACAGAGTTTTAGCTGATTTGCTTCATCTGATGCTGGGCGGTAGGTAGTCGGATCTTGATGCTTCACTAAACAGGAATATTCCAGTCCCCAAATTGAGGGAGTCCAATTATAGACCAAATTTATCAACAGGAACACGCTGAATATTGGAGGGAAAAGTCAGATTGGGTTTTATTTTGTGTTTATAATACACACAATTTTAAAAGTTGCCAATGATTTTGTTAAATAACTTTGTTTAAAGCGTGTGCTGCTCATTTAAACTCACTTATAGCGAGTAACAGATGTGGACAGTATAAAATTCACACCTGAAACCGGATTAAAAGGACAGAAATTGACAAAAAGAAACTAAAATTGAAGTTCTGGAAAGGTTCGGTAAGTCTGATTGATAGTTTTGATTGAACGTAGTTCAATTAGCTAATTAGTTTGTCAGCAAAGTTGCTAAATGTACCTTAGCTAGCCAGATGTGCTAATCTCGCCATATTTACAGTATTTTCTGGTCTGTACTGAGTTTAAATAGTGTTTAAAACATTATTTTATCTTCTTTCAATGCTCAGAGCTGAGCTCTGATGCTGTAATTTGATATAATTAGGTGTAAATGTAAATTGGAAGATAAAATTTGACAATGCAGGATTGTTCGGATGGTGGATAAGAAGCCCCAATGTAGTTTTAAAGAAATTAAAGCTAATTAGTTACTTACCTCTGGTATTTTGGTTTGTTTCACACTTATAAGTTTACTACATGTTTCTGCACCAAATATTGATTTCTGAACTCTTAAAACTTTATGAATATGAACTTGTTTTCTTTGCATTATTTGAGGTCTGAAAGCTCTGCATCTATTTTTGTTATTTCAGACATTTCTCATTTTCTGCAAATAAGTGCTCTAAATTACAATATTTTTATTTGGAATTTGGGAGAAATGTTGTCTGTAGTTTATAGAATAAAATTCTATAAACTATAAAATTCTTCATTTTTTTCAGAGCTGTATATTTCAGCTTTTTATCTGTTGTTTTTGTTGTGTTGTTCCAATACACACAAATGAAATAAACGTGTATATAACAAAACAAGTGTAATTACAATAATTTTCTAGGAGAAATACTTAATTTTCTGGAAAAACATCAAGGCTTCAACACTTTCAGACGCTTTATTTTATTGTTATAAATTCTGAATTCTGCTGTAGACCCACAGAGTAAAGCTATAAGAGCCGTGTGAAGCGACCCCTGGCCTAGATAATAGAGATGAGATTTGTGAAGTCGCAGGTTAGGACAGGAAGTCACCTTCTCCTGCTGTGTGTACTGAGAATCCGCCGAGCCCAATGAGACGAGAGTAACGTGCTGAGAGAGGCCATCGCTCTGTAAAAATACAGAAACAGCAGCTCATTCCTTTATTAACTCCTTCATTCTGGACAAAATGACCTAGAAATTAACTGACAAAATGTTTTTGGAGCAAAAGAACAGTGTATGTTTTTAGAATTTTATCATTTCAGTTAAAACATTTAAGTAAAATTAATTTTTAAGCAATGTAACCTGTAAAACTTGCCTGTAGATTCAACTTGTAACGTTTAACCTGTAAAATCAAACATATGTAAATGCAACATATAAATTCAGCATTTAAAAATTAACCTGCAAAATTCATTATGTAAAATGTAACCTGTAAATTCAATATGCAGATTTTTTTATACTTAATATTGACTTGAAATTCTAAATATTCAAAACAATTGATTAAAAAAATATATACATATAAAAAAGGCACATGTAACTTTTTTTATTTAACCATATCAGTAAAATAATGATTTTTTTAAGTCAATTGTGCATGTGCAATATGTACGTAGTTTAGCCTATATTGTTTTACTTGTAAAAGATAAATTCAACATATAAAATTTAACCTGTAATATTTTCTTAAACTATTCAACATTTAACTTTTTTTTCATATTTATAATTTAATACTTTTATTGATATTATTCCAGTTCAATTATTTTGTTATATATATTTAGAATTTTATTTATTTTAAAAGTGTGACAAAATATTCTCTTCTTTTTTTTGTTTTTAATTCTCTTCTCTTCTACTGTACGTTCTGGTCTGGACTGAGTTTAAAGAGCATTTAAAACATTATTTTATCTTCTTTTAATAGACAGAGCTGAGCTCTGATACTGTAATTTGATATAATTTGGTGGAAATGTAAATTGGAACAGAAAAACGGATGAAAACTTGTAACCCAGGATAGTCTGGATGGTGGATAAACAGCCCCAATCAAGTTGTAAAGAAATTAAAGCTAATTAGCTACCAGACTCTGGTATTATGGTTGTATACAATTTTATATTTTGGTAACATATACAATTTAACATGTCAAATTTAACCTGTAATTTTAAGCTATGCAATTTAACGTGTAAAAATTAACCTACATTCAGGACCCAAAGTAAAAGTGGTAAAACATGTTAAGTAGTAAAAAAGCAGAAGTTTTTCTATATTTTTAGGAAAATAAATGGATTCAGTCTATAAGATTTGAGCGTTTGAATGTTATGTTGTTGGAAACACTCTGATCCTAAATAGCGTTGATTTCTCTGTTAATAATAATAATAATAATAATAATAATAATAATATTAAATCCCCTGTTATAATCATAATTCCTCCACCGCTGTGCGGTTTAAAGAGCGGTAATATAAGTCCTGCAGTCACAGAACCGTTCATCAGTCTCACGACTCCTGGACCACTTGACCCGTCTAATCACGCTCACCAGGAGCTGCTGAATATTTAATCACCGAATTAGCAGCCGCCGCTAACGGCTAACGACACACCCTTTTACTACAGCGTCCTAACCTCCAACAGCGAGGATTTAACAAGTGCCCACTAGATAGTTAACTGCCCCACTCTATCACCCAGCAACCCTTCCACCCACCCAGCAACCCCTCCACTACCCTCCTCCACCCCTCCCTCCCCCCGAAAGCTCCTGACATTGACATGCGCCGCCGCTAATCTGCTCTTCCTATCAGACCCGTTGGAATAAACTCAGCATTGTTGGACAAATATCAATAATTCTGCCACTTGATTTCTGGGCGCGGGGTCACCTCCGCGAGTCCGGTTGAGCCGGAGAGATCTGATGGGATCAAGCGTGACGCAGCCGCCAATTCAAGGTCAGCCAGGAGGCTCTCGACCGGAATCTTAATGTGGAGCCGGAGAGCGCAGCACCTTCCTCCTGAGCCCAGTGTCAAAACTGCACTTCCCAATTACTCCGTCAGCAGCTCATCCACCCCATTACAGCGCTCCGGCGGGGAGGGGGAGGGGCTCTGTCGTTTGTTGGTGGAGGACGAGGCTTTAGATGATGAGAATTTGCTCCTAATTCTAATTTTCTTTTAAATGTATTTCTAATTTTATCACTAGTGATGCCACAACACCAGGAGGGTGAAGACTAGCACATGCCTCCTCTAATGCATGTGAATTTAGACTCCGCCTCTTTCCTCTCGGAGGAAAGTGCAGCGACTCGGTTCCTATACATCAGCTCACACACGCAGCCTAGTGCTGATCCACATCACCCTATAAGGAGTGATAAAGGGAAAGAGAGAGCGTCATCTACTGTACCCACCCAGAGAGAGCAAGGCCAATTGTGCTCTCTCAGGGCTCTGGCAGCTGATGGCAAGCTGCATAACCGGGATTCAAACCAACCAAAGCAATCTTGATTCTGATTTTTATTTTTTTTATTGAAATCCATGCTGTCATTTATTTTTTGCAAAGTTGATAAATCAATAGATAAATTAGATAAAACAAACCAGGAGAAATAAATGATTATAGAGAGATGTGGAGGTTCCTAATAGAGTCCTACTTTGAAAATCCATCCCATCCAGAATCATGTAGTAACTTAAACGTTTTAAACAAACAAAATACTCTGTAAATTTGCTTATGTTCTGAGGATGGTAACACTTTTTGATTAACTTGTCCCGTGCAACAGAGGAAACTCTTGCTCTTCCTTTCCTGGGGTGTTTCCTTTCCTGATAAGTGCCAGTTTCATCACTATAATTTTTTGCATGGCCGTTGCGGTGACTGCACTTGAAAATACTTTCAAAGTTTGACTGATTAATCTTCATTTCTTAATTGTATTTATTCTAATAGGTTACAAAACCATCATCATCATCATTATTATAGTAAAAGATTTTTTACATCATTTTTGAGCATTTTTGTTGGTCCAGTTTTATCATCATAAAGTTTTGGCTTTATAAGTGTTGCGACTGCGCTTGAGGATACTTTTAAAGTTCTTCAATTTTTTCTTTTCAGATTGACAGACCTTCATTTTTTCTTTAAGCCTTTTTAAAAAAAAAAAATTAGTTGAGTAGTTTTTGCTTCTCATAATCTGGATTAGAACATAATCTCAAATATCTCTATTCACTGTATACCTGTAACTCTACCTCTTCACTACTTACAACTGATGCTCTCAAACACATTAAGAGATAACAAAAAATAGGCTTGTGAACCTCTCTGATTGGTTGCAGAGGAATCGGTTATTGAAAAAAACTGCAGTTATCTATAAAAGCACCACTAATCCCACACTGACGTAGCTAAACACCGCTAGCGTTATCTCCTCAGACCTCAGTCTGCGTGATGAGTCTGTCTGATACTTCAGATATCAATGTTTATAAATGAGTCCCAGAGAATTATGGGAGATATTTGGTGGCTGAATGAAGATTGAAAAGCTCGTCAGGTGCTTCACTCTGCGGCGATCCTGCCGACTACGCCATCGCATTCCCACCACTTATTCGTTTTAACGCATGCAAAGCGCCGGCCGCGATATTCAGAAATACTCTTCAGATCACTCGCATTCAGCTGCAGAGTATTACATTTACATACTTCATTTATACCCTGCTGTCTCCCACAGTTTCCCTTCAGACTGATGACTGTATGAAGCTAACGCTGCTGTAATATTCAGGCTTTTATATGTATTTATAATATATTTATTTTTGTGCATCAATATAGTTCATCATTGCTGTCCAACTTAATTTTAATTTTAATATCCCTAAAGCTTCTAAAGCTCATAACTCATAAACTTTTCCTGTGCAACAGAGGGAACTCTTGCTCTTCTTTTCTTGGGGCTGTCCTGATGAGTGCCAGTTTCATCATTATAATAATTTCGATGGTCTTTTAGGTGATTACATTTAAGTTTGACTGATTTCTTTTTATAACAAGTAGAGATTATCATTATTATTATTTATATTTATTATAGTATATCATCTCAATGTTTCATTTTTTTTTACACATATATATGTGTAATTTAACAAGGACCATCAAGTATCTATAATTATGTTTGTCTTTTTAAAATACTTATACATTAAGTTTTATTAAAACAGGTAAAAGAGAGCCATTATATTATTAATATTATTATTATAGCATATCATTGCTGTCTTAATTATATCTAAACTTAATTTTTTAACACTTTTTTGTGAGAATTTGATAGCAAAAGATGTTATTTTGTTGTTTTGTTGTTTTCTTTTTAGTTTAGTATCTTTAGTAGACAATATGTATCACAAGACAGGGGTTAGGGCCCAATATACCCTTTAATACTGTGTTTTTCAGAATCTGTACAATATTGCAATATTAATTAAATAAAATGTGTTTATTAAATAAATACTGTTGTTTTCTGAGTCAGTTTCTGTATCAGTTTCTCTAGTTTTGCTATTTATAGGTTTATGTTTGAGTAAAATGAACATTGTTGTTTTATTCTATAAACTACAGACAACATTTCTCCCAAATTCCACATAAAAATATTCTCATTTAGAGCATTTATTTACAGAAAATGAGAAATGTCTGAAATAATAAAAAAAAGATGCAGAGCTTTCAGACCTCAAATAATGCAAAGAAAACAAGTTCATATTCATAAAGTTTTAAGAGTTCAGAAATAATCAATATTTGGTGGAATAACTCTTGTTTTTAATGACAGTTTTGTTCATGCATCTTGGCATCATGTTCTCCTCCACCAGTCTTACACACTGCTTTTGGATAACTTTATGCTGCTTTACTCCTGGTGCAAAAATTCAAGCAGATCATCCATCTTCTTTCTTTTTTCTTACACCTCTATTGAGAAGTAGGATTCTCCTTTTGTAAAGAGAAGATTTTGTCCGAAACTCTCAGAGAGAAAATCAAGTCTTAAAGAAGCGTTTTTGAGATATATATATATATATATATATTTTTTTTTTTTTTTTTTTTCTGACAGCAGTGTTGAGAAGGATTTGGCTCACCGAACCTGACCTTTCTCAGGTATTACACTCCTTACCTTCAGAACATCAGAACCCGCACACCTGCCTCTCACTGCTACCCAGCCGAGCTACACCGCTCCCACTGTTTGATGCTTCCACTCGTCTCCATCTGATCTTTTATTCATCTGATTATTTTATTAATTCATGCCTGGTGATCACAATTTGACTGGGCTGTGTGTAAGCGGTCTACTCGCTGCAGTCCTCATCAGATCTGCAGCAAACTGCACCATGCAGACGCTGGAAACACCAAATCACACCTTAAACATTCCAGTCGAAACATTATGACCACCTGCTGTTAAACTATACCCTCTATATTACAGCTTTATAATTGTAGAATATTATAATAATATAATAATATTTTCAGGTGTTGCTAGATGGTTGCAATCATATTGATATAGTGTGCTTGATATATAGTGTTGCTAAATAGTTGCTATGCGGTTGCTAAGGTTTGCCAGGTGGTTGCTCTTTTTTTCTATGGTGTGGCTAGGTGGTTACTAAGATTTTGCTGTAGTATAGCTATTGGTTTCTATGGATGTGGTTTGCTCTTGGTTGCTATGGTGTTGCTAGGTGGTTTTTAAGGTTCTGGTATTGTATAGTTCTTGGTTTATATCTCATTGGTAGGTGGATAGCTCTTGGTTTTTATGGAATTAGTAGGTGGTTACTAAGATTTTGCTAAGGTATAGCTCTTGGTTTCTATAGTGTTGCTAGGTGGGGACTAAGGTTCTGTTATGGCATATCTCCTGATTTCTATGGTGTTGGTAGGTGTTTAAAAGGTTTGCTGTAGTATAGCTATTGGTTTCTATTGTGTTGCTATGTGGTTACTAAGGTTTTACTATGGTTTAAATCTTGGTTTATATGGTGTTGGTAAGTGGTAGTTAAGGTTTTGCTATGTTGTAGCTCTTGGTTTCTATTGTGTTAGTAGGTGGATATTAAGCTTTTTTGCTATGGTATAGCTGTTGGTTTATATGGTGTTGCTAGGTGGTTACATAGGTTTTGCCATGGTATAGCTCTTGGTTTATATGACATCGCTAGGTGGTTACTAAGGTTTTGCTATGGCATAGCTATTGGATTCTGTGGTGTTGCTAGGTGGTTTTGCTATGGAATAGTTATTGGTTTATATGGTGTTGCTTGGTGATTACATAGGTTTTGAAATGGTGTAGCTCTTGGTTTAATATGGTGTTGGTAGTTTATTACTCAAGTTTCCTATGGATCTTGGTTTATATGGTGTTGTTAGGTGGTTACAAAGCTTTTGCTATGGTATAAATCTTGGATTATATGGTGTTGCTAGGGTGATTTCAAAGGATTTGCTGTATTATAGCTCTTGGTTTATATGGTGTTGCTAGTTGGTTACTAAGGTTTTGCTATGGCATAGCTATTGATTTCTGTGGTGTTGTGATGTGGTTACTAAGGTTGCTTGTTGTTTCCTAAGGTGTTGGTGTGCTGTTGCTAAGCCATTGCTACATACAGTACGTGTTGCTATGATCTAACTGTTGGTCGCTAAGGTGTCGCTATGTGGTTTCCATGGGGTACCATAGCATATGTAGTGTCCCATTTATATTATCGTTATGTCAGTATTTAGTTTCATATATTATATGTATTAAAACATAATATCACAATACAGCAGTGTAATTGTTATATAATTTGTTATTGCACATTTAATTATTTTTAAGCTGTATTTCTTTCAGTAATGAATAATTAATATCTGTGTGTGTCCTATTGAGTGCTGTATTGCGCTGTATGTAATGGTGCAGGATTGTTGTTGCGCTGCGTGTAAAGTTGCGACGTGTAGCCGGGAGGCTTGTGAAAGCGAGTATAATCTAACACGGCTAATGTTGGTCCGCTCAGCTCACGGGTTAACAACTGGGTTACGTGGCGTATTGTGTAGCCTGCATGTTTTCCCCTAGCGCATTGTGCTCAGTGGGCGTGTGTGTGTGTGTGTGTGTGTGTGTGTGTGTGTGTGTGTGTGTGTAAGTAAGTGAGAGAAATTTCCATTCACGCTGTGGATAGAAAGGTCAACAAGCATGGGGCAGTGCAGTGCACATTCCGTTATGTCCTTTATTACAGCTGATCTTACGTCCCTAGCGGACATAATTATTCCCTTTTTTATGTAGAGCAGAATAAACAGCCGGGAATCAGCCGATAACAGAGCGGTCAGCAGCTAAACACCTACATATTGCATGGATTTACACCAATTAAACATAACATTATGACTATTTTCTATAGGGTTGGTGGTTGAACAGGTTCTTGTGTAGGTGGTTGAGCTGTAGGATTGGTGGTTAAGCTCTATGGTAGTAGGATGAGCTGTAGGATTGGTGAATAAACTCTTGGGTAGGTGGTTGAGCTGTAGGATTGGTGGTTAAGCTCTATGGTAGTAGGATGAGCTGTAGGATTGGTGGAAAAGCTCTAGAGTAGGTGGATGAGCTGTAGGATTGGTGGTTAAGCTCTAGAGTAGGTGGATGAGCTGTAGTATTGGTGAATAAGCTCTTGGGTAGGTGGATGAGCTGTAGGATTGGTGGGTAAGCTCTAGAGTAGGTGGATGAGCTGTAGGATTGGTGGTTAAGCTCTAGAGTAGGTGGATGAGCTGTAGGATTGGTGGTTAAGCTCCAGGGTAGGCAGATGAGCTGTAGGATTGGTGGTTAAGCTCCAGGGTAGGCAGATGAGCTGTAGGATTGGTGGTTAAGCTCTAGGGTAGGTGGATGAGCTGTAGGATTGGTGGTTAAGCTCTATGGTAGTAGGATGAGCTGTAGGATTGGTGGTTAAGCTATAGGGTAGGTGGATGAGCTGTAGGATTGGCGGTTAAGCTCTATGGTAGTAGGATGAGCTGTAGGATTGGTGGTTAAGCTATAGGGTAGGTGGATGAGCTGTAGGATTGGTGGTTAAGCTCTAGGGTAGGTGGATGAGCTGTAGGATTGGTGGTTAAGCTCTTTGGTAGTAGGATGAGCTGTAGGATTGGTGGTTAAGCTCTATGGTAGTAGGATGAGCTGTAGGATTGGTGGTTAAGCTATAGGGTAGGGGGATGAGCCGTAGGATTGGTGGTTAAGCTATAGGGTAGGTGGATGAGCTGTAGGATTGGTGGTTAAGCTATAGGGTAGGTGGATTAGCTGTAGGATTGGTGGTTAAGCTCTATGGTAGTAGGATGAGCTGTAGGATTGGTGGAAAAGCTCTAGAGTAGGTGGATGAGCTGTAGGATTGGTGGTTAAGCTCTAGAGTAGGTGGATGAGCTGTAGTATTGGTGAATAAGCTCTTGGGTAGGTGGATGAGCTGTAGGATTGGTGGTTAAGCTCTAGAGTAGGTGGATGAGCTGTAGGATTGGTGGTTAAGCTCCAGGGTAGGCAGATGAGCTGTAGGATTGGTGGTTAAGCTCCAGGGTAGGCAGATGAGCTGTAGGATTGGTGGTTAAGCTCTAGGGTAGGTGGTGGGCTTTAGCGTATTGGGCTGCATTGCTTTTTTTTATCTGGAATATTCAGATTTTGGTTAAAACCCAGCGATTAGTGCTGTAAAGGCTTGGCCTATTTAGGCGTCCTTTATAGTCAGCCAGACGTGAATTGGTACTCACCCCTCGACGGCGTCTGTGTCTATGTGGGCAGCAGCAGGAGGGCACGGTTTGCCTACATCTGCTCTGTTGTTGGCATTCATGCCCATCCTGCAGGACTTTGGGAATGCAGTGCAGAAAATAGCTCCTTCTCCCTCTATTCTCAGTGTTTTTACACCCATCACTGAAGCTGCAGTGTGTGTGTGTGTGTGTGTGTTTATACGTGTGTTAGTAAGAAGTCTCCTCAGTGTGATGTTTTACTGCCATCTGTTGCCAGCAGCTCTGTATTCTCTGTATTGTGTGAGGAATGACTGGGTCAGATTCTTCACTGTGTTTTCTGCAGGTAATGGATCTCCAGGCTCAGCAGACGCAGCTCTGCAGACTCACAACACAAAACCTGCTGCGTTTATCTCATACGCTTCATAATATATAACCAGCTTTACTGTTTTACGCTCATTTTGCCAGAAATTGTGCACACAAACATTCATCACACACACATTTAGTACCACATAAACAGTCTTCACAATACAAGTGTAACAGATTTGTACACAAAACGCAGTAAAACACCTGAAACTACACTGCAGTAATTCAACACTAGCGACTTTTATCTCATACGCTTCATAATGTAGAACCAGGGTTACAAACAAATACCACATATTGCAAAAAACTGATATGTATTAAACATTAAACAGTTATAAAAAGCTTTTTTTCTTTTTACATGACTTGTCTTATTGACATGACATGTCTTATTCCTCCTTTATACAAATACTTCTAGATGTGAGGTTGGTTTGAATGGTTTGGCTGGATGTTTTTGTTGGGATTGGATGGTTAGTTTGGTTGGGTTTTTATTGGAATTGTTTGATGTGATGTTTGGTGGGTTTGTTTGATATTTGATTTGTTTGGTTGTGTTTTTTATTAAATAATTGGTTGGTTTGGTTGTTGGGGTGTTGGTTGTTTTGAATGTTTCTTGGTTTTGGTTGAAATTTGATTTGGTCGGCTTGTCAAGTTTGATTGAGTTTTTGAGTAAATTGGTTAAAAGATTGTTGGTTTTGGTTGGTTGATTTAGTTGGTTTGGTTGGATGTTTGTTATATATGTTTAGTTTAGTGGTTTGGTATTGGGATGCTTGGTTGATACTATCTAGGATTGTCTAGTTTGGTAAGTTTGGGGGGATTTGATGGAGTGATTGGTGTTTTTTTGGGTGATCGGTTAGATGTTTGGTGAGTTTGTTTAGTTTAGTGGTTTGATTGTTGGGATGTTGGTTGGTAGCTTTGGTTTGGTTGGTTATATTGTCTTGTTTGGTTGGGGTTTTGGGTGATTTTATTGAATCATTGGTGGGTTTGTTTGGTTGGTTTAGTTTGGTTTTGGTTTAGTTGTTAAGATGGTTGGTTTGACTAAATGTTTCGTAGGTTTGGTTATTTGGTTTGGTTGAATTGTCGAGTTTGATTGTGTTTTTGAGTGATTGGTTGAATGATCAGTGGGTTGGTTGGTTAACTTGGTTTGGTTTGTTGTTTGGTAGGTTTGTTTGGGTTAGTGATCTGGTTATTGGGATGTAAGTTGGTTTGATGGTATGTTTGGTTGATACTGTCTAGGGCTGTCTAGTTTGGTTGAGTTTTGGGGTGATTTGTTTAAATGATTGGTGAGGTTTTGGGTGGTTTGGTTGGATGTTTGCTGGGTTTGTTTGGTTTAGTGGTTTGGTTGTTGGGATGTTGGTTGGTAGCTTTGGTTTGATTGGTTGTATTGTCTTGTTTGGTTGTGTGTTTGGATGATTTGATTGAATGATTGGTGGGTTTGTTTGTTTGGTGGGTTTAGTTGGTTTGGTTGTTGGGATAGAAAATAAACATATGAAATATCTTACTTGTGTAATACTGGTACAATACACTGTAAATAATGTTAAAAGTAAATGTTACAAGAACTCCTTGGCCATATTACAACATCAGTTCTTCCCCTCTGGCTGATATCTCAGCTTCCAGATGTTTTCAGAGATGGTGTGTACTTGTTTTTCTTGCAGAACACTCCGGGTTCTGTGATATTCATCTGTGATATGTGTGATGAATCATCTGACACAAATATCTGCTCCTCCAGTTTCAGTGATGGTCTTTCAGTCAGTGTAAAGGCTATTCCACAATTCAACAGCAGAACTACTCTTTCAAAGAATGGTATTCTACCTGAAAAATTCCCCCCAAAAGAGAGAAAACAGAGGAGATAATAATACAACATAATACCACCAAAACCCACAGACCTACAGGCCTCTATTACATTCAGTATTTTTAATGTTTGAGTCCATCATCAATCAAACACTGAATACATATCAATTAACCTTTATATTCAATCGGAAATCCATTGAGGCTAACCATCATTTCCAATGCAGCCAAGCATTTACAACGTTAAGTTCTTTTGATTGGTTGTTTTGTTCATTTGGCTTAGATGGATGTCTTTTTTTTTGTTGTCATTAGCTAATTTGTTTGGATGATTTATGGGATGGTTCTCTCGGTTGGTTTGATTGCTTAGTTGGTTTGCTAGGTTGCTGCATCAGGGGTGCTCACCCTTTTCTGGCCTGAAATCGACTTTTTTCCAATGGACAGGCCATTATTACCATCTACCTGGCCTCATTTTTTAGCTTTAATTTAAATATTTTACACACTTCCTGTTGAAAATATCAACAATATATGGCAGTTCAATAAAAAAAAAAAACATTTAGACCTATATTTTTGATTAAAAGCTGGGCTTTGTGAATGTAGACTGTTGAGCACTTAGCTGTGATTTCACTTCTTGTGATATCCCGACTGGGTTAAAATTTGTTGTCATAGTTTAATTAGTTGGAAATTAGATGGCTACTTTGATTGGTTTGATTGGTTAATTATATGATTGGATTATATGGTAGATTTGGTTTGTTTGGCTAGTTTGGATGTATCGTTGGTTTGCATTGTTGGTTTGGTTGGCTAGTTTGATTGATTTGTTGGTTTAAAGTGTTTGGTTGATTGGTTGATTAGCTTGGTTGATTTGGTTAGTTAGGCTAGTTTTGGTTGAATGGTTGGTTTATATTGTTTGTTTGGTTGGCTAGTTTGATTTGTTGGTTTAAAGGGTTGGTTTAATTGGTTAGTTTTATGGTGGGTTTGGTTGAACTGTTAGTTTAAATGTTTGTTTTGCTTGGTTGGTTTATATGGTTGGGTTTTATGGTTGATTTGGTTAGTTTTATGGTTGGTTTGATTGGTTGGTAAGGTTGATAAGTTGGCTTAAATGGTTGTTTGTATAGTTGGCTTGCTTGCTTAACCTGATTGGTTAGTTTATATGGTTGATTTGGATAGTTTGGCTATTTTGATTATATGGTTAGTTTGATTGATTTCTTGCTTTAAATGCTTGGTTGGCCTAATTGTTTGGTTTATATAATTCATTAGATTTTATGGTTGGTTGGTTGCTTTGATTGATTAGCTTGGTTAGTTTTTATATGGCTGGTTGGTTGATTTAATTGAATAGTTGGTGAATATCTTTAGTTCAGTTGTTTGGTTGGGTTTTGTATTTGGTTGTTTTCATTAGTTTGGTTGGTTGGTTTTAAGCCGCTTCATTTGTACTCTGGAAAATGCAATTGCATGAGAGTATAATACTTTAATTTCAATAAAACTCATATTTATGTATATAAAATACAGTATATAAAGTGCATTTAACTCAAGTATTTCCACGTCTACCATGCTGTAACTGTATAAGCACTGGATCAGTAAAGCTGAATCCAGTCCAGAGCTAGACTGTGTGAAGGAGGTCAGTACCTGGTTGGCTGTGCGGTATCTCATTATTAAAGCACAGAGACTAATGGCTGTGGGTTGGAGTGATCTCAGGTTGCACTGTTTGAAGTAATGCAGCTGTAAGACTATTGCTGATATGTTGTAGCGTTGCATCAGCTCTGAGCTCAGGTTTGCATAGCGTTTCATTCAGCCAGCGCACCTTCCGTCCTCCTGATAGACCATCACCAACCGCCTGATTGTGTTGGACAGAAGCTGTTTGGTAATATAACTCTGTAACATCTCAATCCGTACGGCTGCTGCCGTGGTTAGAAACTTCTCAGCTGAGCCTCGCGCTTCTGAGGATAACGGAGCCCCGGCAAAGCAGATATAGAGAATATAATAGATCATGAAATGTAATAAAATATATCAGGAATGAAACAAATCTGAAGTGAGGCCACGTAGACAGAGGAAGATGATGCTCTGCACCCTAAACTAAATTACAGTCCTCCTTCAAATTATTTGACTAAAGAATTTTTGGTTAATTTGATAATTGATAGTTTGTTTCTTGTAGTTGTAGAAGTAGTTTTTTTTTTCTTGTTTTATTTTGTTTGGTTGGTGTGGTTTGGTTTTTGGTTGCTTTGAACAGAAGCTGTTCTGTAATTTAACGTTGAAGCATCTTAATCGTTGGTTGGTGGGTTTGTTGATTGGTTTGGTTGGTTTGTTAGGAAGGTGTTTGGTTGGTTTGGATTTTGGTTTGTTGAGTTGGTTGGTTTGGTTTTGCTGATGTGGTTAACTGATTTGGTTTTTGATTTGTCAGTTTGATTGTTTTGGCTGATTGCTTTGGACAGTCATTGGTTGGTTGAATGGTTTGATTTGACTGGTTTGTTTTTTTATTTAATGTGGTTGATGTTGTTTGATTGATTTGTTGGTTAGTTTTTTGGTTAGTTGGTTGTTTTTTTTTTTTTGTTTGTTTCAGTAGGTTTTTTTAGGTTTGATTGGTGTTTAGTTGGTTTGTTAGTATGATTGTTTTGGCTGATTGCCTTGGACAGTAACCAGTTGGTTGGTTGGTTTGATTTGGTTGATTGATTTGTTGGTTATGTTTTTAGTTTGGTTGGTTTGTTTTGTTTGATTGTTGTGGTTAGTTGATTGTGGTTGTTTTTTGCTTTGTTAGTTTGATTGTTTTTGGCTGATTGTCTTGGACAGTCGTTAGCTGGTTGGTTTGATTTGGTTGATTTGATTTTTTTGGTTGGTTAATTTGTTTGTTTTTTTGGGATTTGTTGGTTGATTTTGTTTGATTGGTGTAGTTAGTTTATTTGGTTTTTGGTTTGTTAGTTTGATTGTTTTGGCTGATTGCCTTGGACAGTCGTTAGCTGGTTGGTTTGATTTGTTTGATTAAACGGTTAGATTGTTTGTTTTCTTGTTTGGTTGGTTGGTTTTGTTTGATTGGTGTGGTTAGTTGTATCGGACGGAAGCTGTTTGGTAATATAAGGTTGTAACATGTCAGGCATCACTGCTCTGCTGGTTAGACTCGTGTTGGCGAGGTTTTGAGGATGAGGGAGTCTCGGATACGAAGCTTTAGAAGGAATAGGTGAGGCACTCAGCTCTTATTACAGTAATAGATCAGAAGTGAGGCCACGCCGGGGGAGGAAGACGACGCTCTGCACCCTAAGCTGAATAATTTACACCGCCCGGCTCATCCTACCAAGCTCAAAAAGTCGCTTTTGATTTGGGATGAAGCGATGAATAAGTTACAATTGAGAAGAGCAAGAAGAAACGCTTGTTTATTTTCGCTGGATGAAATATTGAATAGGTGTTTGTGTACGCTCCTGACGCGGCGCAGCCCATATGGAGCCGGCTGCTCTGGATTTGGTGCTGCGTATCGTGTCAGGAAGAATCGGAGGTTCGACAGAAGCCTTTACACTCTTTCACCCACATTCACTTCACTCACAAAGAGAGAGAAAATGGGCCAGGAACGGATTTAATATACGGAATTTACGCAATAGAAAGACTTACGTTTATGTTGCAATTAAGAACGGATCATTTTACAAAATATTGGGATAAATGGAGCATAACCTTCCCTACTGGTGAAATTAGCTCTGTAAAATAATGACCTATGCTGTATATAAAGTGGGAATTTTGAAATATAGAAATGGAGTGATGATTGGATGAGAAACTTTTAATGTATTACTTTGCAAGAAACAATAATACAAATTGTTTACATGAATTAGAGACTTTTTTTAGAAGTGAGTCAAATAATGAACCACTGGGGAAAATTGTGAGTACAGTTATCAAACACAGATTTACAGTTAAAACTGTTTTACATCCATCATGATACTATACTATAGGTTGCTGTTTGTTGTTTTTAATTTGTAATGAGTTTCTTAGATTGGTTGGTTTAGTTCATTGGTTTAATTGGTTGATCAGTTAATATAGTTTATTGATTTGTTTGATTCGGACTGAGTTTCTTTATTTGGTTGGGTTGGTTTGGTCTGGTTATGTGTTTGGTTTGGGTAGCTGTATTGTTTTGGTTGTTTTAATGAGTTGGTTGGTAGGGTTAGTTAATTTAATTGATTGGTCAGTTGATTTGATTTCTGGATTTGGTTGATTTGGACTGGATTTTTTGTTGGTTGGTTGGGTTGGTTTGGTCTGGTTTGATAGGTTTGGTTGTTTTGTTGGTTTGGTTTTGATGGCTGTATTGTTTAATGAGATGTAATGAGATGGTTGGTTGGTTTGGTTTGGTTTGTACGGTTAATTTGGTTGAATGGCTGTATTCTTTTGGTTAATGTAATGAGTTGGATGGTAGGGTTGGTTGATTTGGTCTGGTTTGGTTGTTTTGTTTATCTGGATGGTTGTATAGTTTTGGTTGATTTAAGGAATTGGTTGGATTGGGTTGTATTGTTAATATGGTTGGATGGTTGTATTGTTTTGGATGATTTAATAAGTTTAATGGTTAAGTTGGTCTGGTTTGATTGGTTTGGTTAAGTTGTAGGTATGGTTTGGATGGTTGTATTGTTTTAGTTTAATTAATGAGTTTGATAGATTGGTTGGTTTAGTTGGTTGCTTAATTGTTTGGTCAGCTGATTTCTTGATTTGGTTGATTTGTATTGGGTTGTTGGGTGCTTGGGTGGTTCTATATGATTCGTCTGGTTGTTTGGTTGCTTTGGTTCATAAATTTTGTTTTGGTTGATTTAAGGAGTTGGTTGATTGGTTGGTTGGTTTGGTTTGTACGGTAAATTTGGTTGAATGTTTTGTTTTAGTTGATTTAATGAGTTTGATAGATTGCTTGGTTTAGTTGGTTGTTTTATTGGTTGGTCAGTTGATTTGATTTCTTGATTTGGATTGGGTTGTTGTTTGGTTTGGATGGTTGTATCTTTTTGGTTGATTTTATAAGTTGCTCAATTGATTGGCTTGGTCGGTGGGTTTGATTGCTTGGTTTGGATTAGTTGGTTGGTTCGTTTGATTGTTTGAAAATAACTCTTTCCTCTATTTATTTACTGTAATCTTCGGTGGCAGCCTTACTACCCATACCACCTCCATTAAATCTCCATTAATGCTCTGTCCTGCTCATTGTGCTCTTCACAAAACCTGTCATAAGGAGAATACTCAATGTTCGGATGCTGATTTTGGCAGAATGCTCTTTCCTCCAGATAGACTTTGCTTGTTTAGATCTGGTCCTGTGCCAGGCTTCTTAGATATAAACAGCTGTACAATATCCATAAAGTGATTAACACTCCGCAATTAGGATAATTATCACTTCATTATAGATCACCGCTGCTCTAATATTAGTGCGTCACAGTCTTTATTAGAGTTTTCATAAACAATCGCTTCAGCCTGAGCGGCCGCGGTCGAGTCTCATAAGCGGGAACGTGGCGGCGGCGCTTTGGCCCGTCAGCTCGCATTTCCTGCTCACCGTCCTCACCGGCGTTAATTTATCAATCTGTATGCAGAACGAGCCTCGTAACTTCCCCCAGCGCTGTAATTAGCTGCTACCTGAAGTTTGTAGGGCTTTGATTGCCTTCAGGGTGGTGTCCTGGACGGCTGCTCAGAATTAGCACGAGGGCAATCGGTCTGATTGCTTGCATCTGGTCTTTAAAAGAGGCGATTTTTAATTTTACTCTTTTCCCTGCTCTCCAGTAACAACATGAGCCACTATCAGAAACGCCTGCTGAAACAAAGAGCGTTTCTTTCCCCCAAAAAAAACAGGAAAACACATAAAAGTGCGTACTGTGCACTCATACACTCAAACACCAGAAGAAAACTGCTTTCTGAGTATGCTGACAAGGCAAAAGATTGAAACGACGACAGAGTATTTTGGTGAATGCTAAATCAAGATGTGTTTGGCTTGCTCTAGTGGAGCATTCTACTGAAAACTTTTAGGAAATGCATTTTCTTCTGGCTGAAAAAAGAAAAAGGGCTCTTGCGGTCTTGTTCTGCCTCTTTTCTTTTTTTTGCTACATAAACAAACTGCATTCGCCAACATTCAGCATCTGAAATGCGGTATTATAACTTTCAGACTTTCACAGAAATATTCTGCCCTTCTCTACAGCTGTCAGAATGAATGAAGCTATGTGAAGTAGCCCACATAGACCAAATAATATGCACAATGAATTATAAAACACAGTGTATTAATAAAACACTAAAACAAGAGACCCTTATGGGGCAGAGAGATTCAAACAATGGCCTTAAAAGTTGACCCAGCCCAACTAAACCAATATTGACTGGTTTGGTTGGTTTGATTTGTTGGTTTGGTTGTGTTGGTTTGTATGGTTGATTTGATCAGTTGGTATGGTTTGGTTGGTTTGGTTCGTTAGTTTGGTTGGTTTTATTGGTTGGTTTGATCAGTTGGTTTGATCAGTTGGTATGGTTGTGTTGGTTTGTATGGTTGGTTTGGTTGGATTAGTTGGTTTAGTTGGTTTGGTTGGTTTGATTCTTTAATGACTGGTTTGGATAGTTTGATTGGTTGATTTGATCAGTTGCTAAGATTGGGTTGGTTTGATTCATTAGTTTGGTTGGTTTGATCATTTGGTATGGTTTGGTTGGTTTGATTGGTTGGTTTATATGGTTGGGTTGGTTTGATTAATTTGTTTGGTTGGTTAGTTTATATTGTTGGGTTGGTTTGATTTGTTGGTTTATATGGTTGGGTTGGGCTGGTTTGATCAGTTGCTTTGATTGGTTGGTTTATATGGTTAGGTTGTTTTGATCAGTTGGTTTTTTATTGGTTTAAGTGATTGGGTTGGTTTGACTAATTGGTTTGAGGAATGTTGATTTGTTGAATTTGTTAGTTTGGTCTGAATTGATGGGTTGCTGGTTGGATTGTTTAGCTCTGTATATATTGATTTTTTTTTCGGTTTTATTAGAATGGTTTGGTAAATAACCATATAATCGTCTTTACTACAGTATCCCTTTGTACATGTATATATCCCTCTTTTAAAAGCTGAAAAATGAACAATACATATATATTTAATATTATATTTTCAGATAGACACATTGCATGCCCGAGCTCTTGTGCTGTGGACTGGTGTTGGGAGCCCTTTCATTGTGTTGGGTTGAGGCTGAGGCCTTGTTTTTTTGTGCGGTGAATTTGAAGGAGTCATGCTTTGACGTTTCAGAGGAGTGAAGGTAGCCTGGAGGTAGCCGCCCCCACAGAGAAGAATCCGGAACAGAACCGGCAGCCAGAGCAGACTCAGTGAAAACAGAGGAAGACGACAGCAGAATATAAACATTCAGTAGCAGCACTGTGTTACAGGTGCAGAGCGCTCGTATGATTATCTCTTTAGAATGGAGAGTCTTTTATTCGGAGGGGGTTAAAGATCACTGGAGGACATTATGTTCTTCTGAATTGGCCTACTTACATCATTCATTCAGCGCGCTCCTCTCCAGTGTAATCTACAACCTCGTAAGAACAGTCAAAACCGACTGTTCTTTACTGAGGAAGAACCGATTTTAAATAAACCAGATTCATTCAGGAATTAATTATTATTATATGCCTATTATTAATTATTTTATCAGTTGTTTCTCTGTATACTGTAATATAACTGACTCGTCTTTACTGACTCATCTACTCTGACTCCTTTAGATTGACTCATCTAACTTGACTTATCCACCCTGACTCGTTTAGATTAACTCAACCACCCTGACTCTTTTAGATTGATTCATCTACCCTGACGCTACGTTGCAGTGAGTTTTTGGTGTGGTCTGGCGCGGGGTTGATAGGGTATGTATATTTTTACTCTGTCCGGCGCGGGGTTGATACAGTATGTCGCGGTGAGTTTTTGACTGTGTCCGGCGCGGGGTTGATACAGTATGTCGTGGTGAGTTTTTGACTGTGTCTGGCGCGAGGTTGATACAGTATGTTGTGGTGAGTTTTTGACTGTGTCCGGCGCGGGGTTGATACAGTATGTCGCGGTGAGTTTTTGACTGTGTCCGGCGCGGGGTTGATACAGTATGTCGTGGTGAGTTTTTGACTGTGTCCGGCGCGAGGTTGATACAGTATGTTGTGGTGAGTTTTTTGGTGCGGTCTGGCGCAGGGTTAATAGGGAATGTTATGGTGAATTATTATTATTATTTATTTTTTTACTCTGTCCGGCTCAGGGTTGATACGGTGTGTCGCGGTGAGTTTTTGACTCTGTCTGGTGCAGGGTTGATACGGTATGCCGCGGTGAGTTTTTGACTCTGTCTGGTGCGGGGTTGATACGGTACATCGCGGTGAGTTTTTGACTCTGTCTGGTGCGGGGTTGATACGGTATGCCGCGGTGAGTTTTTGACTCTGTCTGGTGCGGGGTTGATACAGTATGTCGCGGTGAGTTTTTGACTCTGTCCGGCGCAGGGTTGATACGGTATGTTGCAGTGAGTTTATGGTGCGGTCTGGCGCAGGGTTGATACGGTACGTTATGGTGAGGGTTATTTATTTTTTTTAACTCTGTCCGGCACGGGGGTTGATACTGTATGTCGCGGTGAGTTTTTGACTCTGTCCGGCATAGGGTTGATACGGTACGTTGCAGTGAGTAATTTGACTGTGTCCGGCGTGGTGAGTTTTTGAAGTGGCAAGAGAGTCGGTATTGATGCCGGCTCCATTACCACACCGGCGCTCAGCCGGACAAGTCTGCATAATTTTCATGCTTAAATGGATTTATTGTGAATGCGGCATGTTCTAATGAGATTTCCCTCCCTTTTATACCCTCTCTCTCTCTCTCTCTCTCTCTCTCTCTCTCTCTCTTTTTCTCAGATATCAGCTGCCGGTCGGTGAGGATGGAGGGTTGTGTATGATTGAAATAGCTGCCGCTAATGGAGCCGGTAATCGGCGGCAGGAGTACGTGGCGGAGGCCGTGTCTGAGGTAAAGCCGCTCTGTTTGTGGTACCTGGTGAACTGCGTTTGCCGTGGCACCGTGGCACCGTGGTGCCGCTGCAGAACGCTGCATTTCCAGCATGTGTTGCGAGGCGAGGGCATCTGTTGTGTCGAGCTCAAGTAATGCAATCACACCTTCAGCAGATTGCAGAAACAAATTACTGCCTGCCGCGTTTAGAGTGACGGCCGGCGCCGGTTAGCGACGGCTGATGGGTGCGGTGCGCAGGAAACTGGTGGACAGAAAAAAACATAGAAAAAAAACAACATAAATAAAGTAATAAACTGGTTTATTTGTTTCTCTGAGAGCAGAATTGAGTTATCGAATAGAGAGCAGCTCTGCAGCTCATCTGTCTTTGTGTTGCATAAAAACACTTCACAACCAGAACTCTGGAATTTATCGGTATTAGAAAATACACACCGTATACCCTGTTTATACCCATTTTTTACATGTTAAATTTCTGTACAGAATTTTTTACAGTTTTAACCCCAACTTAGCTGAGCCAAACACTCCCGTAAATAACAACCAGTTTTGTGAAAGTTTCCCAAAAAGCTTCATAAACTGAGTTAGGTTGTGGTGAATTACCCCAAAAACTAACAAACAAATTACGTGAGAAATAACAAATTGGTTTGCGAAAGTTTCCCAAAACACGAAAAGCAAATAACAAACTAATTACGTAACAAAATAACTCATTGATTTTGCAAGATTTTGGGGAGCATTTCCCAAAAAATTACCAATTTTAGCAAAAACAGACTAATTGTGTAAAAACATAATTGGTTTTGAGAGATTTTCCCCAAAAACAAATAGCAAATAACAAAATTAATTACAAAACGTTGTAATTTAAGCGTAATTGGGAAGAATTTCTCTTTTACTTTGTTGCGACTTAGTTTTTGCAAGGAATTCAACGAATATTTGTAATATTTATAAGTGAAATTATGCAATAAAACTGGCAATAAAAGCACTTTGTTTTTGAGGGGACTGATTTTCTAAATTTTGGGATGATTTTATTGCACTTTTAGCTACAAAGCAACTTTGTTTTAGTATTTTAGTATTTGAGTATTTTAATATTTGAATTTTAGTATTTGAGTATTTTAGTATTTGTTTGAATATTTTAGTATTTGACTGTTAGAATAATTTAGTATTTTGTATTTGGTATTTTAGTATTTGAGTATTTTAGTATTTGAGTATGTTAGTATTTGACGGTTTGAGTATTTGAGTATTTTGATATTTGATTATTTTTAGTATTTGGTGCTGGTAGTTTTTCACGTCCATGTGCTGAACTCTCATTATTCAGCTTTTCCAACAGAAACACAGTTTTCAGTTCTAGCTCATTGTTAAGTGTGTAAAACCAGCAGCAGTTTTCCGGTTTCAGTGTGTTGATTAGTGTAGAAATCAGCAGATATCAGCAGCTCTCTGATTAGATTCTATATTCTCAGTTCAGCACTGTGAGCAGCTTCCTGCTGACTCTGTGCTCAGCTGCTTATTGATCTCTTTAGATATGGATATTTCCTCCAACATGACCAGTCAGGAATACTTTCAGCCAGAAAACGATTCAACTCTTCTATACCACCCCAAATAAAAATTGACCCAATATATCCCCTGACATTTTTCAAAAAAATAAAATATTTCTTCCAGAAAATTATTGAAATTACATGTTTTGTTATACACATGTTTATTTCCCTTTTGTTTATTAAAATAACATAATAAACTAAGAATGAAAAAGGCAGAAATTTGTGGGCCATTCCACCGAATGGGGGTCTTAGTTTTAACATGGTAAAAGCGCAGAAAGAAAGAGCTAGCGGTTAGCATGGTTAGCGGCTAATGCTCCTCCAGCAGTGCTAGCCGGGGTTAGCAGCAGACTACAGGCCAATAATACTCACCTCTGAAATCCGAAAGAGCTAGCACTTAGCGCACTTAGTGGCTAATGCTAAAACAGCTCCAGCAGTGCTAGCCAGGGTTAGCAGCAGGCTACAGGCCGATAATACTCATCTCTAAACGGTGAAAGAGCTAGCGCTTAGCATGTTTAGCGGCTAATGCTAATGCTGCTCCAGCAAATCTAGCTGGGGTTAACAGCAGGCAACAGGCAGAAAATACTCGCATCTGAATTAGCACGGTTAGCATCTAATGCTAATACTGCTCCAGTCTCGGAGCTGGAGAACTAAACTGAATCTCCTGTATAACTCTGTACTTCAGCAGAGTGACTTTACTGCTCTTTAATACCTGACTGATAGAATTCATACATAAGGTGATGATTTTTGGGGAAAATTAAAGGATTTTTAGTGCACCTTATAGTCTACATTGACAATCCTGGACGTCTCTCTGCTCATCTATTTATTTATTTATTTTTATTTCATTATTAGCCCAAAATTAGCCTTGTCAGTACTCTGTTTTAAATGTGTAGCAGAGCTATAATGCAGGAATGGATGTATATTAATAAATGAAATGAAGATGAAACATCAAATATCCTCATATTTACTATTTTATGATATTTACTGTCAGTAGGCGTACCCTTGCTAAGTGCCTTCAGATTTTTTAGTTTCTCTCAGAATGTTTTTTAAAGGTGCTCGACCTTGGCTATTGGATGAAATAGTGTATTTTTATCTGCTTTATCTGCTGGACTTTAATGCACCAAACACGAGTTCACCCAATCTCATGACTAAACTCTGAGAGAGATCACCAGAATACTGGTAGTTTTCACCAGTCAGACACACTGTAATTACCATGTATTAGTAGAGTTTTAGTATTAGTTGGGGTGAATTTCCCAAACATTATCAATTAACAAACTAAATAATTACATGAGGAAAAAACAAACCAGTTCTGAGTTTTCCAAAAAACTTCAAACTAAATGGCGATTTAATCTGTATTAGTGAATTACAGCAAATAACAAACACACTAATTATGTTAAAAAACAAACATACCAGTTTTGTTGGAGTTTCCCAAAAAAACTTCTTAGCAAATATTAAACAACCAAATTACGCAAGAAAACAAGAAAACCAGTTCTGTGAGTTTTCCAAAAAACGCTTTGGCAAATAAGAAACATACCACTTATGCGAGAAAACCAACCAGTTTTGTGATTTTCCCAAACAAGATCAATTTTAGCAAATAACAAAATAATTACGTAACAAATAAGTTAATTGGTTTTGCAATAGTTTCCTTAAAAACGTTGTAAACTGAGCTTGGTTGGGGTGAAATTCTCAACGTGATCATTTTAGCAAATAACAAACCAAACATAACAAAATAATAAATTAGTTTTACCATAGTTTTCCCAAAAAAATTGTTAACTGAGCTCAATTTTATCGAATAATGAACCTGTTTTAGTTTCTCAAATAACTTCTTAGCAGATAATAAACAAACGAATTATGTATCAAATCAACAAATTGGTTTTGAGAGAGTTTTCCCAAAAACTTTGTAAAATGAGCTTAGTTGAGGTGAATTTCCCAAACATTAGCAATTTTAGGAAATACAGCAAACAAACTGTAAATACCCTGTTGACTCATTTGTTGTTTGGAGCTGCTTTGCTGCTTCAGGATCTGGAGAACTTGTTGTAATAGATGGAAGCAGGAATTCTGCTGTTTACCAGAAAATCCTGAAGGAGAATCAGGATCCGGACATCAGTTCCTTAGTGACCTCATGCTCAGGTGTACTTGGGTTCTGCAGCAGGACAATGACCCAAAGCTCACAAACACAAAGTTCACCTCTGAATGGATTAAAAACTCAAACTAAATGAAGGTTTTGGAGGAGTGGTCTAGTTAAAGTCTGATTGAGATGTTGTGGATGATCTTAAACAGGAAGTTTATGCTGGAAAATCCATCATTTAAAAAGTGTTTTTTATATTTATTTAGGATATATTTGTCTGATATTAAAGTTTGCTTAATAATCTGATAAATATCAGTATGACAAAAATGCAAAAACAAACGAAATCTACAGGGTGGCAAATACTTTTTCACTCTACTGTTAGCCAATTAGCCAGTGCTAACATGATTTTTGAGACTGTTTCTCTGGTTACATTCAATAATTGCGCACTTTTTAATGAATCATATCCTGGCAAACTGAGCGCAGACCTTTTTTGCTATTCTGAAACTTTGTAAGCCCTTTAAACTCAAGAATATATTGATTGACAGATCTTTTTTTCATAGCTGAAGCAGGTCGCTATAATTGCCGTTCATACACCATGTGGCTTGTGTGCGTAACTGGCTTTGTAATTGAGTTATTTCCCCAATTAAAATGCTCTTTCATGCAGCATTTTCCATTATTTTGTCCACCCCCTGTAGTTTTGCCTCTTGACACAAAGGTCTAAAGCGAGTAAAGCAATTAGTAATTAGTGTTATTTCATATTTCGTTCTTGTAAAAGAATAAATTGCTAATCATTTCCGTTTTGGTGAGGGTCTTGTTTGCCTTTTGTCAGATTGAGCAGAGTAACTGTTTCCATCAGTAACTATAAAACATGAAGATCAGCTCAAGCTTTATGAAAAGTGAAGCCAACAGAAGGTCTAGCGCCTCTGCTGGCTGGTTGCGGTATCCCAACAACTCCCAACATCTCCCAACAACAGTTATTTTTCCCCTCTGGACTTTAATATCAGACAAATATAACCTGAGGAAAAAAAAACATTTTTAAATTATAATTTTATTTATTAAAGGGAAAAAAACTATCCAAACCAATCTAGCCCTGTGTGAAAAAGTGTTTCCTCCTCTGTAGAGGAATTTAGTTCCACTCTTCTTTACAGAATTGTTTTAATTCAGATATATTAGAGGATAAGAGCATAAACTTCCTGTTTAAGATCATCCACAGCATCTCAAACTTCATCAGACTTTAACTAGACCACTCCTCCAAAACCTTCATTTAGTTTTATTAATCCATTCAGAGGTGAACTTGACATGTTTGTGTGTTTTGGGTCATTGTCCTGCCGCAGAACCCAAATACTCCTGAGCTTGAGGTCACTAAGGAACAGATAGCCGAATATTCTCCTTCAGGATTGGGATCTCCTGGATGAGTTCTTCATGCCCTTTTGGAGTAATTTAGTTCGGTCGGCCGGTCACTCCTGGGAAGGTTCACCAGTGTTCCATGTTTTTTCTCCATTAGTGAATAATAGTGAATCACTGTGGTTCTCTGGAGTCACAAATCTTTAGAAATGAGATTATACCCTTTTCCAGACTGATAGATGATCAGTGACTTTGTTTTGTTCTCATCTGTTGTTGAATTTCTTCAGATGGGGGTTTAATAATAATGTGCTGCTTTTTGAGATCTTTTATCTGCTTCCTGTTGTCAGACAGGTTCTATTTTAGTGATTTCTTGATTCTACAGGTCTGGCAGTAATCAGGAACTCTTTTCTCCGTTAGGTTGCGTTTGGGCCGATGTTTCTTGGTGGAGTTCCGTCCCACTCTGAGTTCCACGACAGTGCGGGGAATGGTTCTGGATTGGTGGGCTGTATCCGAGAGCTGCAGATCAACTCTAGAGAGTTTTATATCGTAGGAAAAGCGGTTCGAGGCAGAAACATCCACAACTGTGATCAGCCGGTCTGCCAGCTCCAGCCGTGCAGGAACGGAGGAACCTGCATCAGGTAGGAACACCTGTACTTAAATACAGTAGTGAAGTAACAATACAGAGCACAGATACAGCAGATTCAGTATTTTAATACTTAAGTACAGTAGTGAAGTAAAAAAATACTCCAGTAGATACTCCAGTTTACAACATTGCTCATCCTATAGCCTTTCATCAGTGAGCACCTCCTTACAGATTTCTTCTATTTTTTGCTTTTTTTTCATATTTACATTTTTCACAATAACAAACACGTTTTTAATATCAGACAAAGATTAGGATTGATTTTGGGTTAAGGTTAGAATTAGGACTAGATTTAGAATTTGGTTTTAAGTTGCAGTTAAGGTTAGAATTAGGATTAAAGTAGTAAGGATTGGGATTAAGTTTTGGGTCAAGGTTAGGATTAGGAGTAGAGTTAGAATTTGGTTTTGAGTCGCAGTTAATGTTAGAATTAGGACCAAATTAGTACGTAGTAGGATTTAGGATTTAGGTTAAGGTTCGGATTAAGACCAGAGTAAAGATTAGGAATAAGTTTTGGGTTAAGGTTAGTATTAGGACTAGAGTTAGAATTAGGTTTTAAATTGCAGTTAAGGTTAGAATTAGGATTAAAGTAGTAAGGATTGGGATTAGGTTTTGCATTAAGGTTTGTATTGCATTAAGGACTGGAGATGAGTTATTGAGTTCAGTTAATGTTAAAATTAGGACCAGAGTTAGGATTAGGATTGGCTTTGGGTTAAGAGTAGGATTAGGACATGAGTTATAATGTGGTTGATTACAGCGATTACTTTTTTTTACATAGGGCTAGATTGGTTTGGAAAGATGTTTTTCCCTTAATAGATAAAATAATCATTTAAAAAACACTTTTTCTGAAAAACCTGTAAAATGTAAGTAAGAAACAAAAGAAAAGTGTAAGGGCTGAATGCTACACGGTACTGTATGTCGTCGTGGTTCTGCTACAGAAAGCTGTGCAGGGTGATTATAATCGACAGTGTTTGGGTAGAGTATTAGTGAACGGTACAGCGGTGGCGGATTGGCGGGTGTAGCGCCGGGGATTGCTCTGTATTGCACCACCTGCAGTCCCTGAAGAGCGAGACTCTGCACGCCTCCCTCCGTCAGGTACGGATCCGGCGTCGCTCCCGTCGCGGTGCACCGCCGGCGCTCGGTTTCACCGTTCAGCTGCACAGATGATCAGTGGATGGGAGTAGGGATTAGGCGTGAGGGACAGAAGGACCCGCTGCCAGTCCCCCTGCAGTCCCAGCACCGCCGGTACCGGGCGGCGTACGGCCAGCTGGGTTTAAATCTAAATCTCAGTGGTGGCTCCGGTCTCGCCGCTGCTCGGATGAACTTCTCCAGAAAAGAGATTCTTTTACAGGATTAACTGTCCTTGGCTCAGGATGTTCTTTACTTACTACACTTCTCCTCAACATCGCTGAACACACTGAAGAATGGTTTTCTTGGGCAGCGATTAAAGCGTAACTAAACCTCCTCTGCTCAAATTAAGGGCACTGGGTGGTGTATGGGTTTAGGGGTGGAGCATGAGGAAGAGCTGATTGGGCTGAGCTCTGATAGCAGTAGAAACATGCAAAATGTGGCTAAACAACATGAAATTCAGTGTTTCTCATATAAAACAAAAGAATATACAGTAACAAACAAGTGGTTACAAGAAGATTATCAGTGTAGATATATTCAGAAGCACTATGCCATATAAACGAGGCAGATGAAAGGTGTGAAAATAGACTGTTGGTAGGGTGTAAGATAGCAATGAGGGTCGAGACAAACCTTGCTCAGAGTGTAAGAGAGCCCAAAATACAGTATTATAGTCTGCATTATTTAATGAATTCTGAGTCAGTTTCTCTGATTTTGCTATTTATAGGTTTATGTTTGAGTAAAATGAACATTGTTGTTTTATTCTATAAACTACAGACAACATTTCTCCCAAATTCCAAATAAAAATATTCTCATTTAGAGCATTTATTTGCAGAAAATGAGAAATGTCAGAAATAACAAAAAAAAAAAAAAAGATGCAGAGCTTTCAGACCTCAAAAAATTCGAAGAAAACAAGTTCATCAATATCTAAGAAATCAATATTTGGTGGAATAACCCTGGTTTTCAATCACAGTTGTTTTCATGCATCTTGGCATCATGTTCTCCTCCACCAGTCTTACACACTGCTTTTGAGTAACTTTATGCCACTATGGTGGTTTGATGGCTTGTGATCATCCTCTTGATTTGTTTATTTGGTAAAATCAAAGAAACTGATCATAAGATAGCAATGAGCATCAAGACAAACCTTGCACAGTGTATAAGATAGAGCCCAAACTTTTATAGTCTGCATTATTTAACATAAATCTGCAACACGTCCACTTAATGCAGTAATATAATTAAATATAAATGGGAGATCTCTTTAAGATATTTACTCGTGGTGAAGTGTATTCAGGCACTTCACTGCTGCGTCTTCACTGATCTCCTCTGAGTTAATTAACCATTCACCACCGACGTCTCTAAATAAAGCTTCGAGAAGCGTTTTTAAGTGTGAAGCTGCACGAGGTTATCAGACTGAAATTAAGGTCATTTCATATCCTTTTCGTTTAATGTAATCTAGCGCTGGCGAGGTGCTTGTTGTGTTTGATATGAATGCAGCTTAATTCCATTAATCACGTCATGTGTTGGTGGTATTTTGGCCGTGTGTGTGAGTGTGTGAGTGAGGGAGTGTGTGTGGATTTTTAGCTGTGTATTGTTGCTGCTGAGGGACGGAGTGTGTAAATATTGTGAAATGTTATGCAGATGTTCGCAGGAAGACGCACTCTCGAGGTTTAAATAGCTGTAATCACAGGCCTGATTGCATTACTGATGTATGCTAACAAAGGTGCGGCTGCGTTACGCCGTCAACCTCCAGCAATCATTTGATTGTGGAATCCTCTCAACGCCGAGCGCTTACGATGTCATTTCCCTTTTGTAAAAGCTGGCGCTGTTTTGGTTCTTGGAGCACAACATGCATTTTATTGATGTATTTATTGGAGAATTATGGGCCAATCAGAGGCTATTAAATGGGTCGTTCATTTGATTGGCAGATTTGTTTGCCTTGAACTTGCATAAAAATCGCAATCAGTATATTTATTAATGCACAGATCTAGTCAAAAGATTGAATGATAAAAACGCTTAGATAAGACAGCTTTGCATATATTGGCAAATCTTGTTTCAGTTAACAGCTGTGCTAAACTCCTCAAGAGTCAATTACTTGAATTTCGTGTCTCTTAATAAAGTGTTTGAGAGCATCAGTTAAAGTAAAGTAGTGAAGAGGTAGAGTTACAGGTATACAGTGAATAATAGCTCTATTTAAGTAATGTTCTAATCCAGATTATGACAAGAACTTCTTAACTTCTTAAGTCAATCTGCAAAGACCATCAAAAACATTAAAATGATGAAATTGGCACTCATCAGGGCTGACCCAGTAAAGGAAGACAGACTAAGAGCCCCCTATTTTAGCGATCGAAAGACGAGTTGTCGAACGTGCATTGTGCATCTTGATTAAGGGTGTGTCGGTGAGTCTTTGCTATCATAACAACGGGAAAAGTACACCTTGCTCGGCTAAAAAAAACATGCAAAAGGTATGTACTAATTCTCTTAATTAGTCTTGGGTGTGTTTTGGGTGTAACGCAAAATACATATATCACTGTCAGGCAGGGCTTCCTAGTGTAATCACTTCCTAGCGCTAACCACAGCTGGTGCTAATCACTACTAACTGAGGCTAGCGCTGCTGCTAACTGCACTAAAATATGCAAACTGGACTGTATATATAAGCTTATTGTATTGTATCACCCACCCGGGTGTTTGTGTGGAAAGTGCTGGAACTTTTTTTCTGTACGAGTTCAGTCCTCGGACTGAGAGGAATGTTTAGCAAATGTGCGCGGGTTAGTCTGTGTGAGGCGCCGGAAACCAAGGTAAGACGGATAAACACTTCAGAAATGAGGAGCGCTTTCAGATATTTTAGATTAAAACTGTAATTCTAATGAACTACTTTGCGCTACTTTGTAGAAAGGTGACAAGACAAGACGAGTGTCCCAATGGAATGAAGGAATGAATGAGTGATGTGCCTTCAATTAAATATCTCCGTTAAGATGACCCTCCTCTCGTTGGCTCTGAAAGCGTTAAACTAGCGTTGTGACGGCAGAAAATGCTGTTATTCTGACTGTAATCTCTAATAGATCCTCCAATATATCCTCCACTCCGAGCTCACAGCTGATGCTAGCAGGCCTGGCATTTTTCAACAGATGGTTCTCAAACATCTCCTCCCTCCCCTTTTGCTTTCACCTCTGTTTCGCCTCGTTTTCTGACTCGTATCGAGCCCCTCCTCCTCCCAGACTGCCTTCTTTTTCATTTCTTGTTTTCTCCTGAACTCTGTATTGTCTGTATTGTCTGTATTATTGCCTCCCCCCCCCTCATCCCTCACTCCCCGGCGCAGGTATTAAGCCCTGCCGCAGTCGACCGCGCTCCCTGGCTCTGGTGAATCATGACATTTATACCGCCGCAGCCGAGCTGCCTCCTTTTTCAGTCCTCCCACCAAAGCAGAATCTCTGGCATTGATTCATGGCGGCAGCTGCTTTGTCTGACGACAGTAAGACGGATCCTCCAGAACCGCGGCTGACTGGCTGTAAGAGCGAGAGGAAGAAGAGGCCAGATGTGAACAGCTGTACGTTATCTGCTCGACTCTTCCTCCAGCGCCCACACATCGCTCATCCTCACTGTCAGCCCTGCCGCCCTAAACTCCCGTTACCGCCACTGTCACGGCCGTCCGGGTGTATAATTGAGTGTTTGGCCCACTACACAGAACAGCCAATCCGGCGCAGACTTCAACCACGGCCCAATCACACGGCTAGCTTCTACACGGTTAGCTTCATGCTTCAGACCTCCCTGTCGGCTACAAAAACTCTATATAATAAACTGTAGTATTGTGTAGTATTGCAATCCCTAGTGGAAAAAAGGTAGATTAAAGTATATTATATGCTATGCTATATAGCTACATTATTAATCAGTAGGGGTGGGCGATATGGCCTTAAAATAGTATCACGATATTTCATGGTATTTTCTTGGTAACGATACTCTTGGCAATACGTAAAAACACTGTATTAAAAAAAAAAATATATATATATATATATATATATATCAAGAATACACTACTGCAACAAAATAACAATTTTAAAATTCTATTATTGCATACGATAAGGCATGACATGGCACACCCCTAATTAAAATATTAAAAAAATACAACACTTATCAGATTTGTAACAGAAGTCAATGATCCAGGATGTCATAATACTAATAATAGTACACTCCAAATATCCAGGATTAAAGTAAAATAAATGATACTGGACAGATATAATCTGTATCTAGTAGATATATAACGGGAAATGAGAACAGTGTGAATTTTTCTTTTGATAAAAACAGTAAAAAAAATAAAAATAAAAAAATAAACTATTTTTCAGGGTATAATATTGTTCACCATATTCAAAAATGTTGAAGATATTATCGTGTACGATACGATATGGCACACCCCTATTAATCAGTATATTTAAAGAGTGCTAAAACGGAACAGCTTTTTTGTACTTATTTTACTTTAATTGTATAAAAAGTCTTACTTAAATTGTGCTAAGTGTACTTAACTGTACTAAAATATTTAAGTAACACTTAAACATTTAAACTACTTCATGTATGTAACCCAATATTTTAAGTAAATATGCTTGCAGTCCAATTATAATACATTTAATAATGAGTATTACGACTGTATTACTATCACTATTATACACCAGGTATATTAGATTAGAAATGTACTAAGATTTTAAAGATGTTAAATATATGTGATCTATTTACAAATGGAGAGTACAAATATACATGCTTTTTGTTCCTGTCTTTTGTAAGTAGCCCACTTCTAGTATACTTCATTTGATGGGTACACAAATATGTTTTTATATACTGTACTGCAATTTTTAGAGTGTTACAAATTTACTAGTGCTTCCCACCCTTACTTTTTTATTTTTATAAAGAAACTTTATTAATAATTATATGAGAAAATAATACACTTTAATACATCATGACATAATAAACATTTTACACAAACCACAATCATTATTACATAAAAAAAAAAATTTCTTGCAAAATATACTTAATTTCTAAAATTGTAAAAACTAAAATCCCATGCTTTACCTTTATTATTTTAATAGTCCATTCAGTCAGTTCTTCTCCTTTTTAAATGTCATTCTACCTTGTGTTTTCCAGAGTTAATGTTTAACTTTTAAATCTGTAGAGACAACATTAATCCTTAAATTATATGTAATAAACTGTTGAAGTTTATTGATGAAGTGCTCTGATGAAGTTTTTAGGCTTTTAGTGGTTCCCACCCCTACTGTTAGCCGCTCTTCTGAGTTAGCATGTAGCACAGTGGCTTTTTCAATACAACGGCATCCATTTAGCATCTCTAGTCTGGTCAATTTGGTGCTTGGTGTCCACTTTTACTCCTGAGTGGCGATGTTACGCTGATGTAAATGTTTAATGCTTCTACTGTACGCCA
The DNA here is from genome assembly GCF_023375975.1 of Astyanax mexicanus. Taxonomy (NCBI): domain Eukaryota; kingdom Metazoa; phylum Chordata; class Actinopteri; order Characiformes; family Acestrorhamphidae; genus Astyanax; species Astyanax mexicanus. Next base: position 25,471,473 of record NC_064432.1, read on the forward strand.
TCATTCGCCTCTTCATCGCCAATCCAGAGAGTCTCAGACCTGAGCCCTGAGCCGGAGACATTTGGACGCCGCGCGGCGCAGGCTCCGCCTCTCAATTTGAGGCCTATGATGTGGGCCTCTGTTGATTTGCTGAGGCCTAATTGGCTCAGCACATTTGTATTCTCCAGGCTTATTAAACGGGTCTGAGCTGCTTTTCCTCTATTGAACTTCTTTCAAACTCTGCGTGAAGCGTTCCCTTCCCTCACTTTCGCCAAGAAAAGAGACAAAAGATAAGCAAATGCTGTTTTCATCTGTGTTTGTTCTGCTTTACCTCAAGCGGTAACCTTTTAGCGCTGTGATCTTCAGAGGCGGTCCCCGCGGCGTGAAATGTGTTTCATGGAAACGGCAGCAGAAATGGGACTGAACTCTGAGCTACGAGGCCTGCTGGTGTTTCATGTAAACTCACGGTATCTGGATCGGGTTGATTGATCAGTGGAGAACAAACAGACTACAAGCTGATTTTGTTGAGTGCACTCACGATCTTATTTCCCCCTAAGAAGAATGAGAAAAGAAGTGAAAATAAATTGAGTCCAATTATTTTTACTGATAAAGGAAAGTGCAAGAATATACAGCTAATGAAAAAATAAAGAGAGCACTTCTGTTTCTGATTCAGTTTCTCTGATTTTGCTATTTATAGGTTTATGTTTGAGTAAAATGACCATTGTTGTTTTATTCTATAAACTACAGAGCATTTATTTGTAGAAATAATAAAAAAGATGCAGAGCTTTAAGACCCTAAATAATGCAAAGAAAACAAGTTCATATTCATAAAGTTCAATCAGTTTTTATGCATCTTGGCATCATGTTCTCCTCCACCAGTCTTACACACTGAAAACCTCTGGAATATAATCAAGAGGAAGATGGATGATCACAAACCATCAAACCACCAAACTGAACTGCTTGAATTTTTACACCAGGAGTAAAGCAGCATAAAGTTATCCAAAAGCAGTGTGTAAGACTGGTGGAGGAGAACATGATGCCAAGATGCATGAAAAAAACTGTGATTAAAAACCAGGGTAATTCCACCAAATATTGATTATTTAAAACTTTATTGATACATTAAAACTTTATGAATATGAACTTGTTTTCTTCCCATTATTTGAGGTCTGAAAGCTCTGCATCTTTTTTTTTATTTCAGCCATTTCTCATTTTCTGAAAAAAAAGCAATGAAGAGCAAAAAGAGAGAGTTTCCTCAGAGTTACCAGCCTCAGAAACTGCAAGAATTTATTTATTTTTTTTAACACTTTTAACACTTCTCTATTCATTAACTATGTAGGAAAAACATTAGTATTTAACACTTTTACTGCAGAAGCTTTGCAGAAACTTTTGGGGTTAAATATTAGCTGTTAAAAATCATGTTAAATTGATGACTACAAAATTGCAAGGCCAGGGTTTCATCATAAAGTCTATTTTAGCTAGATAGCAGAGCTGTGTATACAACCCCGGGCCTGAGATAAGCCTGGGGTGATATTGGGAGCTGGCGGGGGGCTGATATGTGAATACTGGCGAGAACAAGCCGATGATTGTTTTGCCGATGGAACTTGGCACAGATGGAAGGATTGCATTCGGAGACGTAGCTTCTCTCTTCTTTTTTTTTTCTTCTTCTTCTCAGGATTTTCTTTTTTTTTTCTTTGAGTTGATCTCCAGTCCCGTGAATAGACCTGTCAAACACTCGCCTCGCTGAATTATTCATGCGAATAATCTCCAGTTCTGTTCTCTCTCTTTTTTTTTTCTTCTTCACCCTCTATAGGAGAAATAGCCATTAGTTATGGCAGCTCATTATTTCACCTTGGAAAGGTATACGTTGGGAAAGCGTTTGACCCAATTAAGCGGCGACTCCCGGCGCTGTGTTTTCCGATCCTCGCGCAGATTAGTGGGAAAGGTCTGAGAGCAGGACTTGAATGTTAAAGTGAGACACTCGCCGTGTTTTAATGTGATTTTAATCTCCGTCTCGCTCAACCGCCGCAGGGAACCCTTCCCAGTCATCAAGGTCATCTCCGTCTGAGGCTTGGGCTGGATGTGACCCAGGAGATGTGAACCCCTGATAGACGGATATGGCAGTGGAGGCTGGAGTTGTGAGTGCCTGGTTCAGTCACCGGCTTTAAACCAGAATAATCGCACATGGCCTGAGGACAGCCAGCCTTAAGAAGTGCTGTTATTATCACGTAAACAGATTAAACAGTTCAGGGTGTTTAGAGCCGGACTGAGACGGACTCTCCAGTTCTGTCAGTCGCGTCACATTTGGCCACTTATTATTTATTAATATTCAAATATTCAATATTTGTTCAAGTTTTTTCCCCTTATAAACTTAGCTACAGTCAGAAAAAGGTTAGATGAGGTCTGTAGCCAGTGATAACCCAAAAACAGGTGCCCTAATGTCGCAGTATCAATGATGGAAGAGGTTGATAGTGATGTAGGATAATGCTGGTAGTAATGTAGGGTGAGGCTGGTAGTAATTTTGGATAATGCTGGTAGTAATATGTGGGACAAGGTCTGTAGTATTATAGGACAAGGCCCGGAATAATGTGGGATGATGCTAGTAGTTATGTTGGATAAGGCTGGTAAGTAATGTTGGATGCTGGTGGTATTATAGGATGAGTCAGGTAGTATTGTTGGACAAGGCCGGTAGTAGTGTGGGATAATGGTAGGTTGAAGCTGGTAGTAATGTAGGATAATGTTGGTAGCAATGTGGGATGAGGCTGGTAATATTGTAGGAAAATTCTAGTAATATTGTAGGAAGAGGCTAATAGTATTGTAGGATAAGGCTAGTAGTAATGCAGGAAGAGGCTAGTAGTGTTGTTGGGCGAGGCAGTAGTATTGTTGGACGAGGCTTTAGTATTGTATGATAAGTCCAGTAGTATTGTAGAACGAGTCAGGTAGTACTGTAGTACAAGGCTGTAGTAATGTTGAACGAGGCTGGTAGTATTGTAAGATACGTCCAGTAGTATTGTTGGACGGGTCAGGTAGTATTGAAGGACAAGGCTGTAGTAATGTAGGAAAATGCTAGAAGTATTGCAGGAAGAGGCTAGTAGTGCTGGGCGAAGCAGTAGTAACGTAGGACAAGGCCAGTAGTATTGTAGGACGATGCCGGTAGTGTTGTTGGATAAGGCCAGTAGTAACGCAGGACGAGGCCAGTAAGTAATGTGGGATAATGCTGGTAGTATTGTAGGATGAGTCAGGTATTATTGTTGGATAAGGCCAGTAGTAATGTAGGACAAGGCTGGAAATAATATGGGACAAGGCCTGAAGTATTATAGGAACAAGCCCAGAATAACGTGGGACGATGCTAGTAGTAATGTTGGACGAGGCTGGTAGTATTGCAGGAAGAGTCTAGTAGTATTGTAGGAAAATGCTAGTAAGTAATGTGAGATAAGGCTGGTAATGTTTTGTAGGACATGGCGGATAGTACTTTTGGATAAGGCCATTAGTAATATAGGACCAAGCCTGGAATAATGTGGGATGATGCTAGTAGTAATGTGGTAGTACTGGTAGTATTGTAGGATGAGTCATGTAGGATTGTATGATAAGGCCAGTAGTAATGTAGGACTAGGCCAGCTTTTAGCGATGATGGACAAGGCAGGTAGTACTGAAGAACAGGGCTGGTTGTTATGTAGGCCAAGGCCTGTAGTATTGTATGACCAAGCCTGGAATAATGTGGGGCGATGCTAGTAGTAATGCTGGACGAGGCCGGTAGTATTGTTACCTGCCTTGCTACAGTGGTTTGTGTGGTGCAGTGGATAACACCACTGCATGCCAGTGAGCTACCACGCCATGTGGAAGACTGGGGTTCAATTCCTGGCCTTGGGCAAGACTCCTAACACTACATTGGCCCACCTGTGTAATAGGAATAATGCTGTAAATCCCTCTGGATAAAATCTGTTAATGTAAATGTAGATGGGTAAAGATGAATGGACCAATAGAAGTGCCAGAATGACTAAGGATACAGCCAATAGAAAATGTGGGATGAGGCCAAGAGTAATTTGGGACGAAGCCGGTCGCGTTGTAGGACAAGGTCGTCTTCCTGGGAAAACGGGAGAGTGAGAATTATGAATATTTATAATTCCTTATTAAAATGTTATCCTTATGCATTTTTGTCCGTTTTCTAAATAAAAAATATCTCTCATTTCGTCTTGTCCTCTACAGAATAGTATGTATTCAGGACTGTCAGTGATTTGTGTGTGTGTTTGGTGTTTGGCGTGTATGGTGGCTGTTCTTTTTCCGTGGCTGGTGGTGAAAAGCGAGTGTGAGAGGGAATAAAAGATAGCACACTGATGCTTATCTGTCTGGAAAGGGTCACAGAGTCTTTTCAGAAGCCTGGAGGCTCTACCGGACTGCAGTCAGTGTCAATACTGTCTAAAAACAGAAAGTTCTGGACAGCAGGGTGTCTTCACAGGATTTAGCATCTCGCTGAAATCTCTATAGCAGCCAAATTCAGAAAAAAGACAAGATAATCATCCAGGGCTTTTTTTAGTCATCGCATATGTTTACCTCACTTGATTGGTTTTCAGATCCCTGGGCTCCTGCATCCTGCCAAGATTAGTAATATTAGAACAGTATTAAAATAACTGGAGAGATAGCTTCTTAAGCATTATAATAAAGAATGATAGCAGAATATATTAAGAGGCAAAAATAAAAGAAACTATGAAAGGAAGGTTAAGATAGCGAAAACAAACCAAAATAAAAATAAGACCAAAAACTCTACTCAAAAACATACTCAAAAAAAATAAATAAATAAATAACTATAGAAGTCCCAGGCTGTCTGAGGGTGGTAAGAACATAAAACACACAAAAAAATAATAAGCAATTACTAAAAACAAAAAATGAATAAATAAAAGAAACTATTAAAGGAAAGTTAAAAGACAGCTAAAACAAACCAACACTTTTAAAAGTTAACCAATAATTAAATAAGACCAAAAACAAATCTTAAAAAATAAATTAATAAAAAGCATAAAATCACCTATAACGGTGGCAGGTTGTCTGAAGGTGGTAAGAACATAAAGGAATAAAAAAATAAATAATAATAAGCCATGTCATTTAGAGCATTTATGGCTGAAATGGCAGAAATAACAAAAAAGATTCAGAGCTTTTAGACCCCAAATAATGCAAAGAAAAGTTCATATTAAGAGTTCAGAAATCAATATTTGGTGGAATACCTGTTTTTTTTTTTTTTATGCATCTTAGCATCATGTTCTCCTCCACCAGTCTTACACACTGCTTTTGGATAACTTTATGCTGCTTTACTCCTGGTGATAAAATTTAAGCAGTTCAGTTTGGTGGTTTGATGGTTTGTGATCATCCATCTTCCTCTTGATTATATTCCAGAGGTTTTCAATTTGCTAAAATCAAAGAAACTCATCATTTTGAAGTGCTCTTATTTTATTTATTTATTTACAGAGCTGTATATCTCTGTATATAACAGGCGTTTTTTTTTTTTTTTTCCAGCAGCTGTCTGATTGCTCCTCCTCCTCGTCCTCCGGGTGGCGGGTGGGTTTGAGGCGGGGGTGAGTTGACGGGTGATCAGTCTCAGTAACAGATGTGTTTGCATGTTGCTCGTAATGCAGGGCACTAATCTCTCAGCCTGCCGCGGCGCTACCCCCTGCCGCCCCGGCCGGCACTGACAAACCGAGCGCCGTCTTCCCTGGGAATAGCCTAAAGAGCGCTCGTGTAGGAGCTGCCACAAACCAGGTCGCCCGGTGACTTACTGGCAGTGGCAGCGAGGGGAAATTACCCAGCGTCCTCGGCTGCCGTCAGCGCCGGGATCACCGCAAATCAGCCAATGGAGCGGCAGCGGGACATGCTGCGGGAATCCGACACTTCCTTACTCTGAGGAATTCACTGAGAGTGTACAGTATGATCACATGACCTCACATATACTACTGCATCTCCAAAAAATTAGAATATCATTGAAAAGTTACTTTATTTCAGTAATTCAGTTCAAAATGTGAAACTCATATTATATAGTTGTATTAAACACAGTGATCTATTTTAAACATTTATTTCTTTTATTGTTGATGATGGATTACAGCCAATGAGAACCCAAAAATCAGTGTCTCATAACACCATAGCAACCACCATGGATGCCATAGCAACACTGTAGCAACCACCTAGCTTCCACTTAGCAACACCATAGCAACTAAAATGGATTCCATAGCCAAAACTTTTAAGAAACCACCTGACAATCACCACATATACTATAGCAACACCTTATTAACCACCTGGCAACGCCTTAGCAATCACCTAGCTTCCACTTAGCAGCAGCATAGCAACCAACCCAGATACCATAGCCAACACTTTAGCAACCACCATGTATACCATAGCAACACCTTAGCAGCCCCCTGGCAACACTTTAGCGACTATCGTCCGACCACTTTGCAATACCATAGCAACACCTTAGCAACCACCAGGCAATGCCAAAGCAACACAACATCATCCAACACAGCAACCTGGCAACACTGTAGAAATCATCACAGATACCCTGGCATATTATCATAATAATATACCATAATATCACCTTAACATTCATATAGCAGTATCATAGCAACCACCACATATAGCACAGCAAAAATCAAATCTAGCAACACCTGAACAATCCCACTGCAACCGCTTATCAACACCAGAGCAACCTCATCTGTGTTTCCTTCAGGCAATGACAGATTTTTAAAATTAATTTATAAGTTGTAATGTAAAACCTGCACAAGGGAAGATCGTATACATCGTATATGTATTTAATTTTTTTGTGTTGTTTTTTTTTTTAAGTCTGTTAAAATCAGTTTTTATTTGTGACCCATTTTTTTAATTTTAGGCTTTGCGATTCATCCAAGGAACATGAAAAACTGCAGCTTAAACTGAGCTTAACTACTTTAGCCTGACTGTATGTGATGATACGAAAACTTGACATTTTTATCCATCATTTATAAACGGTTTTGACCGGAAGAGGATGGGTTTCCCTTGAGGATTTTGGTTCAGAGAATCTTGTTTTATGTTTTATTGAGCTTTTTTTTCTTATTGCTGAAAGTCTCTAAAGCAGTTTTGCTGTTTTTCTGTTTGTATTTATTATATAACGTTCGTGCTCTAATTGTCGCAGGGGACTAGAACTTTTGCACGTTACACAGATATATGCGTGGTTACAGTAGTCACACATATAAATATATGAAGGCGACCACTTTGGTTGTAAATTCCGGCGACATAACGTAAATATTTCATTTCTCGGATCCGGTTGAGGAACGGCGCAACACGCCCCGCTGAGGCTGAGCTCGAGGCACATTATTAATTTATAGATTCCAAACCCCTCGAATGCTTCCTGTATCTGATATCCTACCTTTGAAAAGTGTGTGCATCTCAGAGCAGCGTATGAAGTCCCTGTCTGAATATTGCTTATCATGCTGGCCCACCCTCCACTTCTCGCCCAGAGATAAAGCACAGGAATATGAAATGAGCCAGCCTGCTGGAGGAATCCTGTCTGGGCTGCTTCTTCCCCTCCGCCTCCTCTTCACTGGCTGGTTGTTGGGCTTTTTTGAACATTTTCAACCACTTGGTAACAGTGAGACAGATCTGGATTCACCAAAATAGGACTTTGCTTTCGCCGATCCCGGACGAGCCCCCATTTTTCACCTGTACTGAAAAAACAAGTGAAAAAACGAGAGCGCTTTATTATTTTTTTTTACCTTTTCTATGTATATACACTATATACACACCACCCTATGCACCTTATTCACTCCACACCCATGTTGAAACAAAAGCGAGGCTGGGGGGTACGCTCCTAAACTAAAAACAAATCCAAGGTAGCAAGAGACCCGGCAGAATATCCACCAGTTTAACCCTTTGAACTCTAGGCTGTTTTGGTGAGTTTTCTCTGTTTTTGTTTTATCAGTTCCTCTTTCAGGTCTTATAACACAGTAATTATATCAGACAGACACATGCCCTGATCTCTTTTACTCCAGAAGACATACGGCTGCTCAAAAATAGAATCATTTAAAATGTAAAAAAAAAAAAAAGCAGAATTGTTATATTTTCCTGGAACTGATCATGATTTGCTTATTTTTGAATGTATGGACTTTAACTATATTCACACCTAAGATATATTTTCAAAAATAGTTAAAAACTAGAGTGTTTGAGTGAAAGCATAAGAATATTGAAGATATATATATAGTTCATTACATGGCTTATTAATTATTACTTTGACAAAATACATGGAGAAACAGCATCAGGTGGAGTTTATCAAGAAAAAAAATCAATAATCACACCTCTAGGATACATGTAGATACTAAAAACCTGACACTCAGAGCAGCCTATACCTTTCAGTATTTTAATCAGGACACACAAAGTATAACAAAACTATATGCAAAAATGTAAACTTTTTAGACTAAATAGATAAAAAAAAATAAAAGTTTAGACTATCCTAGTCCTGCACAGCTTGTTTGTTTTTAAATATTTATAGTTGTCAAATTCGGGGAAAAAATTAGTTTCTTTGATTTTACCAAATTAAAAACCTATTAAAAAATTATAATCAAGAGGAAGATGGATGATCACAAACCATCAAACCACCAAACTGAACTGCTTGAATTTTTACACCAGGAGTAAAGCAGCATAAAGTTATCCAAAAGCAGTGTGTAAGACTGGTGGAGGAGAACATGATGCCAAGAAGCATAAAAAAACTGTGATTAAAAACCACCAGGTTTATTCCACCAAATATTGATTTCTGAACTCTTAAAACTTTATGAATATGAACTTGTTTTTTCTTTGTATTATTTGAGGTCTGAAAGTTCTGCATCTTTTTTGTTATTTCAGACATTTCTCATTTTCTGTAAATAAATGCTCTAAATGAGAATATTTTTATTTGGAATTTGGGAGAAATGTTGTCTGTAGTTTATAGAATAAAACAACAATGTTCATTTTACTCAAACATAAACCTATAAATAGCAAAATCAGAGAAACTGATTCAGAAACTGAAGTGATCTCTTCATTTTATTTTTATTTTTTTCAGAGCTGTGTGTTTTATAATATTACTATGCTGGTTCTGTACAGCTCGTACCTTTTAGCTGGAAAACTGTCAGTTTGTGAGGAGTTTAATAAATTAACAGTTTTCCAGCTAAAAAATATGAGCTGTACAGGACTAGGATAGTAACGTTATACTGTATTTTTTTTTTTGTTATATATTATATTTAAAGGGATTATTGAAGGCAAATGCCAGTCTCACCCATTGATTGCGAGGCATTAAGTTGCACATTGTGGTGTTTTTGTATTCTCCCAGCCTCCTCCCTCGTTCTGTCCTCTTCTATCTCTCCGTTCTCTCCCTCCTTCCCTGCCTCTCCTCCCTGTTTTCCACACAAGCTTCACTAAACTGAATTAATGATGCAGCAAGAGTACATTTCATTTGGGTCCTAATGATCTCTTCCCTTTTCTTCCCTCTTTTCTTTTTTCTCTCTCTCTCTCTGTGCAGCGATGCAGAGAACTGGTTCTGCCTGTGCCCCCCGCTCTACTCGGGCAAGCTGTGCCAGTTCACCGCCTGCCAGCGTAACCCGTGTGCTCACGGCGCCACCTGCATTCCCAAGTCCCAGCTGGAGACGGTGTGTCTCTGCCCGCATGGACGGCAGGGTCTCCTGTGTACTGAGGGTAGGTCTCCTGCTGTTAGTTCAGAAACAGATGATCATTTAACGGGGAAATGTGGAGAAACGGAAACCATTCCACTCAGAAACGCCACGGAGGTCTGAGCTTTCAGATAAATATACAATATGAGCAGTCGGGAGGTGAGGAATATGATGATATGATGCAGTTATTGATATAAACTAACCGTCTATGACCTCTATGGAATGTTTTTGCATTACATTTGTTGCTTATTATACCCGTTTCTTTTTTTATTACTAAAACAAAGCATGTTTCTAAAACAGAGTTAAATATGCTGGTAAAATACCCAAACTGAGTCACTAACATAAGAGATTCAAAAGCCAAACTAAAACCAAGCCCATCCCTAAACCAACAAGTAAAATATACTGATATAATGCCCAAATTGATTAGCTCTAAACATGAGATTTAAACCAAGTAAAATATGCTCTTAAACTACCCAAGCTGAGTAACTCTCTGAGATTTAAAAACTAAAACAAAGCAAGAAATAAAATATGTTGGTAAAATACCCAAGCTAAGTAGCTCTTTCATGAAAGATTTAAAAACCAAACTAAAACAAAGCATGTCACTAAAACAGAGTACAATATACTGGTTAAATACCCAAACTGAGTAGCTCTTACATCAGAGATTCAAAAGTCCGTCTAAAAACAAGCATGCCCCTACAATAGAGTAAAATATGCTGGTAAAATACACAAACTGAGTAGTTCTAACAGGAGACTTAAACACCAAACTAAAACAAAGCACGTCCCTAAAACTAAGTAAAATATGCTGGTAAACAATCCAAACTAAAAAGCTCTACTAAGGGATTTTAAAAACCAAACTAAAAACAAAGATGAGAATATGCTGGTAAACTATCCAAACTGAGTACCTCTAACATCAGAGATTTACAGGCCAAACTAAAACCAAGCATCCCTAAAACTACGTAAAAGATGCTGGTAAAATATCCAACCTGAGTAACTAACATTAGAGATTTAAAACCCATACTAAAACAAAGTACATCTCTAAAACAGTAGCATATGCTTGTGAAATACTCAAACTGAGTAGCTCTAACAGTTAAAAATGAAATTAAAACAGTAAAATATTCTAGTAAAGTACCCAAACTGAGTAGCTCTAACAAAACATAAAAAAAAACTAAAAAGAGTAAAATATGCTGATAGATTACCCATCTGAGTAGTTCTAACAGGACATTTAAACAAATAAAGACAAAGCACATCCATAAAAAACAGATTTAGAAACCAAACTAAAATAAAGAGTTAAATATGCTAGTAAAATACCAAAACTGAGTAGCTCTAACAGATTTCAAACAAAACTAAAATAAAGAGTGAAATATGACGACAAAATACCCAAACTGAGTACCTTAAACATGAGATATAAAACCCAAACTAAAAACAAAGAATAAAGTATGCTGGTAAAAAACTGAGTAGCTCTAACAAGACATTGGAAACTAAACTAAAACTAAGCTAAAACAGTAAAATATGCCAGTAAACTATCTAAACAGAGTAACTCCAACATCAGAGATTTAAAGCAAAGCCAAAACAAAGAATATCCCTAAAACAAAGAGTAAAAGATTACTGTTACACTACCCAAACTAAGTTAGCTCTAACAAAACATTTTAAGAACAAACTAAAAACACAGTAAGATACAGTTAAACTACCCAAATCAAGTAACTAACAAAACACTAACTAAAAAAGAGTAAAATATGCTGGTAAACTACCCAACCTGATTAACTAACATCAAAGATTTAAAAGCCAAACTAAAATCAAAGCACATCCCTAAAACAGAGTAAAATATGCTGATAAAATACCCAAACTGAGTAGCTCTAAAAAGAGATTTAAACAAAGAGTAAAGTATGTAAGAACTGCTTAGTTTGGGTATTGTACTAGCATAAGATTTAAAAACCAAACTAAAACAAAGCATGTCCATAAAACAAAGAGTAAAACATGCTGGTAAAATACCCAATCTAAGTAGATTAACAGATTTAAAACCACACTAAAAAGAGCTACTGAGTTTGGGTATTTTACAAGCATATTTTATTCTAACAAAAGAGATTTAAAAGCCAAACTGAAACAAAGCACATCCTTTAAACAATGAGTAAAATATACTGGAAATATACCCAAACTGAGTAGCTCTAACCAGACATTTAAAAACCATACATAAAATAAAGCACTCCCTAAAACAAAGAGTAAAATATAGTAGTAAAATACTCAAAGTGAATAGCTCTAACATAAAAGATTTAAAAGCCAAACTAAAACAAAGCACATCCTTAAAACAAAGAGTCAAAATATACTGGTAATATATATAAACTGAGTAGTTTCTGTATCTTAAAAGATAAAACTACAACAAACTACCCAAACTGAGTAGCTCTAACATAATTGATTTAAAAACCAAATTAAACAGTAAAATATGCTGTAAAATAACCAAACTGAGTAGCTCTTACAACAAACCATTAATCACCACACAAACAAAGCCCGTCCTAAAACAGAGCTACTCTGTTTGGGCAGCATATTGTTTTCTAACAAAAGAGATTTAAAACCCAAACTAAAACAAAACACACTGCTAAATATATGATACATCAGAAATATATGCTGGTATATTACCCAAACTGAGTAGATCCTTTTTAAAAACCAAACTAACTAAAACAAAGCACATGGTGCCACAACAGTCCACTCTCTCTGGTGGCCATCTTGGATTTCTGCATTTAAAAGTTTAGCCCCTCCTCCAGTACTCCAGCCAGGCCTCCTATTGGTCAGTAGGTGGGGGAGTCAGCAGCACTTCCTGTGTGGAGGGAGAGTCAGAGAGGAAGACAAACAATAAAAATTAAAGTGCTTGCAGGTAAAATACACATTCATATCAGCAACAGATTAAATAACAGACATTATTTAATGTAAATGAATTTTGATTTTATTTCTATTTTCTATTGTATTTATTGCATTTATTTGCAGAAAATGAGAAATGTCTAAAATAACAAAAAAAAAGATGCAGAGCTTTCAGACCTCAAATAATGCATCATTATTATTGAAATCAATATTTGGTGGAATAATCCTGGTTTTTAATCACAGTTTTTTTTTTCATGCATCTTGGCATCATGTTCTCCTCCACCAGTCTTACACACTGCTTTTGGATAACTTTATGCTGCTTTACTCCTGGTGCAAAAATTCAAGCAGTTCAGTTTGGTTTGATGACTTGTGATCATCCGTATTCTATCGGAAATACATCTGTACATGGATTAGAATCAGGTATATATTTATTTTACTGAACAGAGCTGTATAAGTGTTTAGTAATGTTTAACGGATGTTAATAATGCTTAAAAAAGACATTATTGGTTAATCATGGTTTATATTTACAATTTCTACATGTAAGTTAAATTCCAACAAACACTCACACATTGTAATCTGACTTGTAATGTGAAAATAACATTTATTAATGCTGTAGTTCCGCGTTTGTAATTAACAATATCTAAGCATTGTTAATGTATTACCTCATGTCTTATTCATGGCAACTAGTGCATTAAATCATGTTAGTTAGTCAACACTTAATGTAAAGTGTTACCTAAATGTGTATATTACCATCGGCAGATGAAAATACGTATACACACGTGTAAAATCGAATATTTCACATTAGTGCATCCCTTAATTTGGACACTTGACTAATGTATCTTCTAAACTCCAAAACTCCATCCGTTCCAGGTTTTCTGTCATCCTGCTCCACCACACGAATCAAACCACTACAGGGAAGCTGTGAATTTGCAGCATCAGCCAAAATACTTTCAGTTAGAGGATTCTGGATCAGTATTACGTACTTAGCGCTGCAGATATAGAGGGAATAATTTGGCTGACCAACACTTCTGATAATTAGCGGCGTGTTATCTGATCTGCGCTAACGTCTCTTCTTCCCGTTAGCCTGTTCCGTTATCACTCACTTTAATTACCAGCAATAAGAGGCTTTTACACTACCACTGCTACCTCTGATTTTCAGAACCAGGCCTTTCCTCCTTCTCCAATTACTCTGGCACCCGCTCAATAAGCCCAGCAAGTCTGATTCTTCACTTATATGTTGTGTAAAACACATTCTCTGTGGTGGTTATGAATAGTGAACTGATGATGACGGCGCTGAAGGTCCTGGTTTCACTCTATTTGGGTTGATTAGGAAGCTCCTGGGTTGTGTGCAGAAGCGTATAGTGTAAATTTGGCGTCCGGTTTTCTCGTTAAAGCAATGACTTTGTGCATTTATTTCAATTTAGGTAAAGCTTTTCTCAGTGCTCATTGATATTCATTTACTACAGGTGAGACACGTTAAAGTTCTTCAAGAAAGTATAATATACTGTAATGTCCATTCAGGGTTTTGTAACTGCAGCCTTCTTATATCCTCTTATATCCTCTTATATCCTCTTATATCCTCTTATATCCCGTCGCGAAAAGACATTTTCTCTGGTAAAAGTACAGCTATGAGTGCTCGATATGAGTAGATTCTGATTGGACAGGAATTACATTTCATTTTGGCACGAATACCTCCTAGATGCTCCTAGACGAAATGTAATCCTGTGCATTGTGATTTGCTTTTGAACATTTTGGCACGTATTCTGCAGGTTAGTAAGGAAAAGCAATGCATCTTGTGGATTGCATTTACACTTTTTTTCTACAGTAGTGTTTCCCTTTTAATTTCTCACTAATTTTTGCAAAAACACAGAACTTAAGCAATGACGGTGTGCATTTATTTCAATTTGGATAAAGCTTTTCTCAGTGCTCTCATTGATATTCATTTACTACAGGCGTGACACTTTAAAGTGCTTCAAGAAAGTGTAATATACTGTAATGTCCATTCAGGGTTTTGTAACTGCAGCCACATTCATGTTATAAGATTCAGAGTTTAATTCTTCTTATATCCCGTCAAGAAAATACATCTTCTCTGGTTTAAAGTACAGCTATTACTGCTGGATATGAGTAGATTCTGATTGGACAGATATTACAATTCATTTTGGAACGAATACCCCAATGCTCCTAGACGAAATGTAATCCAGTGCATTGTGATTTTCTTTTAAACATTCGCAGCACAGCCACACAGTGGAATACAATGCAAGTTCTTCTGTATTATTTTTCAATAAAAGAGATCAAGTGCATTTAATTTGGCACGTATTCTGCAGGTTAGTAAGGAAAAGCAATGCATCTTGTGGATTACATTTACACTTATTTTTTCTACAGTAGCGTTTCCTTTTTAATTTGGCTCTAATTCCTCTCAATAATTCACTGTATACCTGTAACTCTTCAGAACTTTACAGCTGATGCTTTCACATACATTAAGAGGCAAGAAATTCACGTAATTAACAAATGAATGAGTTCAGCACAGCTGTTAACTGAAAGCCGAATTCCAGGTGACTCTACTTCATAAAGCTGACTGAAAAAATCAAGCCAGGATGTGCAAATCTCAGTAGTAGGTTCTGATTGGACAGTGATTACATTTCATGTTGGCAGTAATACCACAATGCTCCTAGATGAAATGTAATCCTGTGCATTTTGATTTGCACAGTGTAATACAGTGCAGTTTTTGTGTATTGTTTTTCAATAAAACGTGCATTTAATTCGGCCTATTCTGCAGATTAGTAAGGAAATTCCTCTCTATAATTCACTGTATACCTGTAACTCTACCTCTTCACAACTTTACAACTGATGCTTTCACATACATTAATTAACTCTTGATGAGTTCAGCACAGCTGTTAACTGAAAACCTGAATTCCAGTTGAAAATCAAGCCAAGATCTGCAAAGCTTTGTTTTATGTTTTTGTATTTTGTACTGTAGTATTAATATACAGTGCAGAAAAAAAAAAGAAAAAACACTGAATTTAAGCTATGTCCAAATTTTTGATGGTTTTCGGGTACTGAACTGGTAAAGAACCTTAGCACCAAGTGTTCAGAAGTGTTCCTCCAGTTTTTATAAGGTTCCTCACCCTCACACAGGGTTCATTGCGTCGCCTCATCACTTAAGGAACCTTTTGTAGCATCTTTATTGTAATTCATTGCCCTTCAAGGTAATTGTTTCCTTCCCAGTGTTCATAAAGATGTCTGAATATATGATATTCTAAATATTACAGGACAGTCTGCTTTAATTCCCCCAGCGCTCTGCCTCTGCCCTAACACATACAGTCACTCTCCATCTATTACATCACCTTCGCCAGGAACAAAAGCCCTTATTGCGCTATAATCTAATTGGGTGGCATGATTTAAGCGACGGTTTGGCACGGCGCGCCCGGCCTGCCACATCAGACGCCCGGTGCCGGGTGCCAAATGGAGCGCAGTAATCTGCCTGTGTCACGCTGAGTGCGGCTGACATTTGAATTTAAAGCCTGATAACATCAGATAACATCAGAGTCGGTATCGATCACCAGCCGGGGCCGCCGCCGCCCTCGGCGCTGCTGGAGCTTTGGATATCCTGGACTGGCCTGTTGTCAGTTCAGACGATCGTCACTCGTGTTCGAGCTCAGAGAGAGAAGGTAAAGCTACCTGCTGCTGTTTCGTGGTACTTTGGTTCACTTTTACCAAGTTCAGAGCCTCAAGGTTACTATCGTTAACAAAAACGAACAAAATAACGAAAAGTGAAAATGAAAAAAACATTTACGTTAACTTAAACTAATAAAACACCTGGTTTTAGATCACAATAATTGATTGTGGTGACGGACAGTTCTGGTGGAAACAGGAGAGTTGAGGTGCACATTGAATTCTGCGTGATTTGTTAAGCCGTGGTTTTATGTTTTTTGGATACAATCCGGGTTAGCACCCGAACATCCCTTTCAGACAACTTCCTCTTACAGCATCCACAGTTAATCCTGTTGGATGTGGTTAGTCCTTCTTGGTGGTATGCTGACATTACCCTGGATACCGTGGCTCTTGATGCATCACAAAGACTTGATGTTTGGTCACAGATGCTCCAGCAAGACGTGCACCAACAATTTGTCCTCTTTTGAACTCTGGTATGTCTCCCATAATGTTGTGTGTATTACAATATTTAGAGCAGAACTGTGCTCTTACCCTGATAATTGAACCTTCACACTCTGCTCTTACTGGTGCAATGTGCAATTAATGAAGATTGAACACCAGGCTGCTCCAATTTAGCCATGAAACCTAAAATCCCACACTAAAATGACAGTAGTTTCAGAGTGTTTATAAAACTAACTAAAACTAACTGAGTATGCTTCGTTTTCGTCTTTGTTATTTTATGTATAAGCAGTTTTGAGTTGGAAATTCTGGTAAAAATGAGTAAAAACCTGTTGAGTTCATTGGTTTTCTGAGTTTTTATGGTAATGTGAGGTCTACAACACATTTATGAAAAAGTTTGACGGCATTACTTGCAATGTTGCCAAGTGTTTCAGTTATTTTGTCCCATTCTTCCTCCTCAAAGACTCTCTTTTTTTGGCCTGGTATTTAGTTTTTTACCTCATTAATAGCTATAAATTGCCCCATTAATCTGTTTTAAAATAGTTGCACACCAAACTCATTTTCAGTCCTTGGTTTTGTGGATAATTGATTATTAAGTTTGACTATTTCTGTACCCGGCGTGACTCCAACAAGAGATGTGGAATAAATTAGTAAGCAGGCGTAGGTGTCAGATGTTCTGAGAGTGAAGTAAATGTCAGGTTTTGGCTAAAAATGGATCTTTCCTCATAACAAAAGTGAGTTAATCCCACTTCAAAAAAAGGCTTTGTTTAAAGCTTTCCTGCCTTTAATCCTCCACCAACACAAGCATAGCAATCATACCACTGACATGCATCTGTCCAGGTATTCCAATCTGACACACTGACGATGTCACGGCCCACTTACTGCTTACTGTGTTTATCAGCGCACTTCTACAGTTCATCACAATCAGGGATTAAAGTGTCACGCAAGGTCTTCGTATCAAATGCTGCTTTACTATTCAAGTAACTGAATGCAGCAGAACGTGTGCTGTTTTTCTCATAAGTCACAATCAGTCAACCTTTTTTTACTATAGAGACACCAAAACAAAACTTTTGGCCAAAAGCTAAAAAAATAGAATTTGGGCCAAAGTAGATGTGGTAAACTTATTAGAGTGGTAGACTTTGTAGACTTGGTAGAGTGGTAGATTTGGTAGAGTGGAAGATTTGGTAGAGTGGTAGATTTGGTAGAATGGTAGACTTGGTAGATCGGTAGACTTGGTAGATCGGTAGACTTGTAGACGTTGTAGACTTGGTAGAGTAGTAGATTTGGTAGAGTGGTAGATTTGGTAGAGTGGTAGATTTGGTAGACTTGGTAGATCGGTAGACTTGGTAGAATGGTAGACTTGGTAGACTGATAGACTTGGTAGACTGATAGACTTGTAGACGTTGTAGACTTGGTAGAGTGGTAGACTTGGTAGAATGGTAGACTTGGTAGACTGATAGACTTGGTAGACTGATAGACTCGTAGACGCGTTGTAGACTTGGTAGAGTGGTAGATTTGGTAGAATGGTAGACTTGGTAGACTGATAGACATGTAGACGTTGTAGACTTGGTAGAGTGGTAGATTTGGTAGAATGGTAGACTTGGTAGACTGATAGACATGTAGACGTTGTAGACTTGGTAGAGTGGTAGATTTGGTAGAATGGTAGACTTGGTAGAATAGTAGACTTGGTAGACTTAGTAAAGTGGTAGACTTTGTAGACTGATAGACTTGGTCTCCTGTAGACTTGGTAGCCTGTATACTTGGTAGAGTGCTAGACCTTGTAGACTTGGCAGAGTGGTAGACTTGCTAAACATTGTAGACTGATGGACTTGGTAAACTTGGTAGTCTAGGTAGTGTGGTAGACTTGGTAGAATATTACACTTGGTAGAAATGTAGACATGGTAGTGTGGTAGACTTGGAAGAAAAGTATACTTGGTAGGGTTTTAGACTTGGTAGATTTAGTAGACTGATAGACTTTGTAGATTGATAGACCTATAGACATTGTAGACTTGGGAGTGTGGTAGAAGTGGTAGCCTATAGACTTGGTAGAGTGGTAGACTTTGTAGCCTGTAGACTTTGTAGCCTGTAGACTTTGTAGACTTGATAGAGTGGTATACTTTGCAGACTTGGTAGAATTGGTAGAGTGGTAGATTTTAGTTAGTAGAGCAAAATAAATAAAACAATCTGAAGGAAATACAGCTTCAGTGCTTAATCCAGCTGTTTGTATTTGTGATGTAGCCTGTAACGATTCTATTGGACAGCAGGACATGCTTGGCAGGTATTGGCAGGAGCCGGTTTTGTCGTTTTCCTACACAGGGTTCAGGAACGATGTGTTGCATGTTAAGGCTGCAGTATGAATCAGGGCATGAGTGGAATTTTAATAGGCTTCTACTTACTCACCAGCCAAGTCACTTCCACTTGATACCAGCAGCCCTATGAAGAGAAGCATAAGTGTGCCTGAGGCAGTCTGGAGCAGAGTGATCAAATGCACTTCATTGCTACCAGAATGGAAGCAGCACTAAGGAAGCTGGGTTCATTTCCTGTGAATTTCAGCCCAAATCCTTTCACGGAATACTGTATTTCCTGTTGTTGGAACTTTTATTATCAAGAGGAATGATTCCCTTTTCAGCTTTCGTTCATTATCCATGAACTTTCTTCTCTTGCTGTAATTATGCTGCGTTCCATTTATACTCAGATGTCTGGATTTTTCTGTCAGATGTCAGGAATGTTCTCCAAGCCCAGAGAAGTTGTCGCTGAAATGTCTCTTGTGGTCACAGTTAAAATAAGGCTTCTGTTTTTCACAGTAAACTCTTTTTTCTCACTAGAAAGTCGAGAGAATTTATCAATTTCTTGAAAATTTCAACCAGAGTGACCTTAACAGTCATATTTCTTCTCAGAAGGTCAGAAATACTTTAAATACAGCATACTCACTTAAATTGCAATGGGACTGGGTTGGGTTGGATTGCTATAGAATTTTGTTTGTGTTGGGTTGGATTGCTATAGAACTTTGTTTTTGTTGGGTTGGGTTGAAATTTGTGTTGGGTTGGATTACAATAGTATTGGGTTGGGTTGGATTGCAATAGGATTGGGTTGGGTTGGATTGCAATAGGATTGGGTTGGATTGGATTGCAATTAAATTGTGTTGGGTTGGATTGCAATGGGACTGGGTTGGGTTGGATTGCAATAAGATTGGGTTAGGTTGGATTGCAATTGGATTGGATTGCAATGGGATTGGGTTGGGTTGGAGTGCAATGGGACTGGGTTGGGTTAGATTGCAATAGGATTGGGTTAGGTTGGATTGCAATTGGATTGGATTGCAATGGGATTGGGTTGGTTTGGATTGCAATGGGTTGGGTTGTGTCAGGATAGGATGGTGTTAGGTGGTCAAAACCTTACATAGAGTACTCTGAAGTGCTAAGCCGAGATTTGGAAAAACGCTAGATTTCAGGGTTTCATTAATGTCGGGAAATGACTGCACTGCTGAGGTAAAGTGAAGATTAAAACAGCACTGCTGAGGTAAATTTATGATCAGAACAGCACTGCTGAGGTAAATTTAAGATTAAAAAAGCACAGCTGAGGTAAATTTGATTAGAATAGCATTGCTCAGGTAAATACTACATGAAGAAATATGCACAGTATAGAATAAAATCTTTATTTTTTTTAAGTTTAAAATAAATAAATATCTACAGTATTCTATACTACGGGTCAGAAATCCAGTCCAGGGCCAGGAAGGGTTGGGTTTGGGGGGGTGAAGTCTTATCTAGAGTACTCTGAATGGTCTGAAAATAGAAGTGCTGAGCCGAGCTTTGGGAAAACGCTAGATTTCAGGGTTTAATTAATGTCGGGATGGGACTGTGCTTGAACTCGGGCCAAAAACATATGGAAAGTGAGGAGTTATGAAACGGAAAAGGTCAGCGGCGGTTTTCTGCTGGAACACATCATTTACCCTGTTGTGCTGCGTTCTGTGACTCATCTTAGAGGAAAGCAAAAACACACATACATAAACCAGCAGCACCAGTGCGCTCGCCGGAACAGCTCTCCGCTGCAGCGCCTTCTCGACACTCGTCTTTTATCTTACTTTCAGACTCCTGCGTATAATAGAAGCGCCTGGAATCTGGCGTTTGCCATTCTGATGTTGTTTTCTTTTGATGCTAATTGCTGATGGTGCACAAGCCCGTCTCAAAGCATTCCCCAGCAGCTCGATTTGTACGCTTTAATCAAGCCGCAGTTATGACACCACCGTTCCCGGCCCTTAAAGGGACAGAGCGTTGTTTCTACGAGAACGTCGTTATTCCACAGAAAAAAACTCTGCGATTGCCACCTTCTATCTTTAAATGTATATCTGCTGGTTTCTGGAAGACTGCTCCGCCGTTCCGCGACGCTACCGACTCTCGGCTGACGTGACATTTTTATACACAGACTGGGAGATTTGTGAAGGCATTCTAATTCACTGCTTGATGTGACAGCTGGGTGTGCTGGGGAACCTCGTTGGATCCTTATCCAGTGTGATTTTGTGTTATATGGGATGTATGATGTAGGGCTGATGTGTTTTAAAGGTGCAATAGAATACGTTTATTGAGTGTTTTACGTTTTTCTGCGTATAAATAGTGAGCGTGAGACATTTGTTGGGGAAAAATGCCTAAATAAGGAGTTGTAAGCCTGTTTGCCACCCTGTTATGCTGGTTGTTCCTTTTTACATAGAGCTCATGGTGAAAAATAATTCACTTAATAAACAATCATTGGTATAAATGTATACAAGTTTATATCTACAATTACTAACTTGTTCAAAGTCATACTTTTGTTTAGGGTGTTTTAAGCGGCAGCAGCATTTATGAACAGAACATCACTGCTCAGGTAAAAACATGATTTAAATAGCATAACTAGGGTAAATGTATAATAAGAATAGCACTGCTGAGGTAAATGTATGATTAAAATAGTACTAAACAGGTAAACTTATAACTACACTAGCACTGATGAGGTAAATGTATGATTAGAACAGAACTGCTGAGGCAAATGTGATTAAAATAGCTCTGCTGAACTAAACTTATGATTAGAATAACATTACTGAGATAAAGTAATGGTTAGAGCAGCATTGCTGCTGAATCTATAATTAGAATAGCATTGCTGAGGTAAACTTTGCAGAGGTAAATGTATGATTAGAGCAGCACTGCTTATGTAAATGTATGTTTGAACAGCTCTGCTAAGGTAAATTCCTGATTAAATAGCTCTGCTGAGATAAACTTGGATTAGAGCAGCATTGCTGTGGTAAATGTATGATTAGAACAGCACTGCTTAGGTAAATGTATTTTTTGAAAAAACACTGCTACTGTAAATTCATGATTAAAATAGCAGTGCTGAGGTAAATTAATGATTAGATCAGCATTGCTGAGGTAAATTAATGTTTAGAATAGCACTACTAATGTAAAATTCTAATTAAAATAGCACTGCTGAAGCAAATTCATGATTTAAACAAGATTTCTGAGGTAAATGCATGGATAAAACTGCAAAAACATTTCAGTATTCTGCCAAATGTAGCATTTTGTTTGGTTTCTGCTAAAAATATAAAAATATACAGTAGCGTACGTATGTGTGTAAGTAAGTATGTTTATGTATGAGAGACGCTGGGGGTTTTTAAAGATGGCAGCCCCTCAACCGCCCCTCTCGCTTAGTGGTGTCCTGGCCCTTCATTAGGCACCGTGCAAATACACAGCGACGAGCTTGTATCTGCGCAATTTCAAAAAGCATCAATAATTCAGAGGGGAAGCAGAAAGGCAGTACACAGTCGCATAAAGAGAGAGAGAGAGAGGAAGAGAGAGAGAAAGAGAGAGAGAGAGAGAGAGAGAGAGAGAGAGAGAGAGAGAGAGAGAGAGAGAGAGACGCTCACTACACTCTCCGCACTGTATTTAGCCGGAGCCTCGGGGGTGAGGGGGCTGGAGGGTTTGGGGAGGAAGGGATGGGTTTTTAGACGGAAAGAAAACACTGGTTATTTAGGAAGATGCTCAGACTCTCAGCCTGAGCTCAAAGCAAAAACAGCAGGCCAAAGATCCTACCCTTCCCACAAAGAGGGGAAAAACACCCCTCAACTACGATTGTGCCGAATTGTATTGTTTGCGATAATATCGGTATCAATTTTCTGTAAATATAGATACATGACAAAGTATGATTAGAGTAATATTTGACTAAAATAGCACTGCTGAGGTAAATGTATGATTAGAATGGCAATGCTGAGGTAAACTTATGGTCAGAATACCAATGCTGGTGTATATATTTATGATTGAATAGCACTGCTGAGGTAAATTTGGGACAAAAATATCTATACTGAGGTAAATCATGACTAAAATAGAACTGCTGAAGTAAATGTATGATTGGAATGGCAATGCTGAGGTAAACCTATGGTCAGAATACCAATGCTGGTGTATATTTATGATTGAACAGCACAACTGAGGTAAATTATGACTAAAATAGAACTGCTGACGCAAACTTGACTTTACAAATTATTAGGAGGTATTATGAGGTAAATTTTGATCAAGATATTTTTACTAAGGTAAATCATGACTAAAATAAAACTGGGTACAACAGATTACGGTGCTGGTGATTCTGTATCTACTGTAACTGTAGATTAATTACAGAGCAGTATGGGTACAACAGATTACAGTGCTGGTGATTCTGTATCTACTGTAACTGTAGATTAATTACAGAGCAGTATGACTACAACAGATTACGGTGCTGGTGATTCTGTATCTACTGTAACTGTAGATTAATTACAGAGCAGTATGGGTACAACAGATTACAGTGCTGGTGATTCTGTATCTACTGTAACTGTAGATTAATTACAGAGCAGTATGGGTACAACAGATTACGGTGCTGGTGATTCTGTATCTACTGTGACTGTAGATTAATTACAGAGCAGTATGGGTACAACAGATTACGGTGCTGGTGATTCTGTATCTACTGTAACTGTAGATTAATTACAGAGCAGTATGGGTACAACAGATTACAGTGCTGGTGATTCTGTATCTACTGTAACTGTAGATTAATTACAGAGCAGTATGGGTACAACAGATTACGGTGCTGGTGATTCTGTATCTACTGTAACTGAATTGAGAACAGAATCGAGGCTATATGAGCAGATCAGTGTGTAACAGCAGCAGCAGGAACAGTCAGTCCTCCATTACATAGAATAAAACACAGCAGTGTGTTAGAGCAGTGCAGTGTGTGAGCCAACACCACCATCTCCTGGCTGTTTTACAGCAAATACTGTAGAAAAGTTATTTCCAATGGCATGCAGGTTCATTATTTAATATATATATATATATATATATATATATATATATATATATATATATATATATATATATATATATTTCTATACTCTTTATACCATACTATACTATTTTACTTTAATATTAACTAAATAACTTATATCTTATTTAATTTATCTTATTGCATTTGTATTTAATTGTATTATTAATGTTAATTATCATCTGTACCATTTGTTTTTGTGTGTGATAAAACTGAGTGTGCAAAATGTTTTTTAAAAATAATACAAATATACTTACACAAATAATAAATTATTTGCTTTCTGAATCCTATAAGACACACTGTCCACTCTCTACTTCAGACAACTGTGCTGAAAGGTTTGGAGGACAGATTAAATATTTATTTTAATGTAAATTGTAGGAAAGTGCCAGTTTTAGGATTTTTATTCATTATATTTTGACAGTTTCCGATTTACTTCAAATAACATTTTTCAATATGTTCTATTATTACAACAGTGAATTTTTTTTTCTTATCAAACCTTAAACCTTTTATGTAACGCCTAAATAGAAACATCAGTTTAGTGAAGATAAAAAAAAGTAGTATAACGAGGTAGAAATGTTCTAAAAATGTCAAAAATGTGAAAACATCATATTTAAAAGAGTACATAAATTATATTTAATTAACTTTAAATTAATAATTAACAAGTGATCTAGTCAAACATAGGGAACCAGTAAAGACAAGGCAGTATTTATAAGAGCTGGTGGATATTAGACAAATCTTCCACTTGAGGATGCCCCACAGGTGCACGATTGGGTTAGTTTACTTTTTATTTATATTTTATTTTAGCCATCTCCCTTATCTTCAGCTTCCTCAGCAAGGCATTTTGAGTTTGGGGTCATTGCCATGTTGGAAAACTGCCATTATAAAATATTTATCTTAAGAAAAATAATTAATATGGAAACTGAAAGTAGAGTAAATTAACTATAACTAAAACTGAAATAATGCTAAAATAATCTTATGAAAGATAACTGTCAGGATAATTGTCAATAAAAAGTATTTTGTATGAGGGAATAAAATATAAGCAGAAAATAAAGAATATAACTTATTGTATTTAAATTGGATGTGTAACAGTTGGTGAGGTTTTGTATTGTAATTCATTTTAATGGGCTGTTTTAGGATTATGTAATTAATGAAAATGAACAAGTAAGGTCTAGTTTTGTGTGTTTTAATGTTTTTTCTAAAGTGTTTTGTTGCTTTTCTCTCTTTGCAGCGATTAACATCACGCGGCCGCGGTTCAGCGGGCTGGACGAGTTCGGCTACACGTCGTTCCTGGCGTTCCCGCCCATTCCCAGCATCAGCTACTTCTACCAGTTCCAGCTGAAGCTCACCTTCGCCAGTAACGTCTCCGCCCTGAGGGACAACCTCATCCTCTTCTCTGGACAGAAGGGTCAAGGTGAGAGGGGGCGGAGTCAGACTGCACACAGTGGGCGGGTTTAGCATTTGTGTGCAGGTAAACAGTACATATTTTTTTGTGTTTTTTGACGTAGAAGAACTGGCATCTTTTTGCAATCTGTGCTAATGTGCTAACATGCTAATGCTAATTTAGCCATTAGCCATTCCCCATCCTTTTCGCTCTTTTTTGTCAAATTGCCAGAGTGTTTTCTTTATCTCCACAGTTCTAAATTCAGGCTGTAGATCAGACTTTAAGCTTCTGTGGTCTTATTCAGATATGATGAGCTGTTCTGCCACCCTCTTAAATCTAAGATCTAGAGCTCTGATTGGTCAATCTGAATTTAACACATCCTTATAGTGCTAAAATTCTCACAACCTGGCACTACAACATTAATATACAGTGCCACTCAAAAGTTTGGACACATTCGATGATCCAAACTATGAAGGAACACGTAAGGAATCATGTAGCAACTTAAAAGTGTTAAATAAACCAAAATACTCTTAGAAGCATTTAGTTCACTCTTAACCTGCAGTTTCTAAGGCTGGTAATTTGAATAATAATGAATTTATCCTGTGCAACAGAGGAAACTCTTGCTCTTGCTTTCCTGGGGCGATCCTCATGAGTGCCAGTTTCATCATTAGAACATTTTTGATTATCTTTGCAACACAAAGTTATAGAAATTCTCACAGTTAACTGACTACGGACAACATTCCTCCCAAATTCCAAATAAATATATTGTCCTTTAGAGCATTTGTTATATAGTATTGCATAAAATGAGAAATGGCTGAAATAACAAAAAGATACAGAACATTTATACCACAAATAATGCAAAGAAAAGAAAGTTCATATTCATAAAGTTTTAAGAGTTCCGTTTTCATACATCTTGGCATCATGTTCTCCTCCACCAGTCTTACATACTGCTTTTGGATAACTTTATGTCCCTCCTTGGTTCGATGGCTTGTGATCATCTGTCTTCCTCTTGATTATATTCCAGAGGTTTTCAAATTGGTAAAATCAAAGAAACTCATCTCTTATTTTTTCCAGAGCTGTATATCGGTGTATAACTAAACTCCGATCACTCGATCGCGCACACTCACTTTCTTCTGTCCTCTGAAACTAACTAACTAAAGCCGTCCGCCGCTGAGTTCAAGCCGACTCCAGCTCGGTTACGAAGCTCCGCTGCCTCCGCTCTCGTTAATTAGGCCAATCCGGATCCGGAGAGACGAGGTGGGGCTCCGTCAGCGTCCGCTTCCCCGTCCCGATTCCTCCGGAGGTCACTCACGCCGGCTCTGAGTGACATGCCGGCGCTCGCGGGCCGTTTAATCAAACGACAGACAGGCGAAGAAGAGCGCGAGGGGGCCGTGAATCTTCCGCAGTTCAGCGAGCCTCTCCCGGGATTACAGTTTAGGGTGATCCATCGAGGGAAAGGCAGGAGGAGACAGCGCTATGAATAATGAAGCAATCGTCAGGGGAACCAGTGCGCTACAGTAGAGGACGGATATCAAAAAAAAAGAGAGCGAAAGAAAGAAAGAGAGAGAGAGACGGAGCGAGAAGGGACGGCAGCCATTCACCTGATAATTGGCCTGATAAATTGACACGTTTGTTGCGTCCGTGTGCTGCGATATTAACAATTCAGACATCTGATGTGTTGAAATAGATCGCTGTGGGGATGAGTTCTGAAAGATCGGGGAATATTTTAATACAATATTAAGTTTAATCAAATTTTGGTCCTTTATTGAAGCTGTTTTACGCTGTTGCTCTCTGGCAGAGACGTGGCGTGATTTAATATTATTCATAACTTGATGCGGATATAGAGTAACATAGTTACTTTACTTTATTATGTACAGTATCTGCAGTTGGAACTATAATCAAATGGAAAATTACAAGAGAATGATAATTATCAAACGATTTTGTTGTTGGGATAGAGG
Organism: Astyanax mexicanus; assembly: GCF_023375975.1. Lineage (NCBI taxonomy): Eukaryota > Metazoa > Chordata > Actinopteri > Characiformes > Acestrorhamphidae > Astyanax > Astyanax mexicanus. The sequence goes on from NC_064432.1 coordinate 25,498,699, forward strand.
GGAAGGGTGTTCAGATTCTTGTTGGGATAGAGGGGTAAAATGTCCCGATAAAAAATGAGATTAGACTCAACTCTCTGTATTTTTGTGTATGTGTTTCATTATGTAAGGTATTAATGGAGACGACTTCTTTGCACTGGGAGTGAAAAATGGACGAATCTTTCATAACTACAACCTCGGCTCTGGACTGGCCACTATCGTCAGCGACCGAATAAACTGGAGGATCAAAATACACACAGTGCGCTTCGGACGATACCTCAGAAACGGATGGCTGAAGGTACTGCTAACTATTCTCAGTTACAGGCAATACATACAAACAGATGGCAACTTGTGTAGAAAATGCAACGTTATATTATGGATGTTGCATAGACATATATATATTGGTTTTAAATAAATAATGGTTTTAAATAATACTGTACATTGATATAGGCGTAATTATCTGGAAAGCCACTAAATATATTACTGTGCAAGGCAGCCATCTTGGATTCTGATCTTAGGGTTACTGAGCCTCTCCAATCTTTCAGAGTAGGACATTTTGAATTTGGAAATTCCTATTTGCTTAGGCATGTCCATTTAAAACATAACCAGTTAGCGGTCTCCATCAGGGTTGTGCAAAATTCAGAATTTCAGAATTTAATTCAATCCAATAAATAATATTGCGTTGGAATTGAATCCACCCTACAGGATGTTGAATTGAATTTAAATTGCACTTACAGGAAGTGGAATAGAATTAATTGCAATTCAGATCTGTGAGAATATGATAGTTTTAACATACATTTTCTCCCAAATAGAAAGTACAGACACTAACATTAAGCATACATTCCCTTAGTGTGGAATAATTATCAGTATCTTCATTTCACAGTAATACAATAAAACAATGTTTTGGTAAATTAAATTATTAGCTATTAAATTACTTTACAGGGAAGGATTGTTGTATCTAATGGTCAACAGTTTCTCAAATGTCCTTAATATTTGGAAAAAACATTTTGAAGACTTGGATAAAGCAAGGTGTTCTGGGAAATTAAGTGCTCTCCTTTCATTTTCCCCAATTTTAAAGTTCTTTGAATTTTATAGAGTATGCTATATATTGTGAATTTCTTTGAATTTCAAATTATACTTCTTACAATTCGATTTGAATCATATTTGAATTGCAATTCCGCTTGATGCTTGCAATCTCAAATCAAATTCAAGAATTTTATTGAAATTTACGACCCCCATCCAACTGGCAGGTTTGACCATCTTATGTCATTTTTACATTGGCGACTACAGAAAAACTGTGTTGGCGAGGCTCTACTGACTTTCCAATTAAAAATCTGACTTGTAACTCAAACGTAGCGCAGCATAAAGTCAGACTTCTGTATTTGTGGTCTTCACTCAGGTTGATAACCAAAGAAACAAGACTGGCTCCGCCCCCGGCCAACTGGCGGGTTTAAACACCTTCAGTCGGCTCTACGTGGGCGGCTACAACGAGTACACCCCGGAGATGCTGCCCATAGGCTCCAGATTCAAGAACAGCTTCCAGGGTAAGACAGTTAGCCAGACAGCTTGGTGCTAATTACATTAATTGGGCTGATTAGCATGCTATCGTTTTGCTTGTTTGTTTTGTTTGTTGTACTGAATATGAGCACACAACATGGCATTATCCTATAGGGACTCTAGAATGGAGAACTGTATTTATGTTGGTTTTGTGTAATATTGAGGATTTTAAGATAAAGATAATAGTCTCCAGGCATAAACCTAATTGAGCATCTTTGGGGCATCCTCAAACAGAAGGTTGCAGTAGCAAACTGTGCAGCTCTGTTGAAATCCATGACCAGGAAAGTTAAGGCAGTGCTGGAAAAGAATGGTGGCCACAAAATATATAGACACTTTGGGCACAATTTGGCCTCAACTTAGGGGTGTACTTTCTTTTGTTGCCAACAATTTAGACAGTAATGGCTGTAAAAATAAAATATTTACCAAACTGTGAGGGGTGTACTCACTATTGTGAGATACTGTACCTCCCTAGTAACAGGTATACTAGTGAAATTCATGTTCCTCTGATAAATATGATTTGTAATTGTAGCCTGATGATTGGTCGTTCTGTGTATGACGCCATATTTCATCGTAAATAACGAGTGATTTCTGTAAATGAGGCCGGACGTCTGCACAACACAAACACTGATGTGTATTAACAATAGTCGCTACAGTTATAACTGCAGCCGCTCCGTCGTATTAAACCAGAATAATGCTTCTCACCTGCAGAGAGTAATGCAGTTAGGGTCACTCAGGCACGACGTAATGATATGAATGTGTCCGGAATAACAGAGAGGGAGGGATTATTCCTGATTTTACCGTCTCTCTGTGTTCCAGCCCTGATTAAAGCTCCTCTTCATAAACCAGGAGAGTACAGATCATTCCCTGAGAGACGGTGGGAGGCGTGGGTTCTGCTCCATACGACCAATTAAGAAGAATATCAGTAAATTCAGGTGCGCTGAGTGACACGCACACTCAGGAATCTCTACACAGATTTATTTAAATATCACTAATTGGATTCGGCTCCTGAGCTGCGTCAGGAAACTCAGCTGAAGTTAATGATTCTGGTGAAATTCCAGCAGTTTAAATGTGAAAGTGTGTATTTATAGAGCTGTTTTACATCTGTCTGTCTGCATCATCACGTCAGCCTCCGAATAGCTGTCTCATCGTATATCATTATCTATATATTTATCTGTCTGTCTGTCTGACTATCTATCTTTCTGTCTGTGTTTGTCTGTCATCATGTCAGTCTCTGAATAGCAGCTTTATCATATATCATTATCTATATATCTTTCTGTATGTCTGTCTGTATGTCTGTCTGTCTGTCTGTCTGTCTGCATGGTCATGTCAGTCTCTGAATAGCAGCCTTATTGTATATCAATAAATGTCTGTCTGTCTGTCTGTCTGTCTGTCTGTTTAATCGTGAGCAGTAGAGGGCGCTGTTGGTCTGGTGCTCTGTGGTGTTCAGTAGCAGAATGGCTGTAATTAGCTCTGATAGCAGCTAACAGTCAGGAGAGCAGAATAATGAAGTGTTTACTGCTTTATCTTTTTATTTCTGTGTGTCTGTGAGAGAAAAGTAGGTAGAGCTCCTGTGTTTTGTCAGTATGTAGTATGACCTTCAGAAGAGCAGAAATACTGGGTTTATTTGATTATTTGTCTCAGAGTAAAGCACTCTGTGGGATGTTAGCTACGTTAGCTAATGAGCTACATGCTGTGTTACTGTAATGCTAGTGGCTCTGTTTGTGGGGATCTATCTATCTATCTATCTAAAAATAAATATCTGTGTCTGTCTGTTTATATTATATAACAGTTTACTATTTTATTCATAATACATGCAAAACTTCTTACTCTGTATAGCTGTAATGCTTTATTGTGTAAAATGTGCAAATTCACTATGTTTAACGTGCAATATTTCTCACCTTTTCATCTACTTTCATCTATTTATTTGCTATTTATTCACTGTTAGTCCTTGTGCAATAATACTGGTCACAACCACCCATAACCATAACCATATATATATTCTGTATTTTTTGTGTATATAGATTTATTTTTATTTGTTTGTATATTTTGTATCTATCTATCTATCTATCTATCTATCAGTTGATCAGTCTATCTATTCATCTGTCTAACTGTCTATATCTGTCTGCCGGTATGTTTAATTGTGAGCATCTATCTGTGTGTCCATCTTTCTAATTATTTATCTTTCTATATCTGTCAGTATAATTTTGTCCATCTGATAATTTATCTGTCTGTCCTTCTTTAATTTCTCCAGCTGTCTGTTTGTCTGCCTCTGTTCATTGGTCTGATTTTGTTCATAGTTTGTATGAGTTTATTATTTAAAACAATGAAAAAAAAAACCTGTGTGTCCAAAACTGGTACTGTATGTTTTAAGGCCCAGTATGCAAAATAAATAAATTATACGTCTGTGTGTTTTCCTGACGTTCTAAAGGCTGCATCTTTGATGTGCAGTTCCGGACCCGAGCAGACGGGAAGTTTCGTGCTCCGGGAGATCCTGAAGGTCAGCCGGTGTCGGGCCGCAGTGTAGGTCAGTGTGGAGTCAGTCCCTGCAGCCTCGTCCGCTGCCAGAATGGAGGAACCTGTGTGGACTCGGGATCCTCTGTGTAGTAAGTCCTTCAGCTTCACTAATCCCAGATCAGATACTTCAGGTACTGCTTACTGTAAAGGGTATCCAATCATTTATGGCGAGAATGTATGTAGGGTTGAAACGATTACTCGAGTAATTCGAGTTACTTGATTTAAAAAATGTATTGATTCATTTTCTGTGCCCTGAGCAATCGTTTAATTACACAGATCCACAGAGTAACCACTTATTGCATCAACCGGTGATGCCATAGCAACCACCAAGCAAGACCATAAAAACCATCAACACTATAGCAAACCCCTGGGAAAACATAGAAACCACACCACGTTGACACATTGAACAACACCAAAGCATTGACTCAGTAATCAATTAATGCCATGGCATCTGTCTGGAATACCACAGCAACCACCCGCCCAGCCAACCCTTATAATGTTATAATAAATCTTAGCAATGGTTTGAAAATGTTTCAGGAAGGTTAGCCTTTGACTTTGTCTTAATTTTCGCAGCTAAATTAATACTAACATTAAATATTAATGTTCTATCAACTTATTTTGATTTTCTTTTATTATTAGTATTATTTTTATTATTATTGCATTTATTTTTTAAGTTCATTCATTTATTTGTATTTTTATTGCATTATGTAAAATTTAGTTTCAGCTAAATTTAACTCATTTTTGTTGTAGTAATCTTATTTTCTTTTAACCTTAATTTTTTTATCAATTCAATTTACATATTTTTATATTTTATTTACTGTTATTTGTATATATACTGTTGATTGATTAAGCATAAATTGTTAGCTGGGAGACAACCCTTTAGCAACACCATAGCAACCACCTACAATACTATACCAACCCAAAGCAACCACCTGCAGTACAATAGCAATCCCCAGCAACCACCTAGCTACACTATAACAACCACCTGTGATATCAAAGCAACCGCTCAGTACCCATTTAGTGCCACTGCAACCTTCTGCGCTACTATAGCAACCACTTAGCAACACAATAAAGACTACTCAGTCACAGTCACTTAATGTGCCCGTCTCTCTGCCCCCTCAGCTGCCAGTGTGTGTTTGGGTGGAAAGGTGCCCTGTGCTCGGAGAGGGTGTCGTTCTGCGATGAGGAACATGCCCCGCCCCCTTCCTGCGCCCGTGGCTCCACCTGCATCCCACTTCCTGATGGCTACACCTGTCAGTGTCCCCTGGGCACCGCCGGGCAGTTCTGCCAGCAAGGTAAGACTGCTGCTGCTGCATCTTGGCATCATAAATCTTGGCATCATGTTCTCCTCCACCAGTCTTACACTGCTTTTGGAGAGTTTACCACTCTATAGTCCATGGAATGGTAATTATCCCACATCCTGACCTTGCTGGTGATGCTTTTTGCCACTAAATCCAAATAAATTCTCACAGCATTGCTCTAAAAAATCTAGAAGAAATCCTTAATTTTCTTGGTTACTCCAACAAAATCAGGATAAATTCTGTAACACTGTAACACTGAGGCTCTGTGTTCTTATTCTTCCTCCACAGTTCTCTCCATCAGTGACCCGTTCTTCAGTGCCAATCAGTCCTCCTGGATGGCGTTTCCTCAAATCAGCATGAGGCACAGGACGGACCTCCAGCTGCAGTTCCAGACACTGGCGCCAGAGGGCATCCTCTTCTACACAGCTCAGTACCTGAACTCCCGAGCAGGTACTCCAAACCAGTTGTTTGCTATGGTGCTGCTAGGTGGTTGCCGTGGTGTTGCTAAGTGATTCCTAGCTTGCTTGTTGCTTCCAAATCTCTGGCAAACACATTTATTATGTCTCTTTCGTCTCAAGGTGACTTCATCAGTGTGTCTTTGGCGTCTGGGTTCGTTCAGCTGCGCTACAGTCTTGGAGATGGAACCGTCGTCCTGGAGTCTCGGAACAGAGTGGACTGGACCGGCAGGACGTGGCACACCGTGAGGGCCAGCCGCGAAGGTAACCAAGGCCTCCTGGCTCTCGACGACCAGGAGGTCACGCACAACATCTCGGCAGGCATGACCACTCTGGACGTGGCCACTGAGATATTTGTCGGCGGCGTTTCCAACCTCAACCTGGTCTCGTCGGATGCGGTGGAGAAGGAGCCGGTGGGTTTCACCGGTGGCATCCGCGAGGTCGTCGTTAACGGGCGTGACCTGGAGCTCACGGAGGGAGGGGCGCTGAACGGAGCGAACGTGGGCGACTGGGATGGAACAGGATGCGGGTACAAGGTGTGTCGGAACGGCGGCTACTGTCGCCCGCTTGGTCTCGACTCGTTTGTGTGCATTTGCCCCGCCCTCTGGACAGGTCTCCACTGCGAACTTTCTGTTTTCTGCGTCGACAACCGATGTCGACACGGCTCTCTCTGCGTTCCCGACGTCGTGAACGGATCGTACTCGTGCGTATGCACTCTCGGGAGGAACGGGACTTACTGCGAACAGCAGGTGTCAATGAGGACTGCGCGATTTGTCGGGAATTCGTACCTCAAATATCGAGATCCAAGGTACAATTCCAGAAATTTGATGTTCACGCAAGTATCGTTCAACCTTTCCGCGAGTTCCGAAGACGGACTGATTCTCTGGATGGGTCGGGCGGAGACCGAGGACGACGATTACCTCGCTGTGGGACTTCAGGACGGTTACCTCAAAGTCGCCGTCAACCTCGGCGAGAAGATCGCTCTGCCTCTAATCTCTCGTAACGCGACGCTCTGCTGCGAACAGTGGAATTACATAACCATCGTCCACAATCGCACTGTCGTCCAGGCTTTCCTTAACGACGATAGAGTTCTCTTTGAGGACATCGACCCTTTCGAGCGCTACGTTGCCGTCAATTACGGAGGCGTGTACTATTTCGGAGGCTTTGAGCTGAACAGAGACGTGGCGTCCGTCTCGTCCGGACTCTTCTTCTCGGGGTTTGTGGGAAACATCAAAGACGTTCTTTTATATCAAGACGCAAGAACTCTGCAGTTTCTTCCCACATATGAGGGCTTTAATGTTTATCAAGGAGATGATTAGATTAGAATTAGGAGTTTACTTTGATGTTGTGTTCCATTTACCTCTAAAGCCTGATTATGGCCACACTGGAGTTAAACATTTCAATTATCACACAATTATTCTATTTTATATCGTTCTTAAAAAGAAATGATCCAAAAACTAGTTTGAAAATCATTTAATGACAATAGTTTATGTTTAATACAACCAAAATATGTCCCTTTTTTATGTTCTAGGTTAGAATAATTGCTAGCATTGTTCCAGCTTAGTGTTGTTAGCATTAGACACAACATTTAGCATCAGATTGAAAATAGAAGTAATGTTCCATGAACCTTCTGAAAAACGTTATTATTTCTCACATAACATTACGTTCCAAGCTAGACAAATACAAACATTATAAAAACGTTAAATAAAGTAACATTTTCAAAACTTAAAGTAAAAATAATAACATGTTAACATGACATTGCATCACATTTAAAAATGTCAAATAAAAATGTTACATCCAAATGCCACAGATAGAAGTTGGACAGTACTGTGTGTAGGACTGATTTAATGAAGTTCTAGTAAATAAAGGTGATGATAAACTGTATAATACTGCTACTTTTACTACTCTTGATTATCTGGTGGCCATCTTGGATTCTGGACTTCGCAAAGGTAAGGCAACTGTGAAATCCGAGTTTAAGAAAACGTGACTAATTAAACAAAAAAAAAGAATGTTAAAAGAAACGCTCGGAAAACATTCTACTATCCACAGATAGAATTTGGAAAATACTGTGTGTAAAACTGTTTTTGTGAGATTTTAGTAAATTAAAGTGATAATAAACGGTATAATAAAACTACTTCTTTTAATACTGTTGATTATCTGGTGGCTTTCTTGGATTCTGGACTTCGCAAAGGTAAGGCATTTGTAACATACGAGTTTAAATGGAGTATTGATTTATCTATTTTTGTGTATTAAACTCCTTTTCTTGGTGTGCATTTTTATTTATTTAAGCTATTTGGGATAAGAAAGACCTAGTATAGAAACTAAACGGTACGGTAGGTTATTTTAACATTTAAAAATGACCCTTGCAATTTTTTATAAGACCAGTTGGTACTTTTGGTAGTGTGCCAAGTCCTGCTGGAAAATGTAATTTGTAAAATGTATGTACGATTTGTGCAGAATAGGAAATCTCTGTGTTAATAACAGAGATGGGAGCAGCTACTTGATTTACACACTGATTTATGCCAATTGGTACTTTTGGCAGTGTGCCAAGTCCTGCTGGAAAATGAAATCTGCATCACCATAAAAGTTGTTAGTAGAAGAAAGGGATTTTGGACTTGATAAAACAATACAGACCCAATAATTAACTTCCCCAACTGCGTTAACACCCTAAACCCACCAGATGGCGCCAATGGCCTATTTCTTTCGTAGTACCTTTTTTTTGTTTTATTCAAATTCATCAAAAAAACTACAATATGATTATTTATTGCAAATAAGTAGAGGGCATTTAAGACGTCTGAAGAATGTCCCTGAAAAATTTTAGACAGGCTGTCAGAGCTGAAAAAATTAGAATACTTTTTAAGACCACTTGGTACTTTTGGCAGTGTGGGCAGTGTGCCAAGTCCTGCTGGAAAATGAAATTCACGTCTCCATAAAAGTTGTCAGTAGCAGAGGGAAGCATGAAGTGCTGTAAGATTTTGTGGGAAAACAAAACTGTACTGACTTTAGACTTGATAATAAAACACAGTGGATCAACACCAGGACCAAGGCCGGGTATATAATCTGTATAATGGGTATATCATAATATATAATGAGCATATAATAAAACAAGTGAATGATATACAAAAACAAATGAATAAATTAATAATAAAACAGCTAAGACCCAATAATTTACTTCCCCACCTGCGTTAACACCCTAAACCCACCAGATGGCACTAATGTGATTTTTTTCCTAGTCCCTTTTTTTATCAAATGTATCTATTTATCTAGTTTAAGCATTTATTTATTTTATTGTTGATGACTATGGTTTATAGCCAATGAAAATCCAAAAATCTGTGTCTCAGAAAATGAGAATATTATATAAACCAACTGGTACTTTTAGCAGTGTGCCAAGTCCAGCTGGAAAATGAAATCCACATCTACATGAAAGTTGTCAGTAGCAGATGGAAGCATGAAGTGCTGTAAGATTGTTTAAGACTTGATATAACACAGTGGATCAACACCAGCAGATGACATGGCTTTTGCAAACCTTGAATACTGCAAATATTAACCTTAAAGGTGAAGTTGTTTCTTCATTTCTTACAATAAAGCAAACCTTGTGGTTTTTAAACTGTGTTTCTGTTAACATTTTCTCGTCTATGGTAGATTAAACTCCGCCCACATGATCACCTGATGCTGTTACCATCTCTGTGAAGATCAGTCCTGGAGTGTAAAAGTGCTAGAGTTGAAGCCAGCATATAAATGTGTTGCTTTAATTGGCTCAAAATCTTAACTTGTCTCAAGTAATTGGTTTCTTGATGTCCAATTTAGAGGTATGGGTGCACCTGTACTGTAGATCTGTGTGTGTGTATATACATTTGTACAGCATAGAGAAGTCAGTTTACAGCTTATAGTATAGATTTTATTGACATCTAATGTTTTGTTTTGTTTTTTTTTTCCCTGTTAAATTAGTTTTACGACACTTTCTATGAATTGACTTAGTACCTTTAAAAGCTGGTTCCCAATCTTCCATCAGAAAACAGCATCATTCTCTCAATGGTGTGCTCCTAGCCCAAACAGTGGCATCAAACTGGGAAGTGTGGACCACCACATAACTGCACAGTACTGACACTTCCCTGCTCACACAGAGTGAAAACTGTGGGCAACTGGGTATGTTTAGGTCTATTTAAAGCCCAAAATGATAAAATTGCTTCAACTTCAGCACTTTTATACTCCCGGATTGTTTTCTCGTCTATGGTAGGTTTAACTCCACCCAAATGATCACCTGATGCTGTTACCATCACTGTGAAGATCAGTCCTGGAGTATAAAAGTGCAAAAGATAGAGCGTTTGTATGTGTTTAGTCTATTACTTAGTCCAAGTACTTATCACCCTGTCTGTGCAGGTGCATCACTAATATAGAGATATGTGTTGCTTCTGTATTGGGAACCACACCTCCCAGTCAACTTCAGACCTTGTGAAAACATTAGTTGTAAAAAGTGCAATATAAATTAGCTTAATTTGATTTGATACTGGTTGAATACGTTCCTCAGAATCGTATTTGTTTTTCTTTTCATACATACGTTAATTTTGTTTTTTTAGCTGTTATCTTAAGTGATACCAGCTAATACATCTTTCATCATTCACTCATCATTAACTCAGAAACTCCAAAAGATATTGACGTGCCCTCAGTCTCCAATAGTAGCTTCAGACTGGGAAGTGTGGTCATCCATACTGGACCACCACCTAGCTTCACAGTACTGACCCCTTTCTCTGCATGAACAGAGAGTGAAAGCTGTGAGGAATTGGGTAAATTTTGGTCCATTTAAAGCCCAAAATAAAAAAAAATGCTTTACTCTAGCCCCTTTATACTCCAGGACTATTTTCTCGTCTATGGTAGATTAAACTCCACCCAAATGACCACCTGATGCTGTTACCATCTCTGTGAAGATCGGTCCTGGAGTATAAAAGTGCAAAAGTTATGTATTTTTTTTTTCTTTTTCTTATTTAGGCGTTTGATTGGTCCAAGTATTAGTCACACTGTTTTTGCAGGTGGTACCACTACTAAGGAGATATGTATATGTGGTGGTTCTGTATTGATGACCACACCTCCCAGTCAACTTCAGCTCTTGTGAAAACATTAGTTGTATTTGATTTGATACTGGTTCAATACGTTTTTCAGAATCATATCTGGTTTTCTTTTAATACATAAGTTAATTTTCTGTTTTCCCACTGAAGTGATACCATCTAATGCATCTTTCATCATGCACTCATCATTAACGCAGGATCTCAAAAAGATATCGATGTGTCCTCACTCTCCGACTACAGTATTATGCTGGGAAGTGTGGTTATCCGTACTGGACCACCACATAGCTCCACAGTACTGACACTGTTCTGCACACAAAGAGTGAAAGCTGTGGGTAATTGTGTAAATTGTGGTCTATTTAAGGCCCAAAATAGTAAAGTTGCTTCAACTCTAGCCCCTTTATACTCCAGGCATGATCTTCACAGTGATGGTAACAGCGTCAGGTGATCGTATGGGTGGAGTTTATCATATATTGGAATAATAGACATATTTTCTTTTAAGAATCATCAGTTTAATTGTGTAGCATCTCATAAGAGTTGCTCTGCTTGAGAGTTGCTCTGCTTGAATAAGCTTTTCACATAGGATTTTTTGGAAAAACCATTATCTGTAATTCTGTATTTTTGGTCCTTTATACTCCAGGACTATTTTCTCGTCTATGGTAGGTTAAACTTCACCCAAATGACCACCTGATGCTGTTACCATCTCTGTGAAGATCAGTCCTGAAGTATAAAAGTGCAGGATTTGAAGATTTTTCTCGGTTGGTCCACCATTTGATTGATTGTGCAGAGTTGTCTTGGTTATTAATGCCTCCAGTTCCCAGTCTATGGGAGCTGCTGTTAGCATAGTGATCAAAATTGTGTTATGGAATTGTCTGTTAATTTTCGTAAAAGTTTCTTTAGTGGCTTTGATTGGTATTATTCTTAAGTGTCACCAGCTGATGCATTTTCCATTGGAGAGCATTATTTACTCAAAGACTCCCTAAGATACGGGTGTGCCAGTGGTTTCCAATAGAAGCAACAGACTGGAAAGTGTGGTCATACATGCTGGACCACCACATAGTGCCACAGAACTGACACCCGCTGCACACCAACAGAGTGGTATCTGTGAGCTACCAGGTTAACTTCAGCCGATTAAAGACCGAAATTATACAAAAGCTTAAATTCCAGCACTTTTATACTTCAGCAATGATCTTCACAGTGATGGTAACAGCATCAGGTGATCACATGGTTGGAGTTTATCCTACCGTATATGGGAAGAGTAAACATACTACAAATATCCCTAGGTTTTTTTGTACATCATTTTTTAAGAACATGCTTTTTTCAACATGTATGTTGCTCTCTAGCAGTGTTCTTGGATAGTAAGTTGTTCTTTAATATCACATGTACCGTTTCCAATATTTATGCATTATTGCATAAATACACAAATAAAACTCAAACTTATGCAGCAGACTTAACTCTAAGACTTTTATACTCCAGGACTATTTTCTCGTCTATGGTAGGTTAAACTCCACCCACATGATCACCTGATGCTGTTACCATTAATGTGAAGATCAGTCCAGGAGTTTAAAAGGAGCTGGAGTTGAAGGTTTTGAATAAATGCTTAATTGTGTTTAAAAACCACAGATTTTTATAGGTTGGTGCACAGGATTGTGTTGCCACTGTGGTGCTATAAGGCCTCAGTTTTCAATAGTAGCAGCAGGCTGTTGGTATGGTCATCCATAGCCTCACAGTACTGATGTCCACCCCAACCACAAAGGAGAGACTGTGGACAACTGAGTAACTTTCAATTAAAGCTTAACTTTGATCAGAAGCATTAATTCCAGCACTTTTATACTTCAGCACTGATCTTCACAGTGATTGTAACAGCATTAGGTGATCACATGGGTGGAGTTTAACATACCATATATGGAAAAAGTAAACACACTCTCTATTAATATACCCAATTTTGTTGTATAGTGTCTTCTAACAGTATTCTTGAACAACAAGTCAAGCATAATGAGCTACATAATGTTTAGATTTATGTCTGTTAATTTTCCTGAAAGTTTACTTAGTGGTTTTGATTGGTATTTTAGTTATGCAACACAGAGATTAGCACTATTCACTAAGGAACTCTCAAAGATATTGTTGAGCCCTCAGTCTCCAACAGTAGGAATAAACTGGGAAGTATGGTCACCCATACTGGATCACCACATAACTCCACAGAACTGATGCTTTCTGCATACACAGAATGGAGACTGAGAGTAACCATATAAAGGACTAAAGTTTAACACTTTTTTTTATACTCCAGGACTGATCTATACAGTGATGTCAGCAAGGGCTAATAGATTGTTCTTACTTGTGGTTTTTATACAGCGTTTATGTTACTGTTTTCTCGTCTATGGTAGGTTAAACTCCACCCACATGATCACCTGGTGCTGTTACCCTCCCTGTGAAGATCAGTCCTGGAGTACAAAAGGGCTAGAGTTGTAGGCCTTCATTAAATTTGGGCCTTCAATTGGAGGCCCAAATGTACCTGCTTGCTCTCAGGTGCTGCTCTCTGTGTGCAGAGGGCATCAGTACTGTGGAGCTATGTGGTGGTCCTGTATGGATGATCATGTTTCCTGACTGATGCTCCTGCAGCAAGTGCAAATATCAGCCAGACTGAATAAATAGGTCTGAATAAATGCTTTGTTTTATAGAGAAGTTCATTTCTTTAACTTTTACTTAATTGAGGATTTATTTTTCAAGGACGCCCTAAAAGTAGCACTTCCACCTCTGTTATGAGCCCTCAGTCTCCAACAGTAGCATCAGACTGGAAAGCTTGGTCATCCTTACTGGACAACCAAACAGCTCCACAGTACTGATACCCCCTCTGCTCACACAGAGAGGAGACTGGGGTCAAACAGTTAATTTGGGCAAATTGAAGGCCCAAATTTATATAGCACCTTCAACTCTAGCACTTTTATACTCCAGGACTGATGTTCACACTGATGGTAACAGCATCAGGTGATCAAGTGGGTGGAGTTTATCCTACCATATATGGAAAGAGTAAACACATGATCAACATCCCCAGTTTCATTTTATAATGTCTAGTGAGAGTTGCCCTGCCTTCCCAAGTATGTTTCTTTTAGTAGTATTCTGGAACAGTGGCTCATCCAAAATAACAGATCACCAAAATTCTTAGCTAGCCATTGTGATGAAACACATGGTCTTAGTTACAGAGTATTGTGCTCTCTAAAACCTTTACACTATAGGACTGATCTTCACAATGATGGTAGCATGGTCTAATGAACGTATCCAATGAAGGTGGGATGCCATGTCCCGCAATAGAGTCCCCATTTCCTGTTTTGCCCCTCCTCTCCAAAGTTCACCAAATCCACCACTGGGAATGAACTGGTTACTTGAGTCAGTAGTGTTGGGAGTAAGCCAAGGGATCTTCCAGGTCCAACTTTATGCCATGTTGTAACTCCCTTAGTCTTACAGTCTACACAGAACCATGGTGAGCCACTTTAGACCTTAATGAGGTATCAGTCGTCCCCTTTTCCTTGAATCCTTTAGGAGGTCCCTCTCTTTGCCAGATTGAGACCTCGTGAAACCCTGCCCATGAAGACCCAACTTATAAAGGATGTTTTACTTTAAGAACCTTTCTAAGAGTACTAAATGCCGAGTTTCATTAGGTTTTCCAAGCTTGAGGGATATGTGTGGTCTTACAGATGTTGAGGGAAGACATGAACGCCGCTGCAACGGTTCAACTTGTAACCCAAAGAATCTCACAGCTGGAATTTTTCTAGATTCACAGTTTATAGTTAGTTATAATCACCTTTGAGAGCTGAATCACTGTCCTCCAACGTGGACTCTGGGGGAATGGATCAACTAAAGACTAGAGAGGAAAAAGGTGCCAGTTCTTGAGAGACTGGGCGCTTTTGGTGCCATTGCTGTTGCCAGGTTCCCGAACAGTTCTTTGCGTTTCCACCGCAAAATCACAGGTTCTGGCCCCACAATCTTGCTGGTCTGGAACTGGTTTAAGAACTTTTGCTGCTTTCAATGAGAGCAAATTTAACCTTACGGAAGAACCTTTATAAGTATTTGCGTGAGACATATAATAATTGTTCAATTGTTAGTTATATTGTTACATATAACGTTGATGCTTGAGCAGCCCACTCTATGGCCGTTCATGTCACAGATTTGGCCACAAGAGCACAAAACTTCCAAGGCCCAATGGGACTACCATTTAATCACACACTCACACCTAAAGCGCACAAAACTTTAGGTAAATGGTGCTCCCATGGGGCCTTGGAAATTTTGTGCTCTTGTGGCCAAACTGAGTGTTACAGCAGCACTGTTTAAGGGGTAAATAATAGTGATCCCCTACTAGAAGTAGTACTGAACTATACTGAGTTTGGCCACAAGGGGCAGCACTGTAATTTAGCTGCTCTTTTAAACAGAGGTCACAGGAAGCACATGCAGCATCTCAGGTGAAGGTGAGTAGATTCAAAGTCTCTGTTTATTTGTGTAAATTGTATAAAATATATACTCAACTGTACTCAGCTGTACTCAGCTTTACTCAGCTTAACTCAGGCAGGATTCAGAAGCAGGTTGTCAGTCAGTCATGTTTGAATTGGAGTTTAGTAATCTAGTCTTCTGTTTTACTGGGCTAAATGCTAATCGTTAACAACAACAACAAAGCTAAATACTGGTATCTAGTAGTGAACTGTCTATTTTAGGGGTTCAGTCGTGTGAGTTTTGTGTTGTTTTTTCCGTATTTAGGGTCTAATTTTTGGCTTTGTATAGCTGCCGTATCTGTATGGGTAGCTGTGGTGTCTGTAAAGGTATCTGTGGTATCTGTATGGGTTGCTGTGGTATCTGTATTGGTATATGTCATATCTGTATGGGTAGCTGTTGTATCTGCATGGGTAGCTGTTGTATCTGTATTGGTTGCTGTGGTATCTGTATTGGTATATGTCATATCTGTATGGGTAGCTGTTGTATCTGTATGGGTAGCTGTTGTATCTGTATTGGTTGCTGTGGTATCTGTATTGGTTGCTGTGGGTTGTTGTGGTATTTGTACGGGTAATTTTGGTATCTGCTTGGGTTAATGTGGCATCCATGTGAGGTGCTGAGGTAGCCGTGTGGGTTTCTGTGGTATCTGTATAGATTACTGTGGTATATGTATGGGTTGCTGTGGTATCAGTATATGTAGCTATGGTTTCTGTTTGGATAGCTGTGCTATCTGTGTCAGTAGCTTTGCTATCTTTATGGGTTGCTGTTGTATCTGCATGGGTTGTTGTGGTATTTGTATGGGTAATTGTGGTATCTGCGTGGGTTAATGTGGCATCCATGTTAGGTGCTGAGGTAGCTGTGTGGGTTGCTGTGGTATCTGTATGGGTAGTTGTGCTATCTGTGTGGGTTAATATGGCATCCATGTGAGGTGTTGAGGTATTGGTGTGGGCTGTGGGGGTTGCTGTGGTATCTGTATAGATTGTTGGGGTCTCTGTATGGGTTCCTGGAGTATCTGTATGGGTAGCTGTGGTATCTGTATACAGTACATCTGGAAAGTATTCACAGCACTTCACTTTTTCCATATTTTGTTATGTTACAGCCTCATTCCAAATTATATTAAATTCATTTATTTCCTCATAATTCTACACAAAATACCCCATTATGACCATGTGAAAAAAGTTTTCTTGAGAGTGCCTCGAGAGTTTTCTCGAAACATGACGCCTGGCGTTCACACCAAAGAGTTCAATCTTTGTTTCTCATGGTCTGACAGTCCTTCAGGTGCCTTTTGTCAAATTCTGTATCCTTCCTCAGATTTGTGCCTCGAGACAATTTTGTCTACAGACAATTCCTTTGTGTTCATGCTTGGTGTTTGCGCTCTGACATGCAGTCAACTGTGGGACCTTATATAGACAGGTGTGTGCCTTTCCAAATCATGTTCAATCAACTGGATTTACCACAGGTGGACTCCATTTAAGCTGTAGAAACATCTCAGGGATGATCAGTGGAAACAGGATGCACCTGAGCTCAACGTTGAGCTTCATGGCAAAGGCTGTGAATACTTACGTAAATGTGATTTCTTAGTTTTTAATTTTTAATACATTTTCAGAACTCTTAAGAAAACCTTTTCCACATGGTCATAATGGGGTATTTTGTATAGATTTTTGAGGAAAGAGATTAATATAATACAATTTGGAATAAGGCTGAAACGTAACAAAATGTAGAAAAAGTGAAGTGCTGTGAATACTTTCCAGATACACTGTATATTGCTGTGGTATCTGTATGGGTAGCTGTGGTATCTGTATGGGTAGCTGTGGTATCTGTATAGATTGTTAAGGTATCTGTATGGGTAGCTGTGGTATCTGTATAGATTGTTAAGGTATCTGTATGGGTAGCTGTGGTATCTGTATAGATTGTTAAGGTGTCTGTATGGGTAGCTGTGGTATCTGTGTGGATTGCTGTCATATCTGTAACGGTAGCTGTAGTATCTGTATGTTTAGCTGTGGTATCTGTATGTGTAGCTGTGGTGTCTGTATGGATTGCTGTGGTATCTGAATGGGTAGTTGTGGTATCTGTATGAGTTGCTGTGGAATCTGTATGGGTTGCTGTGGTATTTGCATAGATTGCTGTGATATCTGTATGGGTAGCTATGGTATTTGTATGGGTAGCTGTGGTGTTTGTACCGGAAACTGTGGTATCTGTATAGTTAGCTGTGGTATATGTAGCTCTGGTATCTGTATAGTTAGCTGTGGTATATGTAGCTGTGGTATCTGTATGTGTAGCTGTGGTATCTGTATGGGTAGCTGTGTTATTTGTATAGGGAACTGTGGTATCTGTATGGATTGCTGTAGTATCTGTATAGTTAGCTGTGGTATATGTAGCTCTGGTATCTGTATAGTTAGCTGTGGTATATGTAGCTGTGGTATCTGTATGTGTAGCTGTGGTATCTGTATGGGTAGCTGTGTTATTTGTATAGGGAACTGTAGTATCTGTATAGTTAGCTGTGGTATCTATGAGTTGCTGTGGCCTGTAAGGGTATCTGTGTTATCTGTATGTGTTGCTGGTGAATCTGTATGGGTAGTTGTGGTATCTGTATGGGTAGCTCTGGTATCTGTATGGATTGCTATGGTATCTGTATTGGTATCTGTGATATATGTATTGGTAGCTGTGGTATCTGTGCGAGTTGCTGTGGTATTTGCATAGATTGCTGTGATATCTGTATGTGTTGCTGGGGAATCTGTATGGGTCGCTGTGGTATTTGTATGGGTAGCTGTGGAATCTGTATGGCTAGATGTGGTATCTGTATAGGTAGCTGTGGTATCTGTAGGGGTAGCTGTGGTATCTGTATGGATTGCTGGGGTATCTGTATGAGTAGCTGTGGTATTTTTATGGGTACCTGTGGTATCTGTATAGGTAGCTGTAGTATCTGTATTGGTATCTGTGATATATGTATGGGTAGCTGTGGTTTCTGTGTGAGTTGCTGTAGTATCTGTATGGTTTACTCTGGTATCTATATAGGTAGCTGTGGTATCTGTATGTGTGGCTGTGGGATCTCTATGGGTAGCTGTGGTATCTGTATGGGAAACTGTGGTATCTGTATGGATTGCTGTGTCATGCAGAAACCTTGTATCTCCATTTCTGTTGTTTGATGTTCACCTTAGATTGTATCCGAATTTAATGAGGAATAGACCAATAGAAACAGTGCAGAAGTGTCACAGTTTGGAGAGACGTGGTTTTTGTTCAGTGATGTTTAATGATTTTTTTAATGCATTTATTTATTTAATGTTAATTTCTGATCTTTTTCTGTGTTTGATCTTTTAGGTGATCTCAGTTTCTTCACTCTTTAAAGTGTTGACTGTGTGTTTGAACTTGATTGTAACTGGATTTGGAGGAAAGTATCCAGTCAGTTGATAAAGTGAATAACATTATGGTCTGTGTGTTGGGGTTCATTCCTGACGGTTTGGTCTGATTGGCTGTTTCAGAGCTGAATTTTTACTGCTCAGTGTGTCTGAAACTCAAATTTTGGTCTCGTTTGCATATTGACGAAGAAACCAGCCAATCGGGAGTGAGAAAATGAACGGGCGGTATTTATAGAGCGTAATAGCACTAGTGTTCTCGATCGTGGTGAGTCTGGGAAAAATGCTGATTTTTAAGTTTTTTCCACCACGGATGAGAAAACTAGAGCGGCAGAATAAGTATAAACACTGAACCTCTGAAAAACTTTTAAAATTCTTCTAAAAAAAATTCCTTCAAGAATTTTTTTTTTTTTATTATTTTTTTGGTCTCTGTCTTTCTTTAACTCTAGTTTAGATCAGTTTCACTCCTGAGAGAGGTACCTTCTACCTGAGTAGCACCTCATTCTCCACCAGCCTGGGAAGCTTCATGATCATCATCCATACTGGATCATCACACACTTCCACAGTACTGATGCTCCTCTGCTCACACAGAGTGGAGACTGAGAGTCAGTGGGGTAAATCTGGGTAAAGTAGTGCAGCCCAGATTCATACAGACTGATCCTCTCCAGCTCTTTTATACTCCAGGACTGGGCTTCACGCTGATGCTAACAGAGTCAGGTGATCATGAGGGCGGAGTCTAACCTACCATAGATGAGATGATTTGGTGATACTATAGATAAACCAAATATGAGGGCATGACGGTATTTTATCTTTTATACTAAGCTTATTTGTCAGCTGTTTTTCACACTAAGTGCTTAAGAAAATCGTCAAAAAGATAGAAATAAAGCATGTTTTACTTTTCACAATTTTTAGCTTACTTTGTTTTACACAATAATCCCACTAACTGAGCAATACCTTTCCGATCCTTGCCCTTTATCTTCCAGCTGGAGTCTGGAAAACATGGGTTTCTGTGTTTTTCACAGTCTTAATGCGAACTCATACAGACCGATCCTCTCCTAACACTTTTATACTCCAGCACTGATCTTCACACTGATGGTAACTGATGAGACTGATGCAAAAAAAAAAAAAAAGGGTGGAGTCTAATCTGCCATAGTTGAGTAGGTAATGATCAACTGCAGAGCTGTATTAGTTTTTAATCATGAAACTACTTCATAAAGCACTTTGAAACTAAACACTCCTACTTTTATTGTAATACTCCAGAACTGATCTTCACAGTGATGGTTTCATCTCCTGATTGATCAAGTGAACTGAATTTAAAACTTTAACTTGTTTTGAGATTTTATGCTAAAAGAATGGAAAAGCTCCATCAGTTCAACTGGAGTCTGGAGTCTATAGCATACAAGCTTTTCATCCACCAATAAAAAGTGTGAATGAAGAGACTTACTCACTCTACTGCAAAACCCAAAGGCTATAACACACATATTCAGCCCTACAGCATTAGTTTCTACACTGATGGCAACAGCTGTTCTCTTCAGGCTCCGCCCCAAACATGTTCTGTTGAAGCTCCATCTCCTTCAGTCTCTCCTGCTCTGCTTCCTCCAGCTTCTACAGTGAGTGTGTGATTAAATGGTGGTCCCATGGGGCCATGGAAGGGTTGTGCTCTTGTGGATAAATTGAGTATTACAGCAACTCTGTTTAAAGGGTAAATAATAGTGATGCCCTCCTGTGGATAAACTCAGTATTACAGCAGCTCTGTTTTGAGTATTATCATGATAACAGAGCTGTAGATCCAGGCTATGTGCT
The DNA here is from genome assembly GCF_023375975.1 of Astyanax mexicanus. Lineage (NCBI taxonomy): Eukaryota > Metazoa > Chordata > Actinopteri > Characiformes > Acestrorhamphidae > Astyanax > Astyanax mexicanus. Next base: position 25,519,197 of record NC_064432.1, read on the forward strand.
GTTATGTGGATTATACTGTATTGTACTGAAGTGATAAAAGAGGCTTTCTAAAGGTTTAAAACACTGTGGAAAAGGTCTTACGTCTTAAATTAAATATAAATATAGAGGGTGGTGCTAAACTGCCCCCCTGGGTATGAGTGAGTGTGTAAGTGAATGGGTGTAAGTTGTGTCCAGCCCAGGAGGCGCCTAGTGACACCATGTAGGTTCTGGACACAGATAAGAGAACCAATAAAAGACAGATAGATAGATGGATGATCTTCTTTTCATAAAGGGAATCTGACTTTATTAGACTTTAATGACAAATAGACCAATAGAAATGCTCCAAAATGGGAAAACAATATTCCTTCTCTATAACTACAGTTTTTGGTATCGACTCCTGTAGTGACTAACCAACAAAACATGGAGAACACAGTATAAAACACTCTAAATGTAGATATTGTGGGTGAACTGATGTGTGAACTAAAGTCTCTCATGTTTGTGGGCGGAGCCTGAAAAGACAGTACCGTAAATGTGAAAAATAGTGCTAAAATCATACAAAATCTCAGAGAAAAATGTACATATTATAGGCAGATCTAAAAACTCTCAAAGAAAATCTACAGAATAGAGCTCAGCTTTATCTTTATTCTGTTTTGAGGATGATTATTTATAGTCTTATCCTTTCTTAAAATGAGAATTGTGTATTTTGGCCCATTAGTTTTATAGAAACTGATGAATAACTTCAGAAAAATCTCTCGGTAGATTTCTATAGCATTTGTCCAATCACGTCGTCTCCAGTAGATTGGGTTCCACCCCTTGATTACTGTGCAGATGCTACCATCAGTGTGAGTCTTACTGCTGGAGTATAAAAGTCAGAGAAGCGATGCTCTCGTATGCATTCGGGTTTTCCTTTGGGAGAATCCAAATGTACCCATTGCTCTTCTGCTGCTCCAAGCTCTTGGGTTTGGGGTCAGTATGAGGGAGTAATGGTGGTGGTCCTTCTTGGAGGATCTGGATGATTAGAGATTCATCCAGGTTCACCGAGAAAAAACATCTAGAAGGGTTTTCCAATCATGTAAGAAAAGATATGTATCATGTTAGATATATACCAGAGATATAAAGAACAAATAGAGGAGATATAAGGTGTACAATTTAGTTTTATAACATTGAATTTATTTTACCAAACATTTTTAAGAAGTTTATAATTTTACACGCCTGAATTGGCTTGATGATTCCCTCATCAATAAACCTCCAGCTCTCCAGATACTCATCTGGGACATTTGGAGGTCCATCAAGGGCCACCATCAGCCTCACAAACTGACCCCAACATGCACTATGTAGGATCAGCTTGTGACCAGGCTAAATTTGGCCTCTTACATCAGGAGAGCCCAAATTTATTAAGAGCCGCAGCTTCATTGACTCTTATACTTCAGCACCGAGCTCCACACTGATGGTAACCTCTCCAAAGTGGTCACAGAGGCGGAGTCTGAAATAGCAGAGACAATATGATTGGACCGACACTACATAAATTAGCATAATAGATCAAGCAAACATGAACATCTAATAATTAATCATTTAACAATTATACATTCAGCTTTATATGGAGAGAAAAGTTTAGAATATTTAAACTCTGATTTTCTGAGACTCTCTAATGGAGAGTTCTGAATTCTACTTACGTGCTCTTCTCTTTACTCCTCCAATCTCAAGTCTTAAGTACAACGCTGTGTTAAACAGACGGGCTCTCCAGAACTGATCTCCACACTGATGGTAGCTCCTCCCACTTGGTCATTAAGTTAAAAGAGATTAAACTCACACCAACAAGTAACCTTTCAAACACTTCATTTTACTGATTTCTGATTTTTAAGAAACAGTTTTTGTTTTAAGAAAAATGCAGCCTAAAACTAAACGACATTAACCCCATAAAAAAGACGCTCTCTGAGCTTTTAGATGGTTTTAACTCTAATCTTCACATCTATGGTACTAACTGCTCACTCCGAGCTCTGACCACAAACACGTACCTAAAGAAAGACTCTTAGTCTAGCGTTTAGAGAGTCTAAATAAAACTGATCACTGCACTACTGCTCACTACTGATGTGATTAAGGAGGATTTCTTGAAACAAATTGACCTTTAGGTTTGAGTGTGTGAGTAAATGGTGGTTCCATGTGGGCATGGAAGTTTTGTTCTCTTGTGGCCAAACTGAGTATTACAGCAGCTCTGTTTTTGAGGATTAAATCTGAAATTAGTAAGCGTTCATCTTGGTCTAGCATTCAGACAGTCTAAATAAAACTGATCACTGCACTACTGCTCACTACTGACGTGATAAAAGAGGCTTTCTAAAGGTTTAAAACACTGTGGAAAAAGGGATTATGTTTTTAATGAAATATAAATATAGAGGGTGGGTGAACTGGCTGTGCTAAACTGCCCCCCTGGGTATGAGTGAGTGTGTAAGTGAATGGGTGTAAGTTGTGTCCAGCCCAGGAGGAGTCTAGTGACACCATGGAGGTTCTGGAAACAGATAAGAGAACAGATAAAAAGACAGATAGATAGATGGAATCTTCTTTTCATGATGTGAATCTGATACTTGTATTAGACTTTTGAAGTCTTGGTTTTAGTATCGACTCCTGTAGTGACTGACCAACAAAACATGGAGAACACAGTATAAAACACTCTAAATGTAGATATTGTGGGTGAACTGATGTGTGAACTACAGTCTCTCGTGTTTGTGGGCGGAGCCTGAAAAAGAGACAGTACCGTAAATGTGAAAAATAGTGCTAAAATCATACAAAATCTCAGGGAAAAATGTACATAAATCTAAAAGCTACAGAAAAGTGTTGAGTTTTATCTTTATTCAGTTTTAAGGAGGATTTCTTATACTCTTATCCTTTCTTAAAATGAGAATAGTGTATTTTGACCCGTTAGTTTTATAGAAACTGATAAATAACTTCAGAAAAATCTCACAGGAATATTCCTATAGTGTTTGTCCAATCACGTCGTCTCCAGTAGATTGGGTTCCGCCCCTTGATTACTGTGCAGATGCTACCATCAGTGTGAGTCTTACTGCTGGAGTATAAAAGTCAGAGAAGCGATGCTCTTGTATGTGTTTGGGTTCTTCTTTGGGAGAACTCAAATGTACCCGTTGCTCTCATGCTGCTCCAAGCTTTTGGGTTTGGGGTCAGTATGAGAGAATAATGGTGGTGGTCCTTCGTGGAGGATCTGGATGATTGGAGATTCATCCAGGTTCACTGAGAAGAACCATATAGAAGGTAGTTCCAGTCATGTAAGAAGAGATATATATCATGTTAGATATTTAGCATAGATACCTGAAATAAGAGTGGTGATAATATAATTTGCACAGTTTATCATTTCAAAACACTGTTTTTTTTATGTCAAACATTTTTGAGAGGTTTAAAATTTTACATGCCTGGATTGGCTTGATGATTCTCTCCTCAATAAACCTCCAGCTCCCAGACACCCATCTGGGACATTTGGAGGTCCACCAAGGGCCACCATCAGCCTCACAAACTGACCCCAACATGCACTATGTAGGATCAGCTTGTGACCAGGCTAAATTTGGCCTCTACCATCAGGAGAGCCCAAATTTATAAAGAGCCGCAGCTTCATTGACTCTTATACTTCAGCACCGAGCTCCACACTGATGGTAACCTCTCCAAAGTGGTCCCAGAGGCGGAGTCTGAAATAGCAGAGACAATATGATTGGACCAACACTATAGAAATTAGCATAATAGATCAAGCAAACATAAACATCTAATAATTAATAAATTAACAATTATACATTCAGCTTTATATGGAGAGAAACGTTTAGAATATTTAAACTCTGATTTTCTGAGACTCTCTAATGGAGAGTTCTGAATTCTACTTACGTGCTCTTCTCTTTACTCCTCCAATCTCAAGTCTTAAGTACAACGCTGTGTTAAACAAACGGGCTCTCCAGAACTGATCTCCACACTGATGGTAGCTCCTCCCACTTGGTCATTAAGTTAAAAGAGATTAAACTCACACCAACAAGTAACCTTTCAAACACTTCATTTTACTGATTTCTGATTTTTAAGAAACAGTTTTTGTTTTAAGAAAAATGCAGCCTAAAACTAAACGACATTAACCCCATAAAAAAGACGCTCTCTGAGCTTTTAGATGGTTTTAACTCTAATCTTCACATCTATGGTACTAACTGCTCACTCCAAACTCTGCTCACAAACACGTACCTGAAGAAAGACTCTTAGTCTAGCGTTTAGAGAGTCTAAATAAAACTGATCACTGCACTACTGCTCACTACTGATGTGATCAAGGAGGATTTCTTGAAACAAATTGACCTTTAGGTTTGAGTGTGTGAGTAAATGGTGGTTCCATGTGGTCATGGAAGTTTTGTTCTCTTGTGGCCAAACTGAGTATTACAGCAGCTCTGTTTAAAGTGGGAAAAATAGTGATGCCCTCCTGTGGATAAACTGAGTATTACAGCAGCTCTGTTTTTGAGGATTAAATCTGAAATTAGTAAGCGTTCATCTTGGTCTAGCATTCAGACAGTCTAAATAAAACTGATCACTGCACTACTGCTCACTACTGACGTGATAAAAGAGGCTTTCTGAAGATTTAAACACTGTGGAAAAAGACCTTATGTTTTAAATTAAATATAAATATAGAGGGTGGGTGAACTGGCTGTGCTAAACTGCCCCCCTGGGTATGAGTGAGTGTGTAAGTGAATGGGTGTAAGTTGTGTCCAGCCCAGGAGGAGCCCAGTGACACCATGTAGGCTCTGGACACAGATAAGAGAACAGATAAAAAGACAGATAGATAGATGGAATCTTCTTTTCATGATGTGAATCTGATACTTGTATTAGACTTTAGTGACGAATAGACCAATAGAAATGCTCCAAAATGGGAAAACAATATTCCTTCTCTATAACTACAGTTTTTGGTATCGACTCCTGTAGTGACTAACCAACAAAACATGGAGAACACAGTATAAAACACTCTAAATGTAGATATTGTGGGTGAACTGATGTGTGAACTAAAGTCTCTCATGTTTGTGGGCGGAGCCTGAAAAGACAGTACCGTAAATGTGAAAAATAGTGCTAAAATCATACAAAATCTCAGAGAGAAATGTACATTTTATAGGCAGATCTAAAAACTCTCAAATAAAAGCTACAGAACAGCGTTTAGTTTCAGTTTCATTTTGTTTTGAGGATGATTATTTATAGTCTTATCCTTTCTTAAAACGAGAATAGTGTATTTTGGCCCGTTAGTTTTATAGAAACTGATGAATAACTTCAGAAAAATCTCCCGGAAAATTCCTATAGCGTTTGTCCAATCACGTCGTCTCCAGTAGATTAGGTTCCGCCCCTTGATTACTGTGCAGATGCTACCATCAGTGTGAGTCTTACTGCTGGAGTATAAAAGTCAGAGAAGCGATGCTCTTGTATGTGTTTGGGTTCTTCTTTGGGAGAATCCAAATGTACTCATTGCTCTCCAGCTGCTCCAAGCTCTTGGGTTTGGGGTCAGTATGTGGGAATAATGGTGGTGGTCCTTCTTGGAGGGTCTGGATGATTAGAGATTCATCCAGGTTCACCAGGAAGAACCGTCTGGAAGGTAGTTCCAGTCATGTAAGAAAAGATGTATATCATGTTAGATATTTAGCATAGATACCTGAAATAAGAGTGGTGATAATATAATTTGAACAGTTTATCATTTCAAAACACTGATTTTTTATATCAAACATTTTTGAGAGGTTTAAAATTTTACATGCCTGAATTGGCTTGATGATTCTCTCCTCAATAAACCGCCAACTTCCCAGACACCCATCTGGGACATTTGGAGGTCCATCAAGGGCCACCATCAGCCCCACAAACTGACCCCAACATGCACTATGTAGGGTCAGCTTGTGACCAGGCTAAATTTGGCCTCTTCCATCAGGAGAGCCCAAATTTATAAAGAGCCGCAGCTTCATTGACTCTTATACTTCAGCACCGAGCTTCACACTGATGGTAACCTCTCCAAAGTGGTCACAGAGGCGGAGTCTGAAATAGCAGAGACAATATGATTGGACCAACACTATAGAAATTAGCATAGTGGATCAAGCTAACATAAACATCTATTACTTAATCATTTAACAATTATACATTCAGCTTTATATGGAGAGAAAAGTTTAGAATATTTAAACTCTGATTTTCTGAGACTCTCTAATGGAGAATTCTGAATTCTACTTACGTGCTCTTCTCTTTACTCCTCCAATCTCAAGTCTTAAGTACAACGCTGTGTTAAACAGACGGGCTCTCCAGAACTGATCTCCACACTGATGGTAGCTCCTCCCACTTGGTCATGAAGTTAAAAGAGATTAAACTCACACCAACAAGTAACCTTTCAAACACTTCATTTTACTGATTTCTGATTTTTAAGAAACAGTTTTTGTTTTAAGAAAAATGCAGCCTAAAACTAAACGACATTAACCCCATAAAAAAGACGCTCTCTGAGCTTTTAGATGGTTTTAACTCTAATCTTCACATCTATGGTACTAACTGCTCACTCCAAGCTCTGACCACAAACACGTACCTGAAGAAAGACTGTTCATACAGCTCTTTTACACTTTATTTCACACTACCTGTATCTGATTAGCTAATTGCTTAATGAATATGTAAATGAGAGAAATGTGGGCGTGTCAGATAAAGAAATTGAGGGAATAGTACAGTTTCAGGTTTGATGCTGGATCTACTGCTCTCCCTCTGTTTCCTCCACATGAGTATCAGCCAGCTAACAATGCTAAAAGATCTGAAACTGGAAATCACTCATCTTAGTCTAGCGTTTAGACAGTCTAAATAAAACTGATCACTGCACTACTGCTCATTACTGACGTGATAAAAGAGGCTTTCTGAAGATTTAAACACTGTGGAAAAAGACCTTATGTTTTAAATTAAATATAAATATAGAGGGTGGGTGAACCGGCTGTGCTAAACTGCCCCCCTGGGTATGAATGAGTGTGTAAGTGAATGGGTGTAAGTTGTGTCCAGCCCAGGAGGAGTCTAGTGACACCATGTAGGTTCTGGACACAGATAAGAGAACAGATAAAAAGACAGATAGATAGATGGATGATCTTTTCATGATGTGAATCTGATACTTGTATTAGACTTTTGAAGTCTTGGTTTTAGTATCGACTCCTGTAGTGACTGACCAACAAAACATGGAGAACACAGTATAAAACACTCTAAATATAGATATTGTGGGTGAATTGATGTGTGAACTACAGTCTCTCATGTTTGTGGGCGGAGCCTGAAAAAGAGACAGTACCGTAAATGTGAAAAATAGTGCTAAAATCATACAAAATCTCAGGGAAAAATGTACATAAATCTAAAAGCTACAGAAAAGTGTTCAGCTTTATCTTTATTCAGTTTTAAGGAGGATTTCTTATACTCTTATCCTTTCTTAAAATGAGAATAGTGTATTTTGACCCGTTAGTTTTATAGAAACTGATAAATAACTTCAGAAAAATCTCACAGGAATATTCCTATAGTGTTTGTCCAATCACGTCGTCTCCAGTAGATTGGGTTCCGCCCCTTGATTACTGTGCAGATGCTACCATCAGTGTGAGTCTTACTGCTGGAGTATAAAAGTCAGAGAAGCGATGCTCTTGTATGCATTTGGGTTTTCCTTTGGGAGAACTCAAATGTACCCATTGCTCTCCAGCTGCTCCAAGCTCTTGGGTTTGGGGTCAGTATGTGGGAATAATGGTGGTGGTCCTTCTTGGAGGATCTGGATGATTGGAGATTCATCCAGGTTCACCAGGAAGAACCGTCTAGAAGGTAGTTCCAGTCATGTAAGAAAAGATGTATATCATGTTAGATATTTAGCATCAATATACCTGAAATAAGAGTGGTGATAATATAATTTGCACAGTTTTTCATTTCAAAACAGATTTTTTTTATGTCAAACATTTTTGAGAGGTTTAAAATTTTACACGCCTGAATTGGCTTGATGATTCTCTCCTCAATAAACCGCCAACTTCCCAGATACTCATCTGGGACATTTGGAGGTCCATCAAAGACCACCATCAGCCTCACAAACTGACCCAACATGCACTATGTAGGATCAGCTTGTGACCAGGCTAAATTTGGCCTCTTCCATCAGGAGAGCCCAAATTTATAAAGAGCCGCAGCTTCATTGACTCTTATACTTCAGCACCGAGCTCCACACTGATGGAAACCTCTCCAAAGTGGTCAAAGAGGCGGAGTCTGAAATAGCAGCGACAATATGATTGGACCAACACTACAGAAATTAGCATAGTGGATCAAGCTAACATAAACATCTAATAATTAATCATTTAACAATTATACATTCAGCTTTATATGGAGAGAAAAGTTTAGAATTTTTAAACTCTGATTTTCTGGGACTCTCTAATGGAGAATTCTGAATTCTACTTACGTGCTCTTCTCTTTACTCCTCCAATCTCAAGTCTTAAGTACAACGCTGTGTTAAACAGACGGGCTCTCCAGAACTGATCTCCACACTGATGGTAGCTCCTCCCACTTGGTCATTAAGTTAAAAGAGATTAAACTCACACCAACAAGTAACCTTTCAAACACTTCATTTTACTGATTTCTGATTTTTAAGAAACAGTTTTTGTTTTAAGAAAAATGCAGCCTAAAACTAAACGACATTAACCCCATAAAAAAGACGCTCTCTGAGCTTTTAGATGGTTTTAACTCTAATCTTCACATCTATGGTACTAACTGCTCACTCCAAACTCTGCTCACAAACACGTACCTGAAGAAAGACTCTTAGTCTAGCGTTTAGAGAGTCTAAATAAAACTGATCACTGCACTACTGCTCACTACTGATGTGATCAAGGAGGATTTCTTGAAACAAATTGACCTTTAGGTTTGAGTGTGTGAGTAAATGGTGGTTCCATGTGGTCATGGAAGTTTTGTTCTCTTGTGGCCAAACTGAGTATTACAGCAGCTCTGTTTAAAGTGGGAAAAATAGTGATGCCCTCCTGTGGATAAACTGAGTATTACAGCAGCTCTGTTTTTGAGGATTAAATCTGAAATTAGTAAGCGTTCATCTTGGTCTAGCATTCAGACAGTCTAAATAAAACTGATCACTGCACTACTGCTCACTACTGACGTGATAAAAGAGGCTTTCTGAAGATTTAAACACTGTGGAAAAAGACCTTATGTTTTAAATTAAATATAAATATAGAGGGTGGGTGAACTGGCTGTGCTAAACTGCCCCCCTGGGTATGAATAAGTGTGTAAGTGAATGGGTGTAAGTTGTGTCCAGCCCAGGAGGAGCCCAGTGACACCATGTAGGCTCTGGACACAGATAAGAGAACAGATAAAAAGACAGATAGATAGATGGAATCTTCTTTTCATGATGTGAATCTGATACTTGTATTAGACTTTAGTGACGAATAGACCAATAGAAATGCTCCAAAATGGGAAAACAATATTCCTTCTCTATAATTACAGTTTTAGTATCGACTCCTGTAGTGACTGACCAACAAAACATGGAGAACACAGTATAAAACACTCTAAATGTAGATATTGTGGGTGAACTGATGTGTGAACTAAAGTCTCTCATGTTTGTGGGCGGAGTCTGAAAAGACAGTACCGTAAATGTGAAAAATAGTGCTAAAATCATACTAAATCTCAGAGAGAAATGTACATTTTATAGGCAGATCTAAAAACTCTCAAAGTAAAGCTACAGAAAAGTGTTTAGTTTTATCTTTATTCTGTTTTGAGGATGATTATTTATACTCTTATCCTTTCTTAAAATGAGAATAGTGTATTTTGGCCCGTTAGTTTTATAGAAACTGATGAATAACTTCAGAAAAATCTCCCCGGAAAATTCCTATAGCGTTTGTCCAATCACGTCGTCTCCAATAGATTGGGTTCTGCCCCTTGATTACTGTGCAGATGCTACCATCAGTGTGAGTCTTACTGCTGGAGTATAAAAGTCAGAGAAGCAATGCTATCGTATGCATTCGGGTTTTTCTTTGGGAGAACTCAAATGTACCCATTGCTCTCCCGCTGCTCCAAGCTCTTGGGTTTGGGTCAGTATGTGGGAATAATGGTGGTGGATCTTCTTGGAGGATCTGGATGATTAGAGATTCATCCAGGTTCACCAGGAAGAACCATCCAGAAGAGTTTTCAAATCTGGTGAAAAGATATATAATGTATAACATATATGTATATGTAACAGTTGAACACTGGGAAAAAAAACAGTAGTACTAGTGTGGTGTGCACCGTTAATCATTTTATAACATCGAAATTATTTTACTATATGTTTTTGAGATGCTTAGAATGTAACACACCTGGATTGGCTTGACGATTCCCTCATCAATAAACCTCCAGCTCCCAGACACCCATCTGGGACATTTGGAGGTCCATCAAGGGCCACCATCAGCCTCACAAACTGACCCCAACATGCACTATGTAGGATCAGCTTGTGACCAGGCTAAATTTGGCCTCTTACATCAGGAGAGACCAAATTTATAAAGAGCCGCTGCTTCATTGACTCTTATACTTCAGCACCGAGCTTCACACTGATGGTAACCTCTCCAAAGTGGTCACAGAGGCGGAGTCTGAAATAGCAGAGACAATATGATTGGACCGACACTACAGAAATTAGCATAATGGATCAAGCAAACCTAAACATCTAATAATTAATAAATTAACAATTATACATTCAGCTTTATATGGAGAGAAAAGTTTAGAATATTTAAACTCTGATTTTCTGGGACTCTCTAATGGAGAGTTCTGAATTCTACTTACGTGCTCTTCTCTTTACTCCTCCAATCTCAAGTCTTAAGTACAACGCTGTGTTAAACAGACGGGCTCTCCAGAACTGATCTCCACACTGATGGTAGCTCCTCCCACTTGGTCATGAAGTTAAAAGAGATTAAACTCACACCAACAAGTAACCTTTCAAACACTTCATTTTACTGATTTCTGATTTTTAAGAAACAGTTTTTGTTTTAAGAAAAATGCAGCCTAAAACTAAACGACATCAAACCCATAAAAAAGACGCTCTCTGATCTTTTAGATGGTTTTAACTCTAATCTTCACATCTATGGTACTAACTGTTCACTCCAAGCTCTGCTCACAAACACGTACCTAAAGAAAGACTGTACATACAGCTCTTTTACACTTTATTTCACACTACCTGTATCTGATTAGCTAATTGCTTAATGAATATGTAAATGAGAGAAATGTGGGCGTGTCAGATAAAGAAATTGAGGGAATAGTACAGTTTCAGGTTTGATGCTGGATCTACTGCTCTCCCTCTGTTTCCTCCACATGAGTATCAGCCAGCTAGCAATGCTAAAAGATCTGAAACTGGAAATCACTCATCTTAGTCTAGCGTTTAGACAGTCTAAATAAAACTGATCACTGCACTACTGCTCACTACTGACGTGATAAAAGAGGCTTTCTGAAGATTTGAAGCAAATTGACCTTTAGGTATGAGTGTGTGTGAGTAAATGGTGGTCCCATGGGGCCATGGAAGTTTTGTGCTCTTGTGGATAAACTGAGTATTACAGCAGCTCCGTTTAAAGTGTAAAAAATAGTGATGCCCTCCTGTGGATAAACTCAGTATTACAGTATTCCTTTTCTATAATCACAGTTTTAGTATTGACTCCTGTAGTGCCTAACCAACAAAACACGGAGAACACAGTATAAAACACTCTAAATGTAGATATTGTGGGTGAACTGATGTGTGAACTACAGTCTCTCATGTTTGTGGGCGGAGCCTGAAAAGACAGTACCGTAAATGTGAAAAATAGTGCTAAAATCATCCTAAATCTCAGGGGAAAAACATAGTTTTATCAGTTTTATCTTTATTCTGTTTTGAGGAGGATTATTTATAGTCTTATCCTTTCTTAAAATGAGAATAGTGTATTTTGGCCCGTTAGTTTTATAGAAACTGATGAATAACTCCAGGAAAATCTCCCAGGAAAATTCCTGTAGTGTTTGTCCAATCACGTCGTCTCCAGTAGATTGGACTCCTCCCCTTGATTACTGTGCAGATGCTACCATCAGTGTGAGTCTTACTGCTGGAGTATAAAAGTCAGAGAAAGCTGCACTGGTATTTATTCAGTGTTTCCTAATTGGTGAATCAAGCTGTACCTGTTGTTGGTACATTGATCTCAGCTTACTGTTTGTAAGGGGGTCAGTTTATGGGTGTTGGTGGTGGTCCAACAAGGATCCTCAAATGTTTAAGATCTTTGTGTAACTGTCAAGCAAATGGTAAATTTGGTGTGACAATAGCTGTACTGGTCTAAGTTGTAAATGCCACATCTCAAATAGATTTATATATATACACACACACACATTCCAACAATTTCTTCTCTCCATGAGAATCATCTAGGTATGAACGTAGACTTCAATTCCAGACTCTTCCTGCTCTTCAGCATCAGCTTAAGGTGTCCTTTAGTTAAAGACCTCCAGCCCCTCTGAACATTAATATGGTTGTTTGGAGGTCCATTAAAAACAACCACCAGCCACACACACTGATCACATCACGTAGTATGTAGGGTCAATCTGTGACCAGACAAAAAATTTGGCCTCTCCCACTGGGAGAACCAATATTTATTCAGCGCACAGCTTCACTGACGTGTACACTCCAGCACTGATCTTCACAATGATGATAATGTCCCAACGTGGTCAACGAGGCGGAGTCTGAACATCATCAACAATATGATTGGTCCAACACTTACAGTGACATAGTGAATCAAGCAAACACAATATTAACACACTTAGGCATTTTACTCACAAATACAATTTTGTAGTGAGAAGAGCTTGGAGTATTTAACCACCAATTCTAAGACTCGTATAAAATCTTCACTTCATTAAACATTTTTCACCACAAGCCATGAGCTCACCACTGTGTTTAAACACACAGTCCCTCCAGTACTGTTCTTCACAGTGAAGGCAGATCCTCCTCATTGGTCATAAAAAAAGAGTTTAAACTCACATAAACAAATAACCTTTTAAATACTTAGTTTTACTGTTTATGCTACTACCTGCTCACTCCAGGCTCCGCCCACAAACATGTCCTTAAAAAACACTCTGCATACAACACTTTTGAGCTTTATTTCACACTACCTGTATCTGATTAGATAATATGCAAATGAGAGAAATGTGGGCGTGTCAGATGAAGAAATTGAGTGAACAATACAGTTTCAGGTTCAAGATCGAGACTCAGAATATAATGATGGATAGACCAATAGAAATGCTCCAAAATTACTTGGAAAAAGAATCTTCCTTCTTTACATTACAGTTTTGGAGGTACAGTGTTTTTGTGTGACAGTCTCTATAGAATTATTTTATTCTATTAAATAAATTCAATTAAATCATTGATCTCTGAAGACCCTTGGTCTTATTCAAATTCATCTGTAGATACCAACCAGTAAAACATGGAGAACACAGTATAAAACAGTATAAAAAGTTGCTGCAATACTCAGTTTGGCCACAAGAGCACAAAACTTCCAAGTCCCCATGGGACCACCATTGACTCAAACACTCACACCTTTAAGGCCCCATTAAACCACCATCACTTGAGGTGAATGGTGGTCCCATGGGATATTTGAAGTTTTGTGCTCTTGCTGCCAGTATTACATCAACTCTGTTTGAAGTGTAAAAAATACTGACGCCCTCATGTGGCCAAACTGAGTATTACATCAACTCTGTTTAAAGTGTAAAATAGTGACGCCCTCCTGTGGATAAACTTAGTATTACATCAACTCTGTTTAAAGTGTAAAAAATACTGACGCCCTCATGTGGCCAAACTGAGTATTACATCAACTCTGTTTAAAGTGTAAAAAAATAGTGATGCCCTCCTGTGGAGGAAAAAAAGAAAAAACAGAATTGCATGAAATATTATGGAAAACCATTCACGCCACCTAAAATAAAAAAACAGCAAATTCTAAACAAATTCTAAAAATATCATTATTTTAAGACAGTAAGTTTTTATTTTGTGATCTTAATTTATCATTTAAAAATACTGTTATTTTGAGATACTGATTCATTATTTTGAGATAATTTATTATTTTGAGATAGTAAGACATTATTTTGAGACTATCATTATTTTGTTAGTAAGTCATTATTTTAAAATACTCTCATTATTTTAAAATAGGAATTCATCAATTTGATATACTATCTCATAATTTAAAATAGTAAGTCATTATTGTGAGTGTATAATGTCTTACTATCTCAAAATAATGAGACAGCAGTTTACTTAATAATAAGAAAAAAATGCTGGATATATATTTTAGGTGCCAGGAATGGGCTTCCATAAAATATGTATATATTTTATTTACATATGTAAAATATATAAATATGATCTAAAGTATCTAAAAACTTACTATTAATAATATCATTAAAATACTGTGGTGACTAGGCAACAAATAAGTACAGGAAAAGAAAAGTAATTAAAAAATATTTTTTTATTTATTTTATTTAGTCATTTTCCCATTGGTTGATACTGAATCCAGCCGGCCAATCGGGTGGCGGTTTGGAGAAACGCTCTCTCGACGTCCAGGCAGTGGTCGAGACGGAGGTTCTCCTGCAGTAAAACAGAGAAAAAACGACTTAGAAGTTAAAATTAAGCGATGGCAGCTCGTTTAACAGCTTTAGTAACGTGTCGCTGAACAGAGAGCGCAGGGGAAAGCTGCTCGGTGAAGTGCCGCGACTTTATTACACTTTTAAACCGGTGAGTTCAGCACTGGAGCGACAGTGCTAATGCTAACTTCGTGTTCATATACACTGTAGAAGTGCTAACCTAATGCTAACTCGGTATTTTCCTTATTTTAATGTGTTTATTGTGTGAAATAGCTACAGTTTTAGTGTTTTATTGTGATTTTACGTGTTTAATACTGTTACTGTGAACTAAGAGTAAATTTTGAGTGATAAACGCTATTTATCAAGCTCTTTAAAGTTTTGGCGCGAATAAAGCTGCGCGCCGTATGCGCATGCGCGAGAGTGAGTACGCAATTTCAGTCGGGCTTTCACTGAAGTTCATTCCACCAATCAGAACGTTTCATATTCACCCAACCACCACGCCCCGCCCCTTCTATCTAGATTATCTATTATCTATATCTTTCTATATATCTCTTTCTCTCTATAGTTCAGTTAAGTTGTGCTTTATTAGCACAAATGTAATTATATACACTAAAGCATTTAATAATAATAATAATAATAATAATAATAATAAAATAATGATTAAGATATTAGAAAATAATAATACAAAATAAATAAACACAAATTAGAGGAAAACAAAATATTAAATGACTGAGTAATAAAGGAATGACGCAAACACATTAAAGTTAAATTAATTGTAGTGTAACACATAAAAGGTGTATCATCAATAATAAAAATACCAATAACCTTTAATAATTCCTTCCCCTCTCTCTCTCTCTCTCTCTCTCTCTCTCTCTCTCTCTCTCTCTCTCAAAACGTTGCTCTTTCACTCTCACTATTTACCTCCATCTCTCTTAAAACCTTGCTTTCTTTAACTCACTACCTACTGAACCACTGAGCAAACCCACATTGTCTACCTGGCCACCACTTAGCAACCCTTTTATTACTACTACAGCAACAACTTAGCAACCACTTAGCTAACCACTTTTTCTAGTATTAATTATGTACTTTTACATCAGTCCATAGTAAACACTCTCACATATACTGTATGTTATCTTACACTGTATCTCTGTGTTTCCTGAAGGAGGGGGTCTTACGTTTAAGAGGGGGGTCTTTGGAAACCTGGGGAGGCCTGAGACCATGATGTCGGTGTGTTTTGGACACGCCCACGACCTGGTGTTCTCTGGAGCAGCCAATGGAGACATTTACATCTGGAAGGAGCCCACGCTCTTGAAGACCATCAAAGCCCACGATGGACCTGTGTTCACCATGTTCTCCTCAGACAAGGCAAGATCTTTTTTTTTAATATATGTTTATTATATATAGTTGTATATTTGTATTAGATCAGTATCTTGTGTAGTTTGTTGATGTTTAAAGTTAGAAGAAAAGACTTGAGCTGCGCAGAATGTAAATGCAATTAAGTCTGTACAGCCTCTGTAAGCAACCACTCGGGAACACTGTCTCAACCCCCTAGCAAACACTTAGCAACCATCTGGGATTCCTAAGTAACTTCCCAGTAGGAAACACTATAGCATTCTCCTTGCTAAACTGTACAGTTTTTTGTTGAAAACATGGAATTTTATTTCCACCACAAACTGCTTACTTTTAGGCTACCTCTAAGTCCCTCTCTCTATCTCTTTACCTTTCTCTCTCCCTCTATCTATCTCTCACACTCCCTCTACCTCTTTCACATGCTCTTCCTCCATCTCTCTACCTTTTAATCTCTCAATCTCTACCATACTATCTCCCTCCCTCTATCACTCTCGTGCTCTGCCTCTTTCTATCCACCTATATCTCTCAATCTCCCTCTGTTTCTCTCACTCTCCAATTCTCTCTACCTCCCTCTCTCTCTTTACCTCTTATTGCCTCCACCTCTCTCCCTCTCTCTCTCTTTTTACCTCTAACTTCTTCCACCTCTCTCTCTCACTCTCTCTACCTCTAACTCCCTCCACCTCTCGCTCTATACTTCCTTGTCTTTGTACCTTTCTCTCCACCTCTGACTCCCTCCTTCTATCTTCCTCACTCTCTATCTCTCTCCACCTCCCTCCCTCTTTCTCTCTCCATCTAACTCTCTCCATCTAACTCTCTCCCTCCCTCATTCTATTTACCTCTAACTCTCCACCTTTCTCCCTCCGTCTACTTCTCTCCCCTATCTTGTTACCCCTCTTTCTCTACCTTTAACTCACTCTCTCCATCCAACTATTTCTCCCTCTTTCCCTCCCTCTAACTCTCTTACATCTAACTCTCACTCCCTCCCTACATCTAACTGTTTCTCCTTCTTTCCCTCTCTCCATCTCACTCTACATCTAACTCTCATTCCCTCCCTCCATCTAATTCTTTTTCTCCCTCTAACTTCCTCCTTCCATCATCTCTCTCTACATCTAACTCTTTCCTTCCCTATCTCTCACTCCCTACCTCCTCTACCTCTATCACCCTTTCCGTCTCTCACTTACTTCTCATACATGCACTCTCTCACTCCATGTCTCTCTCTCTCTCAGTATTAATCCCACTGCAACCACTTTGCAACCCTGTAGTAACTACCTGGTGTACCATAACATTAACACAGTGCAAACCAATTAGCAACATTATAGCAATCTACCACCAGGGATTTTATAGCAGCTACTTAGTAACACTGTAAAAACCACGTAGTAACAATCTAGGATACCACAGCAACCACTTAGAAAACCCATAGCATCCAACTGTCCATGACTTAGCAACCACTTAGCCTAATTTTTCTAGTATTAATTAGGTATTTTAAATTAAATTTATTAAAATGTTAATAATATAAACACTTTCACACATACTGTATGTTATCTTACACTGTATCTCTGTGTTTCCTGAAGGAGGAAACGTTTAAGAGGGGGGTCTTTGGAAACCTGGGGAGGCCTGAGACCATGATGTCTGTGTGATTTGGACACGCCCACGACCTGGTGTTCTCTGGAGCAGCCAATGGAGACTTGAAGACCATCAAAGCCCACGATGGATCTGTGTTCACCATGTTCTCTTTAGAGAAGGTGAGATCTTTCATTTAATATATTTATAGTTTAATATTATAAGATCAATATCTTGTTTAACTTGATGTTTAAAGTAAACTTGCACTCTTGGGACCATTTGGCAACGCTGCTTCAACCCCTTAGCAACACCATTTTACTTAGCCATTATGTACGAGGCAAAGTGAGATACAGGTGCATCTCAAAGAATTGAGTATTATCAAAAAGTAATTCAGTTAAAAATGTGAAACTCATTATATAGATGTATTACACACAGTGATCTATTTTAAGCGTTCATTTCTTTTATTGTTGATGATTATGGCTTACAGACAATGAAAATCCAAAAATCTGTATCTCAGAAACTTGTAATATTATATTATATTATTATTATAAGTTTTCATTGGCTGTAAGCTTCATAATAATCAACAATAAAAGAAATAAACACTTAAAATAGATCACTCGGTGTGTAATACATCTATATAAAAAAAATATTTGTATTTCTATTGCTCTGTTCATCAAAAAAAATTGACAGTGTAACCAATAGTTTGTGTTCAAATTATGTAGTAAACGCAAAATTGACAAAAATGGAGATACTTGTTTTTCATTACACAGCTACGAGATGAGTAACATTTTGAATTACTGAAATAAAGTTTAAATAAACTTTTCAATGATATTCTATTTTTTGAGATGCACCTGTATTGTGAGGCATGAAAAGGTCAAGTAAGGTGGGGCAGTAAGTAAAGAGGTACAGTGAGATTAAAGAGGCAAAATAAGGTCAGGTGAGTTAGAACCATTTTTTCCCCGCAATACTTTCATCTGTAATGTAGAATTACCCAGATTTTATTGTAATGTAATTAATTGTTATTAAGTGCTGCCCTCTAGTGCCTCAGTTAGGTAATAAAAAAAGCAAATAATACTTCTTAGTTTAGAGCAGTGGTTCCCAACCTATGGGTCGCGACCCAACCTATGGGTCGCCGAAGATTCACGGAGGGTCGCGAATACCTCTTGATTTTGAGGGGTTTAATTTTAATACCATATATAGCCCATGTTGAATAAATGACAAAGTATTTAATTATAAAATTATTAAATAATTAAATATATACATAGAAGCAACAAAATTTAAGTGCTACATTAAACATTTATTCTGTTTTTGAACGAAGACTAATAGTTGTATAAGACGACGCTGCCGGTTTCGTCTATGGCAGAAGCATTTCTGCTTTCTGACTCTGGTCAGCAGGCAGTATGGCTTTCTATACGCGATGTCTTCAGGATTTAAAAAAATAACAATAAAATAATAATAAATATTCAGCACATCATTCAAGCTTCCACCGCAGCACCCAGGAGTATTATAGAGAAGAGCTTCAAGATCGAATCTGTGAATCTTCGCGCTGAATAACGCCGCGCACTGCAGCATTTCAGGCCGCTGGAGCTCCATACGATGTTATTATTATTATGTATTATTATTATAGTTATTATTATTCATTCCTCATGTAAAAAAAAAATAAAAACATTGTATGAAACTCCGCTGGTGGTGGGAAATGCTGCAGCATGTGGATGCCTATTGGTCTAATAATAAACGTTGTTTTTAATTTGTGTATTTTCTAATTCTCTCTTTTAAATAACATTTTTTAAAGTCTATTTTCTAATTCCCCCTTTCAAATAATATTTTTAGTTTTAAGTCTATTTTTTAAACCCCCCTTTCAAATAATGTTTTTCGTTTTAAGTGCATTTTATAATTCTCCCTTCCAAATAATATTTTTAGTTTTAAGTGCATTTTATAATTCTCCTTTTCAAATAATATTTTTAGTCTTAAGTGCATTTTCTAATTCTCCCTTCAAATAATATAATTCGTTTTATGTGTTTTTTTTATAATTCACCCTTTCAAATAATATATATTTTTTGTTTTAAGTGCATTTTATAATCCTCCCTTTCAAATAATGTTTTTAGTTTTAAGTGCATTTGAGCAGGCAATGTTATAATGAAGTTCATTTTAGGGTGAATTATTGAAATGTATTAAAGTAATAAATGTAAAAGACGCAAGTGTATATATTTTTTTTATTTGGGGGGGGTTGTTGGGGCTTGATATGTTGGGTCACCAAAGCTTACAATGGTAAAAATATGGGTCCCTGAAGAAAAAGGTTGGGAACCACTGGTTTAGAGTATATGTAGGATAATAACTGTGGGCCACACCTTTCTATTCATTTTGTGTAAATCATCCTGCATTATCTCATCCTGTAATTTTTCTTTTTTTTTTAATTATATATTTTTAGGAAAATGGGGCGGTCCTGGAAATAGACAAGAGTGGACCAATTACCCTGCTGGTTCAGGTATGTGAAGACGTTTTTATGTGCACACTTGCACACCTACATGCACTAAAAAATAATATCAATATATTAAAGTATCGCAATAGTATTTATATATTCAAAAACAAAGTATTAACTTTGAATTATTAGTTTGAATTGTTAGTGAATGTGTTTAAGCCCCACCCACTAGATCATTAGTAGTACAATAGCAACTCTTAAAATACTATAAATATGATGGTGATTTAAACAATAGCAGTATATAGCCTGGTTTAAATATATTAAATAGGTACCCCTGCATTGTGAGACATTTGTGATATGCATTTAGCATATCAGTGTCAATGTTATGTATTGTAGATTAATACTAAAGTCATCCAAACTATGAAGAAAAACAATTATGATATAGATTAATAATAATATAAAATTATGTATAATAATAATAATATAGAATTATGTACTAAACAGAAAAAGTGTTAAACAAACTAGAATATGTTTTATATTTGACATTTTTTAAAGTAGCACCTCTTACTTAGATCTCTGCTGGATTTTCTCAGTCAGTTTTATGAGGTAGAGTCACCTGGAATTCAGGCTTTCAGTTAACAGCTGTGCTGAACTCATCAAGAGTTAATTACTTGAATTTCTTGTCTCTTAATAAAGTGTTTGAGAGCATCAGTTAAAGTAAAGTAGTGAAGAGGTAGAGTTACAGGTATACAGTGAATAGTTCTTAAAGTTTTACTCAAATATTCACTAAACAAACTTGTTACTTGTTAGTTTAAGTTACTACATGATTCCTTATGCATTTCTTCAGTCTGAATCACTTCACTATTCATTTACTGGTGCTGTTTGTCCCCGTTACCATGTTGCATTAATGCTGTCCAGGAATCTTTAATTAACAAAAGATTTATTATCTTTCTTTCTATGAACAATAAAAAGATTTTTTGAACTGTACATAAACAATGTGCAGAAGGC
Source organism: Astyanax mexicanus (assembly GCF_023375975.1). NCBI lineage: Eukaryota > Metazoa > Chordata > Actinopteri > Characiformes > Acestrorhamphidae > Astyanax > Astyanax mexicanus. The sequence continues at coordinate 25,540,075 of NC_064432.1, forward strand.
ACGCTTCATCTCTAAAGTATGACAAGCCAAAAATGTACAAAGACGACAACGTCATCCGACACATAGAAAATATTTAAGAGACTTAAGTTTAAAAGAAACAAAATGAAACAAAACACAAAAAAATAAAACCCTGATAAAAGGCAGATGAAATAAAATGTCAAATATTTGCTCTTGGATTATATTTTTTTCCCCCCATTTTTCAACAGTAGTATCAATTTCAGTCCAGTTTTCTGTAATTATTGTGTAATCATCAACGTTTTTGAGAACTAACTTGCATTTAATGACCATAAATTCTGGTTTGTGAAAATTAGTCTTCATAAAGAAAAAACTGAAAAGCTTCAGTTCTGAACTCAAAACGTAACCAACTAAAACTTCAGCTCATTCACTCTTTAAAAAAAAGCTGCTTTCGGAGGTTTAAAAAAAACTGTAGTAAAATACAAAAGGAACATATCCCTGCTGGAAAAAAAAAAACACAGCATGGCCAAATCAAGATGTTTTAGTTGGTAAAGTTGGTTGGCCAGATTAAGTTTTTAGAGTATGTTTTTGCTTGGGTTTGATGGTTTAGATGGTTCTACAAGCATATTCAACATGACCATCATGGGTAGGAATCACAGGGCGTCTCTCGTGACAATATTTTTTTCTCACAATACTATATGATTTATCTAAGATACTCAATATATCTTAAGACAAATTCTTTGCGATACTTCACAGCATCTGAAGAATCTGTTAGAATTTAAAGCATCTATTACTGAAGAGGATAAAATACTTTTAAATACCAAAGTAAATACCAAAAATTACCAATGTGTTGTTGTCAGCCAATATTCTTCACTGCAGGTTTATTAACCCTATTCATTTGATTATAGCGCCACTTTAACTCTAGTATGTCTAATTGCAGAGTTTAGAGCTCCTGTGCTTCAATAAAATATCAATATTTGACACCACATATCAAACTATATATTGCTATATCAGTATTATGTTGATATTGCGATATATCATATAGTTTTCGATGCATGGTGTCAAATATGGATATGTGCATTGAATCATAGGCGCTCTAAACTCCATAAGACTTGCCTCTCCAAGTAAGACTTACTAAAGTTACTGCTTAGTTAGTCCACATGGTGGCGCTATAATCAAATAAATAGGGTTAATAAACATGCGGTAAAGAATATTAGTACATCAATAAATTAATAATTCCTGGTATTTACTTATTTAGTAAATATTTAAATATTTACTTATCCTATTTAGTTACACCGAAGCAACTTAATCACAGTATCAAGACATTAGTGTTATCGTGAGATGGCCTGTGATTCACACCACTATTAACCAGCATTACTGATTTACAACTTTATTTATTTTGGTCCAGTTAACAAGTTGCGCTACCAGCATAGAACAGCGGCTCTCAAACTTTCTTAAACTTCTTTTAGTTGGATGGCCCCCTTTGAGGAGGACGGTAAGTGCCACTGTGGACCCCCCAAAACTCCTACTCTACATAGAGTAACAACAAAAAACTGCAGCCTTTTTTTTTAATGATCAAGCAGTACTTTTATAAAATGTGGCCAAATCAGAAAATGCTAAAAGGTAAAAACTTATAACAATATATACAACCCAAATTGTTCTTCTGCCCTCTTAGCACCTCATTCTGACCCCCTCTGTCCCGTTTGAGAACCGCTGGTACAGAGTATAGAATATTTGTAATAATTTTTACCTGGGTAACCATCATTTCAACCACCTTGACCATCAAAAGACCAAGCAAAAAAGAGCTCTTGAAGCAAAAGCTCTTCAGGTCTTGAGCTGGATTTTTATCAGCAGGGATATCGGTTCAGTGGCATTTAGTGGATGGATCTGTAAGGATAAGTATGGAAGTCACGAGTGTCCCTCTCTGGAGTCTCTTGAGTCTCTCGAGTCTTTCCTGTGTTTTTCATGATCAGAGTCTCGTCTGCGTTTGTCCCGGTCCTTGTCTCGGTCTCTATCCCGCTCCTTGTCCCGCTCTTTGTCCTTGGTGTAATGATGGCTGCTGTGATGCCTCTCTTTCCTCCTCTCCTCATGCCGGTCATCTCGCGAGTGCCGGCTTTTGTGCCTGTTTCTGCTCCGGCTCCTGCTTCGACTCCGGCTCCTGCTGCGGCTTCGACTCCTCGCTCTGTGTTTCTCTCGCTCGTGGTGCCGACTCGACTTGTGCCGGTGCCTTCCGTAGTGGTCTCGATCGTCCTTCTTAAAGGTATCTTCTGATCTACGAGACTGCCGGTCCCACAGCTCGTCGTAGTTTGGTTCTACACCCTTACTGTCCTTCTTAGGAGGCAAGGCGGAATCGGGGAACCTTGCGGTGGCGAAGGACAGTGGAGGCCCAGCGACTGTCTCTGGCATGGGCTGTGGAAAGCAAGCCTGGGGAGGAACCGGCGGAGACCATGGAGGTTCTGCGTGGGGAAATGGAATCATCGAAGGGGGTGGTCCAGGTGGGAAGCTGAAGGGGGCAGGAACTTGCGGATGCAGAGGTAAGAAGGGTGCTGGACTTGACTGAAGAGGTGGGAAGTTGGGCACTGGTGCAGGAGGATGGGGAGGATGGTACGCATGGTCTGGTGCTCCGGCATGATAAGGCGAGGGAGGGTACGTAGAAGGGGGTGGTGGGCCGTGACTTGCAGTGTTGAAAGCGCTTGAACTTAGAAGACGTGGCCTTGATGGCTTGGTACCTTCGTTTTTGCTTAAAGAGGAGATCGAGGAGATCGTGGAGATGGCCTGGATGTCTTCCACAGCTTTGAACTCTGGTAATGGCTTTGAAGAAGGTGCTGACTTGGTCATAGGTGGAACAGACACAGACTGGATGGAAGTAGACTGTGCCACGTCTGCACTTGTCTGAACTATCGTGTTGGATTGCATCACATCATCAGGTTCGGACTTGCTAGCACTTTTCAAAATGCCGGAAATGGCTGGCTTCAAAGATTTACTTGGACTCCAAATGTCTTCATTGTCAGGTACATCTTCAGTGCCATTATTAACAGACTCTTTTGGTGCAGTAGATATGGAAGATGTCGAGGCTATCGAGGAAAGTAAGTTTATTTCTTGACTTGATCCTTCATTGTTGGTACCGCTCTTCGTTTCAGTGCTGCTAGGTTCAATCTTAGGCTGAGCGGCGGCAAAGCTGGCGAGGAAAGCCTCTGTAGAAACATCTCCAGGCTTATCCTTCAGAGATAATAAAGATAAAACTTCACTTGTAGCTCCACTTTCTTTCTCTTTCCCTTGTGAGCTCATCTCCCCAGTCGAACTGCAAGGCTCCGGTTGCTCTTGCATCTTGACAGGTTTCGGCTCTTTCTTCTTGATTACAAACCGATCCAGTCTGGGGGTGGTGGGCGTTTTGGGAGTGACGCTTCCTGAAGAGGAAGAGGTACCTCCTGAAGAAGTGGCGCCTCCTGAAGAGGCACCATCAGTGGCAAGAGGTTGACTGATGATGCCATCAGTTGTGTTCCTTGCATCATCACCTGCAGGCACGTTCTTCTCAGACGTGGGTTTTGTTAGCACACCAGGGAGGAACCGCAACGACGACACGTTGTTCTCGCTGTCCTCCCCCTCCACCGGTTCCTCAGCGTGGGATTTGATAAGGCTCGCAGTGTCTTTCTTGGGTAGACGACCCAGAGTGCTAACAAAGTTTCTGTCTTCGTCTTGAGGCAAGACAGAAGTTTTCTGGATAAGGTCGACTTGCGGTTTGGTCTCCATGGCAAAAGTTGGAGCTTCACTAACTTCGCTTGGGAGGATAACCCCAAAGTCCCTTTTCGGTCTCTGACGAATGATTAGGCCAAGCAGGAGGTTTGGACGGTAGGTTTCCAAACCTGTTAGAACAGAAAACATGTTTAAACTTTGTCTTTCAGCCTATTTTTACTGAAAATCTAAGCTAAATAAACGCACATGCCACTGATATGCCAAACGCCATTAAACATTTAATGATAGCAACCAGCAGACAATTCTAGCCAGATACCAATAGTCTGATACCCACTGTGCTGTCCACTGTGGATGGTAATGATTTCTGTGAATCAGGGAATGTTAAAGACCAGCACAACTTTGGAAATAAACCACTATCAAGCTTTGCTCCAATTCCTATAATTCTTGTGTCCTTGCCATGAGCATTTTGGCCAGTCACAAGCTAACACCTCAATTTACACATAATTGGGAAAAACTTTTGACATGTAAAGGAATTTACATGTCAAACGTTATAGGACAGCAGTATGTTAATTGGTCTAACAATTAACATACTGCTGTCCTATAACGTTTGACAAGTAAATTCCTTTTGCTTGACAAAGTGTCACCATGCGATTATCAACTATTTAACTTTTATTAATCAATTAGAACCAAGAAAGTTTGGCTAAGATCACATTACGAACCTCAGTAATCAATTCCCATTTTTTGCTCAGATTGTATTAAGCCATGTTGACAGTTTACAGTTATAAATATAATAAACTTGCCAATAGACTGAAAGCAGCAATGGTAATGTGAACATAGCCTTCGATAAACCAATGCATGACTTACCAGGGCCGTCAAACGGGACAATCTGATGAGGGATCTTCTCAGTTGATCCAAGTGGGATGAGATACATGTCTTTGACCTGTTTGCGATTGTTGGCGATGACGCCATATCGTCTGCGGCTGCTGAAATAGGCGTACAGCAAAGTGTACGATATTTCGTCTTCTTCTGTGTCGGGCGTGAAGCGAACCACACAGATTTCCTGAGAAATAAAAAGAAACTTTCAACAAAGATCATGACAAGGAGACGAAAAGAGACCTAAGTAACAGACAATACATTATATATATTTCTTTATAAAACAAATATGATAACTCTCCAAAAGGCTGGAGATGACAGGTTAGCTTCCAATCTACAAGAGACACTGTCTAACAAACCTATTTTTCTCCCCTCTGCCTATTTTTCTAACAGATTGTTCGAGAAGACACCCAGCAGTTTCTACGGATAGATCTCCAGTGGTTGAGAGATCCCATTGCTAAAAAGGCCCAGATGATGCAAGAACATTTTATCCTTTTTTGGTGCTCTTTTCTCTATTTGAGTAAAATAAATCTTCCCCTGCAGGGTTTGTCCGTTACCTGTTTTTTCTCTCATCAGTTGGTGTCCTAGCACCCTCTAATGTCACTTAACTATAACATAATATACAATGAATGTAGTTATATTAATATATTATGACCTTCTTAAAATTAGGAAAAGAAAAATCACTAGTCTTCACGTATAGTAATCTAGCTAAGCCACCTATTTCACCTTAAATGGTACAGCAGCTATTACTCTAGCTGTTGTATGATTTAAGGTGGAACGGAAAATTTTACAAGAAGCTAAGTTAATACAGCTAAGTAAACTGTAGCTCCTTATCTAATCAAGAAATTACAAGTGGGTTATAAAGAACTGCCACATTTTGAAGACACACCTTCCCAATATATTTTTCCTGCATAGTTAAAGTGATCCAGAACATTAAGAAACACATAAGGAATCATGTAGTAACTTATAAGTGTTAAACAAACCAAAATACTCTGAAGCATTTAGGGTCTTATCTGGAGAGCTGTTTGTTTCTGAAGCTGGTAATTCTGACCTGATGAGAGCCAGTTTAATCATAACGTTTTGATGGCGACAATTTTTTTTAGACCGAAGTATCTTCAAGTGTAAAGTATTTTTTACATTACTCAAATATTCACTATTCACTGTATACCTGTAACTCTACCTCTTCACTACTTTACTTTAACTGATGCTCTCAAACACTTTATTAAGAGACAAGAAGTTCAAGTAATTACATTACATTACATTACATTACATTTGGCAGATGCTTTTGTCCAAAGCGACTTACAATAGTCAAGTACAATGTAAAATAAGTTTAAAGGTAAAACATCTTTGGATAGGGATAAAAGGAGGTCAAAGGGGAATAATAGGATAGAGGAGTGAAGGAGGGGAAGAAGGAAATGAGGTTAGAAGTAGTTAGTGTGTTAGAGGTGTTAGGAGAGTAAGTGCTCTTTGAAGAGCTCTGTCTTCAGGAGTTTATTAAAGATAGTGAGAGATTCTCCTGATCTGGTAGTAGAAGGTAGTTAGTTAGAGGTGTTAGGAGAGTAAGTGCTCTTTGAAGAGCTCTGTCTTCAGGAGTTTATTAAAGATAGTGAGAGATTCTCCTGATCTGGTAGTGGAAGGTAGTTTGTTCCACCATTGGGGAACTCTGTATGAACTCTTGATGAGTTCAGCACAGCTGTTAACTGAAAGCCTGAATTCCAGGAGACTCTACCTCGTAAAGCTGACTGAGAAAATCCAGCAGAGATCTAAGAAAGAGGAGCTACTTTGAATAATTAAACATATAAAACATATTCTGGTTTGTTTAACACTTTGTTTTTTTGTCTACTAAATAATTCCACATGTTGTTTTTCATAGTTTGAATGAGTTTAGTATTCATCTACAACGCAGAACATTTTAAAATAATGAAAAACCCTGCTAAATTGAAGGGGGAGGAATTTGTCTAGGTGTTAAAAAAAACAGATAATTTCTTACTAATTCCACATGTTGTTTTTCATAGTTTGAATGAGTTTAGTATTCATCTACAACGCAGAACATTTTAAAATAATGAAAAACCCTGCTAAATTGAAGGGGGAGGAATTTGTCTAGGTGTTAAAAAAAACAGATAATTTCTTACCTTTGTTCCAGAGGCACGAATTTTCTCAACGTAGTCCCAGACTATCTGCGGAGAGATCCTTCCACCAACCTGGATGCTGTCCGGCAGGTCCTGTAACAGTCATAAACAGATAAATTAGTGTCCTTTTTTTTTTTTTTTTTTTACTGACATTAAAGATAAAAAAAAAAAATTACCTCAGTCAGGTGGTCCAAAGTCCCAGAAACAGGGTAAGCCTTTGTAAGGAAGCGGGCTACAGCAGGCATGTCTACGTTTCCATTCCATAAACTGTGTAAATTAGAGAGGAATGCAGCCGTGTCTTCTTTACTGCTCACACTTTCCGACCTGTAATGAGAGTTAATGTTAATCACAGCCTCCCCTTCATTAATTTCCCTGTTAATGTAATTAAGTTAGAGCATCAAGTGTTGTAATTGTGTCAGTCTCAGATAAGTACCCTTGTTTTGGTATATTCACTTTTAAACACAGGAGAGGGCCCACAGTGTTGGATATTAAGGCTGTGTGTTGGCTAGAATCGGGTGATATTGTAATATACTGTAATATACATTTGCATTCAATCAGAAAAGTGGGATCTAACGACAGAGTACAACACTGCTATCTAATATGTGGGGTTTAAACACAACATAGAATAAACCACTTCTGACACCAATCTTTACACAAAATCTAGGACTCTACTAATTTTGTGGGATGTTTCAGTAGTCCTTCCTTCATTCACCTAAATATTACAAGGTTTTCAACAGAAACAGCCTAGACTACTCAAATATGACTTAATTTGACCTGTAAATATTAACATAGAATATATTTATATAATAATTAATATAATTATATAATTAATATAATATTTTGCTTGTATAAAAACATCTCAGGAGTCGATAATTTTTTAAGCTAAAAACAAAATGCAATAATTTTGCATTAAATCATTTATATTGATTAGATCAATATACTTTTCTCTAACACTCCAAAACCAGCAGAAGCCACTAAATGCGGCATTTAAACACTGAAAATATGTGTAATAAGCTGATGTACAGTAAATACTGCTGTTGTCTTAACCCCTTATCTGGTGTGTTTACATTCAGTTAAAAGAGAGAAAGCACTGTTCATCATTACCGTGACTCGTAAGCAGGGAAGATGCTGGAGTTGAGCAGGCCTTCCTCCATAGCTCTCAGGGACAGGTCATCCACCAGCGCTGAGGGAGCTATAGCAGGAGATATGGGCGTGGCCTGCTGATTATCGCCTTCTGTAGCCGTGGACTGCCTCCTAATGACCGTCGTGGCCACTTTCACTACCTTAGTGGTGGCCTCCTCCACGGGTGGAGCCATTCGGCCTAGAAAAAAAAAATTCTGCCTTTATTTTTACAATTTAAAACCAATACTGGTAAAATGGTACAAAGTGTAAATATAGCCTCTTTCACACATGCACCGTAACACCAACTCTTGTCTAAACCATGAAAAACAGTGGGTTCCTGTAATGGGCAGAACTTTGTGTTGGCAGGAATTTGCCAATACCACATGTATGAGGATACAGGGGTTACAATTTATTGTATCGCAAAATAGTATAATACTTTAAAGAAATTGATATATAAATGCAATTTGGACATGGGCGATTCCAAATCTATTTTATAGTTTTAGTTGTGTTTTTTTTCTACCTTTTTATTTAATTATTTTTACCGACTGACCTTTTTCCTTATCGCATATGTTTAGTCCTTTTATTAATTTCATTTTCTGTTTCACCTTTTGGCCTTTTATATTTTTATTTTTTTCATTTATCCTTTTATTTTTGTAAGTTTTACCATTTGGACTTTTACCTTTGTATTCATTCTATTTAATTTGTCATTTTATTTATTTTCTGTTTCACCTTTTTATTTATTTTAACATTGTAATCTTAGTGTTATTTTTAGCTACTTAAATGTTATTTTTATTTCAAGTAATTTCTCTTTATTTGACTGCTTTAAATTTTGGCCTGTACAATTATGCTTTTATTTTGAATTATTTTATTTCTTCTTAATTAAATATTTTTGCTTTTGCCATTTAGTTTTTATTGTTCTGATTATGAAGTTTCTTATTTTAGCTTAACCTGATTAAATACTTGATATTAATACATCTTTACAATATTATCTATAGCAGCTAAAGCACTTTATTTAATACATCTCAACTACTTTTAATTACAATATATTATCTACTGTTTCACTCTTCATTGTACAGTTTTTTAAACATTGTTTTAATAAATGTCAAACAAATGCTGCTTATTGTTGTCCTTGTATTATTATTATTATTATTATTATTATTATTATTATTATTGTTATTATTTTAGATAAGCCACTCTGAAAACCCATGCCTGTGTGTATAATACATATAATACAAATCATTCATACAATCAAGTGTATAGCTTTTCTGTTATCATTATATACTTTACTAACAGCATAATACTTTACATTTATTTTTATAAACGAATCAATCACAAATCAGCCACAACATTAAAACCAGCCCTGTATACACATTACACGTATGATTGATCATACCATTATAACCACCTGCTTGTTTTCTTGTAGCTGGTTTTAATATTGTGGCTGAAGCTTGCCTTGAACCAATACCCAAACAACATTAAGATTAATCCTATTAATCATTAATTCCTATTAATCATTCGATTAATAAAATTAACTATGCTTTTTTTCAAATAAGAGTAAAAGAATAGAGTAAAATAATACAAATACTTTACAGAATTTTTCTTACTTTTTTATGAACTTAAAACAATGGGACCTAAAGACAGTACAGCACTGCCATCTAGTGGGCAGGGTTTAAACACAACACTAAATGAACCATTTCTGACATCAATGTTTTACTAATCTAAACTAGCAAACTGATATATGATACTGATGCTACTACTCTATATGTGTGAAAGGGCAGCTTTGTAAAATACGTAAAATGTATATTTAAAATTAATCTTACCTGTGCAGATCTTGCAGTGAAGATCAAACAGATGGGACTTGTGCAGGCTGGTTGTATCTTTAACTTTTTTGGGACTTTCCACCTTTGAGTCTGGAGCCTTTTCCTCAGGAACCTCAGGTGTTTTAGGGACTGGAGGATCCGACTGCAGGGAGATCAGATCAGCCCTTTTACTATTTTTACTTACAGAGAAAATATCAAAATGTATCTTATATACAAATTGTGAATGCCTTCTACTGTATCTTACCACAGGCTCTATGGCTTCAGGGGCTTTCGCAGGTTCCTGGTTCTCGATTTCGATCTCCCCTTTATGTGTGATTTTGGTAACGGGTCGCCTCTCCACTTCTCGCTGTTCTTTCTCGATCATTTCAATCGTCTGCAAACAGAAATAATAAAGAACCTTTAAAAGTATTCAAAAGTATTCATACCCTTTGAACTTCAAACTTCAAATTTTGTCATCTTACAACTTGAAAACAAAACTTTAATTATTTAATTGAGATTTTAACTAACAGACTTGGTGATATTTGGTTTCCAAAATTGTAATCAAACAAAAATCAGAAAAGTGTGACATCCAAAAGTATTCAGCCCTCTTTATTCTAACCCCTAAATATAACACACTGCAATCAATTAATCATAAGTCTAAACTAAATTAGTTAATACTGTAAATCCAGCTGTGTGTAATTTAGTCTCAGTATAAATACAGCTGTTCTGTGAAGACCTCAGTGGTTAGTTTGTTTGTTTGTTTGTTTGAGAACACTAGTGAACAAACAGCTTTATGAAGACCAAGCAACTCAACAGACAGGTCAGAGATAAAGTTGTAGAGAACAAGTTTAAACCAGGGTTTGGCTATAAAAACATATCCCAAGCTTTGAGCATCTCAAAAAGCACTGTTTCTCAATCCATCATCCACAAATTAACCCAAAAAAGTATTTTACAACTCTTTCTACAAACATATCAAGACATGGCAATGGCCCACCCAAACTGACAGATCCAGCAAGGAGAGCCAAGAGGCCTATGGTCTCACTCTGGAGGAGCAGCAGAGATCCACAGCTCAGGTGGAAGAATCTGGGAGTAACTATAAGTCTTGCACCTCTCAAATCTGGCCTTTATGGAAGAGTGGAACAGCAAACATGACCTAAATGCAAAGTGCTATGTGTGGCACAAAAGTAACAATGCTCATCACCCTGAACACACCATCCCCACTGTGAAACATGGTGGTGGCAGCATCATGCATCATGACAGAGTTGGTAAGCTGGTCAGAATTGATGTGAAGACGGATGGAGATAAATACAGGAAATTCTTAAAGAAAACCTGGTGGAGGCTGTAAAAGCCTTAAGACCTTCCGGCAAGACGATGACCCTGAACATACAGCCAGAGCTACAGTAGATTATGGATGGTTTAGATCACAGAATATTCATGTGTTAGAATGGCCCACTCAAAGTCCTAAAAGACCTAAATCCCACTGATCTTCCGTGGAGAGACATGAAAACTGCTGCTTACAGAGGCTCTCCATCCAACCTGACTGAGCTTTAGCTGTTTTATAAAGAAGAACGGTGTAAAAATCTCAGTCTCTAGATGATGAAAGCTGGTAGAGACCAAGCCCAAAATACCTGCAGCTATAATGGCAGCGAATGGTTGCTCTACTAAGTATGGATATATGGGGCTGAATACTTTTGCAAGTCACTGTATATAGGCCACAACTTTGAGCTACTTACATGTCTGTTTTCCCTTTGTCTCCAGGCAGCCAGTTCCTTGGAGGCCAGTTCTTCAGCACTCATACGAACCAGATCTCTAGGAGAAACTTCCCCCTTGAGAACTCGCTTGAACAACACCTGGAAGAGTTTAAAAGAATTTGTAATTAATCTTCATCACAAAATATTGTAAAATTACATCAAAAATGATATTTAACATAAGCTTAATACAGTTCAGAGAGTTCTTAACCTGGGGTCACGACTAAGCATCGACATCGCAATGTGTGCATGCGCAATAGTTACATCTCAGGATTTTTTTTTCTCCTGCCCCGCCCATAAACCCATACATCACATTATTATTTTTTTTTTTAGCATTTCTTTTTAGCATTTTTTAAATTTGAGCTGAGGCTGGAGTCTGGAGTTTAGTTACCCATTAAACTGATGTTATAGATGCATTACAGAAGAATAAAAGTTGAATAAAAGTACTTACATTATTCTTTGTATCTTTGAGGTTGAAGGTCAAGCTTCGGTATTTGTTCTTGTACTTGCTATCGACCCCTTGGAAGAGGGCGAAGAGCTCCTTTTCAGTCCTTTTAGCGAGCTCAGCTGGCTTCTCTGTCGAAATCTTCAAGTCTGATTCCTTCAGCCTTGGAGCAAGTCAACAGAAATAAGTTAAGTCAACCGTGTGATACAGTTTAAATAAGCAAATAAAAAGCTAAGAGAAAGTTACAGATTCAGTATTTTCACAGATGAAGCAGATTTATTTTAAGGATATTTATTGGGTGGGGTGTTAAATACAACCCGATGTTTAGTACAGTGATATTTGCAAATGTGCTATTTTAAGTGGTAGGATTTATAATATATATTATATATTTTTTTATATTTCACCCTCCTGTTACTTCTTCTATTACATCTTTTTTGCTACTAAATACTGAGGAGAGGATGGCAAGATTTTTATTTTTTATTTTTGCAATACACGCAAAGAAAATAAACATATAGCTCTGGAAAAAAAAAAGAGATTACTTCAGTTTCTGAATCAGTTTCTCTGATTTTGCTATTTATAGGTTTATGTTTGAGTAAAATAAACATTGTTGTTTTATTCTATAAACTACAGACAACATTTCTCCCAAATAAAAATGTGTCATTTAGAGCATTTGTTTGCAAAGTTTATATTCATAAAGTTTTAAGAGTTCAGAAATCAATATTTGGTGGAATAATCCTGATTTTTAATCACAGTTTTCATGCATCTTGGCATCATGTTCTCCTCCACCAGTCTTACACACTGCTTTTGGATAACTTTATGCCAGTTCGTGTGTAATCTTGTGATGATCCATCTTCCTCTTGATTTTATTCCAGAGGATTTTAATTTGGTGAAATCAAAGAAACTCGTAATTTTTAAGTGGTCTCTCATTTTTTCCCCAGAGCTGCATGTATAACAAAACGTGTAATTGCAATAATTTACTAGGCGAAATACTTCATTTTGGGAAAGATTTCAGATAAGTGAAAAGCCTAAGTCATTTCTTACCTTTTCAGGAGAATCTCCTCCAGCGAGTCCCGGACGCTCCTCCTGATCTGTCCTGTGGACGGTTTCTTTAAGTTTGCAGGAGAAACTTTAGCCTTCTTGACCTCGTGCTTCACATTCGACCCTGACCAAAACATAAAAACACACAGTTTAGTGAACCTCACACAAGGTCAGACTAGTTTAGAGTCTCCTGCAAGTAAAATTACTTTCTTACCACTTTTTGGTGCAGAATCTGAAGACGGTCTTCTTTCCCCTGAATCCTGGATCAAAATCAGAGAACAGTTACACTTCTGAGAGTCGTCACACAGAAACACATAGATAATCACATAACCAATCAAACAAACAGGCTCATTTAGGCTAAATGTTAAATACAGAAACGGATATGGATGGACTCTGTATGTGTTTACATTCTTTTAAAGCCTACAGGTAAAAGGGCTGTACTATAAATCATATTTTTAGCTTTACAGTAAATATGAGACTCTGAACTGCCCTCTATTTGACGGGCACTATGCCTGTCACATTAACCAACTTTTAGGAAAGTACCGTATTTTTGAACTATAATCCCTTAAAATCACTTAATTTTTCCCAAAAATCCGTCAGAGCTCCTTATAATCCGGTGCTCCTTATGTATGAATTTTATCAGTCAGGTATTAAGGAGCAGTAAAGCCACTCTGCTGAAGCACAGCATTATCATTAGCCGCGAACCACTATTTCGCCATTCAGAGGAGAGTATTAATCGGCCTGTAGCCTGCTGCTGGAGCAGCATTAGCATGGTAGGCCGCTAATGCTAATGCTCTAGCCTTAGTGCTGGAGAAATTTGGGAATCTATACCCAAATAAACAGTTTTCAGGAGAGAAATCTGTGTAGATTAACATCCAGCACTCGTTTGATTTTTAAAAGAAAGTCTTTTTTTATTACAGTTTTGTTCACTTAGCTTAGTTTTACTTAACTTAGGAACCTAACATCCATGCTAGCATAAAGGCAGTATGCTGGGTGGTAAGTATGGTGTTGCTAAATGACAGCTATGGTATTCCAGAAAGTTGCTATGATGTTACTATGATGTTGGGTGGTTGGCAGTCTCTATGATATTCCAGGTTATTGCTATGAGGCTGCCAAGAGGTTGCTAGGTGGTAGCTAAGAGAGTGCTATAGCGTTGCTGGGTGGTTGCTAGGGTATTGCCAAACAATTGGAAGATCAGTAATACTCATAATTTGTTATATCGAGACCATTTAAAATAAAAAGAATACAGAAGCCATAAATAATTTCTAGCAGTTGAAGACTCGCTTACCTTGCGGAAGGGGCGGATCCCACCTGTGGTGACTGACGGTTCGGTTCCCGGTTTCTGTTTTGGGTTCGATGTGTTCTCCGGGGTTTCTGCTGCCGGTGTTTCGTTCTTCTCGTCTTCCTCAGCGCAGCACTTCAGACAGACGTATTCCTGATCATCCTTCTCCATCTGCTGCACCTTCGCCAGGTCCAGACCCACGCACTCACCGTGGAACCAGTCGTCACAGCGCCCGCAGCCCACCATGAACCTGAACATTCATATCAAACAGTTAATGTACCAATATTTACATGTAAACTAATAAATAGTAGCTAAATTAGTAGCTAATTGGGCACTATAGCATTTTATTACGGCATTTTATGTGGTTGGTAGGGCTCTTGCTAGGCCTGTTACAATAACTACATAACCAACTTATCGTTCAATAAATGGACATGACCTCAATCATTTTAATAATCGTGATATCGCCCCTTTGTGTTTGCACTTACAAAATGCACTTACATATATTGTGACTGTGGGCGTGGCTACATCTTTATTAGAAAATATGCCCTAACAACACCCAAAATAAACTTAAAAAAAAAAAAAAAAAAAAAAAAAAAACATAATAAGAGCCCAGTGTGGCTCTAGTTGCTTAACTTCAATGTCTTAGGTTCATGTTGCCTCAGCCTTCAATTCACCATCAGCGTAATCTCACGAGTGAAGGCTGAGGCAGGGTCTTTATGACAGTTCAACGTGTGCCAGCTTGGACAGACCGGGGCTGCACGTCAAGCTGTGGGGCAGACACATTATTCACCTGCACCCGCACTTTGCAATGTACATATAGTACACACTGAAGAACCTACTATAACCTACTTTGCTTCAAGACGAAACTTTTCAGGTTTCAAAATGCGTTTTAATAGGTGTGTAAACAGGAATGGAAATTTTATTGTCGTTAAAATGGTTAATTAATTTGTTACAATCTCTAAATGCCAAATTAGTGGTCTAAAAATGCCAACAATATTGTTTAATCGCAATAATTTCCCAAAAAATTATCGTGACAGGCCTAGGTCTTGCTAAGTGATGTTTTTTTTTTCCCATAAGAACAAACGTACCTGTTGTTGTGTGGTTTCTTGCACAGCCCGCACTGTTTACTCGAATCCCACGTGGTTTCGTTTTCAGAAGCAGGTGCAGGATCGCCCTCTGCTGGCCCCTTCTTTACCGCGGGAGCGTTATCAGGGATGAAAAGTTCGGGTTCATCGATAGAGACGCTCCTGCTGTTCCTGCTCCTCTGTCTCTGCTGGATCTTGTCCGGTTTCTTGACCTTAAGCTTGTCGTGGTCGTCCTCCAATGAGCCGTCCTTCGCAGGCTGGCTTGGTTTGATTGCTGTCGGGGAAGGTAGTGGGTTTTGATGGGTTGGTTTCTTCACAGAGTGAGGAGATTTGTTTGCTACCGGCTTGGTTGCGGGGTTGGAATCGGAGGACGGTTTTCGGGTTAACATAGGGGAGGCTGGAACGGTGGGGTTGGAGTTTTGTTTCGTAGGACTGACCTGCACTTTTGGAAGCTTTGAGGCTGGTTTGGGTGTGAGGGAAACGGATGATCGTTTGAGCCCGGCGTTGGCGGTTTTGGTGTTTTTGACGTTTTGCAGATTTTCTTCTGTAGCTTTTGGAGATTTTTGGACCTTTTTATCTGGTGGTTTGAGATGTTTGGACCCTTTTTGTAATGTACCGGGTTTAGTAAGGTGCGTCTGCTTGTTTTTGGTCATAGAAGGTGCTTGCTTGGGTTTTAGCAGCTTTCTGGGAGAGGGTTTCGTTGTTGCGTCTCCACTTTTATTGATTTTATTCGATAATTTAGCGACACTTGCCGACTTGACATCATTTTCTTTTTCCCCGTTCTTTGTGGCGACTTTCGCTTCTGTTGCCTCTGTTGAGTTAGGCTTAAAAGGTAGAGCACCGTTGGTGTCTTGAACTTCGTTTGGATTCACATACGGACCAAAGTCCATAGGCATATCACTATCTACGTTTTCTACACTTTCTTCATTATCTACATTATCCACATTCTCTCCAACGCTAACCTCTTCAACGACCTCCGGTGCTGATTGCACACTTAAAGCCTGGTTCTGACCCAAGTTGAACTCAATACCTTCAGCAGTCAATGTTCCAGCATCACCCTGGATGCTCAAAGCTTGGAGAGCCTCGGCGTTAAACGACCCGGACATGTGCGAAGGTCCAGGCAGCAGTTCGATTTTGTAGCCTCCCACGGTTACCGTTAACCGCCTCAACACCACCATGGGACTCATGGATGAGTCGACCTCATTGACGCTAAATCTCTGATTGAGCAAGGCCTCCCGTTTCTCTGCGTTGGCGTCGTCCACTGGCGAGTTGCCGGTGGACGCCTGCTCTTCTTCATGCTGTTCTGCTGCTTTCCTGCCAGATCTTCTGGTCAATCGTGCTGCAACTGAAACTCCTCTAAATGGACCCACACCCCTCGTCATCCCACTTCTACCTCGTCCTCTGGTCCCTGAGAAGGTTTCGAAAAAAGACATTTCTCTGTTAATTTAGAATTTTTTTTTTTCGGCTATAACGCATACTTGATATCCTTGAATTTTTAAAAATCAAAAAAGTGTTCATTATGATGTGGTGCACCCTATGTATAAATTTTACCAGTCAGGTATTAAGGAGCAGTAAAGCCACTCTGGTAAACTAAAGCATTGTAAAAGAGTTTCAGTGATGTTTCTCCAGCACTAAGGCTGGAGCAGTATTAGCATTAGCTGCTAACCATAGTGCTAGCTCTTTCGCTTCCCCATTAGAAGGGAAACATGACGAGACCTTTGTTCCTTACTAGTGTCACTTAAAATGCGCCGTATAATCCAGTGTGCCTTATGTATGAAAATAGACGTTCATTGATAGTGTGCCTTATAGTCAATAAAATTTAAGTTGGCTTCTGGTTAGTGGTGTGTCATATTGTATCATACATGATAATATTGTCTAATTTTTACAATTATATACATGTATAAAAAAAATGTGGTAATATTCCTGCTTTGAAAGCAGCCGATTAAAGCTTTGGATGGGAAAGCTTTAAGGGTATTTTAATGTCGCATTGTCATTTTATACAAAATCAGAGATTTTTCTATTGAATGTTTAAAATGATTATAACATAAAAAATGGTCTTGGAATAATAATCAAATGAAATAACGTGTTCCTGTATAGTTTTAATATAGTCTTCAATACTAAATTAAAACACACTGAATGAGAAGAGTTGTTGTTTTTTTAATATAGTGTAAAAAGGTGAATAAAGTGAATCTGCTGACTGGTGTACCTGTTTGTTTCCTCTGTACGGGAGGAGCTCCTTTCCTCCGGCCCCGGGGGAAGCTGGACTGAGCCTCGTCCTCGGGAGCAGAAGCCTGGCTGATGTCTGGAGAGTTCATTTCATGGCCTGAAACTGCAGAAGCAGAAAGTTAGGAAAGTTACTAAGAGTTAAGAGTGTTCAATCTTTAAACTTAAAAATATGATATATCCATTTAAAAGTAGCGCACAAAATATATGGCAACCAAAAAAACACTATTTATTATGTTTCAGTTATTTAAAGCAATTCCGTTCATTGCTGGTGTGTCCGCTGAGATTTAAATGCTGAAAGAAGTGGGAATTTACTGACCTTTAATGAACGTATGTACTAATATCCCCAACATTTTTGAATGTTATGAACGATATTATACTCTAAAATATGGTGCCATATCACCCACCCATAATGATCACATCAGGATTCTACTTTTTTTTTTTTTACTGTTTTAAGCAAAATAATAATTTACACTGTTCTCAATTCCTATTATATATCTACTAGATACAGATTATATCTGTCCAGTATCATTTATTTTACTTTAATCCTGGATATATGGAGATATTTGGAGTGCATTATTATTAATATTAGTTTAATGACATTCAGGATCATTGACTTCTATTACAAATCTGATAAAATTCTTGTTTTTCTTCTAAATCTTAGTTAGGGGTGTGCCATATCATATTGTATGCAATAAAAAAAATGTAATTTTCATTTTGTTGTAGTAGTGTATTCTTGATTTTTTTTTTTTACTTTAGTGTTTTGTCATATCGCCAACAGTATTGTTATCAGGAAAATACCATGAAATACCGTGATATTATTTTAGGGCTACAATCGCACACCCTTAGATCGAATGATACGCGTATTTTAGAACATCGTATAAGCACACTAGGAGGTGATCTGACTCAGGTGCACATTAAATCAGCGTTATATACAGTACTGAGTCTCACCTGTGGATCCGGGGAGCTGGAAATTGGGATCATCCTGTTCTAAAAGGTGGAACTGGGTGCTGGCAGAACCGAACATGGGATCTTTGTCACTGAGCATGTTCTTCAGCGAGTCTTCAGGCAGGTTGTGACCGGCTGTAAACTCATCACTCGCTTCACATTCCAGGTTCTGTCCCAGCAGCAACGAGTCCTCCAACTGGTCACTGGGAATTAAATGGTTAAACGTTCCAACTATATCCATGAATGCTTCCACTGTGATGGTTACTCTGGAAAAAAAAGAGGAGAAAAGAATAGATTAAAGTCTGATTAAAGTTTAGATAATCGCAGACATTTCATTTAAAAATATATAAAACAATCTAAAATAAGCTTTATGTAAACTTTAGGGCTGCAACGATTAGTCAGCGTAATCAACAAAATTGACTTTAAAAAACTGTCTATGCAAAAATTCAAGAGAGGGGAAGAGTCACACAGTGAGAGTGACAAATCCTGAGCATCCTGATTGGCCTCTCCTCATGCTTAGTTGGCCAATGAGGTTTTAGTGTGGGTGGGACTTGAAGAGCGATAGAGCGAAGACCCATATACAGTGTAAAAGCAGCGCTGTGTGCATTAAAACACAATCAAACAATCAAACCTAACTCCACATAAAACTCTACAGTCTGTCTTTACTAGTTCTGTACAGTTTAAACTCTGAGTTCTATAATACCTGTGGTTAAAGTTAAATTACTGCAGAGAGCTGCTGAGGAGACTTTCAACAGGATTCACTCCTTCATTAACATAAAATAACTACCATTAGTTAAACTAACGTTAGCTGAATAAGTGTTAGAGAGATCAATTTTAAGCTCCTAATAGTCTTTTTCTGCACTTATTGCTTAGCTGCACAATTTTTGTAATTCTTCAATCTGAGCTGCAGCACAGAACTTTCAATACCGGGGTGAGCAATTAAAAAATAAATAAATAAATAAATATTACAATATTTTGACACAATGCAACAGTAGCAGCAGACTTTAAAAGCTGCTGTTTTGGGATAAAGGTATTTTAAAAGGATCGTTATTTAACTTTTTTGCAGTTTTATTTTTTATAATAATAATAATAATAATAATTCTAATATTTTAACAACTTTTTTTTTGCTATTGCTAAAAGTAACTGGAGCAGTTTAAATATATGCAAAGTTGCCATTTGCTTCAATTTCTGTTTAATTCCATTTATTTTCTATTGCATTAAACAGAAAATGTGATGAAAAAAAAAACAATAAAATTGATTTAATAGGGCCCTAGTGAAATTACTATTAGCCACTATTTTTTATAAAAGAAATGTATTTTTAAATGTATTTATTATTAAGAATACTCAAAACACATTTAAATAAATGCTTGTTTATGGGAATGGGCTCTTCTTCCCTCTACATAAACACAACATAATACTCAAGCCAGCAAAAATGATGGATGACAATTACGATGCTAAATTAATATACTGTGCAGCCGTAATCCAAAATCAACTTCTACACAGTGGAGTACAACAGTTTAACTGAAACATACCTAAACAACCTATTACAAGCTGTTTAACTGTACTCAACTACATTTAAAGTAATACAACGGTGGTTTTAACAGGTTAACATTAAAATCACTTTTAAATATTTTAACATAACTTACAACCAGTTCTATTAAAATAATCAAAAGGAGGGAAACACATATCTTTACTTCACAACAGCAAGAGCAAAGAATCAAGCTAACTAATCAATAACTCACAATTGTCTTTACTGACCTTCAACCTGAGAGATTAGCACTAGATATTAGTTTACCATTACTTTTTGACCATATATAGTCCCACAAATAACTGCAATAAACACCACTATTGTCACCAAAAGACTATTTTGTTTAACTGCTATTTAGATCATATAAAATCTGGACTAGCATGCTAGTAGACAGCTTTTTAGAGGAGTGCAATAGTAATCGTTAAGCAAGCCTCCAAACAATTAATGTTGCCATAAAAACACTCCCATAAAAATGTGTTGAAATTGTGTATTTCAACCTTTTCTTCCAAAATTTCTAACTTCTCTGAAAGTTCTACTTTTCAAGCTGCAAATTTGGCACAATAAAAAAACTAATAGTATACTTCATAAACTAATACTAATTTAAGTTTTTTGTAAAAATCATCATACATTTTTTCCCATAGATTGGTTCAAAATAGGAATGCAGCTACTTACAGAGAGACTATAGACCCCAGTATTAATGTATAACTTTCAAACTAAAACAAATAAATAGAAAATTAGCTTAAAATCTGTGAAATTTTAAAGTAACAACGTTGGCCAATTGTAGTATCAATTTAAAAGAAAAAAATCTTAAGAACTGTTGCTTTTATAATTCTGCTACATAATGCTTAAACAAAAATACAACAATAAAACACCACAAATAATACCATAGCAACCACCTGTGCAACCCACAGCTGTACCACAGTAACACATTAGTAATAAACATCTATAAATCACAACAACCAAAAAGCCAATCACTCTGAACACTTTTAAATCAAATGTTATGAGACTTCAACACTTAAGTATGACAATAAAATGTTGCAACACCTTAGCAACCACCTAGCAACAAAGGTTTACAGACCTTTTTAAGTTACTGACATAATAGTAACAGCATAATAATGCAGTTACAACCTTTTAAAGCATAACAAACTTTTCATTTATAAGAACACCCAGTTTTATCAAGTTCTATCAGTTATGTATTCAGGCAAAGGTTTTTAGACTAATTGGACAAAATTATTACCATAAAACATACAAACATCTTAGCAACAACTGTAGCATGAAGTTCATTAGTAACACAAAACTATACCATAACAAAACCTTAGTAACCGACACCTACGACACAGCAACACTGGAGAAACTGCACCAACCTTCTGATTGTCATTTAAAGACCATTATTTGTCACTAACACAGTAACAGCAGCATAATAATGCAGCTACACCCTCTGAAAGTGTATTGAACTTAACTTAGTTAATAGAAATATAAATGTTTAATTGTGAGACATTTAAACAAATTAAACAAAAATCCCCACATAAAACCTCAAACAAACCCTTGTGTAATAATACATTTTAATACAGCCATAAATAAAACACCAACATAAAACTCCACTTATAAACATTAATAAAACCCCAACAAACCCCGAAATAAAACCACTACATATACCCCAAATAAAGCTATAACTCCTCATACAAAACTCAACCAAACTCTGCATAACGCACATATAAATCAATAAAACCTTCATAAAACCACAACATAAACATAAATAACACTAATTACCTTTAATAAAGACCCACATAAAAACACCAATTAACTGTTAAAACAATAATGCATCTTAATAAAAAACAAATAAAAACACTACATAAATCCAAATAAAAACACTAATTAGCCTTAATAAAATCCAAAATAAAACCACTACATAAAACTCGAAATACTTTTAATAAAACCCCACATCAAAAAACATCAATAAACCCCAAATAAAACAGTAATTACCTATAATAAACAAACAAACAAAAAACTATACATAAAACCCTAATTGCTTTTAACCCTATAAAAACCTTACAAAACGCCCCACAAAACACCAATTACCCCATTTTAATTTATATGAAACACAAATTACCCTTAACAAATCCCTAAATAAAAACCCCAACATAAAGTCTTAATAAAACACTATTTACTTTTAATAAAATCCCTACATATCCCCCCAAAAAAACAAACATTAATTACCTATATACCACCAATAAACACCCACATAAAAGCAAATAAAACACTAATGTGTCCTTAGAGAACCACCAACAAATCCCTAAATTAAACCCCAACTAATAATAAACCACTATGAGATAAAATGTAAATGTCATTTTATTTTATGCATTTAATGACACGTAACTTCTATGTTTAACCTTAAATAAATAAATTAATATAAAAGAATAAATGCATTAATACATCAGAGTAATTGAGCATGCTGCGGTTAGTTTACTAACGTTAGTTTAGTCATTAGTTCAGTTAGCCAGGCCTGTCTGTTGCTAGCTAGCCAAATGCTACAAACATGAAGCTCCTAGCTAAGCTTTAAACATTTACAACAAGTGAAATAAACGTTATAAACACACAGCACCAGTTTATAACATTATAAGACGTGTCCACACCACATAGCACTGACAATGCTGCACAGAAATGCGCTAAAATAGCAATAATTAGCTAATAAACTAACTATCTAATAGATAGCAGTATCATTAGTTATGCTAAGCTAAACTATGCTAAGCTAAGCTAGGTCAATCTCTAGGCCTAGTTAACGTTACAGTGCTCGGCTAGCTAATACCCGCACACCTGCATTAATATCTCATTTAAACCGTTTAACTCACATTACACCTCGAAGTTAAGCTTCACAGAATAAGACAACACTCAGCTGCTTCAGCCCGCAGCCCGAGAAACGCGTTAAACCCCGCAGTTTGTGCGGTAAACCCGCGGTAAGGAGCTGTAAACGCCAACAGGCCGTGTGACACTCAGCCCCGTGTTTGTGCGGCCATGAGAAATCCAGCAGCCGTTCCCGCCCACCACGCGGGCCGGACCGCACCAAACGGAACCACCACCGAGCCCCAGCACCGACCCGAGCCCCGCTGCCCTCACCTTACTGCCCAAAAGCATCGTCCGCCGGCGGTGTGGTTGTGTGTCCGGCCCCGGTCCGCTCAGTACCGCAGTGCAT
This sequence comes from Astyanax mexicanus, assembly GCF_023375975.1. NCBI lineage: Eukaryota > Metazoa > Chordata > Actinopteri > Characiformes > Acestrorhamphidae > Astyanax > Astyanax mexicanus. Next base: position 25,563,132 of record NC_064432.1, read on the forward strand.
GGCCTGGAGCTGAGGATTAGACCCGCTCCGCTCCCACTCTCCGCTACCACCGCCGCCGCTCCGCCACGCTGCAGCGCCCGCTCCCACCGCCAGGGGCCGCCGCAGCGCAGCACGGGCAGGACACACAACCTGAGAGCACAGAATATTTAATTAGTGAAAAAAATAATAAATCTTTCATAAAACTAAAGTAAACCCCTAACGAAACCTCAGTAAAAGCCCAAGTAAAACTTTAATACAACTACAATACGAGACCAAATTAAACTTCAAAATAAAACTCTTGTAAAACTCCAATAAAAGCCCAAATAAAGGTTTAATAAAACAACAAGTCCAAATAAAACTTTAATAAAACTCCTAAAAACAGCCAAAATAAAACATTTAATAAAAAAACAAAATAGAATTTTAATAAACATACAATTCAAGCCCAAATAAAACTTCAATAAAACTCAAATTACAACAGTAATAAAACTCAAATTACAACAGTAATAAAACTCCAATAAACACCAAATAAAACTTTAATAAAACTCCAATAAATACCCAAATAAAACGTTAATGAAACTCCAATAAACCCAAAATAAAACTTAAATAAAGGCCTAAATAAAACTTAAATAAAGGCCTAAATAAAACTTACCAAAAACACACAATAAATCTTAAAATAAAACTCCTCTACACAACATAATATAACCTTTATAAAAGCCCAATTAAACTATGATAAATCTGCAAATCACCCCAATAAAACCTTAATAAAAGCCTAATAAAACTTTAATAAATCTGCATAAAACGCCCCAGTAAAACTTTAATGAAAGCCTAATAAAACACCAAATAAATATAACAATTTATATCATAATAAAATATTAGTATTACATAACTAACCCTAATAAATCTCCAATAGAAACACAAATACAGCTTGAATTAAATCACCCCAATAAAGCCAAAAATACATCCCAAACAAAACCCAAACAAAAAAATAAAAAAATGCCATGCAAACAAAACACACCACAATGAAACCCAAAATAAAACCATTAAACCCACAAATAAACCATACAAAAATAAAATCCCAAATTAAACCATAATAAAACACAAAATGAAACCACTATAAAACTGTATAAAACACTATAAAATGCAACCATTATAAACCCATAAATAAAACAAAATTAAAAAATAAATAAACACCCAATTAAATAAATAAAACATCTTGTTAAACCCTGGAATAACCCCTATAATAAAACATAATAAAGCCCCTATAATAATATTAAAGGCATAATAAAGGCCGGCCGCGCTTCCTCCGAGGCGAGGCAGTTTAGGACGTCACTTCCTGCAGTGTGTGTGTGGAGAAGATGGCGGCTGTGGTGGAGAGAGTGGAGGGAGGCGGCGGGGCCGCGGATCCCGAGTCTCTGTCCCCCAGGCTCCCCTCACCCCCGCCGGACCAGCCGCACCAGAACAACCCGCTGCTGGGGCTCCCCATCGTGGCCATCGAGACCATCCTCAACTTCCTCTCCTACGATGAGATCAGCCTGCTGCGCCTGGTGAGCGGAACCGACCGGACCACAACAAAGCCCAGCCGAACCCACCCAGAACCCGACTTACAGAACCGGATCAGCACCGGATCCGCCTGGGAACTGGGTTTTAGATGGTCTAAGCTGGTTCTTTAGATTTTTAAGGTGGTGGAAAAGCTGGTAATGCAGGAGAAAACATTAGTTAGCTGTCTAATACTAGCTAACTAACTAGTACTTAACCAGATCTTCACCAGAATAGTGTTCGGGTTTGTCATGCTGATCCAAAAGCTTGGTCATTATGTTTGGTCAATATGTTCAAAATATATTGTGATCTATTCATTTTTCTTAATTTTGTAGAAGCTGACATCCTTTGTTTGCTTTGTTGTTTGCAGTGTTTGGTGTTTTTATGCTTTGGAATTAGATCTTATCATCCAAAATTAAAAATATGTTTAGATTGCGATGTTTGCCATCTTAGGTATATAAGTTATAGTTGTCAACATTCTTTGTCAAGCAAACTTCTTGGTAATACTGACAATAATGGTCAACAAGCTTGGTCATGCTGGCCATGATGGTCAAACTTTCTGGTACTGCTAATAATAGTCAAAAAGTTTGGTTGTGATGTCCATAATGGTGAACTGTTTTGGTAATACTGGAAATAATGGTCAACAAGCTTGGTTATATCATGTCCATAATGGTCAACCCTCTTGATAGTAATGGCAGTAATGGTCAACAAGCTTGTTCATTTTGGCTATAATGGTCAACCTTCTTGGGTAGTAATGGAAATAATAGTCAACAAGCTTGGTTGTGATGTCCATAATGGTCAACCTTCTTGGTAATACTGGCAGTAGTAGTCAACATACTTAGTCATGATGTCTATTATGGTCAACCTTCTTGGTAAAACTGGCCATATTAGCCAACTTGCTTGGTCATGCTGGTCATACTGGTCAACCAGCTTGGTCAGTCCAATTGAGAAGCTTGCTAATCATAGTCAACCAGCCTGGTTGACTAGGTTGGTCATGTTGGTCATACCAGTGTATGGTGGTTGACCAGTATGTTGAGGCTGACAAAGCTGGTAGACCAGAATGGCCACTATGACCAAGCTGATCATGTTAATAGAGCAATAAAACCATAAAAAACACATGCTAATCCATCTTACCTGTATGCCTCATATATGGCATATTTTCCCCTGGAATATCAGCTTTTTTCCCCCCACCTTGACGAACGTAACTAGCAATGGGACAAAATATTTGTATTGCAACAAAATATCAGTATTATCGGTGAAATATATTTTAATTTTCAGTAATTTTCAGTTTCAGTGACTTGTCAGCCAGTTACACTTACTAAAGCTACTGCTTCATAAACCCAACTTGTAGTGTCTTGCTACGATAGGGATCATGATTCATGCACCATATTCTGGATGACTGTATCACAGCAGTACTTAATTTTTGCTGCTGTTTATCATCATAGACAGAGCTCAAGGCCCAACACATGAACCCACTTTGCCTAAAGTCAGTGTGACTAGGTCTCTGCTAGTTATCTATGAAAGCATTGTTTTTTGGGGGGCTTTTAGATGTCTATAAAGGCTATGTCCCAAATCACAGACTTTTAGAATGGACATACAAACAAATTTTTTTTTTTGGCCAGGTTTTCATGAATTTTCGCTATTGCATATTAATTAGCCTTTTTTTGTAGTAGTAGTAGTAGTAGTAGTAGTGCAATTGTAACAATACAGTTACTCAAGCCATGCTATTCTAATCATGCATTAATTAGTTGTGCTAATCTAATCAGTTATTTACCTCAGTAGTATTATTGTTCTAATAGATTTACCTTAGTAGCACTACTCCAGGCACATGTGAGGGAAAGGAGTAAGTCGTTTAAAAAAACGAACGGATGCTACTGTTAAGTTAGCGAGGCTAAAATTACTATACTAGTCCTGTACAGCTTATATTTTTAAGCTGTAAAACAGCCAGTATGTAAAGAGGTAGTAAACTATTAAGTAAACTATTACTAAGCATGATGAGTAATGAGGGTGTAGTGTGGGTTTGCTGCCGCTAAAAAAATCCTAATGTTAAAGGAAACTTTGCATTAAGACTTAATAAAAATCAGTTATTGTTTAATATTTTTAGCCATTTATTTTTGGGTTTCCAAATTTCTGTGCACACCGATTTTGAATAGTTGTATTCTACTTTACTGACATATTGTGTGTTGTAGTTTCCATTTAACAATTCTTATATAAATAAGGTTAAATTTAGGGGGTTATAAAATTGTACTAATCTTCTGGTTGCATATTTTTGTAGGTGTGTAAGCGCATGGACATGATCTGCCAGCGAATGCTCAACCAGGGCTTCCTCCGAGTGGAGCGCTATCACAGCCTGTGCCAGAAACAAGTCAAAGCCCAGCTGCCAAGGTGAGCCGTACTGCAGCAGTTACAGCAGCACTGATTCATACCGGCTGCAGTTTGCAGTTCACTTGCATCAGAAACTAACTGAATTTCCTAAAAAAAAAAAAAAAGTTTTCACACTTGTCTCAAATAATTTAGTCTGCACCAAGGACCGATTCTCTTTGTGTTTTTGTTTTTATTACACTCGAGAACTGCTATAGTGCTATTTTTGTCAAAAACGTACCTCAGCAGTGCTATTGTAATCATTTATTTACCTCAGCTGAGCTGTTCTAATCCTACATTGTCCTCAGCAGTGCTGTTCTAATTATACATTTAACTCAGCAGAGCTATTCTAATCATACATTTACCACAGAAAATTTATTCTCACCATATATATTTACCTCAGCTATACTATTTTAATACTATTTTAATGACACATTTACCCCAGTAGTGGTATTCTAATTATACATTTACCTCAGCAACTTCTTCTTAATCATATGTTTACCTCAGCATAGCAATTATATGCATAGGTGTACCCTAGCAGATCTATTCTAATTATACATTTACCACAGAAAAGTTATTCTAATCGTAAATTTACCTCAGCAGTACTATTGATGCGTGAACCCTAGCAGTGCTGTTCTAATATACATTTACCATAGCAAATTTAGCCTGATCATGTATTTGCCTCAGCTGAGCTGTTCTACTAATATGTTTACTTCTGCAGTGCTATTCTAATCATATTTTTAACTCAGCAGTGCTGTACTAATTGAACATTTACCTCAGCAAAGTTATCCTCATTATAAATTTTAATCAGCTGAGCTATTATCATAATTTTTACCTCAACAGTGTTATTATAATCATATGATTACTTCAGCAGTGTTACTCTAATAATACACTTAAGTTTGTATATGTGTGAGACAGAAAGCTGGATTATGGCACGTAGCACTGGGCTGACACTTTAGAAAAGCCCTACATTTTTAAAGTTTCAGGAGAGTCAATAATTAAGTAGGACTGACCTACTTATGCCAACACACTGCTGCTGCTTCTTTTCACCGTCCTTTTTGATTGGCTCTGTCAGTGCCATGTTAAAGTGACGAGGACTGTATTTCAGAGGGTCTGTGATCAACACTGACACCCAGTCCTGTTACTCACAGCAGAAATCCAAGCTTAGAGAGCATACTGACCAAGATTGAGTATTTTTAGACAGGCCTGTCATGATAACTATTTGGTTTGGACGATAAAAAATGGTTTCAAACCAATATAAACAGTTATTTACTTATTTAAATAAGCTGTAATATTGATTTATAAGTTTGTGTGTTTCATACTGGCTGAGAATATAACAATTAGCATTAAGAATTGAAGTCAATAAGGTTTTAAAATTTGCAAAGCTTGTTAAATCTAACACCTTATGTTCTGTGACTTATTACACTAATCAGTAAATATATGCTGATAGAGGAACAATTAAAACAGGAACCACTGGTGGTTTTGAAGGGTTTAAGAAGTTAAAGGAAATGTAGGCCTGTCACAATATATTGTTGCAGAAATTATTGCGATAGACGATATTATTCTCATTTTAGGACCATTAAATGCCACTGACATTAACAATAATAGAATAGTATAACAAAGAAATTATACCCTTTTAAAGACAACAACATTTGAATAATTCATAGATTAAGGAAATGTACCCTTTTTTTCCTTCACCTAAAAGTGAACAAACATACAAATAAGCACAAAAGACCATATCACTATTATCAAATATTATTAAGGTCATGTCTATTTAATGTTGGATAAGCCCATAATGTATATATTTTTTTCTTAAAAGTGTACCTCAGCAGTGCTATTTTAATCCTACATTTACCTCAGTAAAGCTATTATCATACATTTACCTCAGTAAAGGCTTTGTTCTTGTGGCAGGCCTTTTATATCGTTTGGACGATATATCATCCCAGAAATATTTGGTTTTGTCATTTTAAGATTATTTTATGCCATCGTGTTATTCATAATAAAAAAAGCTTTTACATAATTGTATAATTCGTAAGAATATTTAAGATGAGACAGGTGTCCTAAACCTTTTTAAAAAGCAAGTTAGCAAATTGGTTAATTCCCATTAATGTCCTCTTTTCACTAAGAAGGGCATAACGAGTCATCTAACAGTTAGCAAAAATGACTGAGGGTATGTCCACATATTGTTATATTGTTATATAAGTCATATAAGTATTTTTAATCTGTACCTGTATCTGTATCTGTGTCCCGCAGGCGAGAATCGGAGAGGAGGAACCACTCTCTGGCCCGTCATGCCGACATCTTGGCCGCAGTAGAAACACGTCTTTCCCTGCTCAACATGACCTTCATGAAATACGTCGACTCCAATCTCTGCTGCTTCATACCTGGAAAGGTACCTGCAATTACATTTACTTAATAAAACGCAATAGAATCTAGACTCTGCTATTTTTCTAAACAAAATTACCTCAGCAGTGCTATTCTAATCATACATTTACCTCAGCAAAGCTATTCTAATAATACAATTACCTCAGCAGTGCTATTCTAATCATATATTTACCTCAGCAGTGCTATTCTAATCATACATATACCTCAGCAAAGCTAGTCTGGTGAACCTCAGCTGTAAATGGGCTGATGTCTGTCATATTGCGAAGCCACTAAGCTTGAATTTAGGGGTGTGAAGTGTGCAATATGATAAACTGATTTTTATACAGAAAATATTTTATACATGCCATATTAACGAGACAAATGGAATGCACCAATAGTGGCAAGTTTAAAAACGAGTGCCTTATTTTCCTATTATGTTCTGCAATCTTTTGTTTTGTCTTTCTGGGACTTGATAGCGTGCAGTTACAGTACAACTTTTTATTGTCATACAATTCTTTACCACAAGAGGGCGCACAAACTCTACCTGAATAACACACTTGAAGGCCTCAGTTATAGGCTGTGTGGCTTTATAATAAGAATTGTGAGCTAAATCTAATTTGTTAAGGTAAAATGAATTTATATAAAAAGAGCTTTCATTACAAGCATGCTAGACTAGTAATAAAAATTGTTGTTAAATCAGCTTAACGCCTTGTTTTCTGCTTTTCTCTCAGGTGATAGATGAAATTTACAGAGTACTGCGCTACGTAAACTCTACGCGTGCCCCTCAGAGGGCTCATGAAGTCCTGCAGGAGCTCCGGGACATCTCCTCCATGGCTATGGAGTACTTCGACGAGAAAATCGTCCCTATTCTTAAGAAGAAGCTTCCAGGTGCCGACCTGTCCGGCCGTCTCATAGGATCTGCACCCGGTAAGAGCTTAGCTTTGTTTGTATACTATACTGTTTGTGAACACCACTTCTAATGAATACTCAAATAAATATACAAATAAATGCTCTACATGATGATATTTTTGTTTGGACCTATAAATAACCTATAAAAAAAAACTATAAATAGCAAAATCAGGGAAATCAAATCAGAAACTTAAAAATATTGTACGCTTATATAGCCCTTTTCTAGACACCCAAAGACGCTTTACAATTACAATCCAAATTCAGCCAATCATGCACAGCGTACTCTTAACCAGAAATGACCGACCACCATGTCATTGAACAAACAAAACATGCTAATCATGAATTTTATGATTTTTTTTTTAAACTAATGTGGTCTCTTATTTTTGTATTTCCTGAACTATGATTAATTCAGATTTTGCTATTTTAAAAGGGTATAATTGCTGTGTTATTCTATTCTATTATCAGTATGTCAGTGGCATTTAATTGGTCCTAAAATGACAATATCGTTTATCACAATAATTTCTGCATTGTTGAGGTTGAATCTCACTAACCCACATTCTCTCTTGCAGTGGCCGGACCCTCCACCTCGCTGACCACCATGACGCTTCTGGCCAAGAACACGCCGTCTCGCTCCGAGATGACCAAGGTGCAGCAGCAGGTGAAGGTGAACGGCGCCTCCATGACGGCGCTGCGGCGCGAGATGCAGGAGGTGCGGGTGAAGCAGCTGGAGCAGCAGAAGCAGCTGCAGGATCAGGAGCAGAAGCTGCTGGAGCAGACGCAGGTGATCGGGGAGCAGAACGCCCGGCTGGCCGAGCTGGAGCATAAGCTGCGGGAACTGATGGAGAGCGCTGTGGGTGCTGCAGGCGCCGTCGGCAGCGCCGCCACCCCGTCTACGTCGTCTGCATCGTCGTCATCCTCTGCTCCCTCCTCCTCCTCGTCGTTGTCATCGTCCTCTTCTCCTTTGGTTGTCGCTGCTGCGGTAGCGTCCACCTCCACCTCGGCGCTCGGTAGCCCAGTCAGCAGCTCGGGCGGCGGGATGGCTGACGGCAGCCCGACACTCAAGCGACCCAGGAAGTGTTTGGACCTGCCGCGTCACTCCAAACGTCTGCGGAGCAAGAAGTAGACGGACGTCTCTTGTGTTTGGTCTATTTTGCTTTTTCCTGTTGTTAAGGACTCTCTCTTTTTCTTTTTTCTGCTTTATCCAATCAATTGTTTTTTTTTTTTTGTCCTTTTTTCTTCTTTTTTTTTGCACACGGCCATGTCCGTCGCCGATGACCCAAGGTCACCCAAGGCCCAAGGCATGGACGATACGGAAAGTGACGTAATTGTCAAAAGTGACGGGTATCTAAATTCTCGTTTTTCGTTTTTACACGTTTTAGCAACTGCTACGTCATATCACACACTAATTCCTGACCCCAAGCTCTAAGACACAATGGCTTTGGCTTCGGGTCGGATGGTGCTCTCGCCTTCTGTATCTGCTGCTGGTATTATCTCGTGCTGAGCCGAGGCGTCTAATGTTCTACTACAGGAGATGACCCCATGGTCACAGGTGGAGGCATAGAGTGTGAATGAAGAATGCTGGAGGAGCTTGTAGGAGCCTGTAGGATCAGCGTAACAATTGTCAGATAATTTTTTACACCATTTGAGGCTAAATTTGAAAGTATCATAGATTGTGAAATGAAATGAAAAAAAAAAAAAAAAGTTTACTCAATTGTATTACTGTAGCAATGGGGGGAAATTTGTAATTTCGAAAGTTTTACACCTAATTTTCAGTTTTCACATTTAGCCTCAAGTGATCGGAAAACTGAATTGATTAGATGCTACACTGACTGAGTTGGATTATATCATCAGTTTTTTGGTACAAGATGCAAAATGGAAAAAAATATTTGAAGATTGTTTTTCTTTCCCTGAAATTCAGATTTTAGGTTGCAAAAAACTACAAAAATATATATTTTCAAATTTAGCCTTAAATGGAAATTCGGAAACCGAACTGATAAATGTCACACTGACCCGACTGCAGGTTCGACTGTAGCTAAACATTTACGCTGTTTCTACAGCCTCTAAACACTGAAGCATGATCTTCCCTCGTCCCACTGCAGAACAGACAAACTGCACTTACAGCAGGAGGCGGAACAGAGCACACATATGTATCATATATAAATATATACATATATATATATATATATATATACTGACTGCAACATTAACTTTATGTAGCCTGTTGATGCCCCTCTCAACAGAATATTAAGTCTAAATCATGTATAGCATGTGTTGTGAACATTTCTGAGAGCTGCCCTGCTTTAAAAATGGAGAATGCCATGAAGTTTCCTGTTCAATATTTAAAATTTATGGAAAAATATGGTTTTCAGTAAGGTTTATAAATTTAATTTAATACACAAACTCTTACCAATCTTCAGTTGTAGGAAATTGGTAGGTTAAGTTGCCATTGGCGCATTTGGTTCAAATGGTGGCCAAACGTGGTCTTGTGGTGTTGTGAGTTGCAATGCTGTTTTGCAGTATCAGAATATTATGACCACTTTCTTCATTGCAAGGTGTCAATGTAACTGAGCAGCCTACCTTTTATTTGTTGCTAGCCATGCTAACTTTAGTTCACTAAAAGTTCAATGAAACAATGCTAACGTGGCTAATAATAAAGGCGTAAGAGTTAAGTTGTATTCCAATTACACATGACGCTATACTAATAGTTAAAGTACAGATTTGGCAATTTAGTGCAAACAAAATCTGAACATGCTAACCCATTTTTGCTAACAGGAAGTGGTGAAGCATTGCTATGCCAACATGGTTAACTGCAAGTTCTCAAGATGCCCCCACACCATTGTCCACTGCACTAGCATCGTTGTCCATTAAATATTTCTATAAAAGTACTTGCATTCCAAAGCCTTGGCTGCAGTTGTAGTAGGGTGTGTGGGTCCAATCAATTAGACTGTGCCATTAAGGTTCCTTCCCAGCACCAACAAAATACCAACAAAAGGCCCCGCCTCTCGCGTTTGTGGTGCAAATCTTGTGTACTTTTTCGTTTCTTCATGAAAATAAATCCAAATTCTAGGACATATTATTTTAAAATTAACTCTGAGGCTTCTGAGCTATCTTTTTTCTGTTACAAGTGTGCAACCAAGGGCTGGAAGGAAGGATACATCAGTTGCGCCCTAGAAATCGCTATGAACGCTTAGTGAATTTATCGGCTGTAGACAATGAGAAATTTGTGACTTAGCAGCTGAGAAATACAGCCCACTTTAGCTGCAGTTTAGGCTTTGGGGCGTAGCTAATGTTACAGACGTAACAAGCTCCTCAATTTCAGTTTTACATAGCAAAGTGAGATAATGGTTTCATAGCATCACTCGTAACCACAGTCCAAAAAAAATTAAAAATCTTCCAAGTATGTATCAGCTTTAAACTTAATATTTTTTTATATTACATACTGTATTTCATATTAAAAAATGAGGAGTCTTTAAGCAATGAGTAGGGCGGTGTATTGGAAAGAACTTCGGTGATACGATTCGAGTTAAGGTATGTCGGTTACGATTCAATATATCGCAAAATACTCTATTTGGCCGAGTTAAAGCACAACACAAAATTACCCACTTCTGACACCAATATTTATGTCTAAACTAGTCATTTTCAATCAGATAGTATGTTTTTGAAAAACGATACAGATATCGAAATACAATATTGATGTTTTCTCACGCCTCTTGTCCTTACTACGCAACCGGGATGTACTTTTTGGTCTGGAATTCCTCAAACTAGACCCAAACCCTCCATTAGAGTGCTAGGCCCGATTGGCTTTGGTCATGTGAGCTTGCACAGCTGCTACACCCTGGAGATTATAGCTTGTGCCTCTTCGTGGGATCAGAACCATGTGATCCTCTGAGCTCTGGGCGATGTTGGCACAGTGGGAGCCGCCCTCGGGCCACCAGTGCGAAACTAATTATATTTCCCATCAGATTTAAACAGTGACAGATTACTGGAAAGCTCTTTCCATTAACCTTCACAACCTTCTGCATGCAGTTGACTGGTTTCCTTAGAAAAATCAATGAACTTAAAGTTGACAGAATATATGGCAAAAAGTATTGGGGCACCTTTTAAATTGGATTTTTCTCTAAATGTAAGGGTATTAATTGAGTACTGGAGCTATTTAATGGAGTAACTGTTCCTATTGTCCACTACTAAAGGCTTGATAGAGCACTGCTGTGAGGATTTAATTTATTGCTTACTAAGTGCAAAGTCCACCAAATGTTGATCTAGTTTTAAAAGTATTGGACGGTGCTCCATCGTTCCCAAAGAATAGCTGAATGCAGCAATTGTTAGAATATTCGGACATATAGTGTACATATTTAGTAAACTAATTAAAGAAATGTATAATTCTGCTGTTGAGTTCAGTTTTGATGCTGGTAAGCATTACAGTTATTATTTAGTAAGTTATAAAAAACAGAAATTCAGCTTTTTAATTTGATTGTTTCCATTGGAAGGGGAAATAGAGCCATTTAACTTCCTACTGCAATATGTTTTGATAGTAAAACAGAACTAGCTTTAGAGTAAACATCAAGCTATTAGCACTGTCTAATGCCAATTCTCTGGAATGATGGAGCTCCATCCATTACTTTAAATGGGATGAGTTTGTTGAGTTTGTTCGATCAAAATTGTTGGTACAGCTAATGCTAAATGCGAGCTCTGCTTTCCATTTACTATGACATTTACAATAACCGAAATCATTCGTCATATTTATAAAATCTTAATATTGTCTTCTATTGGGCCAAGTTAAAACACAACCCAAAATTAACCACTTCTGACACCCATATTTGCGTCTAAACTAGTAATAAAAAATTAGATACTGTGTCTTTGGAAATCGATACAGTATCACAGAACAAAACATTGCAATACAATATGATATCGATGATTTCTTACACACATAGAACATGCTGCTATGGCACAGGCAACCTTAGCATCCGTTTTTAGCCATATAAGCATTAGCATGACGACTAAAACTGTAGATCTGTTAAGCAATGCTATTCTAATGTGGCTAATAAAGACATTGACATTGTCCTGTCATTGTATTGGTGACAATAGAAGGCACTTCTAGCCACATTAGCATTGCTAAATTGATCTATTAGTGAATGTAGCTGTGGCTAAAAAGCAAGAGCACATTCACATCATGTTTACTTGCATGTTAAACATGCATTGTTAGCCACATTATCATTGTTTGGCTGAATTATTAGTACTAAAAATACAAAACTAATGCCAAGTTGGCTAGCAACTAATGATGGGTATAGTCTTCTGCTATCTGCTATTTTTGACTCCATGCTAACATCCTAACATCTGCAGCCATTGTTAGCCACATTAGTGTAGTTTACTTCTTCAGAAAACGAGATAAAGATCTGGTTCCAACACCAGATCCTGAATAAGAAACGCCCTCACATCCTCCCCCGAAGGTCTGGAACTACATGAGCATTTAACGTTACGAGCAGGGCACACAAAAATACATCATAAGTTGTGGCTTAATGCGAGACTGTGTCTCAGTTTAGAAAAAAAAGATCTGTACTGTAAACTTCAGAGTCAAGACTGTGGATAATTAATTTCATGTAATAGAAAAATGTAATCTTGTAAAAATTGCCTGTTTTAGGCAGAAAAAATGGTTTGTTGCACATATTACTGTTCCAAATGTACAAATGAATCATATTAAACAACATTAAGGCATCACCATGTGCTTTGCGTTTTTTGTTTAAGTGTTTGTTTGTGTTACAGAGTATTTTAGCTGTCAGACTTAAGAAAAATACATCTCTATCCTGGTGGAATCTGTATATGACAATATATTGAATTTTATTTATATTGGTTTAATGTAGATACGCCAAAAATGTTTGCTGTCCTGACTAAGAAGAGTTTTCAAGCTGGATAAAATCTCGGTATATTAGTAAATTTGATTTTTTTGTTTGTTTTTTATTTTTACTAAATAAATCAGATTTTGCTTCCCATACTAGTACTGTATACTGTATTGCCAGATGGTTTTAATCTTATGGTTGATTGGTTAAAACATTGTCAAAGAGCCATCTGTAAATGCTTATTTAAAGCACCAGACATTTACGTATTTATCCATTTTAAGTTGTGAAATTAGAGGCCTGCCACTACTTGAGTTTGAAGGGAGGGGTTAACCACATAATAAGGAACAAAAAAAAAAACACTTTTTGATGCTGTTGGTTATGTCTATTTTAGAATAGTGGCTCCACACAACAGAGCCCTACTCCACTGAGAATTATCCATTATCCTATCCCACCCTTTGTCCTTTGTTCGCAGGTTGAGGTATTGGGTTTCGCACTGTTAGAGCCCCGGAGGGGGGGAAGCGGACGCTGTAATAATGAATGGGAGCATTTGTCCTCCTGAAGACATTCAGACATGCAAAAGTATCATTACACAATAATGAAATTATATTAAAATGATGGCACTGTGTTTGTGATTATCTAAGGAGCCTAATGTAAATCACACTCAAATTTCCCTTCCACCAGACATTTCACTTGTGCTGTATTTACATACGCCTCAAGGCTCTGGAGAACAATAGGTCCTCCTTAACTGAATCTGATTAAAGAGTGCTCTTATCCACTCGTCCACTCCATATGTTTCCTCAGTGCATATCCATTTACAAGCACACCTGATCGTTTGGAGAGATTCCTGATGTTCCTGAACCATTGATATAGATTACACCCACAGTGATAATAAACGTACAGAATAAGTAATATAATATATGCAGTTAGTTAAAGGGAGTCACTCTGATAAAATGATGCAGAGAATTTTGCGTAAACCAGGGTTCATACACTTTTTAACAAATAAATTTCCAAGATTTTTTAATGACTTTTTCATGCCTTTAAGGCAAATTTCCATGACCATATGATTTTTAAAACAGTGCAGACATGGACAATAAAACCAAAAATCAACTAAATCTATAGTTAAATTGATTAAAG